>NW_017728948.1:18745736-18813051 GCF_001723895.1 Crocodylus porosus
CGGACTAGATGATCTGCTCAGGTCCCTTCCGACCCTAGAAACCATGAAACTATGATTACCAAGATGGGAATGTGATTTGTCCCAGCTCAGGCAATTTCTCTCATTCATTGCTAGGTGACAAAACAAGGGAGGGCTAGAACTATACCTTCTAGATTAAACAGTGCAGTACAAAGACCTAATCCTATTTCACTAAAATCAAGGGAAAATACCCCAATTGCAGAATTCAGCATTAGTACTTTTCAACAACTTGCATGTGACTAAAGGACTGTGCGATAAACTTTAACCCTCAGCTCCACCCAAAGTTCCCCGCAGCATCTATTAGACCACTTCAGAAAGCACACAATGGGAGTGTTGTTACCCCCATCAAGCAATCAAACAATATCTTTGAAATCCTTCAAAGAATTTCTTCTTAAGCAATGCATTGTCCTGGCACTGTAGGTAATGATCCTACTGCCTGTCTTGGAGACACACAATATCTCCTCAGCTGGTAACAGGTCATTAGCTAATTAGGCAATTAAAAAAAAAGGATGGAATTTTGATGTAGTACCAAGTACCTGGTAATCCTAAATCAATCAATCATTGAGATGCAAGCCAGCAAATGGAACAACCTGACTGCCTGTATTCACTAGGGCTTTAGGAGGGTGATCCTGTTTGTCTCTTCACTTCCAAAATTCTGTACAGATTTTAGGAAATCTACTGGGTTCAGAAGGGAAAATGGCATCACTGCTTTCTTTGCAGGCAGCAAATTGGGAAGGTGGGGAAAAAGGTAACTCTCCTCCCCCTGGAGAATGAGAGGTGTTTCCTAATAGGAACATAATAGACACTGTGTCCAAGAGGGTTGGGGGGTTTTTTTGTGATTGCTGAGTGTCTCTAAGAAAGGAACATTACATTAAGGCTAGCAAGACCATTGGATATTTTTATTCATATAGCCAGGAAAAGTGACAACTATAAAATGGTTAATTCTGAACCAGCTTTCTATCAAGTGCACATAGTTCCACATCATTACTTGAGTGACCAGAATTATTAGAAATTGGCTTTGAGACAAGTGAACGGAGAAACGCTCTCTGCTCCTTTATGGGCTATTGAATGAATCTGTGGGACCTCAGATCTGCGAGGGAGACTCATGGGTTTCTGGTTCTGCAACCTTACTGAGCACAGGCAGCATAAGGGGTTATCACAATCTATATTTCACACATGCATTTGGTTTCCCCAGACAAGTTGAGAACTAGCGATGCTACATATTAGTGTGCACAGGTATGCTGATGTACATTTTGGGCATGTTCAAGTATGTTTTTTTACTTTCAGAGGAAACTTGCCCATTGCCAGAAATCAGTGCAAATGAACCAATTCTTAAGGCAGGTTAACTGTGAGCAGAGGCAAAATAGCAGCTGACCCACATTCAGCACTTGTTCAACTGCACCCATGACAATATGTAATAAGAAAAATTCAGCAATAAGCAGTTTTCTTTTTGTGGAAGGATTATGCTACCCAGAGGGAAGAAGCCTGAAAGCCCAAAGACAGAGGCTTTGCTGACTCTTATCAGTGACAGCCTGGGGGTGAGGCTGGCCCACTGCTCATACAGACCACATGAGCTCATGTGTTAACATCCTTCCCTATCTTTTTCCTTCTTGATGCATCAAAGCACCTATGCAGTTTACATAAACCATGATTGTGATTACTTGGACAGTAGGAGAAGAGGATAGAATAATCCTTGGGCTTTTTGTTTCTTAAATATTTTATTCTTATTTTTACAGAAAGTTTTAAATGGCTTCAATTTCTGTCCATTTGTGGGAACAATGAAGGAAAAAAACTTTGAGAAGGTGAAAGCAAGGGTCAACTGATTTATTTACAGGTAAAATTATGGGGAATGACCAAAAGGCAATAATATCACCATGGAAGTGAAGCAGGAGTGAAGCTATCACCAATAAGAAGCAACTTCAGCCAAACAGGACACATCTGCACAAGATGTTTACTGGGCAGTTGACTAATTAACTGTGCATTAAACAACACATCTACATGTGCACCCCTATTAGGGTACATGAAACTAATAAACTCTGGAGCAGGGTAGGACTTCTAAATACAAGTCCTACCCTGCTGCAGAGCTTTTGTGCGCAGCGGTGCACATGTAGACACCGACTGGCTGGCTGTGGCACGAGGGTGCTTCAATGCCAGGCCTGCCCACACTGAAGCACCCTCATGCCCCAGCCAGACCCTCTGTGGCACACCGAGCCAAGTTAGAGCAGCCCCAGGCAGGCAGGCAGGCAGGCCGACCTCCCAGGCCCCCTGCCAACTGGGGCTGCTGCAACCCAGCTCAGTGTGCTGTGGTCTGGGCACATGTGCAGATGCATACCCAGGAGCTTTCTGGGAACAATAAACTGAGGAGCAATAAGCTATGCAGTTTATTGTCACCCTATAATTGCATGTGGAGACAAGCCCTCTACCTGTTAACCAAAGAGTATACTTTCCTCATAGTTACCCAGATATCAAGCAGAACATTAAAGTGTTTCTCAGCATAACTCAGATCACAGGGTCTCTCAATTATTTGCAGTGATGTCTTCATAAAAGAGTCTGTAAAGTATAAGCTTTGACTATTTGGATATTTAGCCTCTTTCTGCAGTGGAATAGCAACCAAACTTCCTGTTATGTGGTGTTTGTGGTCAAACAAGTCAGAAATCCTAGTGGTCAGAAAACCACTTGAAAACAAAAAAAAAGGGGACGCAAACAAATCTAAAGCAAAGGTCAGTGACACAGCACAGTTCATACGAGACACAAAATCCCAAAGGGCAAAATAAATGTACATGCCTACTGTCATCCCCATTGAGAATTATACTTGATAGACAGGCATCTCTCAGGGAAAGAGCAATCTGAAGATCTACAAAGAATATCTTAGATATCCTGACTTTGTCTAGTTCCCATGAATACCTAGGTATAAAATATGGAGGTGATCTGCACCGTTGGATTGGTGACAGTGTGTTTCCTTGCCTTACTGATATTTTTATGCACAGAAAAAAAATACAACCTCAAAGAGCAGATCCTCTTTCTTATTCCCAGGTCTCTTCATGCATACTTCAACTCTAATGAGTACTTTACTTTTATGCATCAATTATATTTTGTTCCCTCCCTTTGTCACTGTGCCAAGGGTGTAAAATGAAGCTCTTTTTTCCCAGTGCCTGTCACTTTCATTTAGTCCAGACCAGATGAAAAATAACTAG
The DNA here is from genome assembly GCF_001723895.1 of Crocodylus porosus. Classification (NCBI taxonomy): domain Eukaryota; kingdom Metazoa; phylum Chordata; order Crocodylia; family Crocodylidae; genus Crocodylus; species Crocodylus porosus. Next base: position 18,748,949 of record NW_017728948.1, read on the forward strand.
TCAATCCCTACTTCCTTCCTTGACAGAAGCTTGCAGTAATAACCTAGAATTACAGCTCAGCATCAAATCATTTTTAGCAGATGGCTTTCCGTAAGAAAATATATTCAACTCACTGAGCTTTTGTCCTGAAGTACAAAACTATCTAGATCAATCCAGCATCTTAAGAGTTTTCATTTGCACTTTGCTGTTTAAGCTGTGCTCATGTGCCAGAGTCCATGGAACTTGTTCAAATCCACATGATTTTTAATGTACAGTTAAAAAAAATATTTGACTTGCCTTGAATTTCAACATGAATTGATATGGCTTGATAGTGATTTGTGTACCAAAAATAGGAAAAAGTCTAAATGAGTTACAATCCATAGCTGCAACTAAAAACTGCAAAATAAATAACTACATACAATACATTTCCTACAGTGATATGGTAGAGATGAGAAATAAATGCACCCAGGCAGTAGTTACATACATGCAAAACAGCAACACCAGGATTAAAACAGGTATTGAAGCAAGTTTATCACATGGCTGAAAATAGGTGCTTGGTAATTAGCATAGGGAGCATTACATGTCTAATAGTTCTAACCCAAATTCAGCAAAGCATCTCATGAGCGCATTCTTAAGTATTACGGAAGTGCATTGGATTTAAGCATATGCAATAATGGGTCATTGATAGTACCTATTTGGTAGACCTGGCAGTTTGCATTCTTCATGTATAGTCTCTCTACTTCATTTTCTTTTTCTTTCAAATCTTGCAGATATTATTTGTATTACAACCAGGTGAGAAACTTTACTTATGGTCTAGCTCTATGCAGATAGAGACAGATATTTATTTGAACTTGTCCAGACTTCATTATAGAAATGAGTTTCATAGTTTCAAGCCTGAGGTAATTAACCACTGGAACAAATTATCAAGGGATGGATAATTCACCACTTGGATTTCATTAAATCAAGATTGTACATCTTTCATAAACATAATGAATTGTGATTTAAGGAGCCCAGGTGATGGAGAATTTGCTACACCCTGTGGTAATCTGCTCTATTGATTAATTAACTATCCTTGAAAATACTGAGTCCTTACTCAGGATTGAATTTTTCTAACTTCAGCTTCAGTTTTATATCATTGGATTAGGTTATGCTTTTATCTATTAGGCTGCAGATCTCTCTTGTATCTGAAATCCCTATATTGTGCATATGATATGCACATACAATGATCACACCCAATAAAATGATAATTATGAAGGACCATCTTTTGGTTCTTTGTACATATAGTGACTACCCTAAGAGCAGTATAACAAAGTCTGGACAAGTTCAAATAAATATCTGCCTCTATATGCATTTCCCAAGCCACATATATTCCCAGAGCTTCTAAACATTTATCTCTCAGCCATCTCTCCCACAGCTATGCACATGTATGGTGTACCTCCCCTAAACTGATTTGTCTTCTCCTTTATTAGCCCCTCATTAATATCCCCGCTTTTGGCAAAACTTACAATAAATAACTCATCTAGGTAAATTACCTGGTTTATTTATGTGTATTTAAGTGTCTTTTCTTTCACCATGCCATACGTTGTAGTCTCACTGATATAAATCTTGTCCCCCTCCCCCCACATGTGTTTTGTTTCTTCTCATTAGCTTACACCTGCAATTAGGTTAAGGGTGTTGGTTGTAGATGTGTTGGTCTAAGGACATAGGCAGACAAGGTTCTTCGGGTAAATACAATTTCTTAAGGGCAATTGTAGTGCAATGGTTTAAACTATTTTTTTTTACACGGGATATGAATGCATACTTTGTAGTGAACACTTCTTTGATGGGAAAAGTGATCAGCTGCAGACCTGTAAGGGACCAGGCAAAAGGGCCCTTTAGTCTCTACCATCTCAAACATCCTCTGCTGATAAGATAAAAAACACCATGGAGAGATCAAAGCCTTGCAGCTTTGTTTCCTTTTGCCTCCTTAGGTACATCTATGACTATCACCACAGTTCTAGAGTACTCAGAAAACATCACTGAATTCTCACAACACTTTCATGAGGTAGGGAAGTGTTTTTACAGATAAAAAGAATCAGGTTAATAAATAATGACTTGCCTAAGGTCACTAAGGGCACTGACAAACATGCAGGCCCCCGCTCTAACTCATGGTATTTTACATAAAGCACCATGAGTTAAAGCACCCTGCCTCACCCAACAGAAGTTCACCTGTTTGGTCAGGGCAGGGAGGCGGGTGGTGAAAATTAAGCCTGGTTGCAAGGGAGCTGCAAGCTTAGGAGTGGCCCCTCTTTGCAGCCAAGGAGCTGCCTCTTTCCCCAGCCCCACCCCCAGTCTAATCCTGGGCCCCACTGCAAAGAAGACCAAACAGTGTAATTTCAAAATGCAGCATGTACAGAGTTGGAGCAAGTAGATGGGGCTTGTTTTTCATTGGCAGTTTCCAGATGACTATGTAGAAGGTCTCTTACATTGCTGAGAGATTGGCATTGTATCTAGGCACAGAAAATCTATGATAAACTGTAGAAAATCTTTCCACTTCTAATTTAATGTTATTTCCAACCTCACCATGTCAAAAATCATGGGACAAACTCTTAAAAAGCAAGAAATGTGGTATGTAAGTAACAAGATGCTGACTTTGAAGTACATATGTTGGGGAGGTTATTTGTGAATGTGGGGGGAGGGCTGTGGGTGGGTGTGTGGGGGTGGGGTTGGAGCCTGGGGAGGTGGGTTCTCTTTACACCCTGGCAGGATGTGGGGTACTGTGGATCAGGAGTGGGGCAGAAGCAGGGATAGAGGGCAGTGACTTGGGAGTGAAGGGTAGACAGACAGACATACAGACAAGTTGAGCCATGAGTTGTGTGATAGAGCCATGGGTGGCTCCTCCAGAAGTGCAGGGGCGGGGGGGAGAGGGAGAGGGAGAAGAGAGGCTGCCTGCCACTGAATGCACCCCTGGGGGAGACATGAGGGGCATGTGCCTCCCAGAGCAGGGCAGATGTGGGCTGCCCACTGTGGGCTGGGTCTCTGCACCATGCTGCCTTAGCCCTAGGAGCTGCGCAATGCCACGTGTGCCTCCTGCCACCTGCCAGGCAGGCAGGGGACGTGTGGCACAGCCAGACTGTGGCTTCCAGGGAAAACTTTGCCCCAGGAGCTGGACACTGGCCATACTGTGCATCCCTTGCCCACCTGCTGGGCAGCAGGAAGCACACATGGCATCACGTGGCTCCTGCGGCAGCAGCAAACAGCCTACTTCTGCCCCACTTACAAATCTGGGGGGCATGTTCCCCCTATGCCACCCCTCAGGGTGCACACAATGGCAGGGAGCTGTGCCCCCTCTCCCCTCACACCTCTGGACAAGCTGCCTATGGCTCTGTTGCATAATCTGCCCAGGTCCTGGGGCACTATTCACCCCAGCCTCTGCCCTGTTCCGCATTCACATCTCAGAGGCCAGAACCAGATGCCCTGCAACCTGGACCCCAGCATAGACACTGCCCAGCTCCCAAGCAGAAGCCAGTGCAGGCAGCTTGCCTCTGGTGGGCCAGGGTGGCTCAGCCAGTGCTGGAAGTTACCTGGGCCATGTGCATCTGGGATGCTGCAAGGATTTTTTGACCCACAGCTACAGGGTCCCAGAGTACTAGGGCTGAGTGAAGGGGGAACACTGAGGATCCAAGGTGGGGAAAGCAAATGTATGCCCCTGGAAACTTCAGGAGCAAGTGAAGCATGACCAGCTGCCTCACTATTGCAGATAGAAGATACTTGACATTTCCAGGCTGCATTGTGGAGCATTGCCATGCTCCTGGGAAGCTCAAGGTCATGGGCATGGCCTGGTCAATAGGGCTGCACCCAGCTGAACTGAGAGGAAGAGCCGTGCACCAAGACCCACACCTACATGCACCCACTGTTCCTTCCATCCATCCATCCACTCCCTTGCAGCTAGATCCTCACCCACCCAAAATGCCCAGAATCCACCAGCACCACTACACGCCATGGAAGAACATATTCCATCATCCTCCAGTACTGAACTCTGGTCACAAAACTTGGATTATGGGGAGATGAAGGTTCTTATCACCATCTGAGGTGAGAAGGAGCCTCAGCACCAGCTCCACAAAAGACACCGCAACAGGGACGTGTTGAAGCACATTTCCCCAGCAGATGCAAGTGAAAGACCACAACAGGAACTGGGTGCAGTCCCAGACCAAAACCAAAAGTATAAAGATCTAGCACAAGCACATACATGACACAAATAAAAAAGTCCAGGGCCAAGAGGTAGAGCATACCCTTCTACACCAAGCTGTTCTGCTTCCTTGCCATGGACAGGACTATCACCACTCACACACGTGCAGTACCACAAGGGGAGGACTCTCTGGGGGGGACCCCACTGAAGGAGGAGGTGCAGGAAGGCCCTGGGACAAAAGGACAATCAGGTACCCAGAAGCACGTCCCCAAGGGCCACAGATCACAAGGTCTGCTGCCAGTGGTGACCCCTGAGGACTCTGGCTCCTTAGTGCTGGACCCTGGATCATTTCAGTATCTGAGAGTAGATTTGCACCTGCAGCTGGATCCAAGGTGTGCAAGTGGCATTCCAGCACATTCTCCCTGGCCTCAATCTGATCTGAACCCTGGGAAAAGCCTATGGATGCTGGGCGACTCCAAGTGCCAGGACACAGGCAGTCACTTACCAACCCCTCCAGCAACTTCCACCTCCTCTTCTCCTGCAATCATGGCCCCATCCTATTCCCAGTCAGCACCTCCCCTTTCCTACCCCAGCTACTGAAAATGAAGCAACCCCTATCCCCACCTCCTCCCAGTGTACTCAAAGCAGAATGGTGCCGAAAAGCCAAGGGCAGTTCATGACAGGATTCCTCTTAGGGAGCTGGGGTGTGGGTCAGGTCATGCGCTCCCTGGGTTAGGTCACAAGGTGTCAATGGCTGCAATGATTTCAGACTTGCCCATGGGTGTCAGCTCACCATAGTGGAGCTACAGGTAACACGCAAGCTGGACTTTCATGTTGAATGGCAACCTGAGCTTCCCCTGTGTGCCTTCAAAGCAGATGGCACTCGTCTAGCTGTTGAACACCTCCCAGGGGACCAGGTCCTTCGGCAGGAGCTGGGTATATTGACTGGAACTACCCTGGGAATAGTGGTAACGCTCATGCTTCCACACCTGGCTGACTTTCACCAGGAAAATGTGGAAAGTGAAATACCACTCTTTCATGGATACAGCACTGAAATGTCTCTCCATTTTATTGAACCTACTAGAACTAGTCACTGTAGAAAGAGAAACACATGCATTCATTACAAGAACATTATAATCATTACTATCCTTTCTGTCTCAGAGTGGTTATCAGAGCATTGTTTATTGACAAGCTGCAACAGGTAGAAAAAAATAACTTGGGGTGGGGTAAAAATGTAATTGAACTAAAAAAAATGGTGACCCTACACCCATTTGGACCCATACAATGTATACATTGTAGTTTACCGTGTTTGCCAATTATTCACATTATTCACTTATCATTATTGACCATTCTCTGGGCATCACAGTAAAACGTTATAGCATTGCCCCATCTCTGGTAGTCAGAAAAACAAGCTACAGTGCAAATAGCTCATTAATAGCTTCAAAAGAAATGACAAATATCAACTTTCTTGGTAAATCCTATAATTACAAGCTTAGAGGTGATGTAAAATTAAAGATTCTATTTTTATATGCAGTAAATATAATCATAAAACCTGCCTCAATTACTTCAATTCTTTCTTCTCATTTTAATTTGTATCCCTCTGTCTCTCCTCTGTAGTTCTCTTTTGTGCTCCTAACTATTTCTTTACCATTCTAATCTTCTATATCTCTTTGGCTCAATCTCCCTTTTTCTAGTTATTTGGATTCTCAACTTCTATCACCACCTTTCTATCCCTTTCCTTTTGTTTCCCTCACTTCACTTAGGCCTAAATTCTTTCCTCAGATGCACACATGATGTTGCTTGAGTGTAATAGTGATTAAAGTCTGTCCATTAATAGTCACTTTGGACTCCAACTCAGCATCTTTACTTACACCTCTGTAGCAATTTCTCATATGAGTAGCTAGAAAATACTAGTCACTCTTAGTTGAATTGTTTGCTAAAGATTCTTCCATGCCGACAATGATACTTTGAGATCAGATATTATCTGTCCTGTATGGGAGGAGGTATATACGAGAGCAGATGGAGACATTTCCATGTTAAGTAGAGACAAAATAGCCTTTGCCTTCCCCTGGCGACAAAGACTGCTTCAAGTGAGTGATGGCAATCATAACTAACAAGAAAGGGCTGGCTGAGAAGGATACCTATTGTTTCCCCATGACTCACATAGAAGAATTGGGTAAATTGGAAAGCAACTCAAAGCAACCATTGGTAAGGGATTTTGATTAAATGGTTTTACATCAGAAAATGATAATTTGTTGAAACAAAAGCTTTTAAAACAGATTTTTATGTTTCCATCACTTTTTCTAAGGACATTTTCCTAAGCCCAGAGTGGCATTCTTGGTCAAAAGCAGAAAGATAAAATAGTCAATAATCTGAGATGTGGGAGATCCAGGTTCAAGTCCTTGGTTTAAATTAAATACAGCAAATAACTGAACCTGAATCTCCCATATCCATGCTGCCCTGATCATTAGGCTATTGGCTATTATATGATGCATCTCTTTCTTCTTGTAAAAAATATGGAAATCCTTGATTTTTTTCCAGATATAGAATGGGAAAACTGTTGAAGCCTCAAAAATGTTTTGGCATGGGAAAGTCATTTGCTATTCTCCTCTCGTCCAAACATACCCTGTAAAGAACTAGTACAACTCTGATAACATTAAAGCAGAGTTCTTGGGGGAATTTGACTGCCTGACACAACACTTACTGGAGGTCTTGCTAGGATTAAGCTTCTCCTCCTTGACCAAGAACAAAGTCTGCATTTAAAATATTGACCACTGTATTATAATAAAAACAACTATGAGATATAAAATCAAATCATAAACCCTCACACTGCTTGTTATTAGTCAACTAAGACCTGTGTTTTAAAAAGCAAACATGCTGAAACATTATCAGTTATTAGTTACCCAGCATGAGATCAGGGAATGAGATTGCTATTTTACCAATTCTGAAAGAAACAATCGAGTTATAAGGTACTGGCATTGGTTGACCTCAGCACTCTTTCAGGGAGAAAAACTGATTTTCCAATCTGACAGTGAATCATAGAGTGAAGTAGTAAATGCTTCTAGACTTCTCATTTTTGTGCCCAAAGGAACAATTGACAGGATTTGAGTGTATTAAAAAAAAACAAAGCATAGACTTAAGAAGGAGGATTGAGATTCAAGTTTACTAGGGGAAAAAAACCCTCTGCATTACCAAGTCTTTGTTAATGCACCTTCCACAAAATTTAATTTTCTGCTTTATTTGAAGAACCTAGGCATATAACAAAAATGCCACACACAACGTAGAACTACTTAAAAAATAATAATAGAATACGGAAAGGAAAAGAAATAAAAGTGTCCCTCTAGCTGTCTTTGTTTTACACATTTCATTCCAAATTGGACAATAATTTCCAACTGAAGCCTCAGATTCAGTGTAGAGAGAGCTACAGAGGATGTCAGAGGCAGACCTAGGAATGGCACAAGGAGTATGCAGCTTCCCATGCTGACTGTGATACACATGTGCAGTAACCACTGCCTAGTCAGTCCAAGCTGCTTCTGCTGAAGCTCTGGAGCCCAGAGGATGAATGTTGCTGCTGTTTGCCCTCTCTCCCCTTTCCCACTGAACTCAGCAGCAAGCGAAAGGCACGGATGATTGAAGGCAGCAGACCCCATGCTGAGAGTTCATGTGCAGCACAAAGAGGAGTATGACTATTCCTGAACCTGCCCTGGAGGATGGCTACAAACTCTGAGCGATATTTTAATAGGGCTCTGTTCTTGTTCAATGGCCAGGGCCAACAGAAGGTAGCGTGACAAGCTCTGAATAGGTTTTACTCTCTGGCTCATTGTGTATGTTGCCTTTTTGTAGGGCTACCAGTGCCTACTGAAGTCAAGAGAAAGACTTCATTCACTAGAATGGGCACTGGGTTGGGCCATTAATGAATATCCACTTGGAATCAAAAGATAAATGATCACCGCAATACTTGCTTTGCAGAATGAATCAGTTTTTCAGAAAGGATGTTCAGGTCTTTCCTATGCCTGAGCAAACCCAGTCATAATGGAACTTTAATCAGGTATTTGTGCAGAACAGGCTAAGAAAGGGTCTAATTATAGACTTTTCTAGGAGCATCATCCATTTCCAATGGGACCTGGCCTATTTTCAGAGTAGAGTGACTGGAAAGAAAGGATTAGTTTACCTGCCTTCATTACTAAAAGCTAACATGACTGCAGGCAAGAGACTTTGCCCCTTTGTACTTGTTGAGGAAATTCACTTCAATTAAATAGCCTCTCTAGCCAACCAGAGATCAGTTTAATGATTTAAGTGACTGAAATTATAAATAAAGGTGTGATTGAAATTCAGAGACAATGAGAAAGGCTGCTGAAAGAGGTACGTAAAAAAAGTTCATCTCAAACTGAAGTTGGGAAAAACTGCACTTTATCTTTTTAGCAGACAGAAGAAAAAACTACTTCAAGCAATGTTTTGTATTAATGTAGTGTCTCATTCCAAACCTTCTCACAGACTATTACATGTCACCGCAAAAGTACTTTCTCCAAGACAGAGGAAATCAATTAGCAACATACCACACAGGAAAAGGAAGATGTTTGCCTGGATAGGCTACTACTCTTACTGAAAAGTCCATGGCAAACCGGATCCAGAAGGGGATTAGGGACCTACAAGTTAGGAGACAAAAAATATACAATCCTAAGTGCCTCCTTGGGGGGGGAAGGTGGTATCAAAACCCTGAGGTAGGCCTTGATACTGCTACATAATGCATGAAGAAAAAGAACTGCTCCAGAATGGTGATTCAAGATAGCCAGGCATGCTGGGGAAGAAGGTATGTAGCGCTAGGTACTGGGAAGTGATAAGCACATGGATGCATTTGAAATCTCTCTCCAGATCCATCCTGGGAAACTTAAATTCTTTATTGGACAGTGACACAACTCTAATAGGAAAGGTGGAGGATGTCCCAGCCAGATTATCTTATATCTTGGTAGTTAGGACAGTCCAGATATGTGGAAGATGTGGGTTTGAAAGCCCTCAGGCTGAGGTGGGAAATGAGTTCAGGTTCCACTTATTTAAGTGATATAATACTAACAATGATACTATATAGCTATTATGTAAAAGCTATATATAACTAGCTGTGTGCTCTAACCATTACGCCATAATATCAAAGACAGGAAACACCTCCACCCCTTGCTGTACAGGTTTCCCTCGATTTATGTGGTAGACGTGTTCCCAGGGAATGACACATAAATTGAATTTGCATAAAGCAAACCCAGTTTACAATGAAACAGATAGGGATGTGTTCCTACAGTAGGGACGGAAGGAGGGAGGGAGGCTGGGGCTAAGGAAGGGATGGGGCAAGGGGCACTGCACAGCCAAGTGACAGCAGGCGGATGGCATCTGCCACTCCCAGGGCTGCAGCAGGGGTAGCATCGGGCTCTTTGCATCATTTGGGGTGGGTGGCAGCCCCACTCACCCCACTCACTGCAGCCCCTGCTGCAGTGCCCCTGAGAGCGACTGACACCAGCTGCCTGCATCCACTGAGCTGCACCATGCCCTGAACCCCCTGGTGTGGTGTGGCGCAGCGCAGCAGCTGCAAGCAGGCAGTCCCCCCCTCCCAGCACCGCTGCCAAGTACCAGGAAGAGCCTCGTGCCACTGCCGGCCCCAGCCTGCTCTCGTCCCGCTGCAAGCTGCTGCCCACCCCTGCTGCAGCCCTAGGAGTGACAGACACTCCACTCCATCCCCCCGGCTGGTAAAGTTATAAGGTGAACTTTCTACCTCCTGTTTATAAGTGACCTATTTTTTTATAGTGAGCATGCACAATTGCTACCCTGAAACAGTGTGAGCAGCAGCAAAAAGGTAAGTGGGTGAGTGACAGGGGGCATGGTTAGAAGGTTATAAATCCTGTCCAGAGACCCAGGAGGGCTTGGGCTCGTTCTCACTCTCACTGGGGCTGGACTCTGGCTCTGGGCTCCTGGAGTTTGTCAAATGCAGGTTCCTTGCTGTGACCTGTTTGTTGGGAAGCTACAGGTGGGTAAAGTATCACCCTTTCCCTATTTGAGGTGCTGAGTAAAGCTAGAAATCTTCGGGGACTTTCACATGGTTTCTCCTGCTGACTAAGCCCAGGGTATTCTTGCCTACAAACTGTAGTTTCTGAGCTGTCTGTGAAGTTGCATAGCAGTTAACTGTGTAGTGACTGAAGCTCACTGTAAGGTGTACTTGATCAGTTGTGTGACCAGGGACATTGGGTTAGGCTTAGGGTTAGTGTGCATTGGGTTATTGTCTCGTTGGGTGTATTTTATTGTGCTGCAGTTTGGGTTTTACAGGAATACTGCATTGGGTAGTTGTTGTGCGGGTTTTGTTGTGTAATGCAGCTTATATTGCTCAACCTATCTGTGTTGCAGTGTGTAGCTACTCTTTCTAACTATGAATGGGGTCAGGCAGTAGATCAATGCTTAGGGAAATTAACTTACTTTAATGCCCCTAAACCTGACTACCTGTACATCATAGAGGATTAGTGACCCTCTAGACTAATTAATTAATTAATTAGTTGGCATCCCCTTGGGCAGTCCTTCAGTTTGAGCATGAGAGCCAGGGCGGCTGAATCCTCTCCATATGTGGGTTGATTGTTGTCTGATGGATTAACCAGCGACTGATGTTTGTGATCCTAATGACAAGTTGCGGTCCAACCCAGTATCAACCAGTGGTCAGTTGGAAGAGCAGCCCAAGTGACTACTGAGAGTAACGTATTACCTCTCCCTGGGTTAAGAACTGAGTCTCTGAGTGAGAGAGAAGTTCTGGACATCAGGTGGATGTCAGAAGCCAGCATTTGATCTTTAAGCCTGTACATATAGTTGTGTTATTATTATTCTTCTAAATATGCAATTTCTCTCTTTCACTTACCTGTTTGTATTGTATTTTGTTATTGAGTAGTGTTAGCATTTTAATATAGTCCTGTATTTTTTATATATATCCTTGAGTCTGTGATTATTACACCTACTCAATTCATTGTCAGCTAGAACCAGGCTGGAGGTTTAGGTTGACAGACATAGTAGGCCGCCCACTTCCTTATTAGAGGCAATTTGAGAGAGAGGATTAACAACCCTCAGTTGTGTAATTAGAGTTTGCCCTCTACAATTTCAGGAAGAAGAGCTTGAGAAACTAGCTGGGGCCCAATTTGTCTCACAAGCTGTTCCCACCATTCTCAGTGAAGCAGAGTTTTCTGAAAGCCTCACCCATTTTCTTCATGCCGGGTTTCCATATTGGTGTTATAGGGTTTTGATATGAAGCTTCTCTTTTGCTGAGGACCATTTTTTTTCCCCAGTCAGACAGCCAGGCTACCTAAGCAAAAGCCTCTGTGAAGATTGCTTCTTCAACCTTGCAGTGACAAGTCTTCCATGAAGACACCTTTGAGATTCAGTATGGAAGCCATACTTCAGAATACAGATCAATATACACGACTGTGTAGTCTCATTCTGTCCCATAAGTTATAGTGGGACCTTTGAGTCAAGAAAGAATAAAAGACACACGGCTTTAGGATTTGGACCCACAATTACAAAAATCTTTGAACCTGTTTTAGTACAGTCAGTATCTCAGGGCATGTGTACATGTTCATTAATAGGCTTTTGCTAATGCACGTTAAATTTAGTACCTTGTTACAGGGGTGTCGGTTGTAGCCAGGTTGGTCTAAAGACATAGGCAGACAAGGTTCTTTGGGTTAATCTGATATCTTTTATTAGTCCAACTTAAATAGTTGGGGGAAAAAAATGTTAGCGAGCTTTTGGGTTTAAAAACCGTTTGTCAAGCTGAGGAAGTCTCTGCAGTTGGTGTGTGCTCTTCCTGCAAGAGAGGGTTTTTAAACATGAAAGCTTGCTAAAAAATTTTTTTCCAACTATTTAAATTGGTCTAATAAAATATATCAGATTCACCCAAAGAACCATTTAGAACTGTTGGCACTTTTACACATGCTCCGGAAGTGGCAGGGGTGGCACTTCAATTAGAGCAGCTCCAAGAGCCACTCTATTTAAAGTGCTCCCGCATCTCCTGTATCAGCATTCCTAGGCTTGAAAATGGTGGTGGGGGGTGCTTGAACTAAAGCTTGTTTGACAAGCTTTAGTTCAAGTGCCCCTACCACCATTTTTAAGTATGGGAATGCTGATACACAAGACACAGAAGATTGTTGGAGCCTGACAGCTATCACACTTCAACAGACTCAGTTAATCAAGGCTGCTCCATCGTGCTGGAATTCCAGAACATCAGAGCAGCCTCCGTGCTTGTGTATCGGTGCTCTCCACTATGAGGTATTAGAAAAAGCACACAGATTTCTTGTGATGCTTTAATGCTCATTATAATAAGCTAATGTGCATTAAAGTGCACATGTAGATGTACCCTCAGATTCCAGCAGTTTTCTCTTAAGAGGCACTGAAGTCTTAAATACAACTCTTAAATGCCCACTTTTCTCCTGCACTGGTTACAGACATGAGTAACCCCATTAACATCAGTGGCATTAATCCCAGTGACACCAGTGTAAGTGCAATCATTCCCATCAGGAGTAATTGAAAGTGCTATCATAACCAGTTTACAGCTTATTTATTTTGGTAACGGTCTTTGAGCCAAGAATCAGACTGGCAGTGTCAGTAAGATAGGTGGCATTCATTAGGCTTCCTAATGCTGTAATAAGTTGCCCAATAGTAGTAGTAAATCACAATATTAAGTGCCAATTACTAAAAAAAAGACACTGTACATAACATTATTTTTTAATGATAATGAATGAAATTAGACAATTTGAAGTCAATGAATGCTTTGCAAAGAGAGTCAGCAAAACAATATAATGTTACATTATCAGCACATTATTTCTGAATCACTAAAACAAAGTAAATATCCACTCTGTTATTAAACTGACAGACACAGAAACAGCAACATGCTTTTGCAAAAGGCCCTAACTAATGTTCCTACTGAGTGGGATCTTACAATTCTTTCCACAAGTTGTCGAATTGAGCAAAGAAATCCCATATTTACTAGACTTTCAATGCCTCTCTCTTGAGTTCTGGAAATGTCCATTTTTTGTTAACTACTGATAGCGGTCTGGAAGAAAATAAGTTAGCAAAAGTACAGTGTCCTTGTGACAGAAGTCAGAACACTTACTGTGTTGGATCTGATTGACATTTTCTTTTCGGAAACACAGGGCTTTATTTGAGAGCGCTGCTTCCCCCATCAGGGATTCTGGCTATAGGAAATGTTACCTAGAATACTCATATGGAAAGCCATGTGATCTCAAATATAGCTAGGGAAAAGCTATGGAATGAGTTAATAATTAACATCAACACCTTTAATTATTCCAACAATAGAAATAGAAAGTCTGTATCACTGACCAGAAACGTATGTAAATGATATCCTCAGATAACATAAGAATGATATGGGATTAACTGAAGCAGAAATGACCTATATCTTCCATCAAGAATCAGTGTTATTATGTACAAGATAATATGTCATGCCTGCAGTAATCTGAGTGACTTTTAATGGTATACTAAGCATTGTCACCAGTGTCTGTCAAGTGTTTGTTCTCTCATGCATTTCCCAAGGGAAGAAATGAGTGCAGTGGAAAACCTTGGGTTGAAGACTGCAAGACCCAGGATTTCATCTCCTGCTTGGAAAGTTCTTTCGTGGCAGAAGAGAAAAGACATTGAGCATTGTAAAGCCTAGATATTTAAGAGACTACTTAAACCCTCCTAGGCCAAGGACACAAAGATACTTGAAGATAAGAGCCAAAGACTAGATTCATGAAACCATCTTGGCGTAGTGATGCTGATGTTGTCCAGCCCAAAGCATGGGATTCACAGCAGACAGTATGCTACGCAGGGCCATGCAAAGGCCAGCAAAAAGGAAGCGAGTAAGGGGGAAAGAGCGGGGATTCTGCAGCCCTCTTGTGGGGTTAAGCAGTTACATGACTCTTTGACTTGTGCGTTACTAGGCACATCTACAGGTACGCTTTAATTAACAGTAGCCTATTTGACTGCACATTAGAGCATCATGGCAAAACAATACTAAGATGCTAATGCACAGTAAAATTAGCTACTGCATATTAAGTTTCACTAAAAACGTGTGTGTTTTTGCTACTGCACATTAGGGCAGCCTAATGTGCATTTAATTAGTACCTCACATTACAGATACTAAATTTAATGAGCAGTAGCAAAAGCACATTAATGAACATGTAGATACATGGTGGTTGGATTCAGTGGAATAACACCCCCTCCCCCGCAACGTACCCCCCATATCCACGGACACAAATTCACTTCCAAATGAAATGAGCATATGTTAACGCCCCCTGATGAATGATTAATCCTGAGCATAGGTGCAGTACCTCCAGCAATAGCAGCAAAGCAGAGCTCCACTTCTGAGCTTGCTCTCTTTCCTTTCATTTATTTGGGGGAGAGGAGGAGGGGTTGTGCACTACTTTGTTCTCGGTATTAGTTTCCCTGCTATGTTTTCACTAACATAGTGAACCTGACCCAAGCACCACAAGCACTCAAACAGCCATGCCATTGGTTCTGCTATAACACCAGCCAATTCCTTCAGTACTCTCGGATGCAGCTCATCTGGGCCTGCTGACTTAAACACATCCAGTCCATCCAAATGACTCTGCACCAAGTCAGTGTCAACAGTTGGTGGGCTGGTGTCCCTCTGATGCCCATCTAAGAACCCATTAGGAAACTTATCTTGATCCCTGTTCAAGACCACTGAGGCAAAAAACTCATTGAATAGCTCAGCCTTATCCCCCCGTCTGTCACTAATTGCTCCTTCTTGTTCAGTAGGGGTACTATGCTGCCCTGCATCTTCCTTTTACTCCCTACACACCTAAAAAAACCCACTTTTTGTTGTCTTTTTAATTTGTGCTGCCAGGATCAGCTCTGTAGTTGCTTTGGCCTTTCTACCTGCCTCCCTGCAAGTGCAGGCCAAGTACATATACTCCTCCTTGGTAGCTTTCCCCTACTTCCACTGCCTATATGCCTTCTTTTTTGCTCTTAGGCTCCCCTGGATTTCCCTGTTTAGACAAGGAAGTTTCTTGGCTCCTTTCCCCCTTTTCCCTCATACTGGGATCATCTCCCTCTGTGCTCGAAGGATCGCTTCCTTTAGGAACAACCACCCTTCCTGGACTCCCATCTTGCCAATACTCTTATCCTGCAGTGCATCATTGACTAAACTCCTAAGCACACTGAAGTTATCCTTCCTAAAGTCAAGCACTTCTACCCTATTAGTTATCTTACCCACCCTACGCTGTATGGTGAATTTGACTGATTGGTGGTCTCTGTCCCCAAGGTGACCACGAATCTGCAGCTCCCCTACCAGGTCCTTCCCCATAGCCAACACCAAGTCCAGTAAGGCATTCCCCCTAGTGGGACCATATACCTCCTGCATCAGGTGAAGGTCCTGTATTCAAGTTAAGAACCTTCATAAACAGTTGGACTTAGCTGACTGCTGTTGGGGTAGTTTAGGTCCCCCATGACAACCATGTCCCTAGACTGTACAGCCTCTGAGAGCTGCCTCAAGAATTCCAAGTCTAGCTTTTCCTCTTGGTCTGGTGGTCTGTAGTAGACCCTCACCACCAAGTCCCTTTCTGCTCAACCTGTATGTATCCTAACCCACAGTGCCTCAATTTTTGACTCCCCTGATCACATTTTGATTAGGGTAGATGCATAATGTTCCTTTACATAGAGAGTAACCCCACCCCCTTTCCTCCCTACTCTGTCCCTTCTGTAAAACCTGTAGCCCTCAATGTGTACCACCCAGTCATCGGTAGGGTCCCACCAGGTTTCCGTTTGCCCAACTAAATTGAAGTTATTATCCCCAAGCAGAAGTGTGAGTCCTTTCTCCTTGTACTTCATTCTCCTAGCATTAGTATAGAGGCACATGAGCCCTCCAAATGGTGCCTTTGGTGCCCCCTCCACCCTCCCACTCTGATGCCCAAAGGGCCCCTTAGTACTTACCTGGGATGTACTGTTGCATGTCTCACAATTTGTAGGTTCTAGACTCTCTTCATCTCCTGCCTTCTCGTATCCCATCAAATCTAGTTTAAAGCCTGATGAAGGAGATCAGCCAGTCTGTAAGAAAAGAGATTCTTACCTTTTGCGGAGAGATAGAGCCCGTCGTGCCCCAGGAAGTCCCCTGCATGGAAGTGCAGATTGTGGTCCAGGAAGCCAAAACCCTCACAATGGCACCAACTCTGGAGCTGCAGGTTGACTTCTCTGACACAAGTGACATGATGCCTACTACGACCACTGTCAGGGAGGATTGATGAGAAGACCACCTTCACCCCTGTCTTCCTAACCCTGCCCCTAGTGCCCTGTAGTCACTCATGATACAGTCTGGACTAGTCCTGGCTGCATCATTTGTTTGCACATGGATGAGGACTATGGGTTAGTTGTTGCAGGGCTGGATGAAGCCAGGAATCCTCGCTGTGACATCCCTGATCTTGGCTCCATGTAGGCAGCAAACCTTGCACACCATGGGATCTGGATGACAGGTGGGTCCCTCCATTCTTCTCAGCAGGAAGTCGCCCACTACCATGGTGCGGCATCTTTTCTGGTTACCTGGCTGTCCTTCAGCTCGTTCGGTGATGGTTGTAGGCTCCTCCAGTGTGCATTCCTCCACCACACACTCCTCCAGTGCAGCCAGGGCCTCATATTTGTTCCCCAACTGCACTGGGGGAGCAGTCCTTGTGGCAAGAGATCTGGCCCAGGAGGTGACCATCTTTCACTCTCCTGCATCTGCTTCAGGGCATTCCCTTGCCACTTCTCTGCCAGGCATCTTGTCCTGCAGAGAATGAAAGTAACCATCAGTCTCATCCTCTGCAGCCCTGATCCCCCACAGGCTCCTCACCTCTACCCGAAGTTCCTTCACCTGCCCCTCCAGGGCCTCAATCAAGGCACATGTAGGACAGGCAAGGTGACTCCCAACCCTCCCGCTACCCCCAGGCGTCTGAAGACCCACCAGGCAACCCCTGCAGGCAGGGGGCCCAGGTGCCACTGACCCTCCCAACGGCTCCATCTGGGTGGAGGCCTCAGAGGAGCCTCAGGTGGGAGGCAGCATTGAGGCAGGGTCCCTGGCTGCACTCCAAGTCACCACCCCCATTAAGACTCCCTTACGTGCACTCACCTGTGGACTCTGAAGACTCTGTCTGAAGCCAACAATGTGGGATGCAGAGTTCAGGCTCCTCCTGCTCTCCTCCCTGCACAAATTCCTGCACGAATACCGGCATGTCCCTGAAGAGCGCATCTGTCTGTGGGGCCTGTTGGCGCAGCTAAATAGGGATGGGAGGGGGGACAAAAATCCTTCCCGATTCTCTAAAGTTGGTCCTCCTTGCACTTCTTCCCCCTTTCCCAGCTTACCTTTTCACTGCTGCTGCTGGCTGCTGCTCAGTGTTTATGTATTTATATACATTCCTATTCAATGCATATAAACCACTTTCAAAACGGCCAAAGCCAGTTTAGATAAACATGGATGGATAAAATTATCAGACTTAACTGATTTTGTTTAAATTGGTTTATTGAACTTCTATCCCAGATCCCCTCCAAATTCAAGTTAACTCACAGTCCCCAGCATCCCAGGATGCTTTGCACCTCCCCTGCAAACCTCCCCTTCTCAGGATGGGTGGCTCTAGCACCACTGGCTGGGGCTCAGCAGGCATGTGGCTGCATTTCCAGAATAAAAAGTGAATGTCTGTTCACTGGGTTATCAGTTCAATCTATGTAGTTTAGACTAACCTGCAAAGATTGAATCGATTCAGCCTTGGGCTTTTTGATTGTCTGTATTTAGCCCATATGACTAGTGAAATGAACAGGACTGCAGGGACAGATTAAATCTTCAGTGACTAATAAGGGTGTAGCCCAGGTATACATGGGTTTGTACTCCCCTCTTCAATTGAGGGAATTATTGGCAGCATGGTGTGCTGTGGAGGGACACAACAGCCAGCAGCCACCTCCGTCCCCTATAGAGTTAGGCCCAGTCAATCAATTACTTAACTATATACAAATTTATTATTACAATAAAGCTATTAAAGGGTAAGGACATATAACGTGTGTGTGTGTGTGTAAAAATTTACAAAACAACAGACCCTATACCATATATTTATATACACACACAACCAATTATTATTTAAAAATACAGGTGAATCATAGAACAACCCAGAACAAAGGATATTGATCAGGCAGCCTTATAACTCTATTAATATACAAATTATTACTTTAATTTATTCACATAAACTATAACACACAGTCTACAGTATAACCACCAATCTTTAGACTACCTGGGTGCCCTCCAGGGCAGGGGCCCACTCCCAAGGTACCACTACAGGAAAGAGTGGGGGGGAAAGAAAAGGAGAGGGACACACCAAAGACTCCTAAGTTCCCCTGCTATCACCCAGGAGCAGCCCACATGGTGCCCTTTCACAACCCTGGGGGGGGGGGTGGTTCCTCCCCTTTTGGGACCCTCTCTCCAGGGTAATTTAGTACTCCACAGTCCCAGAGGGGCTGCCTCCCATTCTCCAGGTTGAGCTTTGTTCTCCACCGAGCTTTCCTGCTGCCTGACTCTGCTGCTCCCAACCTGGCTTAGGGTCACGTGCACTGCTGCATGTAGTGGGCGCTTCACCTTGTGCTAGGGATTGGAGGCCCAGACAGCTTTGTGCAGCACCAGGGTTTGGTCTGCTCCTGGACCCTCTGGGCAGCATCATCTGCACTGACCTGCTATCCCAAGCTACCCTGAGCAGCTCCCAGGGTCTCTCACCCTCTGTGCAACACCACCTGCGCTCCCAGCCTCATGCTGAGGGTTGTGGACCTGAGCCACACAAGGGGCTCCAAACATCCTGCTCCACGCATCATCCTGTGCACCGTGTCTCTGGCCGCACGTCAGAGGTTGCAGACCTGAGGCATCTCACGCAGCTCCCAGGGTCTGGACTCCATGCTGCGCACCAAGAGCCTAACCGCCAGAGCTGTCCACCACTCCCTGCTGAAAGAAGTCTTCAGGGGCTCTTCCTGGGCTACTGCTTCGCCCTGCTGAGCAGCTCTCCTCAGCTCGTCTAAGCCCCGCTCTTCTCTCTTCTCTGTCCCAAAAGCATCTCCCTCACACTGGGCATGCAGCTCCTTTTATACGCTCCAGGCTCCAACCCTGAAGTCTTCTGGACCTGACAATTTGCAGTCTTCAATCAGGTCTGGGGAAGCTCCTCTCCCCCTCCCCTCAGAAAGGGGGCATGACTTTATTTCCCTTGCTGCCTCCTGATTGGTGGATAGGCTCCACCAATCAAAACAGCAGGATCTCAAGCCTGGGACTAAACCCAAGCTCTGAAAGGTAAGCCTGCTACAAGGGTTTGTCTACACTTGGTAGCTTCAGATTAAGGCACAGTATGAATTTAAAGTGCACCTACTATCCATGTTTAGACAAGCCAGGGATGGTAGAACTGAGTTTTTGAACCACAGGAATTTCATAGATTTAATCTTTCTCAAGAAGGTTATTATGCAGTCTGATCAGAACATCTTCTAAAACTCAATATTATTTTGAGAGAATACATTTTTAATATTATACCAACACTTCTAGAGAACTTTTTTCACACTAGACAAATATTTTACCCCAAACTTTTCAACTTTTAGTTATTTTGAAGCATTTATAAAGTGTTACTTTTGTTTAGAAAAGGCATTAACAGAGGTAGAAAAATAATCTTTTGCATCCATTTTTATACTTCAGTCTATGTCTGCCAGATTGTGATCCCAAATGTCTATGTAGCAAAAGAGCAAAAACAGGTACCAAGAAAAGAACGAAAGAACCTACTTCATCCTTTCTTAGCTCAGTCTAAATTGCAATCATCAAGCCTTTCATTAGCTCCAGCAATCAGCCCTGATTGGAGATGAGGTAATCAAAACATATATTTTTCTCTGAAAATAATAAAAAAAACAGTACCTCAACAATATAACCTGAGACCAATGAAAGTTTTGTTACATAAAACCTGTTACTGTAGGAACTAGCCCCCCCAAAAGATACAATACTAATTAAGGGTCCAATACCTGAGGGAAAATAACACTTATATATGTACTTTAAATGTTACTTAAACACTTTTCTGAATAGCAATGCTTTCTAGAATTAGGACCAATGAAATATAACTAATATCACAACAAATTTACATGGACAGTTTTTTTACAGACAGCGTAAATTTGCTGTGTCACCACTTCCAGGAAAATGGCAGTGATTTCTCCTAGTGATAAAAGGAGAAATTCATGGCAAGTACTTTTATATTCATATTTATTGCAAGGTAGAAGATTGGCAGCAAAAAATTGTATCATTTAACCAAGATGCTGAAAAATGTCATGCCATTGTGTACAACATAATTGTTGTACATTACTGTCATCACAAACTTCATAAGCCTTATCCCTCAGAACTTAAATACAAGGTGAGTTAATAATTAGATGTCGCTTCATAGGAGGACATGGAAAGAACATGCATTTAAATTAATTAAAATCCTCACATTTCAAATGTTAACATTTTAATACTCAGACCATTGTTCCTGACACCTGGGACACATTGATTTGGCTGCTTTAGCATTATGTGACATTTACTTTTGACATGTTCTTTGAACTTCTGCATCCTACCTATCCATTATAGGATATAAGCAACTGCAACCAAAGTCAGTAGGCAAACTGAGAATGGTTTCATAAGGCTTGTGTAGAAGCTGCAGCTAATCCATTTTCCTCACACTGGGACCTTCTGATGGTCCAAAACAGGTCAGTATAGTTTTCAGTTAAGTTGGTTAAAAAGTTCTGCAATCAGTGGGCAGTGTTTTCAAACCACATTTTCCTTCACTGTTATATTGACTCCACCTGTAAGTTGGGATATTGAGTATGCATTTGCCCAATTTTTGCAGGTAGCCATGACCAGGCAATTTGGGGTATACTTTGTGTGCATATACTCAAGCCTATTTCAACCTTTTTTGCAATAATTATCATTTATTGCCTCTTTT
Organism: Crocodylus porosus; assembly: GCF_001723895.1. Taxonomy (NCBI): domain Eukaryota; kingdom Metazoa; phylum Chordata; order Crocodylia; family Crocodylidae; genus Crocodylus; species Crocodylus porosus. The sequence continues at coordinate 18,770,075 of NW_017728948.1, forward strand.
CATACAGCTTTTTCTGCAGCTTGCAATGATATTGTCACAATTCACAAAGAAGTGTCCTATTAAACATTGAGTGAATCTGGGAGGGGGAGGGGGCATATTTAATGGAGAACAAGTATTAAACTTTTGTTGTAGATTTGTTTAAATCCAGATAGTATTTTGCACATGTATTTAGCAGGTAAAGTGTCATCATTGGATCTCCAGGGTGCTTTTGAACAGCCCACTCACTTTTCTACTGCTAGAGCATGTTTCTCTGTTGGAAATCTTCCCTTTTGGTCTCAGATATATGAAGCATTCGGAGTTGAAATTTTATGTATTTTTACTTTTCTTCATTCCATGCCCTACTGGCAGTCCACAGGTTCCCTCTTACTTTCTGTTGGGGGCGGGGGGGAGTCGTTTTATGAATAACTATCAAGATCTGAATTCCAGTCCATCACACAAAAAGAACATATATGTCTAGATGGCAGTCCAAGGCATCAAGTTGGATATTGGTGTCCCAATATTTCCCCTAAGAAAACTGAAGTGAATTGTTCCAACTTGGCATAATATCCAAACAATCATTTTAAATCATCTTTCATATTTCACTTAGTGGAAAAAAGAAGAAAACGATTCTGAAGAGCTGAATGCAAATATGAATGGCATTTATTTATTGCATTAGCTTTATAGATGTGGAGGTAAATTACCTTTGCATTTTACAGTAACTAAACTGATTTTGTTCAAATGAAAGAATATTTATACGAGAGGGATATAAAAGTATATTTTCCTGTACAAGCTTCTACCAGTGTGAAGCTATCGTATATACTCTTACTATACATAATCTTTAAGGTTTTGCAGAATCCCAATTTAAATTCCCTATAAATAATAATTCTCAAAGATTAACTAGTTTTTTTTAAGAAGACTAGCTGAGAACTGAAAATTTAGCAACTGTCCAGACATATAAAAGCATCAAGGCCTAAATCACAATGTTCTTTTTATGTCTCAAATTATCAAAAAGCTTATGTGTGTAGCAATGGTTCTGTGATTAGTATCACTGAATCATTGGAACTGCTCATGTGAGCAGAATTACTCAAACACCTGAGTCCATGCCAAATAAGGCCCACAGGCTCTTTTCTAAACAAATCCTTGGTCAAGAACCAGGTAATGATCCTGTAAGGGTCTGACCTTTTTAAGATCTCAATGAGACATGGTGGGATTTTAAAAGCTGCTTATGCATCTGATTCTTAAGATATCTAAATCCTTTAAAAAGCTCTTGAATCACTATGAGCTGACTAGCTGATCTGCTAAAGCTCTGGCCTGAGTCCCTGCTTTTGCACAGCTCAAGTGCCCAGGGGGTGAGTGCCCCCACTGCTATCCCCCCTCATTTCCCCTGTCACTGAATTCAGGGAAACTCCAGTTAATCCTGTAAAACAAACAAACAAACAAACAAAACATGCAGAAAAAAGTGGCACAGGAGGCAAATGGAGGCTGGGTCCTCCAAGGAGGTGCTCAGAAGAGGTAGAGATCCCCGGCCACCTGGAACCCAGCACCACTTGTGCTACATGGCGCAGGCCCAGCCTAGGCTGGTCTGGGGGCATGCGCCTTTGGGCAGGACCAGGCCGTTTTTGCTGTCACCTGGTGTGCCAGCACATGTAGGGACTGTATGTTCGGTCAGGCCAGGTCCTACCTCCAAGTGCCCCACACGCTGTTGGGCCAGCCTGGCTCCATACAGGCAGGATCTAGCCTGGCCTAACACATGGCCCCTGCTTGAGGTGCCAGGACCCCGAGAGACACCAAAGGTGACCTGGTCCTGCCTGAAGGTGCATGCCCCCAGGCTGGGCCCACATCATGTGGCACAGGCAGCACTGGTTCCCAGACAGGTGGGGCTGTGCCGCACCAGGCCATGGGGGGCTTTGCCAGTACCAGGCCCTGATAGCCCTACAGCCACTGCTGCTGCTGTTGGGGACTGTTCACTGTGCCAGGGGGTAGATGGGGGACCCACTCCTCCTGAGCAGTGCCCCCATCCCTACACAGTCCCCCCACACCCACAAAACCCTCCACAATCCATCCACAAACCCCACATCCCCACCCACAAAACCCATACCCCCAAACCACGCCAACAAACTTCCTGCCCACATGCCCAGCCACAAATCCCACACCACCCCAAATGCCCACAAGCCCCATATCCCTCATAAACCTTACATCTACTCCTACACCCACCCACAAACTCCCTGTAAACCCCGCACAAACCCATACCCACCCCTCCAAACTCCACAGTGCCCCGCCAACATAAATCTCACACCCTGCGTGCCCAGAAAGCCGAATGGGATAGGATGGGACCTGCTGGCAGGAGCCATAGGTGCAAGGGTAACTGCCACACTCAGCCCTGCCCCATGCCCAAATGATACTGAGACATGCAGCCCCAGCCTTGGGGACTCTTGGTCCCAGTAACCATTTAGGTGTGTGATGAGCTTAGAGGAAGGGTGGAAGTAGCAGCAGGGATGCATGTGAAAGACAGAGAGATGGGTAGGGTTACTATACATCTGGGTTTTCCTGGACATGTCCTCTTTTTTGGCCCACTGTTCTGCATCTGGGCAGGTTTTTAAAATAAGAGCAAATATCCAGGTTTTTTGTTCTTCCTCTGCTCTCCCAGGCTGGCTGCTTAGGGCTGGGAGCAGCAGGCAATGTGATTGGCTGTTTGGGGTCAAGTGCTCCCCATGCAGGACCTGGCAAGCCAGATAAAGAGACTGTGTGTGTGTGTGTGTGTGTGTGTGTGTGTGTGTGTGTGCAATGTGGGAGCTGCTTTGGCAGCATGGTTGGAGGGGGCAGGGGTCTGCAGATCAGAAGTGAGGGGCACTAGCAGGGCTGCGGGGGGCAGAGACTGTGGGTACAGAGTGCAGGGCACTGGCAGTGCTGGGGGGGTATGAGAAGAGGAGGCTGTGGGCCACCAGGGAGTAGTCCATCAGGATCTCCCTGAGGATGTTAAAGGGGTCTGGTTCCGCTCCCTGCCTGATCGGTCTCATGCATCTAGGGTGACATTAAAGCCCCCACCAAGGACCAGGCACTCACGAGGGTTGAGGATGCTTATGTAACTGGCCACGTGGAGGAAAAAAATCTGCCAATTCCAGGTCCCTTGCAGGGGCATACACATTCAGAAGGCTCAGGACCAGCCTCCGTACTTGGACCTGGAAGTGCAGCAGGTGACCTGGCACCATCTCAATGTCCTAGAGAACCTCCAGCTGCAGGCCTGGGAAAAACAGGGAGAGGTAACTAAAAAAGACCCTGCCTCCCCACTCCAGCCACTAATTAGATTCATTGGCTGAAGTTTCAAGGTCTCCTATAAAAATACCATAGGGTACCCCCCTCCTGAAGGAAGGAGAGCACCTGGCATCTCCGAAGACCCTTCCTGCAGCCATAGACATTGAGGATCATGCTCTTAAATGATCTCATGGCTGGGAGGCTGGAGTACATGCAGCGGTGTGGACACTGTGAAAATCTCCCCAGCAGCTAAGACTCTGGCTGGGATTGGGAGAGCTCTGCAGCTCCTTGGGATGGGGGTGGGGGTAAGGGTAGGAGTGCGGTTCCCTTACAAGATGACAGGGCAGAGCTGGAATCACAGGGGTTCTGCACAGGTTCCTGAAAAAATCGAACTGTTGGTTTGGGGACTCCATCCCAACCCTCATGCCATCAGGCACTGGGGTAGCATCAGTGCTTATCTCAGGGTCTCAGGAGAGGAAACTTCCCCCCTCAGAACTCACTGGGGTGATCCCCAGTGTCCCTGTCTCTCCCAGATCATTGGAGGGAGAGAGCTGCACTGATAGCCATCCATTAGGTCAGCCTCAGTGCCCATGGTCTCAAGGGATAGGCCCTGGCCAGTGGAGTGAGGGGCCTCCTCCATGGGCTTTTGCTCAGGGCTGTCCAGCAGCACGGAAACTTCCTCCATGGGGATGAGGGGTGTAGGCTGTAGCCGTGTTGGTCTAAGGACATAGGCAGACAAGGTTCTTTGTATGAATCTGATATCTTTTATTAGACCAACTTAAATAGTTGGAAAACAATTATTAAGCAAGCTTTCAGGTTCAAAAGCCCTTTGTCAGGCTAAGGAAGTTTCTGCAGTTGGTGTGTGCTCCTGGATGGAATGAAAAGTACAGAAGCCAGAGGCTGGTCTGGTATGCATACAAGGTAGTCAGTGAAAATGTAGATCGAGGAGTCAATGGGTGAGAGACAGGCTTGGGGAAGGGGGAGACAGCAAGAAGGGGGATGAATAGTGGAGAGATACTTGGGGAGTTAGATGTCAGGCAGGTTATAATGTATCATAAATCCAATATTTAGTCCACGATTTTTAGTATCCTGGAGGTTGAAGTGCAGTTCATAGGCTCGTCTCTGGGAAGTGTTTTGTAAGTTTCCTTTGAGGATCAGGACAGAGATTGGAGAGAGAGTGATTTTCTTGTGAAAAATGTGCCCCCACCGGTAATTGGGTATTCCTGTCTATGATAGATTTCTGGTGTGCATTCATTCTGGTGCGCAGTTGTTTGGTCTCTCCTACATATTTTCCATCAGGGCATTTGGTGCATTGGATGATCCATGGGGAAATCACTCATTTGAACATTCCCAGAGCTCGGGTGTCAGGCATAGTCAGGGAGATACCCAAAAATTGGGCTGCTCCTTGAGCCCCCTCTCCATTGCCTTGTGTGGTGGCCTCCCAGGCAAGGAAAAAGAAACCCTTGCCGTGAAAGCAGGAGGCTGTCATGATTTTGGGAACAGGGCCAGGGCCAGGCTGAGTTGGCATGCTGGCTGGTGTAGTGCACCTCGTCCCCTCAGGTGCCAGTGGTCTAGGCTTGGGGGCAGGGCCCTTGTCCTTCCCAGCTGTGGAGGAGGCTGAAGGAGCCCTTCCAACTGCCCTTGCCCTTGTTCCCTGATGGTGTGGGAGGGGGCTTAGGAACCCCTCCAGTGGGGACTTGGCCAGGGGAGAACCCCAGCCCTGTTGGCTCCCTGCCAGAGTCCCACCTGTCCCTGCAGCAGAGGTTGCAGGCCTCTCTATCCGCAGAGGATATTGGTTGGCCTCTGCCTCCGGGGTGGGGTTGCACGGGTATGCATCTCCATGTGGGCTTGGCCAAGATCTGCCCCCATAGTGGGGGCTGCAGGAAGCTGTGGGAGCATCTTCTCCTCCACCCCCACAGAAGTTTTCTGACCTGCCATTGCTTCACATGAGGGAAGGAAAAACAATCAAGAAAACCAAAATAGAGAGTCAGTCTAATACAGGCAGGATGAGGTTGTAGGGGAAATGGCGGGGAGGAGTCTGAAGCTCACTAAGCTACAGTCCGACAGGAAAAAAACTGAGAGGGCTATCTTGGGGAATGTGGGCGAGGGGGGACTCAGACACAAGAGCTGGGGTGACTCGAGGTAGCTTACTCAGCCACACAACAAACACCAGAGCAGGGGGAGTGGACCACAGGACTTACAACAACAGGGTGCTGCTGAGGCAGATGAAAAAGATGGCTAGAGTGGTAGAGGGGTTTTGTTTTGTTGAAGGTCAGTCCAGGAGCCCCTTAGGCCTCCAGCCCCACATTCAGCAGCAGAGCAATAGCAGGATCAGATGCAGTGAGGGAGCTGTGGTGGAGTGCTGAAACAATTAGGGAGTAATCCAGTGCAGGTGTGGTGTTGAGTGGTGCAAGGTGGTGCCACAGGAAGTCTCCCTCTCTCCTGAGGGGGGGCAAGAGCAGAACAGATGACAGCAGTAGCAGCAACAGCAGTAGTAGTGGTAGCGTCCATCCACTTCAGCCAATCAGGGTGCGCTTCAGGTGAAAGTGGAGGCAGGGGTGGCTTGTCAAGGCAGCTGGGGCAGGCAAGGCACCTTTAGGCTTCAGCAGTGATGGTGGGGGAGGGGCCCACAGGCAGTGCAGGCTCCCTCCCCAGGCTGTCCCCCTACCATAGCTTAGTGGTGGGCTTGGGAGCAGGCCATAACAAGAGCACAGAAGCTGGGGTATGGTGCAGTGTGTTGCCCCCCCAAGAGGGGGCAGCAGCATTCTTCACCAGAGGACCCCCCTCCCCTGTGGGGGGACAGCCAGAGTAGCAACAGCAGCCCAAGACAGGAAGGGGTGCGACCAGCCTACCCCCAAAAGTTCTGAGAACGAGCCAGCAGCTAGCAGTAGCCAGAGGCAGGAGGAGGCCTGGGATCTTCTCCCCAGAAGCTTCTGAGACCAAGCTTTCAGCAACCAGCGGGAGCAGCAGCCTGGGACAGGAAAGGGTATGGCTAACTTCCTTCCAGAGGCTCCTCCCCCAGAAGCTCCTGAGGGCAAGTAGCCCTGAACTGCTCACTAGGATAACTTTTATATTGTTGGTGCCAGTAAAGGCGCTGGCCCCAGCTGCTAGCTCCCCCTGGCTGAAGATCTGGGAGGAGCTGTGCAGGGTCATTTTGCGCCAGGTGGCATAACTTGCCCCACACCAAAGTGCATGTTCAGGCACATGTGCTGAGGCACAATTATCTGGCACAAATTTGTGCTGCTGCTATTTGAGATGCTGCAAACATACATGCCTGCATGTGTAGACACACCCAGGTAGCTCACTGCACATGTTCTGCACAGCCAGAAGCAGTGTGGCTGTACCCCCTTGCCACCCACCTGGATCCACCCATAATCTAACCCAGAATACTCTGAAATAGATGAGGGCAAATAAACCAGGTTCGCTACCATTTTTCATGCTTCTGTCCAATGTTCAGTGAGCTAATACATCAAGTTTTTTTAAGCTGTTGCTGTTGGCAGGAAAAGATCTAATGTCACAATAAGAACAATTTAAATAAATATTGGAGTCTATTTCTGGTTTTAAAGTTCCCCTGGTGTGCAGTGACCTGAGTCCATTTTTTAAATCACTTTGTTCAGTTTGTAGGACCCCAAAAAATTGAAAAGGAAAATGCAAACTGTGCAGTAATTTATCTACGAATACCTTTTTATCTATTAGGACTCTTGCAGTTTGCACAGACAAGGGGAATTGTCTAACTGTCTTACCCTTCAAGTCATTTTGAAACATTTGAGTCAAAGACTGTCACTCACCATGAGAAAATATAAGAATCGATTTTGCAAACAGAAGATGAGATGCTTCCACTCAGAAAATAATTGTAAGCAGTAATGTAGAAACTTTTATTATGGCACAAAGGGACTATGGCACTTCTGTGATGCTATCACAAGCACAGAATTTCAAAGATTTACTTGTTCTTTTCCCCCATAAATTCTAGAAGTTATCAACTCACTTCTTGAAAATCAAAGAAGTCTGCTTGGCTAGTCAGTCATTGCTCCATAAATTGAACCCAAATTTGGGGACAAGAAACAGACCCTCTCTTCAGATCTCATATTTTTCCTTAACCCAAATACAGCTGTCTCTCCTCTGACTCTTGGTAAGATGCACTGCTCCTAAACTTTACTAAAAGCCATCCATCAGGTTCTGAATCCTTTCCATGACATTTAAGAATTAAACCACTGATTTCTTCTGTTTTGTTTACAAGTCTTTAATTAACTGCCAACCTTATCTAAACTTAAGATACAATGTTTTTAAGCAAAAATCATGAGATATAAACGTAAAGAAAGAGCATAGGAGGTCTGAATATAGGAAATAGTATTTCAGCAGGAGAACCTTAAAAGGCAGGGATCATCATTTTTTTTGTATCTGCACAACATCTAACACAATCCATTAATAGTGATTGTAACTGCCAGAGTAATACCCAGATAATTCTTCTTTATCACTCCCCCTTGAATATTATCCCTTTTAATCTTAACAGCTGCATTCCAGCTGTTGTGGATCTTTTCCATTAGAAGAAGAATTTGGAGAATCAAGGTATCTTTATAATTAAACCAGATTGCATCAAAACACCTAGTCTTGGTTTCTTGAATGTAGCAGGAGTCAAACAAAACATAGTCTTTGTCCAGCTTTCAACAGCTTTCAAGCTAGCACTTAGCCAAATATTTCTAGCTTTTCTCACAGTTGTTTTCCTACTGTTTGTTCTGATGATATCCTTGGCTTTTTTGTTCCTGCTTCTTGTAGTCTTTGATATCTGATTTTTCTGTTTCTCTGGTCTTTTTGCTCCTTTCAGAGAAAAACTTTTACAAAACAGTTACCGATACTCCTCTGCTTATGTGTGTGCTGTGTATGCTTTTGTTTGGGCTGGTGATGTGCCTACCTTTGGGGACCACTGTTGTTTCAGCTACCTGATTGCAAAAACAAACTTACCTTCTTTTATCTTACCTTTCTAAAATTACCAGGAGCAACTATACTTAACCAAAAATATTTTTCCTAAAAAATGACATACTGTTTAATACTAGGGATAGGCATTATAAAAGTGAAGAACACTGTATTTCTCTATGTTTTTACAGTTCAGAAGGTCTGGTTTGAGTTCTTTGCAGTCTAATAAGACCACTGCCACTGTTATACTTAGGTTTACCAGTTAATCATGGTTTAAGTTGTAACCCACCCATACGTTAAAGCATAAAACAAGAAATATGTGTAATACAAAAGATGTGTAATAAACTTTGTGGCTGGTTCTTATGATGCCATTAATTGAACATGTGACCAGGCATGCCACTAGGATGGGAGTCCCAATCAACTCCCAGCCATGGAAGCTTACTACTTGCTCATGCAGGATGGACCTTGGGATCGTGATCTTGGGCTCCCCCTGAACTGGCAATGAGGCATGATGGGATCTGATACACTATCCCACAATCGCACTTTCTGTCATGAGCATGTGGCATAGCAGGAAGCATGATTGTACTGCTGACTATGAAAGCTGTGGAAGCTTGGAACAGTGCCTCTTGCACAAAAATGCAAGACAGTGGCTGGGGCAAAACTGGGTTGTGGTAACAAGCCTGCCACAAAGAAAATCAAACTCTGCTAATGGCTTGCAGCCCATTCTGTGTAAGAGAGAGTGGAGTTTGCACTACCCAATACCAGACACAGGCCATAAGATAATTACAGTTTTGAAAACAATCCTCTCAACCTTCTACCACATCTAAGGCAAAAAAAGTGATGGTTATAATTATTGGCAGAGACCTGACACACTCATTACATGTATATAACAGGAGTCAGAGAGTAAGCCAGAAAGCCAAATGGCCTGGGAAGAAATCTACAAACTACATCTACATCTTAATTGAGCCAAGTGTCACTAAAGAAAACAAAAGAACTAAAATATCCACTTCAAAGCAAAGCCTGTAAGAAATGAGAAAAGCCAAGGTGCACTGAAAACTTGACTGTAAATATATCCTAGTTAACACATTCCGCCTTTGATTAAGACCTATTTCCCAAAGCAGACATCTGATATCTGTCTTAAGTTTTACAAATGTCTAAATGTTTATTATGCTAAATTAGTGACTGCATCTAACCTACCTCACACCTATTGTTTGATCATCACTGCCTCACATTTGCATTCATTAAGGCATATTTCTCAAATTAGGAAGTCAATTTTTAAATGTGTATTATGCTAAACCAGTGTATTACCTGGAAGCTTGCAATTAAAGAATTTTTTTTTGCAAAAATCTTGTTGGTCTAATAGAGATATCATCTCTACTACAAGTCCTGATTGCCTTCTCTGGAAACTCACACTTATTGTATCCAATGGCCTCTGACCTTCACTATTCCCATAAGCCATTTCTTAGGCTGTATTGTTACAATAACTACTGAAAATAGTATTCTGTAATCAACTTCCTAAAGGTACCTCATTCAATCAATACCCATCCCATTTGATTCTAAAACAGATCAAAAGCTTACAAACTTCACACACAAACAAGTTACAATTGTAATATGTTAATGAAGTCCTTGCCTGCTTTGCTTGGACTTTAATTAATCAACTATCAAGAAGGAATGCTTTGAAGTGAAACAATTAAAACAGTCTACAAAGGAAGACAGAACTGCTAGCAAGGTGTGTGCAGTCCAGGGAAGATCAAGAAGCCATCCTGCACCACCCAGCCACAAGTGAAGGACCCAGGCTCTGTGAAAGCTGACATAAACTGCTTCCTGCTTGGGTAAAGGTCTCTTGCAGCTGGGATAATACAAGGACTAATAGCTCATTTACTGAATATTAAGGAAAAGTATTTTGTTTTTTCTGTCATTTAGTTTTATAGTTTGTTGGTAGTTATTAAAGCAAGTCTTTCTGCTAGTCATCAACCAAATGTTGTGTCAATTCTTAAAGCACTAGGTTTAGAAATTTGGTTTCTAAGCACAACAGGAGGGAGCCTGTAATCATGATCCTGGGCTCCCCCGGGACTGGCAATGAGGTATGATGGGATCTGATACATTATCCCACAATTACGCCTTCTATCTTGAACACATGGCATGACAGGAAGCATGATTGTATGGATCACACATTAGAACCCATTGTGCTTTTACCTGCATATCTGGAGGGCCCTTTAATTGTGCCACACATTTTTGGTACCTTTTGTGATATTGAGCATGGCTTTTTTTTTTACTTCCATTTATTCTGGTATGAGGAAAAATGCCTTTGTTTTCCCCTCAGTTTTAAAGAAACCTCTTAAATTGCTGTAGATGTCACCTGCTGCAAGGGGTTAATATTCTTCAGCAAAACACTCAAGAATCTTACCACCGATTGAGGTGCTAGAATTCAGTTTAAAATGTTGTTTATACCAGTGTGAAAGAACATAAAGTGTGTGCAGGAAGCAAACCACACTTCATTATGTGGGCATTTTTCTGCAACCACCCCCACATAACCCTGAGCTTGAATGGCATTTGATTCTCAGCAGTCCTTATTTGCACAGGTTGAAGCCTTTGCTACATACAAGGCTTCTTTTAAAATTTGGCAAAAGGTTGCCAGCTGCTATGAAGATTTTAACAGAAAAATCAAGCTAGGAGCAGAATAGTAACTCTCAGTCTTGCTTTTGCAGAAATTAACCATAAAGGGAGCCTGGCCACATGCTGATGCACCTCCATCATTTGTGAAAAGAGCAAATATGCTGAAAAGAGAGTTTTCAAATTCTAATGACCATACACTTGCAGACAACCCCTCTCACCGTTTCCTTGGAATAAAGGCTGAAATATTATGGATAGGAAGACATTTCATTTCTATATACAGAGAAGGGGGACCACAAAAATCTTTCTTCCCATTTTTTAATATTTATTAGTCTCTTCCAGGTGGGCTTTCTGAGGTGGGCAGCAGGGATTCTCTCAAGAGCTGGAAAAGGGAACCTTGATGTCAGGTGAGTGGCCCAGACTTAAAATGCAAAGAGGAAAGAAGTCTTGCAAAACTGACCAGAAAGATACCTCTTTGAGAATCTCATATATATGCCATTATCCAATAAAACTGGGGTGTATCTGTTTTTAGAGAATGCAGGTGTAGGTATAAGAATTCAGTTGGAATGTATCAATTCAATAGACCTCTGCAGAAACTTTTTACTAAAGTTTAACCTTCCTGGATTCTTGCCAGATTGTCCCCAATGTATGGCTAATACAGAATTGGGACTCAGATAACCCCATCCTTCAAGGATTCCAGGCTCCCTGCCAGGCAGCCAAAAGTCAGAGGCCTTGGCTGAAGCTGTTAGGGCTTCCAGTTCCCAGATTCCCCTCATTCTACCACGTTGGTGGATAACGCTCCTCAGAAGAGTTTAACAACACAAAGACCCTCTTCAATTCTGTTGTGAAAATACCAAAACAGAATCAAGAGGTTTGAACTACCCTTTACAGAAACCTTCAAATGGTAAGCTAATTTCAATCGAAAACAAAATGAAAGTAAAAATTTCCAAATAACTGGAGTGGAAATGATGCATTCCAACTAACTCTACTGCTCAGCACTACCGCAAAATGGAGGAGACACATTTTCTTACTTAAAAATTCTGGCCATGACTCACATGCTCAGAATTGCTCAGAAATCTAAGCATCTGAGATCTAGTAGGCTTTTAAGCACATTAGTTACAGGTCATAAGAGTAGACTAAGTGAGCATTGCTGAGTGCAAGGGAATTCTACCACAAAGAAATCCTATTCAGAATTGTGGGACAACCCCTTTTTTTCATCACTGGAGTAAGCTGACTTCAACAGATCAGACAGCCTTGCTGACATTAGTAGCTAACCTCCATCCTACGTTGTCTTACAAAGGAAGTGAGGCTGCTAAATGAATGCTGCCTTTGGTTGACTTCACTTGTCAGAATGCAGCCTGAAGGTTACTGATGCTTATGCCAGGAGACGTAGTCTTGAGCAACAGACTGGGAAAAATACTGGAATACTCCCACAATAGCCTAAATTAAAGGAAGTACCATTCAGAGGTATCCTAACCTTTTGATATGTGATAGTCCAGTTGGATAACCTGACCAAGTCCTCCTCAAGGAAAGCAGATAGTCAGCTTTCTGTGAACAGTGGATTTCTAATGTGGTAAATATCTTCTTTTCTGCATAAAGCATAGGAAATAGGTGTACTTTCTTTATAGCAAACCATAAGGCAGCTGGCCAGGGAAAGTAACAAATCAAAAATCAGGGAAAGACCAGGAGGCTTTAGGAACCATATTGCTATATTTATTGTGAATTCTTTGTTCTTTGTTAAAAACAACCATCAAATACGTCCTAGAGAACCATATCTGCACACCATTGTGCAATAAATTTGGGGGTTTTCTGTCTTTTTAAAGAGCATAGATATAAGTATAGGTGCTGTATGTTAATCCTATTCTTCCCGCTAGCCATTGTTCTGCCACTTTTCAATCTTAGGGTGCAATTCTGATTTCCTTTAACTCTACTGACCTTAATTGAGTTTCTTTTTATTCAGAATTATATGAAAGTGAAATAAGAAATTGGGGACATTGAATCATAATTTACACTTGACCCGGATGATTCATGCTTTTGAGATCTCATAATTAGATTACTGCAAAATGCTTTATAGTAGGCTGCCAGAAAGGCTAATCCACTTCCTGAAGCTAATGCACAAAACAAGGTCTTGATTTTTATCGGAGACAGGCAGAGAGGAACTGCCTGCTCACTGCTTGTCTGTCAGCAATTGTTGCCTTTGGTGAGTGGATTAAATCTAAGGTGATGTTTTAACTTTTATAGCTATTAACAGAATGCAATTAATGTTACAAGGGGCATTGTAAATGTTCCTTGGGGGATATATAAATGCTTTCTAATGCTGAACTTCTCCAGGGTTTGCGAGCCATTGGAATCCTATCAGATCTTCTAAGACAGTTTTCAGTGAACCCAGCCAAATCTCACGCCTGTGTGCGCACACACACACACAGTTTGCACACAGTGTTGAACTCTGTTACACTTAGTCTGCACTGATCCAGTTTGCTAGAAAATATTAATATATTAAGTTACATGTATAACCACAAAGAGAGGCCAAGAACATGCTACATGGACAGATTAAAATTAATTTGAAATTGGACTCACATTTTGTAACTTGGGTTTTAATTTTGCATCCTTAATGTTGTAAGACACTAGTTTTTACAATTACCTGTTATGTAAAACTGCCTAATATTGAATCTTACTGGTTTCATGCTATATTTGCATCGTTCCAATTAGACTTGGAAATTCACTCCTTAGAGGGGTGAAAAAGATGACGGCAAATTTCTGCCTCTACTATTTCTACAGTTTGGCTGACGGGGCTTTCAGTAAGGCTGAGTGAGCAGGGCAGTGACACATCTTTTCTGTACTAAGAAAGGTTTTTAAAACACTAACAAAATGAACCAAAGCAAAATAAATGCATTGCAGTATTTGAAAACAAAACAAAAAAAAACTCCACAAACCCTCAGAACTGTTAATCAAAAGCTTAATTTTGTTAAAATAACTCTGTAGAGCTTGTACCAACCATTTCTAATTGTATCTGAAAAAAACCGATGGGCTTTTACTAAGACTGCAACGGTTTTAGATTGCTATTGAATACAGAGTACATTCCAGTGAGCCCCTCCAACTACGTATCAATTTGAAATAATGTTCTAACATTCACTATTCCACTTCTATAATGTTAGAGAAGATTGATGACAAGTGAGTCCATTTATCTGCATTCATAACATTCCTGCATACTTTATTTTAATTATGGCTGTTCAACCTGAAGTGAAAACCGATCGTCTCATTTAGATGGAGAATTTTGTCTATCAAATTTTGTCTGCCAGAACGTTATAGCTCCAAATTTAAAATGCTTCTTTTATATTTTGGTCACTGCTTGTGTTCATCTAAGTTAGCATACTAGGACCAGGCCAATAAATTGACTGTTTCTTTATACCACTGTATATCACTGTAGCTATTACAGAGCTCATTGTATTTGCTCCATTTGATTACTTTTATTTATTTGATTTACCTAGTATACCTACATTAAACACAGTATAACTTGGTTAAAATCTAGCTGTGCACATCCTGCATAAGCCTCATTATCTGCCTATGTCCCTTGAAGACCCCAAACTAGTAGGTGGATTCTGAGCATGCCTACCAAACACCTACAGCATAAAACACATCAGTCATAGCTATTTTCTTTCAAAATCAGTGGTGGTGGTGTCTGTCTTTTCTGTAATGGCTTATGGGTTAGAACCCAGTGGGTGTGTCTACATGAGATGCTTAGCTTCCATTAGCATAGTTTGCTGCAAAGTAAATGTGTTTATCTGCATGTGCACATGCTTCGTACACAGTAAACCTCCCTAATCCTAAGTAAATTTGTGCAAATTTAAGGCTTTTTGCCTCAGTGCACATGCCCAGACATGCACTTTGGTGTCATACAAGTTGTGCCACTTGGGGCAAAATAACCCTGCCAGGCTTTAGACTCCACCCAGATCTGGAGCCGGGGGGGGGCTAAAGCCTGGAGCAAGCACCTGTAAAAAGCTGCCCTTTCCTGGCCCCATCAGTATAAAAAGCCACCCTGGCAAGTAACTCAGGGCTACTCATACTCAGGAGCTTCTGAGGCCCAGCCAATTGGACCTGGGGACACTACCCCTTGTGCCATCTGGACTGCTGATGCAGCCCTGAGAGTTCCCTACACCCTCTACCCACTGCAGGGGTCTGGCAGTGGGGGCTGCTGCCCAGCTGTGACCTGCTGCACGCCTGCCAGACCCAGATGGGGACTGCGCAGCCAGTAGAAGCATCTCCCCCTCTAGACCATCTGGGCAGCTATTGCCCAGAAGATGTTCCTAGTGTGGTGGCCTGCTTTGAACCGTCAAAGCATATCCTCCTGGCTCCAATTGGTCACGAGGTCAGCCACCTCCAGATGGGTCCAAGGTACCAGCTCCGAGCAGGCAGGGTCCTGCCACTGGCCTCCCTAGCAGGAATTCTGGTGTTCCCTATTTGAAAACTGAAAAATCCCTGATAAAAAAATCCCCAAGGCACTCTGTAAAATACCCCCAAATCCATGTTCCTCCACAATTAAAACAAAAAGACCACTATATATAGAGCGAGTGAGAGACAGAGAGACAGCAATCAGTTGGGCAAAGTTTTTTTGCTATATCTACAGTGTTAAAGCAATGTGGAAGCCTACCAGTGTTTCTACCATCATAATAAAATGAATTCTAAATAGCTATATGTTTTGCTGTTCCTACAGCCCCCCCAATGGCTGCCTCCCCAGCCCCACTCCCCACTCCCTCAGGCCCCCTGATGGCTACGCCCGCATCCCAGTCTCTGGCACTTAAAAAACAAACAAACTTCTATTCACCACAGCATCAGGGGCTGTGGGGGCTCTGGCGCCTCCTGGCAGAGCCCCCCCCCAAGCAACACAGGGCAGTGGGGGCAGTGAGGCCTGGGCTGGGGCCACTGGGGCCCTGCATTGTGCAGGGCAGTGACTCAGACAGGAAGCTGGAACTACGGGTTGTTGGTTTTTTTAATTGTGGGGATGCTGGGGTGGGGAGGTAGCTATCAGGGAGGGTTTGGGGGGCTGGGCCCAACTCCCTACTTACCCACACTGGAGCCCAGGTCCAGCTCCCTGTGGCTGGCATGCTGTCTGCCCTGCATGGGTAGGCATCATGCTTCAGCACCAGGGCAAGAGCCAACCACAGAGACACTCTGACTGCTACCACAGCGTCTCTGTGGAGGACCCAGCTTCTGGTTGCTCCACTTCTTTTGCTCTGTTTCTTTTTATCCCTGGATATCCAGGGGTCTAATTTTGCCCCTGCACTGCAAATCTGTAGTGGGGGGAACCTTCTCCCGTTCCCGCACATGCCTCTTGCAGTATCTTAAAGTGGTGTAAGACACTGCAAGAGGCACCTGCAGGCACGTCTGGATGCACCCTCAGACTCTTTTCCCCCTCAGAGTACTACAGAGCTGCAATTGTGATCCAAGATCATAAAAGATGCAGAGTCTGTAATATACATCAAGCAGCAGTAGCATTTGCTTAGAGAAAACGGGAAAAGGAATTTCTGAGAAAGGTCCATCACTAGATATTTTAATTCCAAATTCCTGTCTTGCTTCCTCTCTCCCCTGCCTCCCCCCCATGCCAATTCCTCCCTCCCCCAAAAAGTGGTGGTGGTGCTTCCAATGTTACACAATTTCGTTTCTGAAATTTCAACTGTGGCTCCTTCAAGAATCGTAGAATATTGCACCTCTTGTATCAATGAAGACTAAGCTTCATCTCTTTCAGCTGAAGTAGATATTAATACGCTTGTTTCTTAAAACCTTATAGCATCCTTATCTTTAAGTTCACTATTGACTTTGGAAGCTTTTACTGCTTTATCAATTAGATATAATTGGCAATGAATTTATCAAGGCAAGCTTCCTTTCCCAGTAAGTGTTTATAGTCTCCTCACTGCAACTATGGTATATTCCTATGAAATATATTGTGAGTGATCGGGCCATACTTTGCCAATAGGTGAATATACACAAGTCACAAAGCCACAGTGACGTGTCCAAACAGAAAATAAGATTGCTCTAATGTGTTATATGTATTAGAGAACTAGTTACTAGGGGTGTGCAAAGTGGGCCGTATTCACTATGAATTCAGATTTGGCCCTGATTTGCAGGACTTTGATTCAATTTGTTGATTCAGATCACTGTCCTGATTCGATTCGACCAAATATGAATCTGAAGATTCAACGATGATTCAGAGAATCAGTGATTCAGCCATAGGCACAGCTTTAAATGTTTTTTCTACGTACCTCAAGGTACCAGGCATGTCTCATAAATGCTGAGATGGTGAGGCATGGGAGCATCATGCCGGAGCACAGGGGGCCCCCTGCATGCTCAGCTGCGGACCTGGAATTACTTGCGGTCTACTTCTGGGTCTGCCACAGAGCACGTGGGGGGACACCCCATGCTCACCTCAGCTCAGCGATTGGCTGCAGAGGGACCCTGGGTCCCCTCCAGATCCAGGAGGCACCAATGACTGAGCCAGGGGGTTGGGGGGCATCTCCCTGTATGCTCCACAGAAGTGGACTGGAAGTGGCTCTGGTCCATTTCTGAGTCCACCACTGGGTGCACTGGCGACCCCCACGTTCCCATAGGACACTCCATCCACCTCACCATCTCAGCATTCACGAGCCGCCTGGTGTGTTGAAGTATGTAGAGAAAACATTTAAAGCTGTGTCTATGTCTGAATTGTCGAATCTTTCTGAATTGAATCCGCATTGATTCAGAAAGATTAAAGGGTCTCCTGATTGAATTTGGAGGTTCAGTCACTGAACTGGGCCAAATCTCTGCTGAATCAAATCAGCAACCAAAGCTTCACACAGCCCTACTAGTTACAAAGTGGAGAAAGGCTGAGTGGAGATAAAACAATGAAATATTCCAGTTATAATCCTCCTCTTCTGATGTCTCAAGCCCCTCCTGCAATGCAGTTTTCCAAGTTCATATATATTATCCTGTACCTAAACATACTGTTATATTATCATTTTCCCTATTCAGAAGTCTTATTTTGTTACAGGTTCTGTGCTGACCCATTTGGAGTTCCCCCACTTTCCTCAGAAAACTATTAAATATCTCTGTCAGGAAAACTATTATTATTACAACTCCATATTTATTGATAACTAAGGATTTGGGCTATTTTACAAAGCTGACTCATAATGAGAAGGTAACCCACATCAAAATCATATGAACTGTTCATGGGAACAACTACTCACCAGTGTGAACAAGACATTCATAATTCATTATCAAACATCTTAATCTGTCTTTTCAATAGAGTCCTAGCAACAAATTATATTTTTGCAGTTCTGATTTCTTGTGGAAGTTTAATGTATGCCCATCTGTTTGTCAGATTTTTACAGCATGACAAATACATTTTGCACCTGCTTTACAAATGCATGCATTGAATTTACTTCTATTTTTGCCAATTAATGTGGTAAAGGTCATTTATTGACACACAGCATTTTACTTGTTGCAGAATAAATTTAAGTTACTATGGTCGTCCATGGTTTAAAAAAAACCCCTGTGTGTGTCAGGGATATATTTGCTAGCCATGTTGGTCTGAGACAAAAAAGAAACTCTAAAACTCTTGGTTCAGAGATGCTTTTTATTAGACCAACTAAGAAATGACCAAAAAAAAAAAATCTTTTTCTGCAAGCTTTCGGGCACAGGTGCCCTTCCTCAAGCTCTGGGAAAATACATCTCTGAAACATGGAAGATGCCAAATTGTAGCCAATTTTGGAATTATAAATTAATTGCTGAACAACAAAGAAAGATTTCTACACCTACCTGCCTTGTTGCCATCTGACACCTTATCGGCACATCAAAGGGCAACTTACACAAAGAAACTCTCACGGACCCAGAGGAACAGATTTCTACCTTCAGCTTCCTCTTTGCAAATAAAGTTTATTTTCTATCTATGGCAACATTTATCACCTTTAATTTTCCCTAAGCCTGAGGAAGGACATGTGTTCCCAAAAGCTTGAGGAAAAAGATTTTTTCTTTTTTTTTTTTGCTATTTCTTAGTTGGTCTAATAAAAGGTGTCATCTCTGAACCAAGAGTTCTAGGGTTTTCCATTCCTTGTGTGTGTGTCAGTTATTCTAGTGCTGCTTTCATGGTATCAGAGCTTTATACCAGTGGCACTGATTCATTTAATGACTGTAATCCCAATCAAACAGATTCCCATCAAAACTTCGTATCTCAGCTGGGGGTATCTTGGACATTTTAAAACCATTTTTTGTGTTAATTTCCATGACATTGCATGAAATATATTCAGACTTTCCCAGTTCATGTTGGCTTGTTCTGTGTTCTCCACAGAGAGATCTTTTTGGCAATGGGTATGCATAGAAAAAAAGAGATTCTGTTGAGACTTACTGAAAACTTGCTCATTGAGTGACAAGTGGTTTTAGGATATTGTCCATGAATCCTGACAGCTATCAGGATATCCTGAAACCTAGCATCTTTAAAAATAAACTTGGGAACAAAAATTCATGTAGCAGGCTTACCTTTTTGGAGCTTGGGTTGATCAAGAGTCTGCTGTTTGATTGGTGGAGCCCACCCACCAATCTAGAGGCAACAAGAAGGCAGCAATGCTATGCCCTTTTCCAAAGGGAAAATTTAATAGTCTTTCTGTAGAAATTTTAAACCAACCAACAATTCTTTTAGCATTTTAAATTAAAACACATAATCTTCATATGTAATAGAATGGGCTTTGCTTTGTTTTAACACTAACGGAACCTGAGTTCATGAATTATTTATGTACTATTTTGATTTAATGATGGCTTTTTCCATGACAAAGAAGTGGTTAGCTTCATACAGTATTTATACAACCTGGGAAAAGAAAAGACATAATGTTACTGGCCTTTTCAGATGGATATAGTAAGTTGAGTAGCCCTTCAGTACACTTGCACAGCTGTTCATTTATTTCTAGGGGTGGCTATGTTTGAGAAGAAGGCAAGTAAACAAAACAAAAAAAAAAGGCCAAGAGATAATTACATACTCTTGAAAATCCTCTTCTGGTTGTATGCCAGAATAGCCTCCTTGCTCCTTTAGCTTCTCTAACGTCTAGTTTATGTTCTGGAAATGTTCTTGCTTTCTTTACAACAAAAGAAACATAAACTAGAATTCAAGTGGATAACATAGAGTGAAAGTGGGCTATTTTTGGCCTTCTTTCCCATATGCCTAGGCACAGCAATACTAGGAAAATCAACTTTATGCAGGGTGGCTATAGAAGTCCTCTGAGCTTGTTAACCTGCAATTAAATTCACTAATTTGGGATTAGCTTTGCATAGAAGCTCTAATGGGCTTTATAAATATGAGTTCAGGCAGAGAGTCACTCCTGCTTTATTTTTAGAATTTGGGGGGTTACAAACATTTGCTATTGGGGTGTGCAGCAGGACACTAGGGTGCCTGCTACTGGATAACAGTAATGTGGGCTCAGCTGCCACTCACCAGGGCAGCACAGGTGGGGGTTGCCAAGGCAACCAGTCTGGTCAGCTGACCAGAAAGGGGCAGGGCCTGGCCTACATAAACAGAGAAGGCTGAAGCCTGAGGCCAGTTCCCCTTCTGGCAGCCAGGGAAGAGGAAGCTCTGTTGGAGCAGGCAGAGCAGAACATGGCAAAGAGGTCTGATGGCTGGAGAGTGTCCGCTTGACAATACTGGCAAGAGGAAACCCTGAGAAGGATACGCGAGGGATGGCCAGGTTGGCTTGGAGTTTAGGTTGTGACCCAGGAGTGGGAGTTTTCTGTTTTGGTTGTGATACTACACTGGAGGACTGGGTGAGGCTGTAGGGGTGGAGAAGGCCTCAGGGGAGCTTCCCAGTAGCGTGGGGGCTCCTAGCATCAGAGAGGATGCTGCGTTTTGGGGTGTCCTGACCCTGGCCCAGTGTGGGCAATTATTGGGAGGAGCCCAGGGTGGGCGCAAGCAAGAAGGCCCAGTGGGGTGCAAGACCCAGAGAAGGGGGTCTGAGGCCAGGTAAGGCTGAGGCTGTCTGAGCCCCAGTTGGGAGAAGCCCAGTGGGCGTAAGACCTGGGAAATGGGTCTGGGGCCAGGTAAGACCGACTGCCTGAGCCCCAATTTACGAGAAGCGTGGAGTGAGGTCCCAGTGAGGGCAGGGAGCATGGAGCAAGGCCCCAGTAAGGCGTAAGACCCAGGAAGGGGGTCTGGGGGCCGGGTGAGGCTGAGGCTGCCCGGGCTTCCCAATTCTGGGAAGCCCAAGTCAGGCATAGGATCCGAAAAGGGGGCCAGGCATGGCTACGGCCACCTGAGCCCTGACTGCGGGAATCACACGGAGATAGGCCCCAGTGAGGGCGGGCATGAGTGCAGGAGAGTGCGGGGAGCACGGAGAGACAGGCCCCAGTGGGGCACTGTCTGGGTGGGTGAAGCCCCTGGAGGGGGTGAGCCTATGGCAAAGCGCCTGGAGGGGGCGTGTACATCGAGAGAAGCCCAGAATGAGGGCGAGAGTATACTGAGAAGCCCCAGGAGAGGATGAGCATACGCTGAGAAGCCACGGGAGGGGTCGAGCACACCAAGAAACCCTGGGAGGGGGTGAGCATATTGAGCAGGCCCCCAGGGTGGGCAATGCGAGCGCGGGGGACAGGCCATGCGGGCGACGGCTGGAGTTACAGGTAGCCCTAAGGCTAGAGTGCACCGGGGCAACTGGACAGATCGTTGACTAAGTTAAATCAAGGCACTGTGTCAAAGCAGATAGAAAAGGCAGCCTCCCTTAAACATTTAACAATCAAAGATGTGGCGGGCGAGATTGGTGAGGGTGCATTGACACCGGTTTGACAGGGTAGCCAGGGGGCACTAGGGGAGGTCATGGCACCCCTAGAGGTCGTTCTGCCACAGGGTGTCACAAGAACAAGAGTTTAGTAATTGCCCAAATACACCAGTAAAATGATTCCACATGTTATATTAGTACTTTAGCTTTTTTAATGTGTGTTTACACTTTGCATTACATTTTACCTTCTCAAAGCACATGCCAAGTTACCTGTCAATCCTCATGCTTTTCCCATTATGTATGTAGCTAATTAATGTAGATGATAGCTAATCCACCTTGGATTCTGGGCCCTATGATAACAGTTAACCCTGAATGTAGTTGAGGAAACCAATAATGTCAACATTTCTCCACGAGTCAAGGGAGTCTCTTTAACTGTTACGTGGTTTATTTATCCAGTTTAAGGTAAATGCTTTTAAAGAGAATTTTGTTTTTCTAAGATATTTTGGGATTTTTTTTTTTTATTTTTGTTTTACATGAAATCATTTCCTTCTGTTTGACATTACAATCACTCTCCCCAGCATCTACTGAGAATCTCCTAACCAGAAGCAGGATTATTATTCTAGATGATAAATAAGCAGTCAGTTGTCCCTAATAAGAATGAAGGAATACAAATATGATACTTGACCATCAATTAGTAAGGATAGCGGATCACTGGGTGAAATTCTCAGGCTTGGGTTATGCAGAAAGTTGAGCTAGGAAACCAGAATGGTCCTTTAACCCTCAAAGAAAATTCTGACAATGGAAAACAGCTTGTAGTAGACTAATTTCTAGAAAGGAGTTAAAATCTGTAGACATTTTAAAGCTTTCACATTTTACTTTTAAAAGTTATATTAGGTTCCTCAATGTCTCCGCTTATG
Source organism: Crocodylus porosus (assembly GCF_001723895.1). NCBI lineage: Eukaryota > Metazoa > Chordata > Crocodylia > Crocodylidae > Crocodylus > Crocodylus porosus. The sequence goes on from NW_017728948.1 coordinate 18,792,468, forward strand.
TCTTATAAATGTGTGTAGGAATCATAACCGCTAGAACTGTAAAGATCCTTGTAAGTATAATACAAGAATTTTAATGCCAAGATAATTATTGCTTTATAAAGGCCATGATGGACAAGGATCATTACTGATGTAAATCAGAGTAGCTTCATTGAAACTTGCCGAGAAACTACATGCAGAGGATCTGATCTACTCCTGCTGAAAATCTTGCCCTCATACCATTCAGGGATCATTCAGGCCTACAGGTGCAAAGGCATTCAGATACTTAATTCCTATTGGTTTAGGGGGATGAATGCCTTTCTGGATCTGGACCTCAGTGTTTAATGTGCTTTCTGGGAAAATGGGTTATTCCGTGTCAAGCTCTACTCCACAGCATTTGGCCCAAATTCTTTCTTTAGGAAGTTCAGCTCTTCAAGGTCAAAGAATTGATCACTGAATAAATAAACCACTCTTACCCTGACTGAATAGCCCTTATTCCACAGTTGTCTCATTGAGCTCAGTGACACATGAAATGATTTTTTCTGGCCAAAAACAACATGCCTATTAGTTAGAATTATTCACTGGAATTTTTTACCATGATTCTGCATTTTAATAAAGGAAGAATACACTTTTGCACTAGTTTCCTTTCTATGTTTTAAAGAAGTATCATAACTAGTCAAAATGGATGGAATAGGTCATTTAAAAATTACGATTTTATCAGAATCAAAATGTTGATTTAAATTCAATTTTTGATTAAGAAAAAGCAATATATACATTGTTTTTAACAATGCCAAGGATTTCAGTTAAATTTTAATACATCAAATAGTAACTCAATATTATACTGTGTATTTAGTTTACTGAATAATAGTTCACCATTATAAAATCCCTAGAATTCCAAGTTTATTAAATGATAACATCAAAATGGTATTTTTAAAACAAAAGTGTTCAGTGACTCTAAATCAATAACACCTTTCCAAATTTCTTTCTTGGTAATTTTTTTAATTTCAGCTTTTTGTTGCAATTAAGGACAAGACATTTAAACTGTTTATTCCAGAAGAAATGGAAATTCTGGTTCCTAAACAACTCAAATTCATCATTAATAAAATTTGATTAATCAAACAAAAGTAATTGGAAAAGTGACCGCTGGAGTCTTGGAGAAGGGAATACTTTTCCAAACAGCCATAATTACCAATTGGAGAAGGTTTGAGTATTTTAGGAGAATATATAGTAGTTGAGACTCTTTTCCAGTGTGTATAAACGTGTACTTTTAGCATCTAAAAGGGTGGCTTTCTGATTATTTTTTTTTCCTCTAGAAATTAGGCTAATTATTCTCATATTGTGTAGGCTTTGTACTAACAAATATTAGGGTGTTTTCTAATGTAATTCACAGAAAGAAAACCAAGTGGTGTCACATTCTTGCCTTCCTGGAACAATGAGACATTACACTTCAATGTAACGAACTAAATGTATTCACCTACAGAGAGGAGAGCACTTAGTAAATGTGCTGTCCAGTTCATATTGAGATTTCCTTCATCTTTCAAAATGAGATGGTTTGGGAGGAAAAAAGTATTTTTTTGAGTATAAGAACCTATTAATAGTGTGTAGGAAGATGATTGAATTAGCACAAGACACCCTCACAGCTTCTCACGTTTGGGGGGAAAAAAAAAAAAAAAAAACTTTTTCTGCAGAATTTGCTTGAGTTCTCTCAGAAACGTGAGAGGTTTTTAGATGCATATGATGACATGATTGGTCTAAATCAATAATAAGCAGGATATTAACGCTTTCCTTTGGAACTGAGGACTTGTTAGGACTAAACATTCATCCTGTCTCATAAGAACTGGGGAATGCACAAAAGAGGGTGGGAAGTTTAAAGGCAGTTTTTGTACCTCTTGGCTATAGAATATATTCAAATCCAGGCCTCAAATACAGATACTGATACTGATGTAGACTGGCCACTAATAGGAACAAGATACTTCAATAAATAGAAACAGAACACTAGTCTCATCAAGAACAACAGCTTATATTACGATGTTATGCTGTTTGAGGGGGATGTATTTCTGTTCACTGTGAACTTCTACTTGCCAAGGATTATACACTTGGGGCCTGATTCTGCACAATTACATTAATGTCAATGAGTAACTCCAGAGTACAAGAGTCCTACTTGCAATGTAAAGCAGTGGTGCCAAACTCACCCCAGGCCAGAACTGGACCACAGAAGTTCCTCATAGGCCAGACCCCTGGAGCCAGCAGCAGCTGTGATGGGTTTAGGTCCAGGACATGGACCAGCGCACAGGTCCATGGGCCAGCTCACAGATCCAACCTAGGTTTGTATCAGACTGCATTGCAGGTCCAGGGGCAGGCAGCAGCATGGTCAGAGATCAGACATCAGCTATACCATCAGGAAGCAGTGTGGGTCAAGGTTTGAGCAACAGTGAAGATCCCCGAATTATGTGCAAAGCCACACACCATTGGCCTTGTGTCCCCAACTTTGGGTAACCTGCTGAACTAACAAGCAGGCCAGCTGGAATGGTTTCACCAGCTATATGACACAGCTTATGTAACAGATATTAGATCATGAACCATTGTTTTTTAAGTATTTTTTCCTTGGTTTGTTGAAACATAGACAATGAGATGTCCACGTGAGTGGACAATAAATGCAAATGAACAATTCCACAGGTGGCCTGGAAAATATATGCCAATAGAAGAAACTGCACACATGCTGCTCAGTAACCCAACACAACTTTTTAACAATGTTCCTGCTTCTGGTTCTGTTCAGCACCTGTAATACCTGCCATCACCCATTAATACTAATACAGTTATTTTTAATGATTTGTAGACAGCTTCTCACAACTCTCACAGTACACTTCAGGGATAACAAGCTATATGCAAGCGGGTATTATTACCATTCACCCATGTGTAACCCTGGCTGCAGGGCTACCAGCTAAGCCACAACCCCACTCCAGATCCCTGGAGGTCCCCACAGCCTGGAACGGCCCGCCCTCCTAGAGTGAGGGAGGTTGCCCTTACAGAAAGGCACCTAGTGTCCCTGGACCTTCGATTAGACACCACATATTTTACAACTATATACACTTTATTTACAAAGGGTTAAAGAATAGGAAACTAATTAATACACAACTGATCAACTGTTGGAAACTAATTTACTTCCTCAGTCAATAACATTGATGATCTAAATTATATGTGTACACAGGTAGCCTGGACTGGATGCCCAGGAAGGCAGAGCTGCTTCCACCCCACTTCCATGGGAAGTGTGGGTGGATCCTTGCTCACAAGAAGGGTCTCATGAAGAGTGCCCCAGGGGTTGCTGTGCTGCAGTCAGGTGCTCCCTCACTGAAATTCCTGTAAGAGAGTTTATCCTGCCCACGCCCTCATCCCCAAACACACAGGGAACAGGTCTGGGCTGAAACTCTGGCAATCTCCCCTCCCAATATTTACACAACCCTGCTTGCCAGGCAAAGTTTGCCCCCTCCCTTGGGTCTTAACTCTTTCTTATGGGGCCCTGCCCTGTGTAAGGAGGGCTAATATCCCCTAGCTCTGCCTCCCACCCAGAGCTGATGGGGAGCTGGATCTCTCTCCAGTCCCCCCTCCCCTCTAATGCACCCCACACCACACAGGGGCTTGGGGAAGAGTCCTCCTTACTCAGGGATCTCCAGAGGGGCCAGGTGCTCCTCCAAGCAGCTCAGGTAGGCTCCCAATGGAAAACGAGCAAGAGGGGTGCTGCGGCTGGGCTTCCTAACTCTCTGGCCTGCAGCACAGCCCATGCTTCCTCAGGCTCCGACAGCTCCAGGGATGGGATGTGGTGCCTAAACTCTCCCTCAGACTCTGGGCTTTTCCAATGTCTCTACCTTTCCCCAGGATGGCTGCCTCCAGAGCGGACTTCATCCGCCCTTCTCCCATGATCTCCTGGGAACTACTTTCCCCTTTCCAAGACAGCTGCCTCCAGAGAGGGCTTAATTTGCCCGTGCCACATGGTCTCTGAGGAGCAACACTGTCCCATGCTGCTGCTTGGCTGAGTTCACCCTGGGACCTTGTTCTCTTAGGTAAGGTAATTACATTGTTTGTTACATATGCAACAGTCTCTGGAGTGACAGCTGTCAGAATCAACAGTCAGAATAAACACTGGGCATGCCTACAGGTGCCTATTAATGTGCAGCAATAAACTCCAGTGCATATTACGCCAGCATTTATTGTTGCCGGGTGCATGTCTGCATGTGAGCTCCAGATTGCAGCACATTGAGCTGGGTCAGAACAGCTGGCCAAAGGAGGTCCCTGGGGGTCAGCCCACTAGTCTGGGACTGCTCCCCCAGGCTCATAATGCTGCGGAGGTGCTGGCTGGAGCATGAGGGTGCTGCAGTGCGGGGCTAGCCAGCATCCTCATGCCTCAGCCAGCCCCTCCAGCATCTACACATGGAGTAAATTGGTTTACTCCAGCTTAATAGGTGTGCATGTGTAGATACCTGCTCACTAAACATCTCGGCAATTAGTCACCTATGCAGTAAACATCTCATGTAGATAGTTACGGTGACAATATTTGGAACTTAGGGACCACTGGATTTACAGCTGAGTAAAGGTATAACCTGTGGCCTAGCAAAAGCTGCTAACCACAAGGCAGAATGATATCTAAGCCAGCCATTTGCTTATGCTAAGTAACCACCTTAACTGTGTCAACCATTTTCTGAGGAAAAAGCAGCAAGTGAATCTGTGCAAGTCTGTGTGCTGTGAATGAGATAGTTTTAGGAATGTGGAAGCTGGTACAATCCGGGACAGAAAAACAGATTGGAATGTGGAAAACAACACGTAATTGGTAACAGAAACCAAAATAAACATATGCAAAATGGTGATTGGTGAAGAAACCTCCAGAAGCTTCCAGGTTTTGGTCAAGGTCCACCCATTGACCAAAGAAGAGAAGTCAAGGTCATGCGCTCTTAGCAGAAAGACATGTAAACGAATGAAATGCATAGGCAATTCCATGCTAATGAGGCAAACAGTAAACAGAGGTGGAGCTTAAGATGGGAAGAGAAATGGGTGAAACAGAACAGTGACATTTCATGAAGCCCTAGCTTCAGACAGCCCTAGTATATACAACAACTTAGTAGATAAAACTCACAAGCTCTCAGGATGCTAAATGAGATTAAATCACCTAAACCCCTATCCTATCACATCCAGACAGATAGGCCTCTGTATTTCTGCCAATGCCCATAAACTTTAGGTGGACTCACTGTAAATGTACAAAATCATATAAATTCCTCCCATAGAATCAGCACCCTAAAGAATAAATCTTCAAAATCAAGTGTACTTCTCTAAAACATAAAGGATCAGCCAAATGTTTAAAATGATAGTACTTCAAGCTGTTACCAGAAAACCTACCCTGAGACTGGTCAAAATGCCTCTGTCAAGATTAATTTCAAAGGCAAACTGGGATATTGACAAAAAATATTTTTTTTTATCTAATTTGCCATCCAGCTGCCACCTACTAGTCCATCTGGATTTCAAGTGACATGTAGATGATTGTGCTTTGCCTTAGAAAACTCTCTCCAGAGTGGTATGAAGGGCGAAAACAGAAAGAGCTGTCTTCAGTCCAATGAAAAATATTTTGTGGAGCTGTAAATCAGTCAGTTCATAGGTGTGACTACAAAAAAAGTGAAAGATATCCAAGGGGCGGGGGGGGGAGAATACTTAAATAAGAGGCCACAAGAGGCCACAAAAAGAAAGCATGAACAAAAGGCAACATAATGCAGCATAACAAATAAAATTTTTCTAATGGATTTTTTTCCCCAGGACATCTATTGAGTTGCAAAAATATGGAACTGTGATGTTAAATGATTGTTAGTGAGATGCCATCCCCCTCAAACAGCATGCAAATGAAAAGTAAATTCCAAACAGCATACACAAAATGGTCATGGAGTTATGCCCACTGGGAAAAAGGTGCTTCAATTAGATGTTACATTTATAATGTAATTAAATGCCTAATTGATTAAAGAAAATGCAAATCACGTCTATTCCTAAATGGCAATAGTGACATTTAAAGCAGCTATGCAACAGTTCTGTTTTAATAATTAAATTATATGTTCCCCTGATAACAGCAGTTTCAAAATGGCATGCTGATCTCTGCTCTCCTGAGGACTGCAATGAATATGAAAGCTGAGGAACAGAGAGTATAACGATTGTGTAAAAAATGGGGATTAACATCACTGAAATGCATTACTGAGTGTTGGATATTGTTGTGTACCTTTTCATATTTACAGCACTGACTGAGTGCTTTGCTATTTTTCTGCACAAATTCATAACACTCAATTGCAGTAGAGAGCAGGTACCTATAATCATCTTTTCTTTATTATAGAAGGGATACCCTCTAGTCCTATTCTGGTCCCATTAAAGTCAATTAAAGCTTTGTTTTAAATTTAATAAGAACAAGGTCCCCTTTCAGATGCGGTTGTTCATAGTGCCAGATAGTCACTGTGGTGTGGAGGTGGGCATGTTGTTTATAACTACCATTTCTGCTGCAAGTCAAATTCACACTTCTTGTTACAATGATCAGTGCCATAATATAATGATAACTAGGGCTGTGCAAAACAGCACTATTTCATTTCAATTTCTGGTTTCACCATTTCAAAGGGACAGTGTTTTGTTTCATTTCATTTCGAAGCACCGTTCCATTTCATTTCGAAAACGTTTCGTTGTTTTGACGCATTTTGACATTTTGCCCATAGACTATAATGGGGAATCATGAAAATGCCTATAACTTTGCCATTGCTTGCCTGATTTGGATCAAAATAACAGATATGGTAGCCCCTTCTGAGGGCATGGAGCCTGCCAAGTTTCAAGGAGCTAAGTACAGGGATTTCTGTGAAACAGCACCTCAAACTGCTAAAAGCAAAACTCATGTCACTTGCTGGTAGCGGCAGCCTCCTGTCATCCCACATGCAGATCTAGGGGCCCGCACCCCCGGAAGGGTTGTGGGGCTGTGCTGGACTCCTCCTGCCAGTGCGGGCCTCAGGATCTGCACGTTGGATGACAGGAGGCTGCTGCTGCTGGGCACAGCCCGAACCCAGTGCCAGGATGACTGCTGCTGCCACTGGCTCCAGGCAGCAGCAGCAGCTTCCTCTCATCAGACGTGCAGATCCGGGGGCTCACACCCCCAGGAGGAGTCTGGGAGCACTGGGAGGGCAGGTTAAGCTCCATGGGGCTGGCAGAGCCACTCAGAGTCCAGCTCTCTCCCACCACCCATCACTGGGCTGCACTCGAAGCAGCTCCACCAACTGCATGGAGCTGAGCCCGGTGGCGGGAGGTGATGGAGAGTCAGGGCTGCACTCCGAATGGCTCCTCCAGCCACATGGAGCTGAGCCTGGTGGCGGGAGGCAGGGGAGAGCCAGCGCTGCGCTCTGAGCGGCTCTGCCAGCCCCACGGAGCTCAGCCCAGCGGTGGGAAACCCAGTGGTGGAGCTGCTGAGAGTGCAGCCCTGGCAAGCACAGCCCGGCAGCAAAAGGCTCCTCAGCCCCACAGAGCTGAGCCTAGTGGCAGGGGGCAGGGGAGAGCCAGTGGCCAGGGCTGCACTCAGAGCAACTCCACCACCGGCTCTCCCACTGCTGGGCTGAGTTCTGTGGGGCTGGCCGAGCCTCTCGGAGTGCAGCCCCGGGTCTCCCTTGCCTCCCACCACTGAGCTGCTTCGAAACTCGAAACATGTAGAAAATTTTGAAACATTTTGAGTGCCCTCACTTCATTTGGAAGCTGTTCCAAAGCCTTTTCTTTCATTTTGATTTCATTGTTTTGAGCTCAAAACATGTCAAAACAGCTTCAAAATGAAATACCCATTGAAATTTTACACACCCTAATGATAACCCAAGGTGACATAATAACCCTTTAATTTGGCCAACTTATACTATGGTCCAGTAGGTAATTGTGTGTACTCATTTCAAAACACATGACATATGCCCCACAATTTGTGGGGCTGCTACTGTGTTATAGTAATATATACATATATGTGTGTATATTATATACATATCTATATATTAGAGAGAGAGACATTAACTAAAATACAGAAATCAAAGCAAAGGTACCTACAACTATCCAGTGTGCTGAATATATATACTGAATATTTATCCATAATGGAATGGCAGTGAGCATACAGTTCAATAATATGAGAGCAAACATTAAACTGTATTAGATATTAAATTAATTTACTGTCTTAAGTTTAACCAACTCCTTTTTAATAAATCTGTACCCCAGAACCTCTTGTCTTTTGCTGCAATATTTACAAATGATACAGTGTCAACAATTAAATACTGCCATGAGCATAACAGGTGAATATATACAAAAAACTAGAACTCTTGTATGTCTTTTTGTCTCAGACCAACATGGCTACCAAGTACACCCGTGAAACAGGGAGTATCACACTTGATGTACCTCCATATATATTCTTGAATTAAAACTCCACAATGGACAAGAATGTTAACTGAATATTTATTTTTATATGAACAGCAATGAAATAGTCCTCACTGTTAATATTCATTGTGTGCTCATCAGATTTCAGAATTGAATCCTATGCGAGTAAAATGGGGCAGTTCTCACTTCTCAGAATTATGGTATCCTTTTCTTTTTATCTTTGCACTTAAGGGCAAATTCCATTTCATCATTTCCTGTCTAAAAGGTACTTACAAAGCTGTGTCACTGCAATTCTATGATGCTTGTGCACAGTTTAGATTTCACATAGATATACTTGCTTTGCACTTCCGGGCATGCTTATAAGGCTGCACTGGCTGCAAAAGAGGCATGTACTCCAAATAAGTCCTGAAATTTTAGTCACAGAAAAATGCAACTAGTCTGGAGGGAATAGTGGGAGATGGAGAAGTACAGTGGCAGCTCCCACATTTTGGCCCAATAGCCAAGTTTTGGGGACAACAGTTCTGAACCTTTTCAGAATCAGGGTACCCTATACAACTTTTTGGAGTGTGGTGGCATTCCCAGTTATGCTCAGCTTACCTTAGTGGTTCTCAGCTAGGTGCTGTTGCCTCCAGCTAATAGTGCCCTACACGTCTCATGCACATCCAGACTAGCAAACTAGGAAGGGCTGTGCCACTCATATGTGCTCCTCCTGCATTAGGGCTCTTTGATAACTCTGAAGCAGGCAGGAGAGTTGGCTTGAGCTGCAGTTCTTCCTGGCCTGACACTGCATGGTTTCTCTGGGAAATAGAAGCACGTGGGACAGATGGAGAAGTCCCACATGTCTGTTTCTAGGAACAGTGTTAGGGACTGGGGGAGGAGGGGCACAGTTGGACCAAGAAGACCTACAGCACAAGAGAAGGTTATCAGAGATCCCTAATGCAGGGGAATGCACATGTGCTGCAACCCTGAATGTGGGGAAATTTTATCTGGCTGCCACTTCTGTGGCTGTGCTGGTTGTGGCACCTTGGCACCTTCATTAAGAGCCCTTGATTTAGGGCATTGCACGAATATTTTCCTGCTCTTCTCTAGAAGTTGACCAGCTGGGTGGCCAGGAGGGAAAAATATGAGAAGCCATAAAGAGGAAGACAAGTCAAAGGGGCAGTGGCTCAATGACACAGATGTCCTAGATGGGAGGAGCCATGGGTTCTGGATCTGGGTACAGCTCCTGCCCCTAGTGGGGAAGAAACTCACCCACTGCTGTTTATCCAGTGAATATTAAATGGAAAGTGCAGTAGGCCAGATTCAGAGGGAGGGAACGAGAGTGTGTGGGTTGGTAGCGAAAGCTCTTCACTGGAAAGTAGACACAAGTTCAAATTTCCAGCAGTGTTCACACAGGGTGACTGCTTCCACTAGAGGTGGAAACAGAATCCAAACAGTGTGTCAGTGCTAAAAATTACAGTTCCACAGCTGCGTAAGTGCCACTTCGGCTCGTACAGCAAAAATATGATTTAACTCTTGGAGACTAATCCTTCCAATTGAGACGTGTGAACCAGTGATTTGCACCTATATGGAACCCACTGAAATTAGGGGGACTCTACATAAGCACAGGGATACATCTGTGCAGAACTGATTGCAGGATTTAAGCTTTACGTCTATGATAACCTACAACAATCTTTCTCCAGCTGTTTTACTTGGGCTTTCCTATAGCACACTTCACTGCAATGATGAAGCTAAATTCTGCAGCCTGAGAAGAAAATACAAGATCTTTCCTTATAAGACAGTTTTATATTGAAAGCACTGAAAATGTTTACTCTCATCTACCTTCACTTGATAATTAATATATGGTTTAAAAAGTGCATAAAAAAAAACCCTCAACAAAAAGCTGATCAAAGGTTATTTTCCTTTCTCTGAATTAAACAACCATTTCTTAACATCACTATTGTAAGTCTCCTTCCCTCAGGTTATAATTCAAGTGTTTTATTTAAATGCGATAACAAACAATTTACTGCTGCCTTTTTTCAGGTGTTCAGCGTACTATGTGTTTTGCATCAGTTGAAGTGCTGAGTGTGTTTTCAGTTTCTCATACCTATGGAAACCTGATTTAGCAAAGAAATTGCTTTTTTCACTAGAAACAGCTACACAGACAAATACTTATTCTTCATTTATATACACTAACAAATATGCATTGCTTACATTTATACATTCAAACCTACTTATGTAAGGGAAAAATAATTTGCTTACATAGGCTCCTGGCAGACATTATTTCCATCAAGTGACAGATAATATCGCTAGATGGAAACTGTCACTCCATGTGACCTGCTTCACATTCATAAGGCAAACTATCCAGAAAGGGGGGAAAGTGCCCTGGGAATTTGTTCTGCCAGGACGTGCCAGCAAAGGAACTGAACAGCTGCTGACAGGTGGTCAAGCCCCCACCACTTACTTCACTTGTGCTGCTGATAAAAACTCTAGTGAAAAGAGCTTGCACAGAGCAGGTGAGACCTGTGCAAAAGGAGGAGGGAAAGGCCATAGTGGTGGGACTTGAACTCCATTGGGACACCCTATGAGCTGGTATTTTGTATGAAACTTCCTCTCCCCGAGACATTCGTGTGTGCAAGCAAAGTAGGTCATGTACCTGGCCAAGGCTGGTACACACTGGCCCACACAGGAAAGAGGTGCTAAATGGGTCTTTAAAAAAACAGATTTGAAGGCTACTTGAGGAAAGGGAGGAGGGGCTATTAGTCATGATATATCCTGATGAGGCACTCTGGGGTCGCAGATTTCACATACACATAGAGTACTTACAGATGTTCAGAGCGCTGCTCTAACTCACGGGGCTCTACAAAAAGTGCCATGGGTTAGATACTCCCCCCTCACACTCTTACCCAACAGACATTTGCCTGTTGGGTCAGGAGAGGCTGAAGCCAGCCTGCACCAGCCTTGGCCAGCAGGTGCTGGCACTCCAGCACCCTCCTAGAAGGGGAGGGAGCTACCAGCACAAAGCTACCAGCTGCTTTTGACTGGCCAGAGCTGTGGAGATGGGCAGGGTAGAATGGAGCTCCCTTGCCTCGTGGTCCTGGCAGGGGTAGTGGGGGGGCAGGGGACTGTTCCACTCTGCCCTTCTCCTTGGCTCTGGCCATTCAAAAGCAGGCAGCAGTTCTGTGTTGGCTGCTCCCTCCCCCACTGACAGCCCCAGGGATGGGGCTGCACTGGTGCTGCTGCTGCGGGCACCAGCCCAGCCCAGCCCCCACATGACAAATTAACCTCAGAGGGAACACAAGTTCTTTAAGGTGCTCTGCTTTAGAGCACCTCAATCTAATGCTTCATTTGACCAGGGTTAGTTTTTCACATGATTGGCCATTTTAAAAGGACTCTGCAGTCATGTGCATGTGTTGTTACAGCTGTAGAGCACTTTCAGGGGCCTGATCACCTGCAAAATCTTACTTGTATAAGCACCCATAGAGTTCCCTTGCAGGAAGCGCGGGTGCGGAAGGTGGGGGGAAAGAGCAGTCCACCCTGGGATGCTGGAACAGCTGGCCAAACACTACCACCTATGTGTAATATGCCACGTTCAAATTAAACTACAATACAAATAAACCACAAAGATATTCTACATTTAAAAAGTAACATCTTTGTGTCTTGATTTCCGTTTTTGTGGCATGTTTTGTGGATGATACATTGCTTGAATGTGTGGCATGTTACAATTTGCTACTCCATTAAGCACACTTTAATTTTAACATCTACCCGAGGTGGGGGCATAGTTTGGGGCATATATCCAGTATAAAATTATTTGGATATATACCATTTTCTCAACCATTATTACCAAAATGCTATTCAAAGCCAGGACGCACCAAAGAGCCCATCTGGCTCTGGTTAAGGCACACCAGTTTCTACAAATAACAACACATAAGGGAACAATATTGCTTACTTTTCTTCCAGCCACCTTTGACTCCTCAGCCTGAATGATCAGCTGCCTGTCTACAGTTAGATTAAGAGGAGGTAACCTTTAGTACAAGTTTAGGACAAGGATCAAACTCATATAGCTGGAGCTGTAGAAAGACAGCTTAGCTGCTGTATCAATTTATGACAGTCGCATACTAAAATACTAGCTTCAGTAACAATACTTTTAGTCTCCTCTCCAATCTTCTGCTCAATCTAGTGACAAACCATGCCTGCTTAAGAAAGTACTAAATGTTATCTCTTCTAAAATATTTGTGGAGATCGATCTCGGTATGTTTGTGTAGCAGGTAGCCCAAATGCATCTTAACCCCGATTACAGTCAGTTATATAACTTTCTGGGCACACCCACACAAGACACTGTCACCCTGGAGATGAGCTACAGCAACATAGCTCATCGTTATGACAACACAGCATTGGCAGGCACAAACTGTGACACCACTGGTACTGCCCGGTAGCCACGAGCTACTGCACACTAGCTCATTGCTACTGCACTGTAGGTTCAGAAATGATCTGTGCAGCACTGGGACTACACAGGAAAAACTGTGCAGTCAAGCACACATGGAAACATGCCCTCTGAAACCAAAAGGGTTCCCTCAGTCTTCCTACTCCTACATCCTATTTTCCTAAGGGAGAAAGGAAACATCTTGCTAGAAGACAGAATTGAGAAGAGTTCTTCCAGGAGCTGAAAGAAATGAGGCAAAAAAGCAAGACCTGATTTTTAAAGAGCATATGCGCAGCCTCCGACAAAAGGTATTGCTAAGAGAAAACAGCTCTATGCTCTTTGAAAGGCCGGTACCAGTGAATTTTCCTCAGTGGCTCTGGGGGCATTTTTGCAAAGACCTTTTCCTTTGTTTTGACTTTCAGAAATAGAAACAGCATTGGCTCTTTCCCAAAATGTAGATTTACTCTGACCCCTCTATTCACTTTTTTACCTGAAAGTATCTCTGATTTGAACCTGGCCTTTGACACTGGACCTTACCAAAGTGCCTCTTTGCTAACTCTGGATGATACATACACAAAATAAGAATCCAACAGTAACACTGAAGCCACTTTTGCCAGTCATCTGCCCGGACTTCCCTTCTAATCTTCTGGCACTACCAGAAGCAAAGAATGTTACACATTATCATGCCAATATGTATTATATGTCATATTGCTGTGTACCAGAAAAATCCATGCATCAAGTAATAGATCTGGCACAATATAGCCAATCTTCCTTGATTGTGTTTAATTAAGCAACTTCCTTCCTGTTCCTGGATCAACATTTCCCTTGGGCAAGACATCATGCGAGCCCAAGAAACGGAATTGGCCAACGGAAAAATGTTGGAGATTGTGTATCTTTCTACTGCTATATAATTTTTAAATTGTAAGTAGGCCTTTAGAAATTGGCTGGTCTACCATTGTGGCTTGCATAAGGAAGGTATTAGGTTCATATTTGAAACTCCTTTATTTTTTCTTTTGCCTTGTCAATCACTTGTTCTGAAAGTCAAGTCTTGTAAATCACAGCTTTCCTGGAAATGACTTTCAGACCTGCGAATGCTGACTCACTGGCAGCTAAATACATTTCCAGAAGTACTATTGTAATTTTCAGTGCCAGGAGTTCCAGAAATAACATTTAGGGCTCTGGATTGTTGACAGGTAAAAACTGTGTGCCAGGGTAAGATAAAGTAGAAGACATTTCATTACCTGCCTAAGCTGCATTTATCATCTCAAAGAATTCAGGGTGGTAACATGCTCTGGTGTATATCCTAATTTTAAGGCCTACCTATATTTCCTAAGAGGTATCCTTTATTGTCAGCTCAGACTACCAAAGAAATGAACACACAGGGTCATAGTCACTTAGAAGTGTAAATTATATTCCCCTGTACTAGCTTTTTTCCCTATCCCTAAAGATTCAGTTAAAAGCAAAGGAAGGAGGAATTTATAATACATCCCTTCTTAGAGCTTCCATTAAAGTAGGGCACTTCAAATTATAGCTAGCCGACTGAAGTCTGGCTAAAAGACCAGCTGTTGAAAGGCACACATGCACTGAATCAAAATCCCCAGCTTTTTGATCTGTGCTGCTCCTCCATGGCAGAGAGAAGGTTGTGGTCATGTGGTGAGGTTTTTCAACTTGACCCTGGTGGTTTTTTGAGAATTTCTGCAACAGGCTGTCCAGTCAGAAACTGGCATGTAGATCATATTTAGCCTATACTTTGCAATGCGCTCATCTCAATTGTGTGTCTTTGTGGTTTTCTGTTCTTTCTGTGCAACTGATTGTACAATACATTTGTAAACTGCTGTGAAGTGAGGAAAAGTATGAAATCTCTGATTTCTATTATAGGAACCCAGTAAACTAATAGAATAATGATAATAGAATAATACTACTATATGTGACACTATTCAGAAAAATCCATTTATCAAACAGTGGAACTGGCACAAATAATGCACAGATACTGACTGCATGCTTCCTGGAATTTGAAATAACGGACAGCAGCTACTGCTCTTTCACGAAAGGAGAGTGGGAAAGAAGGATGTTATATCCAGTGATGTGTACTTAAAGATCTAATTCTGTTTCCAACTAAGTACGTACGATACATTTTTGTACTTAAAGGGCTCAAATACTGCCTTCCTCCCCAACACATGTAATGTTATAACCTGGGACAATTGCAGTTGGGTCATGATTAATGTTTCCTTAACCTGGGTAATTGGTTGGATTGAGGTGATTATTCACTTCAACAGTTTGCTTTACTAAATCTGAATAGAATTAGTCACTGATGGGTAGATTCTTAATAGCTCTGGTGGTGTAAGTACCTGCATCATGTAGAAGCGAGGCAGAATTTCAGCTGTGCTCAGTGGGCCCATCTACACATGCATTTGCTGCAGCACCAGCTTACTCGTGAGCCAATTACTCATGAGTAAACCGTGCCAAGCAGGCATCCACACATTCAGAGAAGTGGGAACAGATTTGCTGCCAATCTGCTCCTGCTTCCTGGGGCCCTGCAATGGACCCCTGCCACCACCAAGGGGAGCTCTAGGCTCCAGTCACAGCTGCCAGCACCCAGCAGCCCTCTTCAAAAGCCTGCCCCACTTGCTGCACTCTGGTCAGCCACCTCACTGGCTAGGGGCAATGCGCGCAGTGCAGGGACAGAATGCAGCAGCACTCTCCCCACCACCTCTGCCTGCCTGCACCATGGCTGCTCCTGCTCCTGCCCTTGCCCCTGGCAACAAAAGTCAGCACCCCATACTCCTGCTGGCTCCACACTAGTCCTACTGGCCCACTTCACTGAATTCCACCTGCATGGTGCTGGCGGTGGGCGGGGGGGGGTCCATATATGGCAGTGCAGGTGTGCTAGAGCAGGGAGTATTGGAGGAGGTGGTCAATAGACAGGTGCTCAATGCCTGCCCACCACATGCCATCCGAGGGCTGCCACCATGCACCTGATACCTCAATCCCATCCACCTGCCCAGACCCCACCAGGGACACCAATGATGGGCTCTAGGATGCCACTGCCATAACCTCCCTAGACCTTCTGGGCCTCCAGCCCCGCCACCTCTGGGCAGGTGGAGACTTCCCAGCAGCCAGAAATTTCCTGAAGCTGGGCCTGGCAGGAGTCTGCAGCAGTCTCCAGAAGCCTGCAGGCCTAGATAGCGTTGGCCTAGCAGGCAGGCAGCACTGCAATGCCAGGCAATGCAACTGAGGTGCAGGCAGGCTAGGGCAGCTGTCTTGTGGCCTTCCCAGGGGGACACAGGGGCCTGGAGTGGCCTCACGCTCTCCGCAGGTGTGCCCCAGGCTTTTAAAGGCCTGAGGCAGGGGCTGCCATATAGTCAGCCCAACCCCAGGGCAGGAGAGGCTCCCAGCCCAGAGATCTGGGGCTAGCCTCAGGCCTACCCCCTAGTGGCAGAGCTGACCTGGGAACAAATTTGCTTGTGGGTCACATCTACACATGTGTAACTATGCAGTAACTAATCACACGTAAATTTGATATCTGCATTTACTCATATTTAAGGGTTTTTACTGTGCCCTTACTGCACAGTAAACTATGATACTGCATAGTTAAGCATCTTGTGTAGACATAAACACAGCAGCAGCAGATAGGGCAGGGAGCAGAAATAGATCTGCAGCCCAGGCAGGGAAAGGGGATTGGAGTGGCACTCAAGCAGGCCATGATGCATGATTTGTGGCATGTCCATCAAAAATTTTGACCCACACTGCATTAGTATATCTGCCAGAGCTATTTCCAAATATCCTTCTTGTGTGGCCACACAAAGAACACCCCACACATGCCCTAAAGAGCTGCCCTTGAGAGTCAGCTCCTTTAATCAGTTCCTCAAATCTGTTTCCCTATATACAAGTAGTCCCTTCTACTGCACTCAGGTTTCATTAGAGCTGGAAGATATTTTCTGGCTGAAGAGTGGATTCACTGAAAAATGAAATTTAAGGAGGAATATAATTATTTGAGTAAAAATCAGTAGTTAGTTTCAGCTAAAAATATGGGGGAAAATTTAAAAAATGTCAAAAGGAACCTTTCAAAATGATCTTTTGAATTTAAATTGATTTAATAAAAAGTTCAAAAATAAATTAATGAAACATTTTGTTTTGGGTTAGAAAGCCCTTTCCATTCTCCCAAACTGAAATTTTTGTTTGGCTGTATTGGATTTTACCAAAAAATATTGCTAATCATGAGACCAAGAAAAAAATGTGCGTGTGTGACATCAACAAGGGTAGATTGTTTCTCTTACTGCAGAGAGTAAGTTCCATGTGTGAACAGGCCAGCTGAATTACGTGGGCATGGAACTAGTTCAGCCTCATCCGAGTAGCAAAGAATTTTGCATCACAACTACTGAAATGGTCACAGTGAGACAGCTATTCAAAAGCCTTAAGAGAAATACACTGTCTTGGAATGCTTGCCACTGTTCTATTTTAATTACTTTAAAACACAGGGAAAAATGTTGAAATGTCAGCTTTCATTTGAGTTACTTTAATATTTTTTAATTTCAAAGTAATTCAATTATGCTAGTCAAAAGGCATCTAATTAAATCAGTGGTTAGCAGGCAGAGGGATACAGACAGGACAGATAACAGCTGGATGAAGAGAAAAAAAGAGTACTGGCAAATAGAAGAGCCTACCAATTTATGGAGAGACGACAGATGGCTGCAAACAAAATCAATCTGAAAACACTCATATAAGCCAAATATCATGTCCAAAAGTATTCCCACAAATCAAGAGTGCTACATTCACCAGTGGTCTTTTAAATTCAGACTGGAGTCAATATTCAAACCAGAAATTATCAGAAGGCCATTTTCAAGGTTCTTTGTATATTAGAAAGGCATCTTTCCCAGGAAGGCATTTCAATCTCTTACTTATATGCCCCCCAAAAGCAAAGCATCTGAGTACCTCACAATATTTAATATGGGTAATTACCTTCCCATCCCTCCTGCAACATGGGAGAGTGCTCTTTTCCCCACATTATGTAGTGGAATTGAGAATAGACAGACTAAAGCCTTGTCTATTTTGTCAGCATATTTCTCTCAACATAGTTATACCAGTGAAACCCTCCCATGCTGCATCCAGATGAGCGACTGGTAGAAGACTTAAATTGTACCTTTGCTGCCAACATTTCTGAATGGAGAAATGTTTCTATCCAGGAGAAGCACAAAAAACAACACCGGACTCTCCCTACACGTAACAAGTGTGTTTGTGCCTAACAGCTTGCAAAGAACAATTTTCCAACTATTTAGTTTGTCTAATAAAAGAGATCACATCTACCCAAAGAACCTTGTCGCCCTATTTCTGAGTGGAAGCATTCATCCACCACTTCTCAGCTAGTCTGATTGGACCCTAACTTGTGGACGACAGGCTCATGGCTGCTAAGAAACAGGAAAGCCTCTCATCTACCAGAAGACTTAAATAGCTTGGCTACTTTGATCTAGTCAAAGAAAGGCTATTTACGTACATGAGAGGGAGAAGCTGGCACAAGGACAGATGGTTATAAAATGACCATGAATAAATTTAGGCTAGAAATTGGAAGAGGTTTTGCTAGCAATAGCAGAGGGCTAGACTCTAATGACTCAGGAACATCCTTTTCAGTACTGTGTTCCTGTAGTGCTGGTCCAGGAATTGGTGCCTCTGGGAAATGCTCAGTAGGTGTGGTAGCACCAAGAGAAATGCAAGAATCAGGAGAATTTGTGGAGAATAGGTTGAGCTTATGAATGCCTCAGGCACTTGCTGATGTGCTAGATCTTAACAGTGGTGCTACTATGTCATTTCCTGCTAGTCCATGTGTGCTTTTCAAGATGAACCAGGTAGGCACTAGGTGAGATTGGTCTCCACTGACATGGGGGAGAACTGTTCTGCCCAGCAGAGTTTGATTTCCATGTCATGGATTTCAAAGCATTCATCATTTTCCCAATTTATCCCCCTGAAGTTAGTAGGAGTTTTAATAAACGCCACCAATGGGAACATAGCAAAACCCCCAGTTTTTCTTTTTTCTTTTAAAATGCATTCCCTGCCCTTCCCCAACCATTTCTGACTTTTTCTCTCCCTCTCTATTCCCTATAGATAAGTATAAGTGAGCTTAGACTTAGGTCAATCTTTAACATTTGTATTTTGTTAGCAAGTTTTTGGTTTGGGATATCCACTGTTTTACACTTTATAATTAGTAGGTTTGTATTGATTTTTACTGTTGTATATTGTATTGTTATCATTTTGTATTTTTTTTTTTATTGTTTCAAATGGATATTGTATGGTTTAGGCCTGTGTCTGTAAGTGAACCAAAGTCATGTTAAGTTTCCATTTTATATATCAAGACTCTGTCTTCTGTCCTCTGCCTGGGCATCCCCTGTGTTGCAACTGTATGAGTCACGTACCCCTCCCATGTAAATTGGTTCCCAGATGAATGAGAGTGATTGGGAATGACTGAAACACAATGGTAGCAGGCCTCTACTGAATGCCCTGTAATGACTGGGCCATCACCTCACATTGATTCATCCAGGAACTATGGACCTCACCCAGGAAGAGAGACAAGAACCCAGTATTTGAAAGACAAAAGACCCTGAAGAACGAGCAACTTTACCATTGTACCCCACCATTACGGACAGCCGAAACTGCCCATTCCTGCATGGAGCACACATGCTCAGTACCCCAGAGGCTGACCCTTGCCTAGGCATGCCTCCTGTCACTAGGATCACACAAGGTCTGTCATTATAAAAAGGGGCAATGAAGACAGACATAGGGGGATGCCCTCTCCATCTGGACCAGTACCATGCTGGCACCTATCCACCCAGAGGCCCTGCTGGCAACCCTCCTCTGGACAACACCTACTGGACAAGGATCCCTTTCCAGCTTGGATAGGTAGATATTATCTGCACACCTCCTCCTACAATTTGGACTCTCTCTCTCTCCGTCTCTCTCTTTCCTCCTGGACTTCAGCCCCTATACCAAGCCTTTCTAACCCCTGCTGCCAGTGTGTGTGTGTGTGTGCGCACGTGTGTGTGTGTGTGTGTGTGCGCGCGCACGCAAGGGAACCAATAAGACATTGTGTCACCATCTCCCCTGTTCAATAAAACCGCTGTAATTTGCAACCCTGAGTTAGGTCATGTTTTACTAAATCCCATTCCCTTCCTTATCTTAAATTCCAGCCTCATTCTCTCTCTCAGCTCTAGCCCCCACCCCTCTACACTAGTTTCCTGATCTCGAGCTCTCAAGTCCTACTGCCTTTTCCCTGTGACTTTCTGCTGACTTTCTCTGCTTTCCCACTACCCCTGCCACCTTTCAGTCTCTCCTGCTACTTTTCCTGTGATTTTCTGCTGTCCGTTTCTCTGTTTTCAGGCTTCCCCCACACCTTCTTAGGTCATTCCTCCCCCCCACCGCAGCTTCCGAAATCCTCGTGGCTGTACTGCAGTTTTCTCCAGCTCCCAGCACCTACTGCCACTCCCTGCAACTTCTCTAGCTGCCCTGGAGCCATCCTTTGGCTCCCCACATCCAGAGCCCCTCTTTAACACCCACACTTTCCTTTAGTTCCATTTTCCCTCTCCTGACCTACCTTTTCAGCTCCCCCGTAGCTCTGGCTCCAGTCCCAGTCCCTGTGCCAGCATCACTTCCCTGTTCTGCAGACTTTGGGCACTGCCTTCTAATCAATTAAGATCAATTAACCTGAAGTTACCCCCAAGCCTCAGTTCTTCACCCCAGGCCCCTCTAGTCTACTGGTTCTAATCCCGGTCCCGGTGACTTTCATTTCCAGCAACTTTCACTCCCTACACTTCTACTTTC
>NW_017728948.1:18814543-18856652 GCF_001723895.1 Crocodylus porosus
AAGAATTTCTTTACTGTCCGAGCCCCCAAGGTCTGGAACAGTCTGCCAGCAGAGGTGGTTCAAGCACCTACATTGAACACCTTCAAGAGTAAACTGGATGCTTATCTTGCTGGGATCCTATGACCCCAACTGACTTCTTGCCCTTTGGGCAGGGGGCTGGACTCGATGATCTCCCAAGGTCCCTTCCAGCCCTGACGTCTATGAAATCTATGAAATATACGTGTGTGTTTTCCTAAATTCATTTTTGACAGTTGGAAGAAAGACACAACATGTTAATACTTCACCATGCCACGCATGATGAAAATGCATCAGGGAGTATATGTAGAGATCTTGTTCCACATGATGAGCTGGAGGCTTCATTCATGGAACCTGATGCACAGTTCAATAAAGGAAAAGGTTAGGCCAAAGGAAGCATTTAACAGGAGGAAAGAAAAACACAGGATGCCTTTTTTAAAATTAACTCCCATTATTCTTAAGAGTTCAGATAGGAGGACTCATCTGCATGGACTGAAGTAATGAAATGATTCAGCCTTGAGAACACTACAAGCTACCTTTTTTTTTTTTCATTTATTATCACAAGGGCCACAGGTGCATAGTAGCTTCATAAGATATTCAACAATAAAAGACCATCAGCGATTTGGTAGATGATGTACTAGCTGGTTTCATTTTTCAGTACAAGTTCTGTGACTATGAAATTTTCTTTGACTATGTCATAGAGAAAATTAGTTTCCTGATAATCAGTTACTTTCAGCAACTGACCTACCTAGATCATTTACTGAGATAAAGTAGACCCATCCCACCCCCACCCCAGGACATTTTCAGACAGAATCTCAGTTGCCAATTATCATAAAAACATCATGAGCTAAGCTTCTAAAAGCTACTTCAGGTTTCAGAATTGATTCCAGATCTTAAGCGTTGTTTTAATGGTCAGTGCACTCATTTGGATCTCATATTCAAAGCAATGTAAACACACTACACATGAAATCAATTATAGTGTTCCTTCCTTTACGTTTTTAAACACTAAGTAAAAAATAATTATCTGTGAATCTGTATCACATGTTTATATTTTATTCAGCACTATAGTCTGCTGGCTTGTGTGGAAAAGTTCTTGGAAGGGAGTCAGCTTTCCTTACAAATAATAAATATATCATTTGGGAGATACCCAAAAAAATCAGATGCAAAATTTAAATAGCAAACCCATCATGCAAAATTGTGGTACCCAAAACAACTGTAATGCAATCTTTTTGCATATAGATTGCAGTTAACATTGTTTAAATTTATTACATGAGATATTCCAAAAACTGAGCACTGCCTATTACTGACTTCAGTGTGAGCAGGTAAGCTAATGCTTTTGAAAATTCTACTCATTCTATCACTCTCAAGGTCATATTTTTAAACAGAAAATATATACTTTTAAGTCATTATATGCAATCAAATAGGAAAAAAAAATTCTTAGGGCTAGGGACAGCAATTACACATAAACTGGTATAAGTGATTGGAAGCTGGTTCAAATCTGTAACACAATAGAAGTTCAGTGCACATAAACCACTTTCAAAATAGCTGAAACCAGTTTAAGATATACATGAATGGATGTAGTACCAGCTTTACCTGATTTAGGTTAAATCTGTTTGTTTATTCAAGTTCTATGTAGATTCCCTCCAGATTCAAGTTAACTCAAGTCCCCTAGCATCCCCGGATGCTTTGTACCTCCCTCCAGCTTCTGGCATGGGTCACTGCAGCGATGTGGCTACATTGCCAGAATAAAAAATAAATATCTGTTCACTTCCTTATCGGTTCAATCTACACAGCTTAAACTAAACTGCAAAGATGGAATTAATTTAACCTGGGGCTTTTTGACTATCTCTGCTTAGCCTAAAGGAACAGAAAAGAGATAGTGTAAGTAAAATACAGGAAAAAAATTGAGCTTAAACATTTTTCGTGTTTTTTAAACTGAAAATATAGATGTTGGTAAAGTAAAATGTTTGGCAAATTCTCTCTCAATTCTTTCTATCAAGACTGTTTCTCAATACCTAAATGTTTTAGGTCAACAATTTTGACCTTATTTCTATTCAAGACAATGTTTTGTTTAGAAGCTTCTTTTATCTCATTAAAAATATACAGTTATATAAATATTTCTTTCTGCTCCCTGCTCCATCTACTACTGTGCTACTTGCTCCCTCCCTCATCTGCCCCATGCCACATGGCTACCTAAGTGGCTGGGCAGCCATGTAGCATGCGGCAATTTAGAGAAGGGACAGAAAGCACAATAGCAGGTAGGGCGGGGAGCAGAAAGAACAGCAACAGATCCAGCAGGGGAAGGGAATTGGAGTGTCATTTGGGGAGGATGCAGGGTTACATTTGTGCCACACCTGCTAAAACAGTTGGTTCTCATGGATTTATAGAATATAAACATGATGTTGAGGGGAACCAGCATGGGTTCGTGCAAGGCCGATCCTGCCTGACTGACCTGGTCTCTTTCTATGACCAGGTAACAAAGAGCTTAGATGGGAAGGAGGAAATCAATGTCATCTTCTTGGACTTCCAGAAGGCCTTCGACACAGTGTCCCACCGAATTCTGGTGGGCAAGCTGAGGGACTGCGGCATCGATGAATGCACGGTCATATGGGTGGCAAACTGGCTCCAGGTGCACACCCAGAGGGTGGTGATGGGCAGGTCGATGTCGACCTGGGAGGGTGTGGGCAGCAGAGTCCCCCAGGGCTTGGTCCTTGGGCCGGTGCTGTTCAACATCTTCATTAGCGACCTGGACGAGGGTGTGGAGAGCACCCTGTTCAAGTTCACTGATGACACCAAGCTGTGGGGCAAAGTGAATACACCGGCAGGCAGGGACTGCATCCAGGCAGACCTGGATAGGTTAGAAAACTGGGCAGATCTGAACAGGATGCAGTTCAACAAGGACAAGTGCAGGGTGCTGCATTTGGGGAGAGCGAACCAGCATTATGGTTATAGGTTAGAGGCTGACCCTCTCAGCAGCACAGAGGCAGAGATGGATCTTAGTGTCAGGATTGACTCCAGGATGAATAGGAGTCACCAGTGCAACGAAGCAATAGGCAGAGTCAACCGCGCCCTGTCATGCATCAACAGGGGCATCACTAACAGGTCCAGAGAGGTCTTGCTTCCCTTCTATGCTGCGCTGGTCAGGCTGCAGCTGGAGTCCTGTGTCCAGTTCTGGGCGCCGCACTTAAACAAGGACGTGGAGATCCTGGAGAGGGTCTAGAGGAGGGCCACTTGTATGATTGAGGGCCTCCATGGCTGAGGGATCTGAATCTCTTCAGTCTCCACAAGAGGAGACTGAGGGGGGATCTTGTGGCTGCCTACAACCTTATTGGGGCCAGCAGCAGGGACTCGGGGAAAGTCTGTTCACCAAGGCCCCCCTTGAAGTCACCAGGGACAATGGCCACAAGCTGAGGGAGGATAGGTTTAGGTTAGGTATTAGGAAAAACTACTTCACTATAAGGGTGGCCAGAGCCTGGAATAGTCTTCCCAGAGAGGTGGTGCAGATCCCTGGAGATCTTCATAAGGAGACTGGATAGGCATGTGGCTGGGGTCTTATGACCCCTGCCACCCCCAGTGCTCCTTCCTGCCCATGGGAGGGGGTCAGACTAGATGATCTGCCTTGGTCCCTTCCGACTCGTTGATTCTATGATTCTACAATAAACAAATCTATAATACATCAGGGTTATCTTTGAAGAAGCCATCATAGACACAGATTTCTTTCCTCAAAATACATCCCTCAAATGCATTTGCCAGGAAAAAGCAAGGGCAGATACATTGTATATTACACAAGTACTGTATCCTGTACATCATGCATGTGTCAAATAGGAACACTGCGTGTGTTTTGAGAGACCTGTAGCCCTGATGTAGCTCTCCTTTAAAGTAATTTCAGCTCTCATAAAGCTGGAATAATGCCAGCCTAAAAAAGGATAAGTGACATTATAATTAGGATCTCTACATTTGAATTCCATGCGAGGGGTGCATTTTTGTTCTAAATAATGTGTTTAAAATAACAGTTTGGTTTTCTTGTTTTAGCATCATTGTAGCCTTTAATATAATTTAATTGTGAATTAAAAAAAAATTAAAAATTAATTTCTAAAGCCTCATCATTAAAGAGACTCTTTTAGTGTAACTGAATACTAATTCTACCAATCAAAATAAAATATGCCCCATTTGGGATTAAAAGCAATAGAGCCTTGACTCCAGTTTTTTTCAGTTGTTCAGTTGATCAATCTGTTATAAAGAACCTCACACCTGGGCCCCATAATATACTGAGGAAAATAAATGGACTTAAAGTTAACTGATAACAACATTGAAGAAGCAATGCCAGTGAGCAATGCTTTGGGAACTAATAACTCCACCACTGGATATCTTTAGAGCCTTTGAAATGACCTCTCTCATCTCATAGAAAGCATCTGTGTAGCCCTGCTAGAAATTTAGGAGATAAGAGACAATGGGATTGCTGTATACAGCAACCAAGAGTGTTTTTAATGGCAGGAAGGGTAGGCCCAAATTCATCAAATGCTCTAGTATGAGGCTTTCCATATGATGCCCCAAGGTAATTCACTATCCTACAGGTTTATTTGCTGTTCTGCCTACTTACCTTATTTGGTTGCAAGGTCTCAGATAGCCTGCTCTCTGCCTTGCACCAGATTATAGGTACTCTACACAGGGTAAGAACATGCAAAGTACATAACATTATGCCTTTGACTAGGCACATATCTATAATGTCCAAACATGAAATTGAAAACTCTTATGAAGTAATTGAGGGACTTCCCATGTGGAGCTATATACACTAAGTAATACATAATAAATGTATTATTATTATGACAAAAAATACATGAAAAACTTTTCGTTCTTTTCTCTAGGTCACTAGTTCTTGAAAAGTTTGGGCTGCTTATCCCTTTTTAAGTTTGTTATATTGCTATTTACTACTATGAGTTTGTGTGATGGATAATAAAAAAGTAATATCTTATGTCACTACAGTCATACTGGAATCTCTCCAAAAACCTAAAAGTTATTCTAGAGTTGTTCTTCATTTTTCCTTTTTCCCTTCCTCTCCTTTTCCATCCTTTTCCCCATGCACCCTCCAAGAAGTTTACTACATAACTCCAGGGACTTACATACCCTATTTTGAAAAGCACTACTGTAGAAATTATTGAATTTTCATACGTCCTATCTTTACTACTAGGCTAGACAGTTTATAGAAACAATGCTATACAGGAAACAGTCACTATTTGCAGGTTTGGCATTCACGGTTCCAAATATTTGCGAATGCCAAACCCGCTTCTTAAATACAGAGAACCTGAGGAGCTCTGTTTGCCACTGCCAGGCTCCCACCACCCCGGTGCTCCCACAGTCACCAGAGCAGCTGTGCCCCACTCCCAGCCACTGGGAGCACTGAGTTCATGAATACAGCCAGCATTCATGAATGCAGTGCCCTATTTGCGGATTTTGCCATTCGTGGGGGATACAAGAATGTATCCCCCGTGAATGATGAGAATCGCCTGTACTAATAGTATCATGATTCAGCTCTTCTAAGACATTTGTAACTACTGTCATTCCCATAACCTGATAGCAAATCCTAATATTTGACATGAGAAAGTAACACAAATCAGATGATTCTGCATGAGCTCTTTAAAATCCATGAGAATATAAGGGAGCCTGAGACTATAAGGGAGCCTGAAATGCTGACTGAAGAAGGCCTTATAAATCCACTAACAACACACTTCATTCAACACTTTCATTTATATTGGGTTTGTATATTTTATGGTATAGATAGAACAATAAGAATCTCTATTGTAGTAAAAAAAATAACAGACACGGTGGTGATGCATAGGGGGTGCACATAGAGGGTGTGGGGGTGTGACACATGCCTCCCCCACTAAGGCAGCACCAGTTGCCCATGAACAGGCATAAACATTCCAACACAAATACCACCAACAGAAATAACAAATTTGTTTTGTCTTTCCAAATGTTTTCAAATTCAAGTCAGAGAATATATGCTTACAAAACTGTTATTAATAAAAATTCAGTGAAAAAATATGACCTCACTGGTAACAATAAGTAAAAGTTCAATGAAATGTGAAGCTCATCTAAACTAACCGTTTTAGAGTTCATAACAAAAAATGAAACAATATAATATACTTGTGGTTTGATGGCTGCAATAATGTTTAAATGCTGCTTTAGTATATAATACTGTACTTAAGAACTGGCAAATGGATTTTCATGAAGGGTTTAACAATTCTACTAACTCTAAGTCAACTGCGTGAAAAAAAAACAACACTTGAGCTTATACCTGCTTCAGTCATCTATAAGGTATACTTCTTATTTTTCTAATTTTTTGTACTGCTCTTTCCACAAAATAATTGGAATTTAAGAAGTGTCATCTACACGCATTTTTAAGAAATGTATTTACTAGCTACTCACCAGATAATTCACTGTCTTTATAATGCGTTCCAAAATCCAATTTAGTCAGAAATTTTTCCATTGATTTCAGTGAGTTTTGGTTCAGACACTTAGGCTAAGTACAGATAGGCAAAAAGGCCAATGCTGAATTGACTCAGTATTTGTAGGGTAGTCCAAGATGTGGAGATTAAACTGAGAAACACCTCAACAGACATTCACTTTTGATTCAGTAAATGCAGATACATACCTGTAATGGCTCAGGCCAGAAGCTGGGGGACACTAGAACACAGATCTCTGGCATGTGGCCAGCATGGGTTGTGTGTTCACTTCCTCTTCCTGCTGCCCCTGAGATATCTGGGACTTGCAGTCCACACTCACAGAAGCAGGACTGTATAGGGTTGCTCATCACTTCCTCTTCCTGCTTCCAGGTGCCTCTGGGATTTGTAGTCTACAGTTGCAGCCAACAGTAAGTTATTAGCAGGACAAGGGCATCTCTGTACTCAGGGGAAGGGAAGTTTAACCCCTGCTTCCTGGACCCAGACCACATCCAGGGTTTGCCTATTGGGAGAGGTAGTCCATGCCCCTGCCCCCCCCCAACCCCTCTCTGCTGAGGCAGGCAGCCCAGCCCAGCCCATGGCTGGAAAGCATGCTGAGATGCTGGGGGACTGTGATTTAACTTGAATCAGGAAGGGGTCTGGGACAGAAGTTCCATAAACCAGTTTGACCCAAATAAGTTTAGTCTGATACTACATTCAACCAGGTTTATCTTAAACCAGTTGCAGCCATTTTGAAACTGGCTTATATGCTCTGAACTTCTGTTCTGTTACAGATTCAAACCAATTTCTGATCACTGAAACTGGTTTAAGTTTAACTTCTGTCCCTAGCCTTAGGGCTCCTATACATGTGCAGGGAGTTGGCTCCAGTGCTCTGGGAATCCAGCACATTGGAGCAGACTTGATTAATCAACTCTGGGCACAGAATTTAATGTGCTCCAGCAGACTCTAGCATCATGTGTATAAGTGTGTATGTGTCCTCATGCTGAAAAATGGCAGCGGAGTGCTTTGAAATAAACCTCATTTGATGAGCTTTAGTTCAAAATGCCCTGCTGCCGTTTTTCTGGGTGCTGATACACACGATGCTCCGGCACTTTTAATTAGTGCGGCTTGCTAATTAAAGTGCCCCCACCCCATGATTCCCGGAGCACATGTAAAAACACCCTTAGATTGTAGAAACTCTTTTAAACCATGCTCTACAAATACTTGTGCACATGCTTAGTGCTATGCCTCCCCACACTGGAAGTCCATGGGATACTACCATGTGCAGAAAGTTAAGCAGATGCTTAGGTATTTGCAGAATCAGGACTTTGCCACAAATCTTGTTTCATCTATTAGGCATCTAAGTGCTGCTTATTTATTCCATTTTTCAGATGCAGAAGTAGCATTTAATGGCATTTACACAGATTTTAAGTCCATATCTACTTTGCATGACTAGGCTTGTCCTACTACAGGTGGTCAGATATGATTCAATATGGCCACCTAGATGTTTGACTCCACTTATGCCCTGTTGGGACCCCATTCCCCCTGGGAAAGCACATCTGTTCTGTAAAAGTCTCACATCACATCTCAAAATTTTAATCCAAGAAAAAACACAACAGGCAACTCTTTGACATAAGCTAGAAAAATGGCGAGAAACATTTAATATAATGGAGTGGAATGTGAAACAGGAGCCTTAGGGTAGGAGGACTTGAATGCAAGAAGCTGGTTCATCACCCCATCTATTCTTGTGCTTCCTCTAAAAATATGAAAACTTGCCCTGGGTGCTAAATACCACTTGTTGATTGGAGAGAATTAACTCAATACTATGAATTACTTGCAAGTGAAGTACCCAAAATATCTACTTACTCATGTATTTTATTTTAATTTTTTTTATTCTGATGTCTCATATGATCACTTTCCAGTCCACAGAAATTACTTAAAACAGAATTTGATCCCCTGAGCAAGTTCATCACCATATGTAAAGTTACATCAAGAATTAATTTGCTGTAGCATAACTCTGCTTACTTTATGGAAGTTATTCCAGAATAAATTGACACACTGAGCATTAGTCCAGGTAATTCCAAACAATTTCCAAATAGGAAGAAGAAATAGTATTCAGGTATTATATGAAAGCTGATTTTTCCTATAAAACTAGCTTAACATTTCCAAAGAAATTTCCAAATATCAGAATCATAGAATCTTAGAGCTGGAAGGGACCCCGAAGGCTCATCAGGTCCAGCCCCCTGTATGAGCAGGAAAGACATGTGGGTCAGATGACCCCAGCCAGATAACTGTCCAGTCTTCTCTTGAAGACCTCTAGGGTAAACAACTGCACCACCTCTGGGGGGCTGGAGAGCTTGTTCCATAGTTTGGACACCCTAGTTGTAAAGTTTTTCCTAATGTTCAGCTTGAAACTATCTTCCAGGAGTTTGTGGCCATTGTTTCTAGTTTTTCCCCAGGGCACCCTGGTAGACAGTAAAGCAAGCCCCTGATGTATACCTCTGATATAGTGGTAAACTGCAATCAGGTCTCCTCTTACCCTTCTTTTCTTTAGGCTGAAGAGTCCGAGATCCCTTGTATGGCTTGCTATGCAAATCCCTGATCATATGGGTGGCCCTTCTCTGGACCCTCTCGTGTTTTAGC
Source organism: Crocodylus porosus (assembly GCF_001723895.1). Classification (NCBI taxonomy): domain Eukaryota; kingdom Metazoa; phylum Chordata; order Crocodylia; family Crocodylidae; genus Crocodylus; species Crocodylus porosus. The sequence goes on from NW_017728948.1 coordinate 18,823,642, forward strand.
ATGTCCTTGATGAAGTGTGGCACCCAGAACTGGACGCAGTACTCCACCTGTGGCCACACCAATGTTGAGTAAAGCAGGAGAATCACTTCCCTGGATGTTTTGGAGATATATCAATTGATGCATGCCAGAGTTTTATTGGCCCTAGTGGCTACTGCATCAAATTGCCGGCTCATGTTCATGCTGGGATCTATTGTTATCCCCAGATTCCTTTCATTTGTAGTGGTGGTCAGGTTAGTGATGCACAGCCTGTAGGTGTGCTGGGGTTTCTTCCTTCCCAGATGCAGCACTTTGCATTTCTCTATGTTGAACCTTATCTGGTTCTGTTCTGCCCAACATGCCAGCCTGTCTACATCTGTTTGTATCTGCAGCCTATCTGCAGGTATGTCCACACAACCCTATATCTTGGTGTCGTCCATGAACTTGGCCAATGGACTTTTCACCCACTAATCCAGGTTGTTGATGAAGATATTGAACAGCACTGGGCCAAGTACCAAACCCTGGGGTACGCCACTGCCCACATCTCACCACAGTGACAACGATCCATTCATTTGGACTCTCTGTGTCCTACCCCACAAGCAGTTTCGCACCCACTTGATGGTCTTGCAGTTGAGCCCAATATCTTCCAGCTTTCTGATCAGTACCTCATAGAATACCAGTCAAAGGCGCTGTGGAAGTGGAGGTATATAATGTCCAACACTTTTTTCTCATCCAGGTGATGTCACCTGATCATAGAATGAAATGAGGTTGGTCAGACCAGACCTGCCTGCAACAAAGTCATGCTGGCTGTCTGCAAGTTTGTCACATATAGCTTCTTTGATGAATGTTTCTAGGATTTTCCCTGGAATAGAAGTTAAGCTAATTGGCCTGGAGTTTGCCAGGTCTTTGTGCATCCCCTTCTTGAAGATGGGTACAACATTGGCCCTCTTCCAGTCCTCTGGGATTTCTCCAGAGGCCCATGATTTTTGAAAGACCTTTTCCAAGGGCTCTGTGATTACTTCAGCCAACTTTTGCAGCACCCTCAGGTAGCATTCATCAGGTCCTGCTGATTTATATATGTCTAATTTCTGTAATTTCTGTTCCCCTTGCTCTTGTGAAAGACTGAGGCAAAGTAGTCATTTAGGGGTTCCATTTTTTTCCTGAATGGCAGTGACCAGGTATCCTGAGGCATTGAGCAGCGGCCTCACACTCCCATTAGTTTTCCTTTTACTCCCTATGTAGCTAAAGAAGGACTTCTTCTTGTCCTTGATTCTTGTAGCTAGTTTTAGTTTGGTTTCTGCCTTAGCTTGCCGAATCTGGTTTCCACAAGTGTGGGCCATTGTCATGTAATCTTCCATAGAGGCTGTCCCAAGCTTCCATTGTTTGTACACCTCTTTTGTTTTCTGTAGGAGGGCTGCAACTTCCCTGCATAGCCAAGAGGGTTTTTTGACCCTTCTGCTACTTTTTCTCCATAAGGGAATGAATTTTCTCTGAGCCTTAAGGATTGTATCCTTAAGGAACAATCATTCTTTTCATGCTCCCTTTACCTGTGGTCCTTGGTCTCCCAGGGCATTCTCCACTGGTGACCTGAGCGTATTAAAATTTGCATTTTTGAAGTCTAAGACTTTGAGCTTGGTATCTGTTTTGTCAGCCTTGCAGTGGACCATGAATATAATGATTTCATGGTCACTATCGCCTAGGCTGCTCTCTATGTTTAAGTTGGTCATCAGGCCATCCCTTTTGGCCAGGACCAGGTCAAGAACTGTATTGCCTATGTTGGCCTGTGCACCTCCTGAGTCAAAAAAAGGCTCTTCAGTGCTGGTCAGGAAGGAGCATGATCAATCTGAGTTGGCCAAGCATTCCTCCCAGGAGATGTCTGGGTAGTTGAAGTCACCCATGAAAACTATGTCCCATGCCCGCACAGTCTCCATTAGATCAAGTTCCTCCCCTTGGTTAGGCAGTGTTAGGTTAACAATATTTAGTCTTGGTGAGCATTGGATTTGCAGCTGAATTCAAGGCTTTAACCTGTGGCCTAGCAAAAGCTGCTAGCCACAAGGCAGAATGATATCTAAACCAGCCATTTGTTTATGCTAGGTAACCATCTTAACTGTGTCAACCTTTTTCAAGTGAGTCTGTGTAAGTCTGCTTGCCATGAATGAGGTGAAGCTTTAGGAATGTGGAAGATGGTACATCCTGGGACAGAAAAACAGACTGGAATGTGAAAAACAACACGTAATTGTTAACAGAATCCAAGATGAACATATGAAAAAAAGGTGAATGGTGATTGGTGAAGAAGCCTCCAGAAGCTTCCAGGTTTTGGTCAAAGTTTGCCCATTGACTGAAGAGCAGGAGTCAAGGTCTTAGACATGTGCTTATAGCAAAAAGGTATGTAAATGAATGAAATGCATAGGCAATTCCATGCTAATGAAGCAAACAGTAAACAGAGGCGGAGCTTAAGCTAGGAGGAGACATGGGTGGAACAGAAGGAGGGATGGAGGTGGAGTGAATGTTAATGAATATAAACCAAAGTGTAGAAAATGTGGAAAAAACTATTGTTCAAGGCTGCTCCCCTGGTTTCATGGTCTATGTGTCTGTGAGGGAGCGTGCCCAAAGCTGTCTCCATTCTGAATAAAGCTGTTGCGAGCAATGTGTGCTGGTGTTTGCTCCCTATTTGCTCTGGCTAATGAGTAACAGGATCCATGAGCAACTGGATCATTGTTTCCCTAGTCATTGGGTGCCACATGGAGTCATTGTCTAACAGGTGGCCTAAAGTGTGCACCTACAGTCAGGTCTGTCTCATCACACCTCCCCCAGAGCTTGACCCAGAGGATTTCAAGCTGTTCTTTGGGGCTGACATGGGCCTGTAGGGAGGTATACTGCTCCTTCACATAGAGGGCAACACCCTCATCTCTCTTCCCTACCTGATCCCTTCTGTGAAGGATGTAGCCATTGATGGCTATGCTCCAGTCATGAGAGGAATCCCATCAGGTCTCTGTGATCCCTACTAGATCATAGTTCCCTGTAGAAAGCAGGAGGACTAGTTCCTCCTGCTTGTTCCCCATGCTTCTGGCGTTGGTGTACAGTCACCCAAGTCCTTCTACTGAGGTCACTGGCTGCCTGTTACATTGAAGGGGAGCTGTTTTCTCAGCTCCCATAAAAGTGGCTTGCTTCGTTTCATTGTCAATAGAGCTTTACTGTATATTGGTCTCTGGGTAGGCTCCAGTTAGCATTTCCCCATCCCCCTGTGATCTTAGCTTAAAGCGCTATCTAAGCAATCAGCCATCCTGGCTCAGAAAAGGGACTTACCTTTCCACGTGAGGTGGATGCCATCTCTCCCCAGGAATTCTCTGTCCTTGAAGTGGGTGCCATGGTCATAGAAGCCGAAGCCTTCTTGGCGGTACCACTGTTGGAGACACCAGTTCACCTCATCAATGCATTCTTGCCTCCTTGGTGGCCTTGCCTCCACCTGCAACAGGAAGCACAGAGGAAAAAAGTACCTGAGTCCCTGATCTTTAAGCCCAGCTCCCAGAGCCTTGTAGTCACTCATGACATGGTCTGGATTGCTTCTGGCCATGTCATTTGTTCCCACGTGGATAAGGAGCATGGGGTAATAATCTGTGGGCTGGAAAAGCCTAAGGATCCTCTCTGTGACATCATGGATCCATGCCCCAGGGAGACAGCAGACCTCCTGTGCTGTGGGATCCGGCAGCAGATGACTCTCTCCATTCCTCTCAGCAGGGAGTAGCCTACTAAGATTAACCAACATCTTCTCCTCCGGTTGCTCTGCTGCCTCACAGCCTACCTGGTGGTAGTTGTGGGTCAGGCCTCCATTGCTGCACTCTCCATTGCTGCATGCCCAGTGATGCCAGGGCCCCAAATCAGTTCCTCACCTGCACTGGACGAGTTATTCCTGCAATGTGGGGTCTAATTCTGCATCATCTAGAACTAGAGGTGACTGTCTTCCATCCATTCATGTTACGTCCCTCTTGTGTTGCCATCCTGCCATTTGAGCAATCCTGCAAAGAGTGGAAGTACCTGTCAATCTCATCCTCAATGACTCTGATCCCATGCAGCCTTCTAACCTCTGCCTGGAGTTCCCTCACCTGCCCCTCCAGGGCCACAATCCAGGCACATGTGGGACAGGTGATGGGACTCCTGGCCATCCCACTGCCCCTTGACTGCCAAGGACCCCTGCAGGCAGGGGTCCTGGGTGCCACCAACCCACCCAAAGGCTCCATCTGGGTGGAGGCCTCAGAAGAACCTTGGGCAGGAGGCAGCATGGGGACAGGGTCCCTGGCTGCACTCTGAGTCACCACCCCCATTAAGACTCCCTCACATGCACTCACCTAAAGACTCTGGAGACTCTGTCTGAAGCCACCAACTCCAATGCGTGGAGTCTCAGGCCCCTCCTGTTCTACCCCCCATGCAAACTCCTGCACAAACTCCAGAGCACCCCTAAGGAGCACGCCTGTTTGCGGAGCCTGTTTGCATGACTTGGGAAGACAGCTCCCACCCAGTGTGGCTACATAGGGGTGGGAGGGAAGGAAAACCTTTTCCTGATTCCTTACAGCCAGCCCAGCTGGCCCAGCTCCTCCTCCTCCCTCTTCCCCTCTACTTTGCCTGGCTTAGCTTGATTCAGCTGTCAGCTCCTTGCTCACTGCTCCACTCAGTGTGGTCATGGGGAGCCGAGGGCTCACATGTGCTGACACATATGTGTGCCTTCTTTGGCATCCAAGCCCAACTGGCAGGGATTTTCAATATGCAAAATCCACATACATTTCTGTTGCTGGTTCCTGTGTGACTTCACTTGTACCCTTCCTTCCTCCTTACTTTTCTCTTGCGGTGACTTACTCAGAGTCAAGCACCTTCCCAAAGCAGTAGGACCTAAAATGCATATGAGAGACTCAAAAAGCCACTTATGCAATTAAAGGAGGAGATGGGTTTGGGATTTTGTGTCTTGGACTATTTAATTTGTCCTTATATACTGGTATACTCATCCTTCCTGATCTGGCATAGTTTCTATTTGCCCATGAGGCTCCCTCTCGAGTTTCAGGTCATCAAAGAGCTCATGATTTAACAAAATGTTTCTTTTCTTAGTTCAATTCCTATTTTTCTTTTGTACTGGGATAGTTTATACTTGTTCACACTGCTTCTTTGCAACATTGCCAAGACTTGCTTCCTGTGGTATTTTACCTATCAGTTCTCTGAGTTTACTGAAGTGGAACTAATGATAGTCTGCCTTATAAACATGACTAGAATTTCTTAGGGCAACTTCTAGACAGGGTAGATGCAGCAAAATAGATAAATGTATTTCAGCCCAGGAAAACAATCCAGATGTTTATCAAGCTATACTACACTGATTTATTTTCCTAATGTAGATAAAGCCCAAGTCAGATGAACCATCTATGCTGGCTTATTAGATATTTTGGCCATTCTGAGAGCCATGAAAGCCAATTTATGTCACTTAGGATTCAGTCCCTGATCTCACCAGGACCTGTTTGGATTTTGACTGAAATAGTTATTTAAATTTCTGCCAAAATCCAAAAATTTTTCACAAGGGAGAAGTAGGTTAAGACAGCACATTTTATAAAAATCTCTGCCTAATATACTATATTATGCCAGCAAGCTGGAGAGAAAAATGTTGGTTATAAGATGCATTTAATTTTCAAATTTTGAATTCAGCTGAAGAGAAGCAAATTATAAAACACTGATCAAACAGCTACAACACATGCCACTGCACACAAGTACCCCCTCCCCATACTACATATGCAGTCATAGTACTCTATAAAAGTTAGCTCCCTTCACAAAAATACTTATTGAATAATAATGGACCGAATAGAAATAAGTCAGTAAAATATTCATAGTCCTTGTATGGCACAAATAACCACTTTAAATTCCTGGCTGTCAGAAATCTAATTCTGTGGTTTTGTTGGTCGTATGATTAAATCATGAGTGTAGATTTAATTATAGCATCTCCATTTATTCTGCTGCCTGCAATGAAATTCAGACACATTTGTAATTTAACTAATGTTGTACAGGTAAAGAAAACATGACATAATTCTGACAGGCTTGAACAGACAAAAATGAATTACCATGCCGAAATGCATTCAACGGCCTCAAAAAGCAACTTCACAGTTTGTAAGTGTGATGCATTTAAATTGTGCAACATCCTACAGCAGCTTGAAATCCACAGTTGTGCTTCACAAGCTTTGTCATGTTCCTTGTCGGCTTACAAATGCCCACAACTTTTCATTCATATTTTCGTTTCAATTTTTAGTTTGATCCCCAATATTCAGGCAAACTCTTTACATTCCACCTGAACAACACAAAACTACACAATACTAAACAAAGTCACAAACATGTGAGTATTGTCTTCAGCACTTCACAATAATGACACAATAACCTCTGATTTAACTTTTTTTCTGTCCAAATCCCTGAAGGTCCATTCTGTCTTCCAAGTCTCCTTATTAAAACCATATCAAGAAACCCATTCCCAGGTTGCTCCACTGCTCCACCCCCACCCATCTTAGGACAATGGCAAGAGGATAACTTTGCAAAGGAAGTCCTCAACAGCACAGACAAAAAGCATGACAGGTAACAGTTTTAATATCCTTAATAGGAAACTGTATCAGGGAAAACTGAAAAACTGGAACGAGCACCATTTTCCTTCTAACCTGGAGAGTTGTAAATAAGTCTGGGAAAACTATTTGTCACTGTTAAAACATCTTCCTCTTTTACAAAGTGTATCTTGTCATGATGGTAAGGTCTACATACTTTAATGACAGTGGCTGGAATATAACTCACAGGTGGATTACCAATGCTTGACATTCCAGAGGTTTGGAGACAGTAGGTGATTGGAAGTGGGTTCATGTTGCATCCCTACATAACAAAATTGTTTCAAAAATAGCATCAACCTAAGAAACTCAAAACAAAACTCAGCTAAAAGGACACTCAAAGGAGATGCAAACTGAACAAACCAACAAGGAAATTATTCCACTGATTAATTTATTCGTTGGACATCAGTTACCAAAATCTGTATGTGACATATGCAGACTCTAAATCATATTGGCAAAACAGGCCAAAGAACAAAAGACATGGGCCAAAAGAGTCTGGATATACTGGATGCATCTACACATGTATTTTACTTCGGAGTTGACTAATTAGCTCTGCATTAAAGCATCATCATTTATATATGCCCCCATATTAGGGTACCATAAATTAACTAACTCCACAGCAGGACAGTACTGTCTGGGACAAGTACTATCCCACAGTGGAGTCATTTACACTGCTGCAACAGACATGCAGCTGGTGACCAGGGCTGGCTGGGGCAGGGGGGCGATATGGTGTGTGGCCTAGCCCTTCACTGTAGCACCCTTGTGTCCCAGACAGTCGTGATGCCACCATGTGGAGCCCAGGGATGACCGCCTGGGCCCTCTGTCAGCCTGAGGTTGCTTTGCCCTGGCTCAACATGCTGCAGACTCAGGTGCACATGTAAACACTGCACACAGGAGAAATAAAGTCCAGCACAGACTGTGCTGGAGTTTATTTCTCCACCCTAATTGTACCCTTTGGGCACGTCCACACATGCAAGCATGTGGGCTTGCAGCAGCTGAAATAGAAGTGGTGCAAATTTGAGCTGGGGCTTTTTCCTCAGCGGACATGCTTGGACATGCACTTCATTATGGAGCAAGTTGTGCCACTTCACAGTGGGCTGCTAGATAGTCCCAAACAGAAGCCTGTGGAGGAAACCTCTCATTCTGCTGATCAGGGCCTATCCCCTAAACCCACAGGTGCTGAGGCTAAGGCCTACCCAAAGGAAGCCCTGGTAGCAGAGCCTCTTCCTCGGATCTGGGGGATTTAGAAGCCCTGGGGATCACCCCAGTGAGTCCTGAGGGAGGTGGTCCCCTTTTCCAGGACCGTGAGGCAGATGCCTGAGCCACCCTAGTGCCTGGTGGGTCTCTTCCCTCCCCCTCCCAGGAGAACCTCACTTCCAGCCTACCCCAAAATCCCACACTAGAGGGGGTCATGGTAGGGTCCCCTAATCAATGGGCTGATGTCATTGGGGACCCTGCGCAGACCCCCTAGGGCTCCAGCTCTACCCCACCATTTTGTGAAGGAGCCCCATCCCCACCCTTACCCCCACCCAGCAGAACGCTTCCAATCCCAACCAGAGTCCAGGGTCTTAGTGGATTGTGGGGTTCAGATGGTGCCCAGGGAGACCTCTGAGTCCCAGGACCAGGAGGAGGATGCTCAAGAACCAGCAGGCTCCATGAAGCCTGCAGATCTCTCGGTCCCAGTGGTCCCCAGGGATAAGTTACTTGTATTTCTTGACTGTGACTACACCTGCCAGTCTGCCAGCAAGGTACAGCTAGCTTTAGACCACTGGGGAGATTTTGACAGCATTCTTGCCACTACAAGGGCACTCATGGGGGAAGACAAGGGGCCCAAAAGCTTTAATGCCCGGATCTATAGGCGGGCCCACAGTTTCATAGATGCCCTCTATACTACGTGAACTAGCAGGGCCCACACCAGGCGTTGAGATGCATGAGGTCCCTGCTGAATCATCTACTCCACCCCTCCAGCCATGAGGTCATTTAAGATCACAATCCTCAATGTTCATGGCTGCAGGAAGGGTCTCTGTAGGTGCCGGGTGCTCTCCTTTCTTCAGGAAGGAGCGTACCCAATGGTATTCTTTCAGGAGACCCTGATGACTCCAGCCGAAGAACCAAATTGGCAGCTAGAGTGGGGAGGCAGGGTCTTTTTTAGTCACCTCTCAGCCACCTCACGTGGGGTGGCCACCTGTTCTCCCCAGGCCTGCAGCCGGAGGTTCTCCAGTACATTGAGATGGTGCCGGGCCGCCTGCTGCACCTCTGGGTCCAGGTGCAGGGGCTAGTCCTGAACCTTCTGAATGTGTATGCCCTGTGAAGGACCTGGAGTTGGTAGATTTCTCCTGCCAGGTGGCCACATACATCAGCACCCTCAACATTCGCTAGTGCCTGGTCCTTGGTGGGGACTTTAACGTCACCCTAGATGTGTGAGACCAGTCAGGCAAGGAGCGGAACCAGGCCACCGTGGGCGTCCTCGGGAAGATCCTGATGGACTACTCCCTGGTGGGTGTCTGGCATGCCTGTCACCCCACTGAAACCCCTGCCTTCACTAATGTGAAGGTGGAGGAGGAGCAGGCATGCCACTTCCAGTTAGACTGGGTTTATATCTCTTTGCTGCACTTTGCCTAGGCCAAACCCCTTCAGCGATCACCACTTTGTCTGGGCCCAGGCCATGCTGGGGCCTGGGTGTCCGGGGTCGGCCTACTGGCATTTCAATGCCAGCCTGCTGGAGGATCTGGGCTTCAGGGAGGCTTTCCAAGAGTTCTGACTGGCCTGGTGGGAGCAATGGGCAGATTTCTCCTTGGCTCAGAGATAGTGGGATGTGGGGAAGGTGTGCATCTGGCTTTTTTGCCATGGCTACATTCAGGGGCACACCCAGCAGAGGGAGGTGGTCCAGGAGCAGCTCAAGTAGGAAGTGCTAGAGCTGGAGAGGCACCTGGCCACCAACCCAACCAACCCATCCCTCTGTGGAGAGTGTCAAGAGAGGTGAAAAGAGCTTTGTGCTCTGGATGACTGCCACGCCCATGGTACATTTTTCCACTCATGCATCCAGCTCCTTCAGAAGATGGACTATGGATCCCACTTCTTCTATGCCCTGGAGAGGAGGCAGGGGGCCAAGAAGTACACCACCTGCCTTCTGGTGCATCCAAGCAAGATGCGCCAGTGCGTGTGGGTCTTCTATAAAGAGCTCTTCTCCCTGGATCCAACCAATGCTGAGGCCTGTCAGCATTTGGGAGGGACTCCCACAGGTTAGCATGGGAGACCAGGACTGGCTGGAAGCTCTTCTCACTCTGGCTGAGTTTTTGGCCACCCTCTGTGCGATCCTTGGCAACAAGGTGCCGGGCATTGACAGGCTGATCTCAGACTTCTAACGGACTTTCTGAGATGTCCCCTTGCTGCAGTCTGGACTGAACCCAAGGGCAATGGGGAGCTTTGCCTGTCATGTCAGAGGGCCGTGCTGACCCTCCTGCCAAAGAAAGGAGATCCCCGTGACCTAAGGAATTGGTGTCCTGTGTCCCTCCTCTGCATGGACTACAAGGTGGTAGTGAAGGCCATCTTCCAGTGCCTGTGGTCCATTCTGATGGACATGATCCATCCTGACCAGATGTGCACAGTGCCCAGATGTTCCATCTTTGACAACCTGTACCTGGTTTGGGACCTCCTGGAACTAACACGCCAGGAGGGCCTGTCTTTTGCCCTCCTATCCCTGGACCAGGATAAGGCATTTGCCAGAGTGGATCATGCATACCTCACAGGCACGCTGCAGGTCTTTGGCTTTGGGCCCCACTTTTGCGGGCTCTCCAGGTGCTGTAAGCCTCTGCAGAATGCTTGGTCAAGCTAAACTGGACCCTGATGGAGCCCATCCCATTCAGGAGAGGGGTGTGTCAAGACTGCCTGCTGTCAGGCTAGCTGTACGCGGTGGCCCTGGAGCCCTTTCTCATTCTCCTGCAGAAGCGGGTGGTGGGGTTGATGCTCCAGAAGCCAGCAGTGCAGCTGGTCCTGTCAGCATATGCTGACGATGTCATGGTCCAGGATCTGGGTGACCTGGCACAGATAAAGGCCAGCCAGGCATTGTACTTGGCTGCCTCCGCTGCCCAGGTGAACTGGGTCAAGATCTTTGGCCTGGTGGTGGGTGACAGGTGGCAGGTAGGCTCACTCCTACCCACTCTCCATAGGATCCACTGGAGTTTGCTCTACTTGGGGGTCTACCTGTCCCCCACAGACCCATCCCTGCCAGAGAACTTGCACCAGATGTAGACAAGGGTGGTGGAGCAGATCCAGGCATGGGCAAGGCCACCCCTGAGATGTCTCTCCCTGTGTGGGAGAGTGATGGTGCTGAACCAGCTGTTCCTGTCCATGCTCTTGCACCTGCCTGTGCCCCGTGAGGTCCTGGTGGGACTCCAGAGATGGTCTCTGGAGTTTTTCTGTCTGGGACAGCACTGGTTGCTACAGAGGTCCTAAGCCTCCCCTTGTGGGAGGGCGGCCAGGGCCTGGTTTGCCTGTGCAGCCAGGCCTTGGTATTCCACCTTCAGGCTCTGCAGCAACTGCTGTAAGGTGTCAGCAGCAACATGGCATGGGGCCACCTGAGGCACACTTTCCTCTGCCACTGCCAGGTGCTCCAATATGACTGGCAGCTTCTCAGCCTGCAGGGCTTCTGCCTGCAGGACCTACAAGGGCTACAAGATTTCTACCAGGACCTCCTCCAGGCCTGGAGGCTGGTCTCCACCTCCAGATCCCCTGCAACAGTTGCCCAGTATACCAACCTACTCATCAAACCCCTTCTCTAGAACCCCCAACTAGAGGTACTGATGGCAGAGACCCCCTGGTTGTGACAGAGATTGATCCTGGCTGGTCTCACCCATATTGGAGACCTCCTGGACTACAAGAGGCAGAAGGGGGTGGACCCCGCTGCGTTGGCCCAGCACATCGGTCTACCCATGATATGTGCAACCTGCTGTCTGGTCCAGGAGGTGAAATATCCTCTACCTCCTGATGTCCTTTCCTTTGTTGACCAGGTCCTGCATAGTGGTGGGCCCCGCCCCTCGCCCCGCCCCACCCCATGTCCTCCAGTTCACCGGAATTTGTCTTGGGGCCAGCACCTCACCCAGCGTCATGGTACTCCCTGCTCCAACAGCTGAGCCAATGGGAGGACACCAGACCAGTCCGCTTTTCCACTGTCCATCGCCACCACACTTATGCACCGCATTGTCCATCATGCCACCCTTGTGTCCTGCCCAGACACCAAGTGGTGGGACCCTCTCAGCAAGGGTGTGGCTGGGGCACCCCAGTGGCTGAGTCTGTACTCTACCCTCATCCCACGAGCTACTGGGGACCTCACCTGGCAACTCCTCCATGGATCCATTGCCACGGGCACCCCAGTCTCCTGCCCCTTCTGTGGGCAGAGGGAGACCCTGAAACACATGAAACTTGAGTACACCAGGCTGCAGCACCTGCACCTCCACCTCCAGAGCCTCCTCTTGAGGTTCTGTTTGAATTTCACCCCCACCTTTTTGTTTTTGGTTTATCCATCCGTGGCCCCACCAAGTCCCAGGACCTCCTGGTCAACCTCCTCCTGGCCCTGGCCAAGTGGGCCCTGTGTTTGACCAGGAAAGAGGCTCTGGCCAGGAAGATGTCCAGAGACTGAAGGCCTGCTTTCCTCTTACTTGTCTGTAGACGTCTCTGGGTGGAGCACCAGTGGGCAGCATCCACCAGCTTCTTGCATGCCTTTGAGGACTGATGGGTGAGGCCTTGGGGGCTCATCTCAGTGTCCCCCTCAGGTGCACTTATTTTCACATTTTAACCCTTTGACCCACATGACACTCCTATCCTGGTTTTTTTTCTTAGTTGTTCCTGAGGATCGAGGTAAGACTAACTGGCCTATAGTTCCCCGGGTCCTCCTTCCTCCCTTTTTTGAAGATGGGAACCACATTGGCCCTCTTCCAGTCTTCTGGCACTACATCAGAGCACCACAAGTGCTCGTAAGACCACGCCAGGGGTCCTATAATGACCCCAGCTAATTCCCTCAGCACTCTGGGGTATAGATCATCCGGACCAGATGATTTAAATATATCTAGTCCCTCCAGACATTCCCTGACTAGATCCTCCCTGACCCTTGACCTAGGTGAGCCTCCCCTGCAGCCTGAGGAGGGCCTGGTGGGGGGGCTAATTAGGTCCCTGCTCAGGAAAATAGAGGCAAAGAAGTCATTAAATAGGTTAGCTTTGTCATCTGGTGTGACAACCAAATTTCCTAGTGTGTCTTGCAGGGGCCCCATTGTCAAGTATTACAGTCACTTGCAGACCTGTAGGAAGCCGCCTGCCACTCAACTAGGATGTTACTGGTTCTAATTGATGATCTACCAGCCACGTTTCATCTGTCACGACTTGATGTTAATGGAGGTGGTTCATTACCTGCACGTGTAGTCCAATTAGTAATCTCACCGTCGTCCCACGGGGTCCTGCATTCCTGAAGGCTCCACCACCCCTACACCCTTGCCTGTTCCAGCCAGTTGGTCCTGCCACGTGTCCTCGGTTCCAATCAAACAACCAACAAAAGACCAAAAAGAAAACAAGAAAACAGAGAAGGCTCTCCTGGCCTGGGTCACTGTTCCTGCTATTTGCAGCCAAGATCTAAACCAAAATTGACCTTTGTGAGGTCAGTCTCTCTTTGGTGGCTCTCTCTCTCTCTCTCTCTCTCTCTCTCTCTCTCTCTCAGAGCCTCTTGTGGAGGTCGCCACAATTTCTTTTAGCACATTGAGTCCATCTTATTGGCTTGTGCCACTTTTACACTTATTATGATACCACAAAAGTCTATAGTGCCCCTCTATTAGGATTATTACGGTACCATTCTCACTGCCAGGCTCTGCCAGCTCCTGGCAGTAAACACACAGTTCTGCGCCCCGCAGGGCCAGTAAACTTGGGTCTAAATCCCCGCTGGGGGTTTTACTCTCTGCAGGAGTCTGCTACCAGCACTCCACGTTGCTTTCAGAGTTCCCTACAGCGTGTGTCGGTTCGCTCCTCCTCCTCCTCCTCCTTCTCCTTTTTCTGGTTCTGCGCTCCTCCAGCTTTCCTGTCCCAGGCTCTTCTTTATACCAGCATGGGAGTTCTCTGCCCCTCCCTCCCAAAACACATGGGTAAGGGAGACTTCTGCCGGGCTCCTTGGGGCTGCGGACCTGGAGCCACTGAGCCTCTGTTTAACCCGGGTGCTTTGGAGCCCGGTGGCTCCTTCTTTCTCCCCCACACCCACATCTGGCAAAAAATACAAGATATTAAATCAAATTGATATCCAGCAAGTACAAGATTATAGAAACAGAACACAGAGGTTTCAAAGTGTACCAGGAAATAAAAATGAGAGGTTTGGGGGAATTTTTAATAGATGAAATGGTAGTAGGTACTGAATGCTTTGAAGCAAAAGGGTATGAAGTGGTATAGTAGTATAGTGTGAAGTATTACATCACTAAAAATCTCGATGGACTAGCCTTATGCAACAAAGACAACTTAATAATAAATAAAATCAGAACAATTCCATTCCTCAGTTTCTAAAGTAGGAAACTGACTGCACCATTTGAGTTGACCACAGGCATTATTTTATATCACCCATCACTCCCCACTAGTAATGGACTGGGTAATGGGAAGCACTATGGAAGAACTAAGAAGGATAATGGACCCCCATGCAGCATTTGGAGGACCTTGGCTTTGCAGATGACATCTGATGGGTGTCCACCTCTGTCCCTTCAGACATATGAAAGGTGAAGTCAATTTTCACTATACCTAAGCACAGCTGGTATGATTGAATCATTGACAAATGATAAATAAATATACCTGTGAAAACCAACACACAGTAAACAACGGCAACAATGGTTTCTAGGACTAACAAAGAAAAAAATCAGCATTTCACATATCCTGGCAGCTTCATAAGCAAAATAGCCAGAATACATTTTAGCCAGAATAACAAAAGACAGATGTGTTTTGTAACCCTGACGTCAGCCTGAAGAAACAGAAATTTTACCTTCTAACTAACTCTATATATTGACACCAAAGACTGTTTTACACTGTATACTGCTGAAATTTAGAGGCTTATTTTGTTAGCTAAAATCCAAACCTTTCTAAACAGCTATCTTAGACAAACCATTAACATCCTCTGGCCAGAAAAAAGCACAACAAAAGTGCTATGGGAAAGGCTGAGACAGAAGCCAATAGAATCACAAGTAACAAAATGAAAACTGAGATGGCTGAAACACAGGAAGAAAGAGCAAAACAATATAGCAGACCAGCCATTAGTCTGCAAGTCTCAAGGAAAAAAAGGATTGTGATGGACCAAAGACATCATGGGGACATATAATAGAGGCTAAATTGAGAACCATCAAAATGACATGGGCAGTAGCCAAAACTGCTGTACCAGACTAACAGAAGACAAGAAAGCAAACAGAGAGCAAGTAACTTCCTCAGTGATCTCTCTCAATTTCTAACTTATTCAACTATTATTTGTAGCAATTAACACCTGGTAAAGCCAACCAAATGAGGCTTATCTAAGTACACTATGCACTTATAGCAAAAAATGGTCCCTACCCTAAACAGCTTACAGTCTAAATAGACAAAGCAAACCAATGATGAAAGAAAGGAACTACTGTTATCCTCATTTAAGATGTAGGAACCTGAAACCAAGAGGTAATATGTTATTTTCCCATAGTCTTAGCACAGTGGGAAATAAAACCCTGCTTTCCCAAGCGCCAGTACCTTAACCACAAAACCATTATGCTTTTTCTTTGTGCAATTTTTCTGTGTTACTCATTTACATATAGTTTTTTGTATTAGTAGAACTATTTCAGCCATTAGTCTGGATGTTTCACAGTATTTTACTTAAGAATACATTTTTTAAAATAGTGCAAAATTATACCATTACAAAAATGTGTCTAGAAGTTTCCTTTATTTCCCTTCCCAAATGGAAATAAATATAGCCATATAAAACATCTGCAGTACAACAGTAGGTGGGATGTATTCTAGGTACAGTAAAACCATGTCATTAAACTAACTACAGTTATACTTAAAGGTACATCTTTTATGCTTAGACAAACTTTTAATATGATCTGAGAATGGAATGCATGATACGGTTTCATCATCATACAGACTAATTCAGACTGTGAGTATTAATTATCCATGCAACCTGTTCAGCAATCTGATATTGACAAGATTCTATTCCTCATTTCCTTTATTCCTGCTTGCCTGCTGATTAGAGGTAACTGCAAGTAACATAGTGTATATAAATACCTGCAACCAGCTGATGATGATCCCGAGTGCCAAGATGATGGCTTGGCTAGGCAGGGAGTTCACTATCAATATACTGTATTTCACTATACTAGAAGAGTTCCATTGCATCCCTACCAACAAAAAATCATGCTTTTAAAATGAAAGGAAATATCAACAAAAGAACTGCCCTAAGAGAGAAAACTCAGTCTTTGAAAGCAACTTCAGGAGTAGATCAAACTTTCATCAAACGCACTTTCTTGCACCTGGAAATATCTTGGAAGACTGCTTTTGTAAAATATTAATAGGTGAATGATAAATTTGCATTCTTGCAGCATGGTGCCAGCTTAAACTAGAAGCCCTAAGGGCCTTGTTATACCTTAAACTATGAGCTGCACAAATGTTGATCGGTGTTAGTGCTTTCTTGAGTTTGGAGCATTCACATGTTCCAGCCCGCAGGGACACAGAGGACTGAAAGGTAAGAATCCCCCTGTCCCAATCTGTGCTTCCCCTGTACTGTCCAGGGCTCTTCCAGTTCCCCCCTTCTCCAGGGTTCCCCCCTTATCCCTTGGGTTCCCCCTGCCTATACCGACCTAATGTTAAGAACTCCAGGAACTGCCCAAAATTTCCATGTAACAAAGCCTGAAGACATCAAAACACAGTGACAGAGAACTTTTTGGCATTTGAGTTGCTATCAGGCAACAAGCCTCACTAGTACCAGGGTTTTGTTCATTTTTACTCTGGACAACTAGGCAGATGAAAGTGCTTATTTTTCATCCTTTTTAAATCATGGTTTCAGACATACTTGAGCAATGAGTGCAAAGGGAGGGGCCGTACAGAATTTTGAAGAAAGACAATGCCCAAAGTACCATTTAAGGGAGGACTTTCATAGACTCGACATGCAGAAGCCAGCAGAAGATGAGGAGTCAAAGCAAGGGGAGGTAAAGCTACACCATGTCCATGAAAAATTGGACATGTATATTGATAACAAGAGTTGTCATAAACTGATGATAACAAAAATATTTGGAAAAGGTATTAAATGCCATGCTTCTGGGCTTAGGCCAAACTGATTATTAGATATCAGGAGTTTACATGGCAGACTTATTATCCTAATTTGCCTACAACAGACTTCATCGACCTTCTTTCAAAAGCACTGGGCACTAAGCACTGCTGAAGACACTGTCTGATTGAGGTTATCAACTCCAATATGAAGTAAATGAGTCCTGAGACAGGAGATAAGGGAAGAAAGGAAAAGGAAAGATTACAGTTGCTGCTGATTAATGCTGGTGGATCTGGAAGGAGAATGAGAAACTTTGACTTGTAAGTCAATACACAAACTGTCCAAATTTCTGGACCAAGATATACTTTTTTTCTATCCAGGCTATCAAATGAAGAAGTAAAAGGGACAGTGACCTAAAAACTAAGGTGCAAAATATCTCCTTTACCAATAATGTACATCTCCTGCATTACATTATACTGTTATTGCTGAGTATCAACTTGTAAAGTCCTGCTTGTGGATGTGCTGAAGAACACATTACACTCAAAGCTACAGGCCTCTTTGTGTTCCTTTTTCTGGCACCTCACACAAGCATTTGTGCTTATAGGTGCAAAACAGCACGAAGTTCGTGTGAATAACAATCCTTTTGACTTGATAGTGGGCTGAAAGCTGTACTGAACATTACAATCTCTAGTTTGTATATGGGGTCCTTACAACTATTCAAAGGAGTAGCAGAATGCAAAGGACTGAGGAGGGGCGTTCTCAAAAGGTCCCTAAAGTGGACACTAGAAGTTTAGGGCGACTGATTGAAACTAATTTGGCAGAAGAGTTTGATACCTGAATCCTTATGTCAGCCCCATTCCTGGGGCTCACTGCTTAGGTACTGCATACATATTGTGGGAGTTTGTGATTAAATTCTCTTTCTTATTCCCCATAATTGATCACTCTCTTAAATTATTTATACTTGCCACAGCAAATCAGGATGCAGCACAGAGGAACATGGCTCTCTTCTCCTTTCTTGGGATGTGATATATGATCCTGTTGTACTTACAGTATTCAGACAGACTCAGCTAAGGTGGATGGGCAGTGAATGCAGAAGTTGTATTGTTGCAGCTATTCACAGAATGACTACCCTGTAGTTGTAGCAAGGGCCTTTCCTGATCTCAGGAATAAGATTTTCTTCTTGTCCTTTTTATTTTCAGAGGTTTCAGATGAGATTCAACTAAAAAAAATCTACAGAAAACCACAATATATCATTCAAATACCTGATTTACTCAATTCGACTCAATTTACTCTGCCTATTTACTCAATTAGAAGACAAGTTTGCCCCAGTACATTTAACATGGGGGAAAAAAGCCCCCCTCACCCCCTTATAATTGAGCATGAGGTGATGGGTGGCAAGGGTTAGGGCTAGAGCCAGAGCTGCAGCTACCACCTGCTGCCTTTGCATGCCCAACCACTCCTCCCTCACAGACCCTACTGTCCTCCCTATGCAGCTTTTACCCCTCTCTCCCCACTTGCTGGACTCCTGCTTACCTTTGCTCTGCACTGGCAGGCTCCATCCTTGCTGCAGCCTGGAGCACAGAGCACAGAGTGGCTCCATACCAGTGCTACAGGGCTGGGCTGGGCTGGAGCCATGCTCCATGCCCTAGGCTGCAGCAGGGGTGGAGCCTACTGTGCAAAACAAAGGTAAGTGGGGGAGTGGAGGGGCAGGTAGTGGGAAGGGACTTTTGGGGAGGAGACAGGAGAAAAAGGGTGTGGGGACCCAAGCCTGCAGGGGGCAGAAGCGGCATGGAGGGGGGAAGACAGGGGGAACAGGGGAAAGAAGATTGGGACAGCGTGAGGCTGCGGGGGGGCAGGCAAAATTGAGGGCAAGTGGGTGGGATAGGTGCAGGGGGCAAGCTGTCTGCCATTTCACTGCCTGCCCCACTGTCTCCACACTGCCTGTCCCCTACTGCCTGTCCCCCACTACTGCCTTCACTTCCTGCTCCTTGAAGCCCCCACCACCTGCCCTGACACATGCCCCCCTGCTGTTTCCCCCCACTGTCTGTCCATCTACTGCCTGCATCATTACTGCCCCCCTCATCACCTCTCCCCCTGCTGCCTGCAGTAGTGTGGGGGACAATTTTAAGATGATCCTCCAATAATTAGATTTCATTAATGGAAGATTATAATACATATATAATTTTTCCATGTATAGGATCTAATTATTTGGGGGGTCATCTTAAATTCAGGGTCATTTTATATTTGGGTAAATATGGTACTTCGCGGATTGCAGATTGGCCAAGAGTTTAGAAGAAAGTGCATATGACTGGACTAGATGACCTCATGAGGTCCCTTTCACCCTAGTTTCCTATGATGCTATAATGAAACAGGTAATCTAATTTTTCACAAATGTTGACTTCAAAGAAAGATGCTAAGTTCTCACTGCTTGGAAAAATGCTGAGGACTCTTTAAAAAAAAAAAAAGAGTTGTACTAGTGCAAATTTCACATTTGCCATCCATGGATCCTCCTCTGAGACTTTCTGAATACTGAAAACCTTGTAAATACAGCAGGATTGTATGCCCTGCCCTTACATGAAAGAATGAAGAATAGATTCTATGTTCCTGTATGTTTTGTTTGTAATGATTTCTATGGAAGTTACTGGGTGTGTAGCACTTTTAAAAATTAGAGAACTTTATTTTGGGTCATAAATATTAATGGAGGTGTCCAACTTCGGGCATTTAAAAATCTTGGTCTTTCTGGTCCTTATTATTAATCACACAATAGTATTTTAATTGCAGAATCTTAGCTCCGAATCTTAATCTGATTTTACTGCCTTGAAATTAGTATGAGTTCACGTGAATCCTAGGCAACACTGAAAGCTGAGGTTTCAGGCTGTCGTATTTCAGAAAAACAGAGCCCTTCCTTAAGTGTGAGAGATTATTTCTTACAACAAGCAAAAAAAAAATTAATTCTGTTATCTTATGTTTAAGTCGGAAAGAGTCTCTGGACCTTCCCCAACTATAACTTTAGCCGTGAAATCAAAAGAAAGCTCTTCCCATTGATTCCACATAGGAATGAAAATTGGGGATGAGAAAGGAGATTAGATCAGGAATATCTTTCAAATCCGTAATCTAAATTGCCATCAATTGGAAAATATGCAAATATGAAATATGGTTTCAGCAGGATTTGCCCATTTGCAAAAATCTGATTGTTTTGGGAGACAGCCCAGTTTCACCAGCTTTTAGATAAAACCAACATCCAGCTCTTACCAGAATCCTCCCAGGATTCCTTCCAGCTCCCCCATCAAGATTCTCAGCAGCTCACCTGACAGGCTGCTAGGAAGGTTAGGCTTTATGACCCCAGAGAAATTAGTAATGCCAACTAATCCAGAAATTTCCTAGGGCTCTAACTCTGGGGCATCCACGTGGCACTCTTCATGAAGAATTTCAAAAGTTTAGATTTTTGTTCCTGGGTGTAAAACAGAAATTTGGAAATGTCAAAAGCCTCAGTGAAACTCTTCCTTCTTTTTTTCTTTAATTTTAGACCTTGTTTCCTAGCCCGTGTGTGTCCATATGTAAATAGTACTGTGCAATAAATTCAAAGTTAATGCTGGATCATTTGGAGGAGATGGGGTAGTTTTTCAGTAAAGACTGCAGCTTTTTCTGATGAAACGTCTCTACCTTCTTGCTGTCCAGCTGGCAGCCTGTGGCTTGCAGGCTGCTCCCAAGGGATTAAACTGCACCCCCTGGGGCGCCAAGTCCCCCACCACTCTCCTGTTGCTGCTAGCCTATGCAGCATGCAGCCCAAGGTACATGTGTGCTGCATGACATATTGCCAGTGGGCCTGTGATCCCTAGCCATACAGAAGTTGGACAGCCCTAGTGTAAAAAATATTCTTTGGCCAGAGTAAAAGAGAAAAAATTACTCAGAAGCTGTATATGGTTAATGTAGTCTCCTGAGAGGCCCAGGTCCCAGACCCTGCTCCACTATTTATCTATTTCTACAATGAGGAATAGCTATGAAAAGAGAAATACCCTACAGCACAGGGAGCAATATTGGTTTTGGATCCCTGTGCTGAATTAGATAGAAGGTGGATTTGAAGTCACATGCATCCCAAGGCAGTACTTAATCAGTGGGCTATAAAGGAAGACACTATTCTTCGTGGTTTTTGTGAATTTTGCCTAAGTCCCTTTTGTGTTTCTAGTCCTTCACTTTTATTAAGCATTCCTAGAAATAAAATTAATTGTTTAATTTAACCTGATATTTTTAATTTTCCAAACACTCTGTACTGCTTTGTTTTGGATCAGCCTCAAACAAATAATAGTAAGCAAGTCTTCCAAGCAAAAAAAGAAGAGAAGAAATAACCACATTATTTGTACAGTCCTATGTAAAAGCTGTATTATGTAGGCTCACCTGATGGTAGGAGTAAAAAGAAACAGGACAGCTGCCTAAGATTTCTAACCAGACCCCTGTGCCTGGGTCTGTTAATGTTGCTACTATATTTCTTGACCTTATTTTTCTACTGCAATAGGGTTTTTTTGTCTTAGGATTCTAGCTGCTGCAGAATGCGACATAAAATATGCAGGGAATGTTATGCCATTGTTTGATCTGAAAAACATACTTCCAGCAAAATATATATACATAAGTCAAAGATGCACAAATTGTTCACAAAACACTTTTTTTTTCAAGGAAAGGGAGCTGTTGCTTTTGAAACCAGAAGTAAGAATTAATATAAGTATAGTAAGGACAAGATTAAATCTCCACCTCCAGCTTTAATTCCAAACTGTCCTGTGTTTTTACAGTGGAAAACAAAATACCTACCAAGGCTGGACACAAAAAGCTACAGCAAACTTTGCTCATGGTAAGTAAAAAACACTTGGCTGCGTTCAAAAGAGCTCTTTCACAGATGGCATGTAGAACTATATCTTTTCCAGTTAAATAATGATTCTGAAAGTATACTTTGGCTGACATGTCAGGTTTCCAGTTTTGCATACTAGGCATGTAGAAATTAATGCGGACCTGGAATAAAAACTAGAAAACAGATCACTTGAGGCAAATCTTTCAGTCATTTGGCCATGTGCTCCTAACCAGCATCATAAGGAATTTGTGCGTGGCTTTGGGAGGAGGCTGGCAAACTGTAGCAGCTCCTAGAAAGGCTTGTATCACCTGAAAGCTATGGAGTGGTGCTCTTCAGAGCATTCATTCATAGGCCCCTTCTGCAGGGATTTGGGGGCTGGAATGGGTGGAGGTACGACCAATGAATGTATTACATACTGCTGAGTGTGCATCTACTGCACAACCCCTAAGAGTAGAGGCTGCTATAGTCCCTCTCCCTTCTTCTCCTATATATACGTTTAGTTCTGGAAATCTCCAAGTCAGGCATTCTGTACTGGCCAATGGAATGGTTGCAACGTGATCACCCACAAGCCAAGCTTGGCTCCTTCCCCCAGCTCCACCATTCCCACTACCAACTGAGAGAAATACAAGAGCTGGACATTTCTATAACCTTAAGGCAGGGACTGCAGCTTTTCCTCTGCCACTCACCTGAGCCAGAAACTCCCTCAGTTTGCCAAGGAACCTCCCTTCACTCTGTTCATGGACTGGGGATAGACACTCACACCGCAACGGTCGGCTATGGAGCAACAAGATGAGGGGTGACAGAGTAGGAAATGTAATAGTGCTGCCTGTGATAGTTAAAAATATACCTCCCCAGCATCATGTTCCCAAGTTGGTATCAAAGGCATCCTGAGATCAGGATATTAAGATGTTTGGCTTTTTTAAACCTAAAAATCTAAATAAATTAAATACAGCCTGAGGCTTTCTTATTGTTTCTGGGTGCCTCAGAAAAATGCTACAGGTTTTTTTTTAATTTGTATCATGACCACGCAGAAAAATATGGTCCTTTAAAATATCCAAGCGTCAACAGGTTGTTAAGAGTTAACTGTGCTGCACAAAGCAACCTCCATTTGCTTTATATTAAAAAATCCTCAGCATTTGCCTATGCTGGGTAATCAAATATCTTTAAAATAATGAAAGCTAGATTTGAAATTAATGAGCAAAAATGATTTTACAAAGCAACATAAATTCATTAAAATGAGTTGTTAAATACAGCTTATCTCCAGACTGCAAAGCTATTAACCTTCCTTTTGTGAATGCTATTGAAGAATGTATATGATGTCTCATTATCTATTTGGTTTCGGACAGAAGGATTTAAGCATTCAAATTTGATCTCGTGGTTTCTTATGAAAAAAAGATGAGATTTCTGTGAAATGCAGTTTCAGATAAGAGAAACCAATGAGTTATTTTATATGCAAATATAACTGATTTCATTTAATTGTTTCTAAGGGAAGCAGCAGATTTGTATGCAACTGTTTTGCAAAATGTTACTAGTTACAGCCTCCTAATTTCCTCTCTCAAGGTATTTAGTTTGTCTCTGAGCCCTTATAATGGAGGATAGCGCCATAGCTAAAAGTTGATCCCTATATCACCCTTGATCCCTATGTAAATCAAGAGGAGTTAATGATAATCACAGAGTCATAGAAAAGTAGGGCTGGAAGTGACCTCTGGAGGTCATCTACTCAAACACCCTGCCTGAGGCAGAATAATTCCTGTCCAAATTATCCCATACAAATCCTTCTTTAACCTATTATTCAAACTACACAATTAGTCCTGTTGCACAGCTATAAGGCATAGCTCCTCAACTGCCATGGTAAAAAGCCCAGAGTCACCAGCAGTCAGTGTCCTGCTACTGTAAGGGTTGGTAAAATATGCTCAAAGGGGCCATGCCCCTCACTACAGAGGAAGACAAAACCCCCAGTCCCTACTGATCTGACCACAGGGGGAAATTCCTTCCAAATGTTTCAGTTGGTCTAAGCCTATCCCCCCCACCTCCAACCCACCAAGACCAGACTTTCAATTTGGTCCCTGGCTTGTTTGTACAGGTAAATATACTCAAAGAAACAGGAATCTATGTACAGCAAAACAAACTTCTAATATACAGAACGTACCAAACCTATTATCAGAGGATCCATTTTAAACCAACATGAAGTAGCTGGTACAACCATTCTAATGCTCCTGTACGAAACACCCTCAGTTCAAACTATTATATTTAGGTGCTGCACCACAGAGTTGAGGATACAACAAGGGATCTATCATAAAGCAGTTCTCAAGTCCTATCTCCACCTATCACCTGGTGGGAAAGCCTAAGCAGTGTCTTCTTTGGGAATCTGTGTGTTTGAAATGCATTGTCACAAACACAGAAGTCATATTACTGCCCAATGGGCAGACTTGCCATGATCTGACACTGTTGGCCATTTGCTTTCCCCAGAGATCTGAGGCAGCATTTTTTATGTTTTCTGAACCCACCAATCACCTAAGCAATTCTTACCATTAAACTCATTCTTTCTCTCTCCCTCTCTCCATCTCTCTCCCCATCGAATTATAGGTAGAGTGCTTATCATGTGATCCTAGATACCTTACACACTTTACATTCTCAGTGGCTACAGTGGGAATTTTGAGAATACTACAAATCCAACGCTAGTATTCAATTCAACGAGTACGAGCTCAAAAATAAACATGTTCCTACATGAAGCTTGTAGGTAGTGCCGTATCTTGAAAAATGTAACCATATAAGCAGTGCTGGTTAGTAAGGAGCAATCAGACTTGAACAACTGCACAAGCACTCAGCTCACGCTGAGTCTTGCTAGACTTCTGAAAACATGCAAGACGCAAGGATTTCTTACGGTGCTATCTTTTATTAGACCAACTATGTAGTTGGGATACAGTTAGACAAGTTTATGAATTCAAGGTATTCTTCCTCAGGTCTGATGCCAGGCACAGCACGCTAATTTGTAGGCTTAGAAACAAAAGCAATGCAGCCCCTGCTATCACAGGCAACCACAATATGCACACACTCAGACATTCATGGAACTCCTCCTTTGAGTTATGCAAGTGTTGGAGTGATCTTGTAGCCATGATGGTCCAGTAAAACTGTAAGAGGCAAGGTATTTTGTTGGTTATATCTTTTATTGGACAAACTGCATGGTTGGGATAGACATAGACAAGCTTTGAAATACAATGCATTCTTCTTTTAAGGAGTTATGTCATTTGGCTTCACTATTCCAATTGTGCGAGCATTCCATAACCTTCTCCCTCTAATAGTTAGAAACTTCCTTCCAACTCCAGCCTAAATTGACCTGATCATACCCATTTGGTTTTGTACAAACGATGTCCTTTACGTTTAAAAAGGCTCTTCCCTTTCTCCTGCTGCCTTCTTTCCCCGATATCATTATAGATAGTGATCATGTCCTCTCAGCCTTCATTTCTCTAGGCTAAAGAAGCCAACCCTTCTTAGTTCTCATATAACTAACTTGCAGGCCAACTTGTCATGAACTAGCACTGTTTGACTTCCTCAGAGAGCTCTAAAAGTGTTTCTGATCAGCCCACTAGGCTTCTTTGCAGCTGTTCCAGATATTAAGGCAGATATTAAATTAACTTCCTACAATCTATCCTTAGTATGTCATGTTGCATTGTATCCTATTTTTCATTTAACTCCAGATCTGTAAGATATTATTTCTTTCAAAATGTCGTCTAAAGTGTTGCATCCTGGTGAGTACAAATGAATGGATCTGTATTTGCTAGGATCACATTTTCCCTATTACTTTCCTAGGTAAAGATCCTACATTGTCTATTCTCATATAGTACCATCATTGATTTGATAACATTTTTCAATACCTTTGCTACTGAATTTGTGAACTTCTGTGCCAGTTCACTGGTATTTTTAAAAAAGGTAAGTATAGTCACTCTCATGCTAATACTACATTGTATTTAGACAGTTACATCAATATTAGTTACTTCATTTTTAATTATACAATTAATATAGTGCTGTGATTATCAGTTATTTTTCCTGGACACAACACAATATTGACTGTAAATTTATTGCCATTTCTAAACAGAAATGAAAGCAGAGGCCTATTACCACTGTCCTGTGATTCTAACACCTACTGCACACCCAAGGCAGGAGTCATTCCTATTGCTGTCTGATAATATTTCCTAGTCTACTTAATACTCATTTCATATATTTATTATTTATGTGTATATTTTTCATGAAGCTGAGCACAGTATCAGTGCTGAGCAAATATTATTAGTATTATTATTAATGATTAAGATCATGACCATGATAATCAATGCAAAAGTAATTACAATATTGTGGTACATGCATCAATGAAACTGTGAAGCTTTTTGTCATGAACACCGCATGCCCCCGGAGGCTGAGAGCCACGGCGAGCTTCGCAGGTGCCAGCGGCACTGTCAGCAGCAGGAGCATGGAGAGCAAGCAGGAGCTCCCGCAGGCAGCTGCAGTGCTGTTGCGGGGGAGGGGGAGTGCTGACCAGTGGTCGGCGACAAACTGCAGACACCACTCGCAGTATCAACAGTGGTCAACAGCAGCAATCATGGACTGCCTGCAAACGCTGCCAGTGGTGTCGGCGGGGGTGGAGGGGGGAGGACTGGCGACCATCCACAGCTGCCGCCTGCAGTGTCGGCAGCATCTTTTCACAGGGGGTGCATCACCAAGCTCAGGCAGTGCACGTACACCCCCTACACTTCATCAGTGCTTTTGGTTTATGTGTAGTGTCTGTGTCTGTTCAAAAAAGCCATTCAAATGCTGGGCATCATTAAGAAGGGAACTGAAAACAAAATGGAGAACATCATCATGCCATTATACAAATTCATAATGCACTCATATCTTGAATATTGTGTGCAGTTCTGGTCTCTACATCTCCAAAATAATGTAGTATAATTACAAAAGGTACAGAGAAGGGCAACCAAAATGACCAAGTGCCTTGCCAGAGGAGACTAAAGAGACTAGGACTCCTCAGTTGGGAAAGGAGAAGGCCAGGGGGTGAGGGAACATGATGGAGGTCTATAAAATCATGAAGAGAATGGACCAAGTGAGCAGGGAGCAATGGTTGTTCACCAAGTTCCAGAATACTAGAACTTGAAAGCACCCACTGAAATTAGTAGGAGACAAGTTTAAGCTTAACAAGATAAAATACTTTTTTATGCAACATGTAGTTAACGTGTGGAATAAACTGCCACAGGAAATGGTAGAGGCAGGTTCATAGAGGCAGTCTAGACAAATTCATGGATGATGGATCTATTAATAGGTGTTGAACAGAACAGTTGGAGACATTTTCTCTGGTATTCAGAAAGCAATAATGGTGGATGCCATGGAGGATAATGAATAGAGAATATATCACTGTAGATATATGTGTTTCAATGTGTTCCCTCCAAAGCATCCACCACTGCCACTGTTGGAGACAAGATACTGGCCTAGATGGACCTCGGTGTCACCCTGCCACTTCTTGTGTTCTTACCTTTGTATTTCTATGGGTAGAGAGAAGCTGTTTGATTCCTAGATTTGCTGTATGTTCTAGAGATCTCAATAGAGGAAATGTGTTGCACTCTGTAGCTCAGTGATAGGAGACCAATGTTCCTCCTGGCACAAGCTACAACACCCCATCATTCAATATGCATTGGAGAATTCAAAGCCCTTATGTGCAAAGGACTGCCACAGACACATTTGCACTTACCTCTGGGATTCTCCTGCCTGCCCTCAAACATACCCTAGAACATCTAGTTCACTAGCATCTCTATGCATCTCAGACTATGAGTCTGATGGAGAGGTATTCCAGCATTGAGTAACTCTGGGGAAAGGCAGAAGTGATGTGCATATACTAGCTTTCTGGCTGCTCTGCACCAGCTCAAGGGGTCTGGCACAACTGTGAATTAGGTCTACAGATGGTTTGTTCTTGGGAGGAAACACTGCTGTTGCTCTTTCCTGTTGTTTTCTTTATTTTGAAATACAAATTGCTCAAATGGAAAGAACAGGGTTAGATTCTATGCATGTAAAAACATAACAACAATTATACTCTTATTAAATCTTTTCTTTCCCTTACAGGGGCTGACAACAAGTGCCCCACTTGATGATGATTTTTTTACATTAAAAAAATCAGTAGGTGAAGGAGGAAAGAGCTTCACAAAAGGTCTCAGAACTCTAAGCCCAGGTAATTAGTACGTTGAATTTATTTAGCGGAACAGAAAGATAAAAGAAGGTGTGGGCAGAATATTTCTGGTTGAGAAATCTTTTTGAAAGGGAATTTCCTTTACTTCTCCCACTCCTTACAAAGAAACTGTTGCCATAAAGACTGTTTTTTTCCTATTAAATGAGCATCAGGTTCAGGCTCCAAACCCTTCTTTCATCTGGGTCTGTTTGTTATGAATAGTAAGGATGCAGGTTTGGGGGGGGTTATAGCAGTGACCTGGTCAATGTTCACAGCACAGAGTATATAATTAAAATTATTCTTGTACAGCTTGATAAAGCAGCCTTGAACAACCACACAAACAATGTAAAAAGTTTGCCTAAGCTAGTCCCAGGAACCCTGAACATCCTTGCCCAGAACAGCTTCTACAGGAGCAAGACAGGAACTCCAGCTACCCAAGAACATCGTCATTAAAAGTGGCAAATATCAATATGGAGGAAAAGGCAGTGCAGGTTACTACTTTGCTTCATACTGAATTAACTTGGGCTGTACCTGACTGCAGGTTGAAGCAGGGAATCAGAAAAGCACAAAACACCTTCTCCGGCTGCAGAGAATCCTGTGTAGGCCAAAAGTGTCAGGGCCTCTGATCAAGCACGCCTAGATAGGCCAAGCCCCTGAATTACCATTCTTGACCCTGATTTTTGACTAATGCAACCACTGCAGCTGAATTGGCTGCCCAAAGTGCCATTCACCCCTTATAAGCACACCTATAGCCTCAGGCTGCAGGCATGTCTTGGCACAACCTCAGTCTGTTCTGGCAAGCTTCATGTTCATAGCTCTCCCAGCTGCTAACCCTGGTTTTCTCTTTCCTGACCCTGATTTGGATCTCCCCTGAAATTCAGCACTGGCTCTTCCCTCTCCTATTTCCCTGACTCAGGTTGGTTTCCTTGATCCTGATCTTGGATTTACCTTGGAACTTGGCACCTGATCTTGGATTTACCTTGGAGCTCTGACCCCTGGCTCCTGACCTCAGCTTACATCTCAGACCACATCTCTTGGATTTCCACTCTTGGTTCCCCTGGAACTTGGTCCCATGCTCTCTGATCGGCCAACCCAGGCCGTGACCTGATGATCTGGTAACCCGTACTTCCAGCCTACTGACCTCCTAATTGTCCCTCAGTGCCTACCCGCAGGCCCAGCCACCTACATCTCAGCCGAACTCTCACATATGGTAGGTATTAGGAAATTGCAAAATGTGGAGGTACCTTGCACCTCCAAAAATTACAAGTATACAAGAACCTCAGTGCTGAGGACTAAAATCAGGACAGAATATAAAAATAAAGCCATTTTGCAGTTTAATACAACCTCCAAAGTGACCCAGAAAGCTGTTCCAAGCCCTGTGAGACATTAACATGAGAACCTTAGAAAGTTTTCCCCAGGATGATTTATGATTTTCCTCCATGATGATAACATTCCTTTTCTTCAAAAGATAAGGCTGACAATTTGTATTAGGAGCACACCAGTAATCTAGTAAATGTGATAAAACTACTCATTCTGTGCAGGGAAATAATTCATTTTAATTTATTATTTTTATTCTTACTATAAACTTAGCAGCAGAAATGCCTGCAGTTAGAAAAATAGGAGCCATAGACTGCTCAGTGCTGTACAAATATATGGACTGTAACTCTGGCCTCAAAGATTTTCTATCCATTGCCCATCACTGCTTCTTCAGCTTCTTAAGTTAAAAATGGTTGAAAGCTCTTCCTCTGCAATTTGAATAGGACTTCACTGCTGCACTCAACTGTGGCCACTACATGGCAACAGTACACTGGGTGTATCAACATGTGTATTTTACTGCAGAGTTGACTAATTAGTAGGGCTGCATGAAATTTCACCCAGCATTTCATTTCAAAGCTGTTTCAGTGTGTTTCGAGCTTGAAACAGTGAAGTTGAAATGAAACAGTGAAGTTGAAATGAAACAGAAGCCTTTGAAACAACTTTGAAATGAAACAAGGGAACTTGAAACATTTTGAAAGTTTTGAAACATTTTGACTTCTGTTATCCCACGCACAGACTGGGGGCATGCACCCCCGGGAGGACTCCAGCACAACCTCCGCCGCCCTCCCAGTTGTGCCAGTCTGCACGTGGGATGACAGAAGCCAGGTGCTGTTGCCTAGGACCAGCCAGCAGCAGCACCAATCTTCCAGCACCAGTCCCAGCCAGCAGCACCCGGCTCCTCCCATCCAACAAGCAGATCGGAGGCTTGCCTGCACCCCCAGAAGGGCTGCAGAGGCTGTGCCAGAGTCCTCCTGGGGGTGCATGCCCCCAATCTGCTTCCCAGATGACAGAAGCCAGTGCTGCCGCCTGGGGCAGTGGCAGCACTGATCTTCCCAGCGCCGGTCCCAGGTGCCAGCAACCAGCTCCTTTCATCTGCCAGGCAGATTGGGGGGCACGCACCCCGAGGAGGACTCTGGCACAGCCCCTGCAGCCCTCCCAAGGGTTCAGGAGAGATCCTGATCTGCCTGTCTGTCGCATTTTATGATTCCCCATTATACCCTATGGGTGAAACAGTGAAACAGCATCGAAACAGTCAAACAGTTTGATGAAACGAAACGGAACAGTGATTTTGAAACAAAACAAAACTCGAAACTGAACACCGTTCCATTGAAACGGAAAGCGAAGCGGAACAATGCTGTTTCACACAGCCCTGCTAATTAGCTCCGCAGTAAGGCAATGCCATCTACATGTGCACTGGTATTAGGGAGCAGTAAATTAGTTAACTGTACTGTAGGATAGTACTGTCAGGGACATCCAGATGCCAGTGCAAGGTTGACCATTGATTCAAAGAGTAAATCACAGTATTACCTTACTCAGTTTACCTGTCTACAAGGTAAAAATTATTATAGGGTAATTGAAGTATTACTGCCTAAACTAAAGTTTGGAAAGTGCTTGGAGAGCCCCAGGAGAAATGGAAATGAGAACTACTCTATTTTAAGTGCTAATAAGTAGCTGAAGTTATTTTTCAGCAGACATGAGTAGCTGTGCAGATGATATTTTTGTCCTGTGTATTTGGCTCCAATGAAGCAGTTAAACCTTTTAGAAAAGTAAAAGGTTATTTTCTGAAATCAAGATCCATTTTTCTGTAACCACAGCCTTCTATTTGAAACAACTCTCAGGACTTCCTTGCTGTTTTCTAAAATAATAATTGTCAAGATGTCATTGATAGAAGAAGGTAAGCACGCAAAGAAATTATAACATACTCATACCAAAGAACTCTCCAGTTTAAAGTTCCCGGTCAACTTTCATTCTAATTCCCACTTACTGTCTCATAAGAAGAAGCTTATCAAAATGATATATTATCTCTTGTTAGTTTTTACTTAATGTTGCCAGGCATTGGATGCACCTCATAGAAGCAAAAATGAAAAATTCTGTCACCCAACTACTGATCCAACACAGGAATCTTGGGAGTTCATCATTTACTGAAACCTTTGCTGAAAAGTAGTAATTATGAAAGCCATGTCATATAATTTCTGGTGACAGATTATAGTTTCAGGTGACACTATAAAAATAAATTGCCCCTAGAGTTAAGCAGTCACATAACTAGGATAGGTCAACTAGGCAGCTGCCCCAGGCAGTGAATAAGAGTGAGTGTGTATAGAGTACGGACGTGGGGGTGGAAAAAAAGCTGATGCCGCAGCCATACAATTTTGGCAAGCAGCACAGTGGCAGCCAGAAGTCACTTCTAACCCCATGCATTATAGCTGCCTTGGGGGCCTGGCTGTGTTGTAACACCTCTGGGTCTAAATACTAAATGCTGTGAAGAGTTTAAACAGTTGAATATCAACTCAATAGATACAGATTTTCCAAGGTGTTATCTTAACATTACTATATAATGTAATGTAATGTAAGTCATGCACTTTTCAGCCTAAGCACATTAGTCTGATATCAATATCAATTTTTAATCAATATCAAAATGAAGTGTCCCTTGTTTTGATCCCACTATATTCAAGGAGAGCCATTGGGTTCTTTGCCACTGATTTCACCGGAGAGCAGATCAGGTCCTATTTAAATATGTATGCATTGTTTTTTGCTATTTTTTTCTCCAATCTCTTTCATTTGGGGGATGGAGAAAAGGCATAATCTTCCTGCAAGTGCTTTTAAAGATCTTGATTTCATTTTGGTAGGCAGTTTTCTGGGCTTATCTTCACTATAGAGTTCTATTACTATAGCTACACTGACAAACTTAGCTGTACAACTCCCACAAGTGTAGACATAGTTTTATCTGTGCAGAGGTGCTTTATATAGTGCCATGGCTATTCTTGTACAGGAAAAAAACTGGTAAATTGTATTCACTGTATTCATATGCAGGCTTCTACTGGAATTATTATCATACCCCTAAACAAATTAGATTGTTAAAACTTTGAAGTGTAGGACCATGTCCTTGAGGGGAACCCTAAATCAAGAGACATCTCAAATGATTTACTTTAACTCCTTGACTTTCCTGATACAGGATTCCTCCCTTCATTTGCTGATCTTCACTTGTTTTAATTTCATATGAATGATAAACAAACAATCTCTTGTAGATCCTCTCTATATAGTTTCTCAGTATCACAATACTCAGAGAAACAATAACTCAAATTATTCCAGTCACCAGCAAACATTACTCAATGTACAGTGGGAACCCAAATTTAAGTCAGGTTGTCGACCATGGCATCATCAAGAACTGCATGTGACATCATATTAGGTAGGCAAAGAGATTGAGATATGAAGTCAGTGCAGGAAATAGAGGATGATGAAGATCCAGAAAGATCTGACAAGATGCCAAAGTACAGGGGAAGGACTGGGACTGGATGGGCAAAGAGAGAAGCAACAAGCTAGGGAGCAAAATGGAAAGTGAATGAGCAGCCCAGAAGTGAAACTGAGCCTAAGAGTCAGGCTTAGGTGAGCAAGTGACAAAAGGCTGAGAAAGGGAGGAGAAAAACTAGATGAGCAATCAGGAGAGGAAAACTAGCCAAATGGGCAAGTTGTCTGGATCTACCGTGTTTCCCCGAAAATAAGACATACCCATAAAATAAGCCGTAGCAGGATTTCTACGTATTTGCGCAATATAAGCCATACCCCGAAAATAAGACATAGTGATAGGCGTGGCTAAGCGTACCGGCG
>NW_017728948.1:18856912-18871110 GCF_001723895.1 Crocodylus porosus
CCATAGTGTGTCTTCTTGAGGAAAAATAAATATAAGACAGTGTCTTATTTTCGGGGAAACACGGTAATGGCAGGAAACTGGAAATATGTGGCTAGACAGGACGGAAGACAGGACGCGCAGAGAGGCTGAGATAAGGCAGGGGAGCCTCAAGATGGAAATTAGAACTGAGTAATCGAGGCAAAGGAGACTGGAATAAGGAGGCAGGGATGTAAAAGAGACACAAATGGAAAGCACAAGTTAGAGTGAACAGGCCAGAACACTCCATGCCTGTTAGAGCACACTCCCTTCCAAAGCTTGCAATTAACTCAAGATTTCTCACCAGCTATTTGTTGTCAACAAGAGCATGGAAATATCTAAAAATGTTTCTCATCTTCTAGAACTGACATTCCTTAATTCCATGGAAAGGATGATGTAGTAAAGATGGCTCTTGTGTGTTTCCCTGCTTCCTGCCTGCCACTGCTGTCACTCCTCTCCACTCCCCACCCGCTGCTTCAGCACCATGTGGTTCCCAGCTGCAGCACTGGGCTGCGGGACACAGCAGGAGCCTGCCTGGCCCCCATGATTCCTGGCTGGCTCCATGTGGTACTGGCTGGACTGGGCTGGCTCCTGCTACATCCTGCAGTCTCAGCCATGCAGCTGGGACATGGTGCCAAAGTGGAGAGGGGGAGCGGAAAGTGACAGGAGAAGTGGCAGTGAGTACACAGACCCCATGCTGGTTCTCTGGAACCAGGAGCAGCAGGAGTGCAGAGCCTGGGCGTGGAGGAGTGTTGGCAGGTGTTCTGCCTGCCATGGGCAGGGGGCGTGCCGTGGGCAAACTCTCCCATTCCACACATGCCATGACTGTCCCCAGCCATTCTGCCCCCCACACCCACAGACCCCCACAAACCCCATACCCACCCACACCCTGCACATCCACACACCCACATGCTCCCCCACACCACATACACATATCCTATCCACCGCCACAAACTCCACACCCTCCCCCACACCCCACACACCTACAGCTCCATACAAACCTATACCCACCCACCACAATATACAAGAGTAAGACTTCATTTTAAGCTATTATACAATCACCTCTATGTACACTACACAAACACATGTAAATCAAGAAAAAAATATTTTTTGAAATAAAATTAAGGAATGTTGCAGTAAATGTTTGATTTTTACAATATAATTTGTTATTTGTATGGTTCTGAGATGGCAAACCCCCTTGCTGAAAGGAGTACTTCTGAGGGGAGAAGGGGAAGAACTTCTCGTGACTAAGGTCAGGAGTTAGGGGGTGGGAATTCCAGCCACAAGATGGCAATGGGAAAGGCGGCACCTGTTAAGGGGCAGGGCCACCCTTTGGCCCTTGACTGCTTGCTAAAACTTGGTAAGTGACCCTCCAGCCAAAATAATTGCCTGTCCCTGGTTTTGACAGACTACATGACCTCCAGAGATTTCTTTCAAACCTACTTTTTCTATGACTCTGTGGTTGTGAATCACTCCAGGCCTTTCTCAGGTGATCACTGACAGTTTGTTGAATACCCAGGTTGAAACCCTGGGATCCAATTTCAGAAGTGCCTGGTGTGATGGGGGTCATCATGAGGCCAGTCAAAATGTTGGCTTCCCCACCTGTCTTGGGCAGTCTGCCCTTATTCATCTGCCACATCTTGCTGTTACATTAATTGTTGTAAAGTGTGGGAGGCTGCCCATTACGTGTCCTGATGCCTAGGGCATCATACACAGCTCTGACCTTCCCTATACCATGTTCCATGCCTCTCAGATGGCATCCATATTGCTCCAGTACTCCACACTGTGATTCATGCTCCTGAGTCTCACATGGGACTCTCACTCCCCACTAGAGATCACAGTCACTGTGCCCTCACACTGGGCTCTAAACTCACACCTCCACACTGGGGCTCATTCACTCATTCCTCCCCTCACTGGGGTTACTCCTCCACCCTCTCAGTAGGGCATCAACTCATGACCCCTCATTGGAGCTAACTCCCTGTACTGCAGGTCACCCTACTTTCCATGCCCCCAGTGAAGCCCCTCCGGTTACCCTTGAGACCCTACTCTGCACCCACTCTGTGCAGCTTTTCAGGATGCCCTTTGAGGCCCTACTCTATGCAGCCCGTTCTCTCACTATGCCCCCTCACTGGGGCCAACTCCTCACCCCGTCACTGGGGCCATGGGGTCTTACACTCCATGGGCTCAGGTGTCTGAAGATGTGCCTGGGCCCAAAGCTTTTCCCTGCTACCCGCTAAGTTGTAGGTGCTGGGGCTATAAGGCACCCCTTACTCACCTTTCACTGGGGAGGTAACTGGCATGGCATTTCCTGGGGACCACCCTGCCAAGCGTGGACCTGCTATGCTATCCTACCTCAGCAGGGTGCAGTTTTACATCATGCCCCAGAACTAGGAACCTCCTGCCATCCCCATAGCCCCTGTCCTTACCTCCTGGGATGTTCTGAGCAGCAGCTCAGCTGAGTGGTGTTCTTCTGGCTGCCAGCAACAGACTGCTGGCTCAGCCCTGAGTTCACCATGTGAACTCTATTTCAGGAACTCCCAGATGCTGTGCACTGGGTGCAGTGGGCATCAATCTACTGCATTGTCCCAACTGTTTGATTTAAAGTATTGTTTAGTCATCATTTTGTTAGCCTGTGAAGCCACAGTCATACTCCTGTAGGCAGCTGAAGGACCAGGTCCTAATGAAGGAATGAAACAGTACCCTCATCATGCCAGGCTACCACCAAAGTTGAATTTATACCACTAGAGCAGAAAGGGGTGGAGTGTTAGGGAGGAGGAGCCTCACAGAAGAAGTGCCAACAGATTGACCCAGGATCAAAGGAAACCAGTGGACTGATGTTGTCTGAGGTTTTACCCCCAGGTAAAACCTCAGAGAACAACAAGTCATGGCAGGCACATAGACCCCCATGTGGCAAAGTCAAACAGGCAGGGCATGACATCACCAGTGCAGTGATTGTGAGCTTGCTACAGTTTTCTTGAATTAGGACTGTAGTCACATGCTAACTCACCTAATAATCCTCTTTAAAGTTATTAAAATTAACTTGTAAGAAGTGAATCTTCACAATTATCATCTAGTCAGGTCATGTTTTCAAAGGGTTGTTTTAAATTTTGGAGATTAATTTCACTATATATTGTATAGGCTATATTATATAACCTTTACTCCCAAAACTCATTTTCTTATATGAGGAGTCATGTTAACTTCAAGTGAACAATCCCTTTAAGCACTCACCAGTTTGAGTAAAGGTTGTTTACCTTTGAGTAAATGTGTGTATTAGCATACCCAGTCCTGAGTATGCTAATACACACATACTTATAATTCACACAAACTACTTTAAAAGAACATAATTAAGGTTGATGATTAAAACACTCAAAGGTTAAGATATGCCAGAAAGTGCAACCTTAATTCAGTCCCCTTGTGTGATTGCATTATGATCAGGTCTGTAATTACATGATCATACTCTATTTTTTCCACATTCAATGTCTCATTCAGTGCCTGGATTTATGGTTCTCAGTTAATGAGCAGCTATTCAATACTTGGTTTTCTCATCACTTATCAGTAAGTAGCTCCATGCTTTGAAGGAAGAATAAATAATTTTCCTGGTAGGTTTTCCATGGTCACAAACATCATTTATTTTTTGAACCTGCTAGTCATGTAAGGGTATTACCCACAATTTATAGATGGGAGACTTGCATACAGTGAGTATGCTATCCAGAAGTCTGAAATGACCAGATGCTTTAAAAAAAAATATATTATATGATATTATATAACACTTTGTATGTTAAGAGCACGGCTACCATGGATTTCATTTGCAGCTGTGAATACCTGATGTGACAGAGCAGCTTTGGTACCTGCCACTTTAAGGGGTTAGAGCAGGCAGCAGGGTAGCCCACAGGTGCGGACCAGCCCTGATGAGGCAGTCATATGACCACAGAAGGGTCATGTGAATGGAGGAGGAGGTTGAGTAGCCTCCATTTTAACTCAGCCTCTCAGGGAACCCCAGGTTGGAACTGAGCCTTATGCTCGCTAGCACCTGGCCACATACCAAAGTGTCCTGTGGATCCTTTCTTCATGCCCATGCAACACCCACAGCTTGGATAACTCCCCACTGATAGGCTCTGGCTCCATGGTTGCCCAGGCAGGGTGAGTAGGTTTAAAGGGATCCCAAGTGGGGTCTTTCCCCCTGTGGGCCCTGCCAAGACCCACCAGGCTGCCCTCTCCCAACCTCAGCTGACATGCAAGTTCCTGTAGGCATCATGGCAAGTAGGTATGAGCAGAGTCAGACCTGAGTTCCCTGGTTCATCAGCCACTGCTCTGACACTGCTACTCAATCTCAGTGCCATGGGGTTCACAAAATTTTCTTCCCCAGGAAAAGTCTCTGATTCCTGGGTGGTACTCAAGCATATACTCGGACCCTCCCTGGCTGCTTCAGTGGTTGGCCAAGCAAGCTCCACTTCACTAGGCAAAAACCCTTGACAGGGCTTCACTGGCTCCATTCTAGCTGTGAGGGGGAGCCTCTGTTTCTGCCACCAGTACTCCCCCTCTTCTCCTCCAAAGTTCATCTCCCAGGCTTCTTTTATACCTGGAGACACTACGACCTGGACCAACTGGCAGGAATTCTTCCAACTGCATGGTGCCAGCTGACTCATCCACAGACTGGCTGCCTGGATGCTGGCACTGTGGTAAATGGGAGCCTGCTACAAAGACACTTAGAATGTATAAATATATAAAATCAATAGCTAAATGTTGCTTTAATTTCCTTGAATACTCAATTACCCTCTGTCTGTATCTAAACATTTCAGGGTAAACACACAGAACACCAGAGCAACCACAAGACCACTTTTGGGGGACACTACAGTATATATGTCACAACGATTCCATGCATGGCACCTAGCATGGCTTACTGCTGTGCATTCTATGTGACACTAAAGTGGCTACATTGCACCTGTTTGGGGAGATAGCACAAGAACGGGTATGTCATATTTCACT
Organism: Crocodylus porosus; assembly: GCF_001723895.1. NCBI lineage: Eukaryota > Metazoa > Chordata > Crocodylia > Crocodylidae > Crocodylus > Crocodylus porosus. The sequence goes on from NW_017728948.1 coordinate 18,861,914, forward strand.
CCCTAGCATAGTCGTCAGGTGGTGTGGACATTTCCATACTTTGTTTAGCCTCTACGGGCATGTCCCCACATGCAGGGGCATGTTTTCCCCAGCACAAATAGCAATGGCACATATTTGTGGTGCTGCTTTGTCCCATGTGAAGTAGGGGAGGCTGGGGCCAGCACAGGTCCTGGGGGCCTCCCAGGGCAGCAGCAGTGCCAATACATTCGTATAGAGCCTGGCCAGCATCTAGAGTGTGACCCTGGATGGCCAGGCTCCATTTCTGGCAGCACAAGCTACTGCTGCGTGCACCACACTGCTTTTATTTGTGACAGACTTCTTTGACATCAGGCTCTCCCAGTGTCAAACTTTGGTGCCACACTGCAAATTAGTAGCATGGCAAATGGGTGCGCATGTACTGTATATAGTTTTTGGCAAACCACATGTGCACACTTGTTTAGAAATGCCCTGTGATTCCCCTCTCACATAGCATGTACCTATAGGGCTTAGACCACTTTAGAAGAGGGAAAGTCATACTCATGTTACACAATGAGAAACAGAAAGGGGAATCGTATTGAAACTTATAAAGCAAGTGGATGGCAGTGTGTAGTTATGATATGGAACAGATTGTGTTCCCACAAGCCTACTGTTCCCACAAGCCTATTCCTAATTTTGTGTTAATTATGTCAACAAACTGTGATTTCCACATTACTTATCCTTCTCTCCACTAATACATATATTTGAACACTAATGTTCTTATGCAGAGAAATGTAACATACTTTTATTCTATTTTATCCCTTCATCTATTTTCCTTTGTTCTCTTCAGCAGCTGTTACTTCTGCTGGGAAACTTATTTCTAAAGATGACTCAGCTTCTACAATTTGACTTTCTTTCTAACAGTACTACTAGCACTGTTCCTTTTCTTTCCTTTTTTAGTGGTTTACTTATTCTCCAGCCTAAACAGCCTAGTTCTTTCACCTTTTCCTCATAAGTCACACTACCAAGGCCTTTAATCATTTTGTCACTCTCCACTGGACTCCTTCCAATTTGTCCACATCTTTTGTGAAGTGTGGGTGCCAATATGGTCATAGTACTCAAGATGAGGTCTCACCACTGCCGAATATTTCAGTGTGAGTGCAACCACATGTACAAATAAGCATGACTAAATTTAATGTGCATGAAGTGATTTTTGGCAGGTGTCTACATGTGCAGGGACTTGGGACATTAAATGTCCAATCCTGCCATGTACCCCTGTGGTCACCGAGATGAGCTCCATCCTCTGGCCACATGGCTGGCAGCACTTGGCAGCCATGTTGAAGCCAGAGCCAGCTGCCAGCACTTGTCAGCCATCTTGGAAACTCTGATGCCTGGCCAGCCCCTTCCCTGCCCAGGTGCCACAGGCCCAGTGCAGAGGCAGCATGCAGCAGCTCCCTCATTGCCCACCCTGCCTCCCCATAACAGGGATGCTCCAGTCCCTGCCACTGCTAGTGATACCCAGTGCCCCACCATGGCTGCCAAGCACCTGGGGAGGAAGAACCAGCAGCATACCTACAGGCTGGGGAACTCCCTTTTCATCAGCACAGAGGCAGAAAAGGATCTTGGAGTCATCATTGATGCCAAAATGAACATGGGCCGGCAGTGTGAGGATGCAGTTAGGAAGGCCAGCCGTACCTTGTCATGCATCCACAGATGCATCTCGAGCAGGTCCAAGGAGGTGATCCTCCCACTCTATGCGGCGCTGGTCAGGCCGCAGCTGGAGTACTGCATCCATTTCTGGGCACCGCACTTCAAGAGGGATGTCGACAGCATGGAGAGGGTCCAGAGGATGGTCAGGGGGCAGCAGGGCAGGCCCTACGAGGACAGGCTACGGGACCTGAACCTGTTCAGCCTCCACAAGAGAAGGCTGAGGGGGGATCTAGTGGCCTGTTACAAACTAGTCAGAGGGGACCAGCAGGCATTGGGGGAGTCCCTGTTCCCCCAAGCACTACTAGGAGTGACTAGAAAAAATGGTCACAAGCTGGCAGAGGGTAAATTCAGGAGGCACTACTTCACTGTCAGGGTGGCCAGGACCTGGAACCAACTTCCAAGCAAAGTGGTTCTGGCTCCTACCTTGGGGGTCTTTAAGACAAGGCTAGACGAACACCTTGTTGCGGTTGTTTGACCCCAGTACTCTTTCCTGCCATGGCAGGGGGTCGGACTCAATGATCTGCTCAGGTCCTTTCCAACCCTACAAACTAGGAAACTAGGAAACTATTAAACTCCAGTCCATCCCCTGCCAGCAATGACCAATGCCCCATGCTCCTGCTGGCTATGGTGCTGCCCTCACCACACCCTAACGATGCCCCAGGATAGCCAGGCATCCACCAGCAGGAGCCAGGGCACTGGCTGTGAGAGACCCTGGCCGACTCCCTCCTGTACTCCCCACTCCAGTCCACCTTCCCCGGCACACACACAAACCCCCTACCCCCTGTCCATCCCCAGCACCACTCTGAGGATACACACGTGTTCAAAACTAAAAGCTTTATTACTCTTACAACACCCACCCCATCCCTCCTCCCTCAAGAAACAGAACCCCCTCCCTCTCAAACAACAGTTTCTCTCCACCACCCTCCTCACCACCAACAATAAAAGAACCATTTACAAGTGGGAAACTATATACAGGTGCTAAACTATATAAAATAATTTGGGTCTTCAAGCCAAGAGTGGGCAGCTGTGAAGGAGGTAGGGAGGGGGCAGAGCCCCAGGGCAGGCGCCCAGCATCCCAGCCCCTGGATGTTCCCCCATGGGTCTGGGGGTTGTGGTAATCTCAGCGGGTGGCAGCCTCATGTGCAGCCAGAACTTCGATCATGTGGTGCAGGGAAGAGTGGTCGGTCTTGGGCCAGGCAGGTGGCAGCAGGAATAAGGTCCCAAAGACCTCCTCCCAGGGCCAGTGGGGCCCTGTTGAGGGGTGGCAGGAAGGACCCCAGGGCACTATGGGGCTGTGGTCAGGGACTAGGTAGTCGAAAACATGTACAAGGCCACCAGGCAAAGGCTGGGTGGTTAGCATCCTCCAGCTGCTAGAGCTATTCCAGACACTCCCACTTCAAGGCCTCCATTTGGGCCTAGTGCTCCTTCTGCACCTGGTCCTGTGCTTCCACCTGGGCAATGTCCTTCACCCACTGGGCCTGCTGCCATGCCTCCCACCCTACTACCACAACCACAAGCCACTGGAGCAGGAGGGTCCAGTTCCAGGTGCACCGCTGGTGCAGCCAGCACATCTGGATGGCTCCAGCAGTGGATGATGGTGACCCAGCACCTGCATGCCAGCTGGGTCAGCTGGGCTCTCCTTTTCCCCCTACCCCTTCCCAGGGCAGGACAGGCTAAGCTGCTGGCAGCACCTGCTGCCACAGCTCCAGACCCCACTGCCCCCTCTGCCTACAAGCCAGTCACTGTTGCACTGCCACCGAGCCCATGGCACCCAGGCTTGGGGCATGCAGGGCTCCCAGACAACTAAAGTGAGGGGCTGGCTGTGTCCCTGTTTTCCATGCGGGGGGTTCTCTGGGGAGGTGCCACAGAGTCAGCCTCCCATTCTTCTGCTGCACCCCCAGCTACGACGCCCTGCTGATGATGATCCTGTTGGTGCCCTGGGCATACCTGGGCTCCTGGTTTGGGACCCCGAGCTACAACTCTGTGGGGGGCAAGCCCAGGCTTCCCCACCACCTCTGTTGCCACCTGGAGGGCTATCTGTGGCAGCACTATACATCCCTGCCCCTCACTGCTAAGGAGGGCATCACTGCTTTCCTCAGTGTGTGAGAAGCCTGTGCCTGCCCAGCTGTGGGGACACAAGCTGCTGAATGCAGTTCTGAACTGTGTCCCATCTGTCTCCATGCCATGGTCTCCATGCTGTGGCAAACCTGGGGCCAAGGGAGCATAGGTGGGCTGGGGAGCAATTTGCCTAAGTTAATGTATAGTAAGGGCACACACCTGTACTGCACATTAAATTAGGCTAATGCACCTTAAGGTGTCTCATGTAGACACACCCTGTGTGGATAAAATGGGGAAGTTACGATCATATGCTAAGAAGGAAATGCTTAAGCTTTTCAAGAAAGTGGAAAGCAAAGTTCTTGGGGGTATGATGCTATTAATTTTTTTTGTAAGCCTGCCCCTTTGATTTTAAAATGCATTTCATGACATGTGTAGAAATAGGTCTTACAGCAAACCTAACAACAGTTGTTTAGCACTGAAAACAGAGAAGCATTTTGCCAAGTTTATTTTGCTTTCATTCACGAGCAGAAAGGAGATTTGATTAGTCAATTTTCAATTTACTTCATGGAGTTTTTCTACTCTGAAATAGCACCAAACATACTCAGGCTGCAACAATCTGCCTATAATTTGTTTGCTTAGGGTGTTTTGCTAGAAAATATTACAGGGCACAATCACCAAGCCAGACACAGAAAAGTCAAGCCTAGAGACAAGCCATCATTTGAATGAAGAACTATAAATTTGGCCTCTCTGGTTGACATTGCCAAAAGTCAGATATTAAATCTGGTTGTTTTGCAAGTTTAAGAATAGGTAGACAAGCACTTGTCTAGCATAGTTTAGATAGGATGATCCTGCCTTAAGCAGGTAGTTGGACTAGATGACTTCCTGAGTTTCCTTCCAGCCCTACTTTTCTGTGATTTCTGTAGGCCTGATTTAATTCCATCTACTTTAAGTAACAATGACACTTGTTTCTCTGCAAAATAAAATTCACCCACATAGCTAATATATCAGCAGTACTACTAAAAGCTGAAAATACATGAAAGTTGAACCAGAAAAATATTTTTTTAAGGAGTTTCTGGAAGAGATGCATTGTTTTCTCATGTAATTTAGTTACCAGTTTTAACATCCCAGTCTCAGTCAGGAATAGATTTCTGATTCAGTACTGAAATGTGCCAACCTACTGTCTTGAAGTTTTTACCTTCTCTTGAGGTGAAAAGGTGAGTGAGATTTTAGCAGCATTTCCAATAAAATATAGGCATATTGAATGCAAGGTCCCAGGATGAAGGGATGGATTTGATTCTGTGGTTTTGCATTGGAAATTACACACATACAGATTCAAAACTATTTAGGGTTTTATCTTTGCTTTGAGTAAGTACCATAGCCAACATTTACATTCACTGCAACATGAGATCACTGAGATCAGGAGACTAGGGTAGACTAATGAACAAAGGATTAAGCAATTAGACAATAAGCAATCTAAAGTAGTAACCATAAAAAAAATAAAGGAAATAGCTACATGTGAGAGTTATGAAAGCATAGGTGATGCTCAGGAGTACACGGGGATGCACGTGCACCCCCTGAGAGTGCTAGTGTCCCCCCTGAGAGTGAGTGCTCTCAGCTTAGGTGATAGACAGGGAAGGGCCTGGTGCCCTTCCACCCCCAAGAAGTGCTGGGTTTGGCAACTAACTGCAAGGGACCCTCCCCCTGGTTGGTGATCAGCCCCTGCCATTGGCAATCTCCCCCTGTCATTGACACCCCCGCAGCCACCTGCAGATGGTCCCCACTTAGCCTGCCCTTGGTGCTGGCATCAGCATGGCCACATGCAGACGGTCCCCAGTCACCACCACCATGCCCCCACCACTGAAACCACTGCCACAGCCACGGGACGCATGTGTCGCCTATGTCTAGAAGAATGATAAATCATATAGTTTTACAGCATAGGTTGATCTCCAGCTCTCAGATTTGGAACATCTGGCAGAACTGGATCCTCTGAAGCAACTTACTCTAGTCACTATCAAAGTGTAAGTGGCATGATCCAGCATGGCAGTTCATATGCAGGCTGTCCTGTAAACGGCCCTTTGAAGACAGCGTAATGGTACAGGGGGATGAGGTATACATTTTAAGGCCAGAAGGGACTTCCTGAGTAGAACATGTCATTTAATTTCATTCGGTAGTTCCTTTGTCAACCCCTACCTTCTATATAAGCTACAGAATATCTTTTAGAAAGACAAAAGTCAGGGAGGCAAGTCATTTCAATGTTTCATTATCCCCTGATGAAACATTTGTATTTTTATTCTAAATTTATCTAGCTTTAACAAGGTCTAAGAGTTGGAAGTTATGTCATTGTCTGTTACAGTAAAAAACCTTTCAGGATCATAAAACTTTTCCCTGCATAGGTATTTATAGACTGGAACCACATAATCAGTTAACCTCTCTGTTGTTTAATCAATTGAGCCTCTTTATTATTTCATGGTAAGGCAGATGAGACTTATCCATTTAGGCTAGGGACAGACATTACACATAAACCAGTTTAAGTGATCAGAAACTGGTTTAAACCTGTAACAGAATAGATGCTCAGTGCACATAAACCAGTTTGAAAATGGCTGAAACCAATCTGAGATAAACCTGGTTGAATGTAGTATCAGACTTAACTGATTTGGCTCAAACCGATTTTGGGTCAAATGCCTGTCCCAGACCTCTTGCTGGTTTAAGTTAAATCAGACTCCCCCAGCATCCTGGCATGCTGTCTGGGCAGGGCTGGTCCCTCCCCACTGCTCCCTGTCTACAGCTCTGGCAGAGACTTCAGGCATCTGCCTGGCTTCTGTCTCCTCATCCCCTGCACCCTCTAAGCAAGGATTCCACCATCCCCTCTGCCTAACACAGACACATAGCATTAGCTAGCAGACCATGTGCTGGCTACAGTCTGTGCTGTGGTAGATGGGACAAAGGAATAGGTAGCTGGTAATGTCCCTCTGCTGTTTTCTTAATGGAGTGATAAACACTGAGTTAAGGGTGATAAACACTGTTATCAATTCTCTTCTGGGCTAGTGGGGGGAGGGGACCCCTCCCTAATCAGAACATCTTGATGGGGCCCGGCCATGCTCCCTACTCAGCTGAGCAGTGTGACAGGGAAGGGAGGGCTGCTCTAGTGCCCCCCAGTTTCTAACCTGAGCCACTGCAGGCATATGTCTGCATTTTTCAGGCCAGAGGGGAAGTCTGCACAGTTACAAACTGGTTTAGCCTAGCCAGGTTAGCTTATCTGCAAAGGTTGAATCAATTCAGGATTAGGCTTTTTGAATGTCTGTCCCTAGCCCTAATGCTGTTTGCAGGGCTCTTCAAATCCTTAGTAAACTTATTTTTAAAAGTTCTAAGTATTGAAAATTAGTGCTTCAGGTTTTATCTATCAGAGTCCCCCCACTCCCTCCCCCCCCGCACTTTTCTTTCTTGTCAGTGCACACAAGTCCATTTGTCTGGCTGTGTATTGGTTACCAAGGCAACCTCTGCAGAAAGAAATTTGATTGCCTGTGTTGTCAGTCTGATTGGCTGAGTTGTGGGCATAGTGGTGGATGTGCATCTGAGCAAATTCCCCACAGCAGAAAGGGCTGGTTTGAAGGTGAAGGAAACAAGAGGCAAACCAGCAAATTTTACTTTTTAAAATGCTTGATTAACTAAAGTGGAGAAATAGCCCTGATTGCTGAAATGGGAGTTTTATTTAAATCTTTAGAAGGGAATGTTGCCAGCATACAGTGCTGAAAATGACTACTTTTATGCACTCAATAAAAAAATTTTCATAAATGAAAAGAAATATTAGGGATAAATCTTACATAGTGTACTTCTTATACTAGCCAGAATAGAAGGATCTGACAGTTTATGAGAATCATGCAAGAAATAGAGTGTAAAGCATATTCTTCATATAGAATCTGACTCATCTGCGTAACAGGCAGACACGGTCCTTGTATATTTGAGAACATGAATGAAAAATACTGGTTCAGACAAAAAAAAGCTCATGGAGTGTTCCAGAGTTTTTTTTAAATTTGTTCTGGTAGCATATTCTTTTTCTGAGACTTGGAATTCTCCAGCTAACTTTTCTTCCTCTTCTCTTTCCTACTTAAGACTGAGAAACAGAGTGTGAAATATCATGACAAAAGCACTCTCATTCCATTTTCTATGTACTCCATCATCTTTACAGAGCACATGAGGAAGCCTGCCTGTGCAAAATTTCCACTGCAACTTTGAAGATTAAATAAGGATTTTTTTTTTTATCAAAGTCTGACTCTGAAACAATATCAAACCCACAAATTTGCTGGAAAATATAAAGTGTTGACCCAAACAATGTTAAAATCTATTCAAAGTCTTTGTCTATTGAAGACAAAAATATGATGGTCATCAAGAATTCCCTCTTTTCAAAATACAGTTCCATGCTTTGTAGACAATATGTTAGAGGTAAATCCTAAAGTATGAACTAGAAAGAACAAGAAAGTTTCACCACTATTTATGTAAGCAAATCCATGCACACTTGGGTAGACCAGAAATTGAACAACAGGCAATTTTAAAGATTTACGTATCAGCTTGTTGGTCATGGTCAGTTTTTATAATTTGCTTTTATAAAAATAGAGTAAAGTAAAAGTGATTAATGGATATGATAGAAGTAAAAATTAACTTAAAGATATGAGCTTATTCCACCATAATGTAAGGTTCAGAGTCCTTGGAAAGCTTGCCTAGAACAAGTCACCAGGTGCCAAAGTCCCCTCTGAGTCAAAGCCACAGTTCCTAGGGCTGTGAGAAATTTTGCCAGCTGTTTCATTTAGACACTGTTCGATTCATTTCAAGCTTGAAACAGTGAAATCAAAATGAAATGAAGGGCTTTGAAACAGCCTCAAAACAAAAAAAAAAGGGGCAGTCAAAACATTTCAGAAGTTTTGAAATGCTTCAAGTTTCAAAGCTGAAGCTGGGCTTGCCTGCAGGGAAACAGAAAGTAAGGAGAGGGACGGGGAAGAAGGTGGAAAAACTGCTCTGATATTGACTGTGTAGCTGGCCAGTGACTGTGATCCTGAGGTCCCTTCCAATCCCAGTCTTCTCAGGGGGGGATGGAAAAAAAGCAAAAAAGGAAGCATTGTTTGAACTGGCCTGCTTTCTGCCTTGGGGTCATTTATTAGCTATCTTCCAGAACCTCAGGAACGTCAGACAGCAAACGCTACTACTACCATTGATTTCCTACTTACTAGCCTAATAACTGAGATTCTATAATACCTTTTGTTTTCAGAGTTTCATAGTTAGTAGAGTCATAAGGGACCTGAGCAGATCATCAAGTCCGACCCCCTGCCATGGCAGGAAAGAGTACTGGGGTCAAGCGACCCCAGCAAGGTGATTGTCTAGCCTTGTCTTAAAGGCCCCCAGCGTAGGAGCCAGCACCACTTCTCTTGGAAATTGGTTCCAGATCCTAGCCGCCCTGACTGTGAAGTAGCGCCTCCTGATGT
>NW_017728948.1:18872345-18882924 GCF_001723895.1 Crocodylus porosus
CCTCCCCTGGGGCCTGAGGGGGGCCCGGTGGGGGGCCGATCTGGTCCCTGCTCAGGAAAATGGAGGCAAAGAAGTTGTTAAATAGGTTAGCTTTGTCATCTGGTGACAACCAAATTTCCTAGCCTGTCTTGCAGGGGCCCCACATTACCCAGTAACTTCTTTTTGCCCCGTGTATTTAAAAAAGGACTTCTTTTTGTCCTTGACCCGGGAAGCTAATCCTAGTTCCATCTCCACCTTGGCCTTCCTGACTGCCCCCCTGCAGCCCTGAGCAACCGTAGTATAATCCTCCCTGGTGATGGCCCCTCCCCTCCATTGGGTGTACGCCCCGCTTTTAGAAGACTTTCCTGGATGATTTTGGTGAGCCATGGGGGCTTTTGTGCCCTCCTGCTCCCTTTGATCAGTGTTGGGATTACCTCTCTTTGGGCTTGAAGGATAGTCTCCTTAAGAAGCAACCATTCTCCTTGGACACCTGGCTCCCCTCCAGGACCTCAGTGTTTTCCCGACTATTCTCCTTAGCTCATTGAAGTCCGCCCTCTGAATCTAGGGCTGCTGCCTTGCTGCAGGCCTTTGTCACCTTGCGCTGGATGGTGAATTCCAGCAGGCAACGATCACTGTTGCCCAGGTGGTCGAGCACCCGCAGCCCCCTCACCAGGTCATCACCCATAGCCAGCATCAGATCCAACAAGGCATCTCCCCTGTTGGGGCTGTGCACCTCCCAGGTTAGATGGAGGTCCTGCATTTGGGCTAGGAATCTTTCTTTCTAGACCCTTTTATTTTATTATTATATTCATTGATTGATTTTTTTCAATTTTATTTGTTATATTGCAAACATATTATAGTATAGAATTTACATAGGAAAACACACATATACATTTATATATTTTTATAAATACAAGACACTATGAAACACACAATGAAGCATGCTAGAAAGGCAGCTGACAAGCCTTCAGGGAGGGGTGAAAGAGGGGATAGAGGGAGAGGGGTAAGTTCTCCTTCCCAGCCCCAACCTGAGTCCCTTTGCTACAACAAGCAGGCACAAGGCTTCCACTAGTACAGGCAGCAAGGAGAGGGGAGCACTGCCAGTGCCACTGCCTGTGCCAGAGTCTGCATCCCCTCCAAGAGCACCAGCCATAACCCCCACTACCACCATATCACGGCGCAGGGTCCTAGGAGCAGCCGTGATCTCTCCTAACACCCCCTACCGTACCAAGGGCGCAATACAGCACACTTGTTCTCGCCTGCCATGTCTTTGATGGTATGTATCTTATAAGGGAGGCTGCCTTTTGTCCCCTTGGACACGGTGCTCTTGTTTATCCTGGCCCCTGTTCTGTATGGATTGACCTGGTGCACCCCAGCCTTATGGGCTATGTGTGGCTCCTACCACCGCTGATACCACGCCCCAAGCCTTGCATATGTACCAGCTGCTGTCCAGGCAAATCCCTTGCTGCACCCTCATGGTGGCCCCTTGCTTGCCTCGCTATAGCCCGTGTCCTCACGGACATCCTCTGGGCTCGTCTTAGTTGCCCGCACCCTTGCGGGTTCCCTAGCCTCTCTTGTGGCTGTTTAGCCTGCGCTCTCTCACAAGCGCTCCCTGGTCTCTCTCCTCTCACCGATGCCTGCGTTCCCCACGGATGCTCTCTGGCCTCTCTTGTGGCCGTGCTCCACTGGGGCACTCTCACGATCCCGCCCACACTGGGGCCCTGCCTCACAAACAGGGCTCAGGTGGCCATAGCCGTGCCTGGCCCCCAAATCCCCTCCCTGAGGCTTCTATTCCTGTGCGCCCTCCCTGGGGCCTTTCTCCGTGCTCAGGCTCAGGTGGCTGTAGCCATGCCTGGCCCCCAATGCACTGTGCCCCTTCTCAGGGCTGGGGCAGTGCGCCCCCTTCTCGGGTCTACAACCCACACCGAGGCTCAGGTGGCTGTAGCTGTGCCTGGTCCCCAGACCCGCCTTCTCAGGTCTTACGCCCCACTGGGGCTTCTTGCCTGCGCCCGCGCTGGGGCTTTTCCCTCACAGCACTGCCCCACTGGGGCTGGGGTCAATACACCCTAAACACAGCACCCTCTCCGATGCCAGGAACCCCCATGCTACTGGGGAGCTTCTGTGAGGCCTCCTCCAACCCCTATTAGCCTCACCTGGTCCTCCGGTGTAACAACAAAGCAAAACCATAAGCCAATCAGCTACAACTCAAAACGAAGACTCCTGGCTAAAACGCAAACTTTAGCCCTCTGGCTAAACCTCACTCAAATCCCTACCAGGGGTTTCTCCTCCCAGTCTTCGTGAACCAAAGCTGTTCAGGCCACCAAGCTGCTCTCGGCTGCATACTCTAGCAGAGCTCCTTCTCCCTGGGATGTTAGTTGAGAACTGCCTGCTTGGCCTCAGCCTAGGCTGTTTATATAAGCCAGACCCTGCCCCCTTCCGGTCAGCTGACCAAACTGCAGTCGCCCCAGCAACCAGCACCTGTACCTTTCTCTAGGCGCAGGGTACTTCAGTGCCCTGCAACACACGACAACAACAAGCAGCACCACCATCATGACGGTTTGTCTGTCACCCTCATTTCACTTCCCATGCTGACCCTTCCACTGCCAGAGGAAGAGCTATAGCTGGATCTGGATTTGAGTGCCTTAGAAAGGGAAGTTTTGGGGAAGGAGGGGGAATCAGCTGAGTTTGTGCTCCCCTCCCCTCAAGTTTCCCCTACAGCTAGGTCTCCTTCCCCAGATAAACTTCAGAAGAGGCTGAGGTAGGGGTTACAGAGGCAAGCAGAGTCCGCTCCTCCTGTTGCTGTGCCTCTGCCTGGTGAGGAGGGGGAAACTGCAGCATCCACACATGCACCCACACCCCAGAAGTGAGTGGGTAGTGTGGTCTGGGATCATTTTGAGATGGCAGATGATCCCATGTATGCTATCCACCTGCACTGCTTAGCCAAAACCAGCTGAGGCAAGGGAACAAAACACACAAGCACCACAGGGATGCTGATGCATCTCCTCAGGAACCATTCCTTGCCCTTCTTCCTCCACAGCCTGGCACTAGTGGGAGCGTGCACAAAGCAAAGTCCCCCTCTTGCTCCAAAGCTCCCATCCCCACAGAGCAGAGGCAGAGCACCCTGGAACAGTGGAGGAAAGGTGTACAGAAAGAGGGGCAAGTTGCAAGGGTGATCAAGATCACCCAGAGCATTGGGAAGATGCTTGCTGTGGATGGCCAGCCCTTCTCCTTAGTTGAGTGGCCAGGGTTCAGGCAGCTCATGGTGCTCATGGCCCCATCATACCAAGCGCCCACATGCACCAGTTTCAGCAGGACACTGGTGTCCTCCCTGTATGAGGCATGTAGGGAGTAATTGAGGGAGGAGCTGTTCAAGTCAGGTCCAAAGGTGGCCTTACACTTCATCTCAGACACCTGAAGCAGTCAGCATGGAGATCACGCATACCTCTCCTGCACAGGCCACTGGTATGACCAGTCAGGCCATTGGTGGACTCTCCTTCAAGCGAAGGTGATGGATGAGTCCCACACAGCAACAGAGATCAATGGGGCCATTAACTGCTTGGTGCAGGGGTGGCTCATTGGGCAGGGCAAGCTCACCCGCAGGTCCATGTTCAATGATGATAGGGTCAATATGGTCAAGGTGGTCCATGGTGCCACCTTTGTTGGCATTCCTTGCGTGGTACACGTTTCACCTCATAGTCAGGGATGCATTGGAGGGGGACAGGGCTGCCAGCGATGGTGCCAGCATCACCAGCAACTTCATTTCCAAATGTAGGAAGGTGGCATGCTACTTCCCCCGGAGCTTCAAAGGTGGCAAGATGCTGTGGGGCAAAGAAGCAGAGCTGAACATCCCACAGCACAAAATCATGCAGGATGTGGAGACTCGGTGGAACTCCACATACCTGATGCTCGACAGGTTGGTGGAGCAACAGAAGGCCATCCATGACCTTGCTTGGGGAGATTGGGATCAGCATCCCCCATAACAGAGCTGAGTTGGATACCATCTCCCAGATCTTGGTTGTCCTCAAGCCCTTTCTTGAGGCCACCAAGACCCTCAGTGCTGATGATGCCCTCCTTAGCCAGGTTATCCCTGTAGTGAGGGAACTTTACAGCCAAACGGAGAGCTTCCAGGGGATCAATGTTCCTGGCTGGGGCAAGCCACTGTCACCAGACATGCAGGCATAGGTGAGGTGGCTGAATGAGGGCATCAGGAAACAGCTTGATCCCTTGCAGTCCAGTACAGTCCATATGCTAGCCACTACATGTGACCTGAGGGTGAAGGGCAGTGTATGCAGCAGTCAAAGCCTGAATCAGTGGATGGAGGTGCTGGTGAAGAGTCAGGGAGGCAGAACGGTGGAGGTCTGGGGACGTGGAAGAGGGGAATTCACTATCCCATGCTAGCACACAATCCACCAGCCAGTCTCCTCCTCCACCATAGGCACTGCCAGTGTGGGCCAAGGGCATGGCTTCCATGATGGAGTCCAGAGGCACCAGACCCCACCCTCAGGCAAATAGCGCTCAGGCCTTGGTGGCTGCCTATCTCACTGAGGACACGGAGCTGCTGCTGTGTGACCCCTTGGCCTACTGGGCAAGCCACAGCCAGATGTGGCCAGATCTGGCCACGGTTGCCTGCGAGCACCTGTCCTGTCCACTGAGCAGTGTTCTGAGCAAGAGGGTGTTCATCATTGCTGGGGATGTAGTGACACCTTACTGCACCTGCTTGGATCCTGGTTTGGTGGAGCAGCTGGTGTTCCTGAAGGTGAACCTCCTGCTGTTGGGGTTACCCAAGCTCTAGGTGCAGTTGGAGTGAATGCCACCCTCCTTACTCCATCCACACCTGTTTCCTTTTTTCATTTTTTAAAAGCCATTTAATGCCCTGCTCTCAGAGATGGAGGGGGAACTCACTGCATCAGGGGGGAAGAACATGTCTCTGCTGAGCTTCCATGCCATGATGCACATGGAGGTATGAGCTGGGGCTTTGGGTAAGAAGGAGACCCCAGGCCCTGGGCCTGATCACTAAAACTGCACTCTGCCAGGGTTGGGAAGTCTGGAGGGACTGCCGAAAGCATGCCAGCCCCAGGAAATTCCAGCACTGAGGATCCCCCTGGTGAAAGGTGGGTAGGAGCACCATAACCTCCAGCCACCACACACACACATGGACACACACACACACACACACACAGAGTCCTAGCTGGGGAAATCCCAGACCTGTCATGTCTTTGACAGGCCTGAGGCTTGCTGGTTGCAGTGGAATTGTGAGGCTCCATGTAAGCTCAGATTAGCTGCCTGGGATGCCAGTTTTGGGGTTGAAAAGCACCTTCGGTTGGTGTGTGTTCTGTTCCTGGATAGAAGGAATAGCTAAGAAGCATCAGGCTGGCATACAATGCAAGCAAGAAAGCCAGTCAGTGAAAATGGAAATGGAGGCATTAGGGGGTGAGGGACAGGCTCCGGTGAGGGGGAAAGGAGGATATAGCAGTGCAGGTAAAAGTGGAGAGGTACCTGAAGAGTCAGATATCCAGCAGGCTGTAGTGTATCAGAATTCCAATATCTCTACTGAGTCCATTAGTTTCTGTAGCTACTACCTAGGAGGTTGATAAAGTGCAGATCATAAGCTCATCTGTGAAAAGTGGTTTCTAAATTACTTTGAGGATCAGGCTTGAGAGACTGGAGACAGGTGGTGTTCTGTTGTTGTCTTTGATTTTGGTGAGCGCTCATTCTGGCGCGCAGTTGTTGCTTGGTGTCTCCACATATTTTCCATCAGATATGTATTGTATTGTGAAACTATCTCCATACTGGAGATATTGTTGGCAGGTTTTATGTTTCTTGTCATGGCTTGGATCTATTTGGTGTGTTTTGGGCTGTAGGAAGTTTGCTTCCTTGTGTGTGGTTAAGCAAGGTTCAGTGCTTGTTTGAAATTTAAAACCACTTTTCACAAATGAGCCTATGAACTGCACTTCATCAACCTCCTAGGTACAGAAACTTATGGACTCACTATAGATATTGGAATTATGAAACACTACAACTTGCCAGACATCTGACTCCCCAGGTACCTCTCCACTGTAGCCTGTGCTTCTACATCCCTCTTCCTTCCCCACCCCAGCCTGTCCCTCACCCCCTGAAGCCTCCATTTCCATTTTCACTGGCTTTCTTGCCTGTATTGCATGCCAGCCTCTGGCTTCTTTACTATTCCTTCCAGCCAGAAACAGCACACACACATAGCAACTGCTTACTCAGCCTGGTGAAGGGTTTTTCAACCCAAAACTTTGCTAAGATATATTTATGTAACTATTCAGTTGGTCTGCTCAAAGATACCAGATTAGATTGACCCAAAGAACCTTGTTTTCCAGTGCCATGTCTTTAGACCAACACCCCTAGCACCTGTCCCTAGACAGAAGACTGGAAGGACACAGGACCCTGAGCACATCTAATCCCCAGAAATGGGGCTGGCAGGGAGAGTTCTCTGGCAGCTGCTGGAAAAGAAGCTCCTACAGGAAAGGAAAGAAAGGCTCTGTTAGAATTTGGCTGCCTGAGATGCTGCTGGTGCTACTGTACTGTTTACTAAGGTATTATTGCCTGTTGTTATTGAAAGTGGTGGACCAGGCTGAGGATGTAGGGGAGGAGGAGGCTTCATTTGGGCACACTACCATGTCATGTAGAGGCCCCAGCACCAGTGAGGATGTGCCTTAACACACACACACACACACACACACACACACACACACACAGAGTCACACATGCCACGAGTTTTGCTTGTCAGCAGCTTGAGGTACAGTTTCCCAGAAACCCCCTGCACCTATGTCCTTGAAAGCTGGCAGGCTTCATGGCCTGAGTGGGGCTACCATGCCTGCAGTTTTCACCCTGCTGTGCCTTAGCGCACACACGACAGAAGTTTTGCTTGTCAGCAGCTTGAGGCATGGTTTCCCAGAAACATATCTAGGATATGAACGTATTTCCTATCTCCTTGAAACATGGCAGGCTTCATGCCTTCAGAAGGGGCTGTCATCCTTGCTGTTTGGTTTGGAAATATTGGGGAAAAATGCTTTGATGTTTCCGAGGAAACTGGAACATACAGACATTCTTGAATCAAAATACTGCATTTTCACTGGTTCTGACATAAAGTTACCAGCCCAGGGGTGCAGTAGCAAGCAATTAATGCATCTTGCTTTCATTCCAGGGATATGAGGTCAAATTGTGCTCTGGACTGGAGCCAAATGCTACCTCCAATTGATCCAGTTTTGCCTGATTTGGCAGGCTGTGATTTGAAAGGTGGCCAAATATGGAATGCAGACAGAAGTGACAATTTTTGCCTGATCAGGTAATAGAAAGCAGTTTATAGCTGTGACCAAACACTACTGCATGGCTGCAGACAGCTTTAAAAATGGCCAACTGAGTGAAAATCTGAGGTATCAGATAAAGATGTCTTTTGTAACTTGTGTCTGCAGAACTCTGAGCCAATCAGTGTTTTCAGAATGGGAGATGGGAAAGGGAGCAGAGGAAATTCAGTCTGGGGGGGGGGTTCAGCCCTCCCCTGGAGGGTGGGCAGGTGTATTGGAGCAAGTGGGGGAGGGACTCCAATGCACCCACCCCACCCTTCAGCACCAGACTGGGGAGCCCCAAGAATGAGTCCCTCCACTGCCTTCCTCATCTCCTGGTCTGAAAACAGTGATAGCAGGCAGTGCAAACACAAGTTACAGAAGACCTTCTGTTTTGAACATCTTCATCTGACCCCCTTATGCAATGAGGGTTCATATTTTAACCCAATCAGCTATTTGTGAAGCAGTCTGCAACTGTGCACTTGTGTTTGTTCATGGCTACAGACTGCTTTTTGTGGTCAGTTGAGGCAAAAATTGTCATTTCTGTCTGCATCCATGTGTTATTTGCCAGAGAAAGGTATATGCTGTCAATGCATTAGTCCTATAAGCCAATAGTAATAATAGGTGCAAGAGGCCCTTTGACCTTAACCTTAACCTCCCAGAGCTGACATACCTCTATTCTCTATAATCTCCAGTTGTATAGCATGGTCTTCTGCCAACTGTGGCTGTGTCCAGATGAGGGCAGCCGTGCAGTATGTGGTGCTGCAAACACATCTGTGGTGTCACACACTGCACAATCAGATGTTCTCCAGAAAAAAAGTGGAGCAAAACACATATGGGCAGTGCACACCACTCAAAAGCAGGCCTGGGCTGCCCTAAGCCATGCTGGAGCTTCCAGCTAGGCTGTCTGGAGCAAAAGCACCACTGCTGCAGCCCCAGAGGTCTTTAAATCTTTACAATTTCCTGTTGTGCAATTTCTGATCTTCATAAGTGTGTGTGGATCCACCCACATAAATAGTGGTGAAACTTTCTTGTTCCCAGGACCCCAGGTAAGGCTTTTGGAGCCACCCTAGTGCTGGCCCCAGCCTCCCCCCACCCCATGCAGGATAACTTGCTATTAGGGCTGTGCGAAGCTTTGGTTCCTGATTTGATTTGGTGTAGATTTGGCCCAATTCAGTGGCTGAATCTCTGAAGCCGAATTGAATCAGAGAACCCCTTAATCTTTCCGAATCAAATCAAAGCCTCCTG
Organism: Crocodylus porosus; assembly: GCF_001723895.1. Classification (NCBI taxonomy): domain Eukaryota; kingdom Metazoa; phylum Chordata; order Crocodylia; family Crocodylidae; genus Crocodylus; species Crocodylus porosus. The sequence goes on from NW_017728948.1 coordinate 18,880,883, forward strand.
CTAGCTGACAGCAACCCAGACATTGTGGGGATCACTGAAACATGGTGGGACTCAACGCATGACTGGGAGGTGAATATCAAGGGCTATAGGCTGTACAGGAGGGACAGGATAGGAAGGAAAGGTGGAGGCGTGGCACTCTACATTAAGGAGGAATACCCATCCTCATCAATTAACAAAGAATCAGAGGGAGGGCACTCTAAAGTGCTTTGGGTTAGAATACAAGACCATCAAGGGGAAAGAGACTTAACGGTGGGGGTCTACTACAGGCCTCCCAACCAGGGAGAAGAGCTTGACCAGGAATTCTTGGGTCAGCTCACAGAGGTAGTGAAGGCTAAGGATGTGGTAGTCATGGGGGACCTGAACTTCCCGGACATCTGTTGGAAAGAGCAGTCAGCCAGAACTGACCGCTCACGTAGGTTTTTAGCCAGAATGCAGGACCTCCATCTAACCCAGGAGGTGCACAGCCTCACCAGGGGAGATGCCTTGTTGGACCTGGTGCTGGCAACAGGAGATGACCGGGTGAGGGGGCTGTGGGTGCTCGACCACCTGGACGACAGTGATCATCACCTGCTGGAATTCACCATCCAGTGCAAGATGGCAAAGGCCTGCAGCAAGGCAGCAGCCCTAGATTTCAGCAGGGTGAACTTCAATGAGCTAAGGAGAATAGTCGGGGAAGCGCTGAGGTCCCAGAGGGGAGGGGAGCCAGGTGTCCAAGGACAGTGGTCACTCCTTAAGAAGACAATGTTCCAAGCCCAAAGAGAGGTAATCCCAACAAGGATCAAAGGGAGCAGGAGGGCACACAAGCCCCCATGGCTCACCAAAAGCATCCAGGAATGTCTCCTAGCTAAAAGGAAGGCATACACCCAATGGAAAGGAGGGGCCATCACCAGGGATGACTATACTGCAGTTGCTCGGGGAGGTAAGGCGGCAGTCAGGAAGCCAAGGCAGAGATGGAACTGGGACTAGCTTCCCAGATTAAGGACAATAAGAAGACCTTCTTTAAATACATAGGGGGTAAAAAGAAGTTTCCAGGTAATGTGGGTCCCCTGCAGGACACGTTAGGAAATTTGGTCATCACCAGATGACAAAGCCAACATGTTTAATGATTTCTTTGCCTCCATTTTCCTAAGCAGGGACCAGAACAGTCACCCCTCCGCTGAGCTCCCCTCAGGCCCCAGGGGAGGCACACATAGGCCAAGGGTTAGTGAGGAACTACTTAGGGAACTTCTGGAGGGACTGGATGTATTCAAGTCAGCTGGTCTACACGATCTCCATTCTAGAGTACTAAAGGAATTGGCTGAGGTCATTGCAAGTCCCCTGGCACAGCTTTACAAGCACTCGTGGTGCTCTGGTGTGGTGCCAGAGGACTGGAAGAGGGCCAACGTGGTTCCCATCTTCAAAAAGGGGAAGAAGGAGGACCCAAGAAACTATAGGCCAGTTAGTCTTACCTCAATCCTAGGTGAGCTGTTTGAGAAAATTATTCTGGCTCACATCCACAAGGGGCCAGCAGGGGAGGTCATGCGTAGGGGCAACCAACAAAGGTTCATTAGTGGCAGGTCCTGTCAGACCAACCTGGTGCCCTTCTATGATCAGATTACCAAATCATTAGATGCAGGGGTAGCCGTGGACGTAGTCTTCCTGGAATTTCGGAAGGCCTTTGATATTGTCTCTCACCCCGTTCTCATTATGAAACTGGGGGACTGTGGTGTCGACACTCACACAGTCAATTGGGTCCCCAACTGGCTTGAGGGCCGCACCCAGAGCGTGGTGGCGGATGGGTCATTTTCAACCTGGAGGAAAGTGGGCAGTGGGGTTCCTCGGGTCCGCAGTGTTCAACATCTTCATCAGTGACTTGGATGAGCGGATAAAAAGCTCCCTGTTCAAATTTGCTGATGACACTAAGTTGTGAGGGGATGTGGGCATGCTGGAAGGGAGGAATAGGCTCCAATCTGACCTAGACAGACTACAGGGGTGGGCGGACGAGAATAGGATGGGTTTCAACACCAACAAGTGCAAAGTGATGCACCTGGGGAGGAACAACC
>NW_017728948.1:18883174-18935149 GCF_001723895.1 Crocodylus porosus
GGAGTCCCTGTTCCCCCAAGCACTGCCAGGAGTGACCAGGAATAATGGTCACAAGCTGGCAGAGGGTAGATTTAGGCTAGGTATCAGGAGGCGCTACTTCATGGTCAGGGCGGCTAGGGTCTGGAACCAACTTTCAAGAGAAGTGGTGCTGGCTCCTACCTTGGGGGTCTTTAATAGGAGGTTAGATGAACACCTTGCTGGGGTTGTTTGAACCCAGTAATCTTTCCTGCCATGGCAGGGGGTCAGACTAGATGAACTACTCAGGTCCCTTCTGACCCTAGAAACTATGAAACTAAGAACCCTCCAAATCAATTTGGAAAGATTTAGAAATATTCATAGATTTGGACATAGAGACAGTTTTAAATGTTTTTTCTATGTACCTCTAGGTTGCAGGGACTCATGACTGCTGTGATGCTGGGGCACATGGATTGTCCCACAGGAGCATGGGGGGACTCCCCAGTGTGCTTGGCAGCAGAAATGGAAGTTCATCAGAAGCACTTCCAGTCCACTTCCAGGTCCACAGAGGAGCATACAGGCCCCCCCCCCAGCTCAGTGACTGGTGCCTTCTGGGTCGGGGGGGCACCTGGGGTTCCCCTGTGGCCAACTGCTGAGCTGGGGAGGTGTGGGTAGGCCCCAGTGCGCTCCCCGGCAGACCCAGAAGTGGTCCACTTCCATGTTCACCAGTGAGCATGTGGACCACCCCCCCGCACTCCTGTGGGACACTCCATGTGCCCCAGCATCACAGCAATCATAAGATCTTCAGATTCAGATTCAGCTGAATCAAATCAGGGAAAGTGCTCTGAATCAACGAATCAAATCACTGTTCCTGATTCAGGCTGAACCCAAATCCAAATCAAATAGGGCCCACTTTGCACACCCCTACTTCTCATGCACCAAAGCACAATGTGGCACAGCCATTCCCCGGGAACAAGTAGCAGTGGCACAAGGTATGCTGCTAATACTGGTCCTCGGGGAACCAAATGTCCATGTTCATATAGACATGGCCCATGATGCAAGTCAGTGGCTCAAGTAGGAGGGGATAGTAGTAGCAGTAGATATTCTAGGTTGGTCTGGTTCCCTTCCTTCTTGACTAAACAGAGTGAGGCTTTAGGCTTTTATATCACTGAATCCACACTTCTGTCACAACTGTCCCCAATCATGGATTCATATAATCATTTTGACCAATGTTAGGTATACAAAATCATCAACTATTATACCTTGTGATTTTTTATGATTTGTAGACTTTAGTGAATATGGAAGGGACCAAGTCTCTTTATTGATGTAAAACATTTGAAAACTATTTCTTTTAAAGGAAAACTTGTGACACTTGCTGTTTACCAACATTGATATAAGGGTTTTAAACATCAAAGGTCCCTCATCTTCTTGATTCCCCTGTATTTTCCTAGCATGACAGGTGATATAACCTGTTCTGTCACCTTCCAGCTTCCTGAAAAGTTCTCTCACACATTTCAAAGAGCTTAAGTTACAAACATTTAAAATATATGTTTTTCGATCTTTAAATCATCTCAAAACTTTGAAGCAGCAGAAAATGACATGTTCTTGAAGGATCAAGTAGGCTTTGTGGAAGATTATTACTCTTTTTTTTTAAGTGCACCACTCAGTAAAGCCAAAAAAAGAGGGGAGGAGGAGAAAGAAAATCCAATTATCTATGCACATTTAACTGGACCTTACTGCCATTTGAATCACTCTCCCCTACAGAGCATTATATTTTCGCTGTACAATGTAATCATAACTGCTTACAGTAGCTTTGAAAGCCATCAAAAATTCTTGACAGTATCTAAGCTAACAGACTTCTGCAGTTTGTAGTGAAAAAACACAAGGAAGTTCCAGCTGAGGCTCCTAAAGAAAAAAGATTATCTTCATTAAAAGAAAAAGAACTTATTTTGAGCTGAGGCACTAAAATGCCTTAGGTCTAAACGATGTCATGTGATATTACCACAACACTATCGGAAGAAAAATGCAAAAATTTGACAATTGTTTTACCATTATAGAATCAGATTAGTGTAGAAGTTTGCATTGCAATCAATTTTCTATTCTGTTTGCAGGGTAGTAATTAGGAAACTGTCATGGGAACAATTCAAGGAGAAAGGAAAAGGAAAAAGACTGACAGAGGGCAAGTGAAAGATGAGTATGCTATTAAGACAAACAATAGAAGATGGTTACAGACATCATTATATCATTGTTGGTGTTAAAAGTATGTCAGCACAGAGAAGCTAAGGTCAAATATAAACATAGTTTCCCTTATAAGCAGTGTTCTACCACCAAAATGAAGAGCGAATGCCAAAAGGGGAGAAGGAGGGAGAGCCATTGAAGTAGCTGGAATTTGGGCACTCCTCATTTGTGTACCCTCATTTCCACAGCATGGAACAGAAGTTCTCAGACACTTTTACTGTGTAGATTATATCTAAACACAGACACTGTCTTATGGACCACCTGCTTGTCACTCACCTCTTTCAACTCCCCAGTTCATCATTGCACAGACCATTTCTACTGACAGTTGCACGAGACCTTATGACAACTACAGCAATTATTTTATTAGCAAAAAATAACATATATATTTTAACATAATGTATATTTTAGCTGTACATAACATAATATACATATAATTTTAGCCGTATATAACATAATATATGTTTTAGCTGTACTTTCATGTGATTTGGCATTTGGAAGCAAGGAGGAGAGCCACCGCAAAGATTAGGGGGGAAGGGGCTGGAGGGAGGGGGGAGGAAGTGCTTTACTGGAAGCAGCACCACATTAATTCAGTCTGGCTCTTCAGTATCTATATAGATCGAACACTTCAGTGGGGCTTTTTGGCACATTTATTTAATAGCTGATTGGATCAGCTCTTGATAAAAGTGCCAAAAAGCCCCACTAAAGCATCCAGTCTATACAGGCACTGGGAAAGCCAGGTGCAAGTAACGCAACGCCTCTTCTGATCATGCACTGGGCTCAGCACGGGAGCATGTCAAGTTTAAAATAAAGTGCTGGTTTTTGTTTTTGTTTTTTCCACATCTGCAAGCAGCCAAAAAATGACAAAATCATACGCACAAACACACTGTTGTAGTTCGTCACAGTCCTATTTCTACAGAGGTAGAGTCAGAAAATCCCTCTAGTGAGAGGAAAGAATGTTTTGTTCATAGCACTCAAATTAGCTATTTTATCAGAGAAATAGCATAATCACCCTTAAAAGTTCAAATGAAAGGTTTTTTGAGACAGAAAGGGCCATTAGTGTTTGAACAGAAGGTTGATGTTCCATAGTCAAAAGGCTGCTAACAGCTGAAAAGGGGATGGCTTAAAATTAATTCAAAATGTTCATAGGTGAACTGAGGTATGCCTTCTCAAAAGCCTCACATAATGGAGACACAGACATCTACAGGGAACACTGATTAAGAAAAAAGACAACTTCTTGGAACATCACTTTTCATCATCATAATACTAATGAGAACAGTTTTCAAGTTCTCTGAAAATACTACTAAAAAAGACCAAACCATCCCCATAAATGTCTGTTTCTTATATTTTACTTTAAACACAAAATTAAACTAGCAAAGGACAAATTGGTGCCTACTGCTGCAGTTGTTGTTCAAGAGCAATGTCTGGAGCTTCCTTTTCTCATCTGAACACCAACAAATCTTGTTTTATATTAATGGGAATTGAAAAGCTAAATTAACTCTGCAAGTGCCAATCCTAGTTCTCCATGAGTTCTATCCCTCTTGATTTTATAAGTGCAGTGCCCTTATAGCAGTTTGCACGCAGATGACACATGGGTATATAACCCCAAAGGATCATTTTTACACTAATAAACACCTGAAAAAAGATGCTGACAAAGAATGTGCTCTCAATGGAATAACTATTGCTTTTCTTGTGATTATGACACCATATGATAGCCACATAAACCTTGGAGCTGGTAATTCCCATTTTAAAATTTGAAAAATTTAGGAAAACATTTCAAACAAGTTTACAAATTTCCCATACTTTGAATTCCAATGTAATCAAAAGCCAAGTCCAGTATAGTGGGTCTAGACTAAGGTGCACAGTGAGAAGCAAGGGGTGGAGGCCAGGATGACCAAGGCCTTAACAAGGGCATAGAGGCCTGAAATGGATCAATATTGGATTGTGAGGGATGGGTGTGACTAAAGGGGAGGTCGGAGAACATGAATAGCCCATAAGGCAAAAAAGTGCTCCGGGGCATGGACAGGCCAGGAGGGCCTACCATGTGTGAGGGCAGGATTGGGACTAGCTAGGGATATGCTGGCATAGAGAAGGACTACAGCTCATTCTAGAACCCTTGGGCAGCCTCCTTTAAAAATCAACCAAATACATCAAGGCATGTATAGAAGAAAAGGGACGGGGAGGGTACTCTAGAGCCAGAGCAGAGCAGGAGTCAAGTGCCCACCAAGTATGGCTGCTCCTGGGGCATGAACTTGCTACAGTAAACATTAGGGGTTGAACTGCAGGAATTACGTTCCAAAAACTCAAACTCTGAGAACTGGAGATAAAGAAGAGTCCATCTAACTGAGTGAAAGTAGCTCCATATTATTGGGGCATCTGGTAGAGGAAAATATGATCCCAAGTAATAAGTCAATCTATTATAGTAGGGTAATATTTCTACCCACAACTATTTGTCCTTAGTGATCATCACATGGCACAATTGTTCAAGTGTATGGATCAAAAATTAGTTTCAGCAACTATATCTTCTTTTCTAATTGCTTATATTTCTTTGTAATTATCACTTTTGAACTACTTACTTTGATGTTTTCAAAGGTAGGAAAGGATTTCACACATTTTTTAGTACCATGATAAAAAGCAGAGGTTCTGGAAATGCTGTTTCAAGCCGATTACAACCCAACTACATTGTGTTGGCATAAAATGCCTACTAGTATTTTACTCCTCTTTGCAAGGTGGAGTCTTACTTCCTGAGGACATGCATGATTTAAGTTTACCTTTTCTTTCAGATCCAAATGTAGCAAGTATTCATATATGTATTGAATCAAAAGTAAAATTAGACAAATATTCTTAGAACTGTTAAAATATTAAATATATTTTCTGAAATAAAAATCTCTCTCCATTTCTCATGGAAAAAATTAAAAAACTATTTCTGAGAAAAAAAAAATTCAAAATCTCAAAGTAGTTGGGCTTGGTTTTGTGTAGACTCTGACCCAGCTGGCTGGGGAATGAGGGTGCTTCAGTGCAGGAGCTGACTGTTGACTAACCCCACAGTGGAGCACCTTTTTCTCCAGTCAGCCCCTCCACAGCACCTCCTTCCACAGCCCCTCCACAGCATATTGAGCCCTGGGCTGGAAGGCTGACCTCTGGGATTGCTATGACCCAATTCAATGGGCTGCAGTCCCGGGTGCACACATAAACACAGTGCCTGAAAGCAATAGACTCCAGTGCAATATGTGCCAGAGTTTATTGCTGCGCATTAATATACACCTGTAGATGTACCCTGGGGGCCATGGGTTAAACCACTGTGGGTGTTATGTAGCCATGTTCAGTGAGTTGGACAGCCCTGCTCTGAAAAATTAAATGTTACTTTCCTTTAAAAGTAACACTATAGAAAATGGTAGTTTTGCTTCTCAAAGTAAATCCTGTCCTCTGTCCAACCCCCATTTTTTCCTGGAAACTTGAAAATTAGAGAAATGGTTAGAAAGTCTAGAAAGTTTCCAGTGAGAAAACATCAAAAGGGATTTTTTCCTGTATAAAAAGGTCACATGAAAAATCCCAATTTTCCAGCCAGCTCTGTTATTTTTATTAGTACGAGTTTTGTTTTCTTTACTATTCAAAAAAATGGTGACTTCAGTAAATAAATTATGCAGACTGTAATATGTAGGGGATTAAACTTTATAACAGCACACAACAGGTATATTTATGCCACCTATTTTGCATATAAACAGTTTAATATATTCTAGATAATGTTCCTGGCATTTACCGATATTATGCTGGCTTTCCAATCAGATTGTGTTAGTCAAACTTGTCTAGCCATTCAAGTTTTGGTGGGACAAAAATAATGTATTTAAACCCTTCTAAAAGTTGTATTTGAAATATTTTATTTTAACCCCCCCCCGCCACAAGTTGTTAGTTTAAAATATGTTAACTATAATTTTCAGGGCTCAAAAAAGTTCTTTACCTGTTTGCATGTGGAAATTCCCAGTGCCTTCTTCAATAGGAAAAAAATGCTCCTGCTTTGATTGCTCATAAGATAATGGGGTTTAATCCTGGCAGTATTCTAAAATTGTGTGGAGCCTGTGTAACCATTCAAACCAAAGTAATTGTGGAGACAAGAAATAAAGATCACTGGCAGATGTTACCTTTGTTTCACATTGTATCCAAGTATTATACAACATATCATAAGGTGCCAGACATTGAACTAGTTCATTCATGGATAAAAATGGTGGATCAGCCACAAAGATATTTCTTATTGTAATAGCAACTTCTTTATGGCATAGAAGTATCCCATGATAATGTTAATATGTGGCTAATTGCCATCTTACAATTTGTCCTGTGAAACATAAAATGCATGACAATTGTAATGTTTGCCAGAGGTGAAATACTTACATGAGGGGAGTTTAAGTACAGGCTACTTGAAAACTGCTCAACAGCTTTTAAATGTTAGAAGTCCTAGTGAGACAATTGTAAGCAGAGTGCAGAGGAGGGAAGAAAAAGTCAAGATGAACAGACTTTAGCACACAGATATCACAAGCACATTCATTATCTGGCAGTTCAAAAAGAACTGGTGTTTCAAGTGTTAAATTGAAATATATATATATATATGTATGTATGTATTAAGAAAAAGTTCTTAGCGAGAAGTTCTCAGTGGCTGCATCTACACAAGATGCTTTACTGTGCGGTAAAAAAGTTTACTATTCTTTCATGACTTTTTCCATATATTTCAATAACATTTTTATCCCACAGTTTGTAGAATTTCCTGAGGTACTCCTTAAAAATAAAAATGATGAACTGCTATGTACTGAATTGTATAATCTTGTTTCTTTCATTCTTCATTAATTCCATTTATTTATGTATTTATTCATTAGGGAAAAGTAAGGATGGCTAAAATAAATTCCTATGGGACCAGGATTTCAAAGATGAAAATTATCAGCATTCTAATTCCCTCCTGTCTATACACCAAGTTCAAACATACCAAATGTATATAGTAACTCTTCAGTGGAACTTAACAAAAATAGTATAACATTAACTTGATTTCTCTCCTTCTATTCCCCCTTCTTAATTACATATTTTTCTTGTAAATTCACTGTATTTCCTTTTTACCTCAGCAGACAAAACAGTGAAACATTCCATAGACAAACATGTAGGTGTGTTGCCAAGGACAACAGCTTCAGACATAAATTACTTTTGAACCACAAACCCTTTTATTGCTCTTTATTGAAGGCCATCTGTATGTTGTGATGTTAATTTGAGGCTTTCAACTAACCCTTTTGCACACAGTAATTTAGTATTTTAGCAAACGTCTATATTATAACTGTTTTTCATGGAACAGACACATTAACTTTCAGACTGCAAACAGGTATGTCTTACTATAGCAGTAAGCAAATTACAATCTGACCTGGCTTGTCAAGTGCAGCAAACCAGTTTAAAGGTATTTTCTAAAATATAAATACATTAACTTGATATAAAATTCGTAAGTATTTGCATTGGTTTATTGAGAAAATGAAACGTTAAGACACCCAAGTCATCTGACATCACAAAGAACCACAAGAAGAACTGGTTCAGTCTTAACCACCCCCCTCCCAACCCCCAATTAAAAAAAAAAACTAACTTTGGCCTAATTATCACATAGTGAGGTATAAGGGGCGGCCGTGATGCCCCCTGGAAGTTCTGTGGCTATGCCCACTCTGCCCCTAGGACACTTTCTAATCTCGTCTGCCATGCTTTGATGAAAATATGATGATAAGAGGGAGGTTGCCCTGATCTTGTTATAAAGACCACCCAGACTGTGGTCATGACCCTGTAGGCTAGTTACCTCCTCTGCACCATGCTTCACTGATGGCATCCTTGCAGATGTTATGGCAGTTGCTGATACACCTCCTCTTTAGGCTCGTCTCAGCCTTGCTCCAGGCCTCAGACCCCACAGTCTCTCCTCATATACCCTTCTCTGGTTGCCAGACTCCTTGGTCTCTCCTCTGGCCTCTCAGACCCTATGTCTCACCCAACCACTCCCTGGGCTACCAGGCCCGTTAGTTTCTCTCCTGATCCCCCTCTGGGGTGTCAGCTCCTCTGTATTTTCTCAGCATCTATCCAGGCCTTTGGCTCTGGCCAGCCCTGTGCTCTATTCCTGGCCCTCACTGGACCACTGGACCCTCCTGGTCCTGGCCTTCCCTGGCCCCTCACTGAGGCTCTCTCTATTCTTGGCCCCTTGCTGGGCTACGGGACCCTCACAGTGCCAGTCTTCTCTGGCCCCTCAATGGGCCTCCGGACCCACATGGTCCTGGTCTTCCCTGCTGAGTACATTTCTGTTGTGTGCTCCCCTAGCCTTCACCCTCCACAGGTTCACCCACAAGGCAGTGGGAATTGAGGCTTTCTGGAGCCTCAACCTTGCCTTTCCACAGAGTGGCCCATGCATGGTATTTCATGGAAGCTGCCCCACCACAGGCAGACCCACCATGCCAAACAGTCAGCAGTCCCTTTGGACACCTGAGGAAACAGGTGTTCAAAAATGTGACATTAGATTCAAAACCAAGCTCATGTTTTATCATGCAGTCATGATCCCTATCTAACTGTATGGATCTGAGATGTGAACAAAATACAGACATCTCAGGTTGCCAGGGAGGTAATATCAATACTGCCTTCAGGAGATCCTTCGAATCCAGTGGGAGACAAACACACCAACTTTCATAGATTCATAGAATCTAAGGGGCCGGAAGGGACCTTGCAAGATCATTGTGTCCAGCCCCCTGCACTAGGCAAGTAAGACAACTGGGGCCAGGTGACTTCAGTGAGGTGACCATCCAGTCTCTCGTGAAGATTTCCAGGTTAGGTGATTGCACCACCTATGGAGGGAGTTTATTCCACAGTGTGGACACCCTAACTGTGAAGACATTTTTCCTAGTGTTAAACTTAAAATGATCTTCCAGCAGTGTGTGTCCATTACTCCTGGTTTTCCCCAAGGGTGCCCTGGTGAAGAGTTGTTCACCAAGCCCTTGATGTATTCCCCTGATGGAATGGTAAGCTGCTACCAAGTCCCCTCTCAGCCTTCTCTTTTTTTTAGGCTGAAAAGGATCAAGTCCCTTTCCTTGTATGGCTTGCCTTGCAAGTCTCTGATCATACAGGTGACTCTTCTCTGGATTCTCTCAAGATTTTCCACATCCTTGTTAAAGTGTGGCACCCACAACTAGACTCAGTACTCCAGCTGCAGTCTCACCAATGCTGAGTAGAGTGGGAGAATCACTTCTTTGGTTTTCCTGGAAATGCATTGATTGATGCATGCCATAGTATTGTTAGCCTTGCTGTTAGGGTAGCTTGTCATATTTTATGCTTTAAAGTTGCACCTGTTTATAGAGTGGTGAATTATAGCACTGTTTAAAGTTTTCTTTTATATTCAGCCTTAAGTTCTGTACAGCCTCACTGTTACCTGAACTTTTCATTTTGCTGGTGTTTGCAATATCAGCTGGCCTTGTTTCTTGCAAGCAGCTTATGGCCTTGAGTTTGCTCCCATGATGTTTCTTTCCTTTTTCTATCACTGTGAGAAGTTTTTCTAACACAACATAGTAATAGTTTTGTTACTAGCTCAAATTAACTGAACTTGGCAGTAACCAGCTGAATCAGAGGGATGACATGATTGGATATGTTAATGAAAGGTGATAAAGGAGACCAATGGACAATGATTAAAGTAAGACACTGAAAAAAGGCCAAATTAAGTGGTGTGCTCATAATGGGTGTGTTGAACAAAGGAATATGGTGACAGGATAAAATATGGACAATATGCTGACTGCAGAGAGACCAATCTGAAAGCAAGAAGTCATCAAAGGAATCAAGTTAAAGAAAAGCATAAAAGTGGGGGCAAGAAAGTTAAGTGTGTCATCATTGTCATCATTTTCATCATGAATCCAGCTTTCAACACCTGTCTGGATCATCCCAGGAACGATGCACTCTTTGCTTCAGGAACTGATGGCTGTCTTTTCCGTGAAACAAAGTAACATCTGGGATTGGGTGAGACCATTGTACTAAGTGTTTTTCTCTCTCTGAATATAGAAACTGTTAAGATAATACTTGTTGTTCTAATAAAGTTAGACTTTGATTTTAGGACATGTGAGTTGTCTGTGTTCATATTTCACATTCCACCCCAAAGAAAAGACCTGCCTGCAATGAAGCCATGCTGGCTGTCATTCAGAATCCTACCTTCTGCAAGCCTATTGCACATAGACTCCTTAACGAATTTTTACAGGATTTTCCCTAAGATAGAAATTAGGCTAATTGGCCTATAGTTACCCAGATCTTCCCCTTCTTGAAGATGGACACATTGGCCCTCTTCCAGTTCTCAAGGACCTCCCTGGAGTGCCACGAGTTTTGGAAGAGACTCACCAGGGGTTCCACAATTACTTCAGCCAGCTAATTCAGCACTCTCGGATGAAGTTCATCTGGTCCTGGTGACTTATATACATCCAATTTCTTTAACTGATTACACACCACTTCTACGGAGATAGTAGGAAGGCGGTCATTTGAACCCTGTTAAGTCTGTACCCTAGCTGGAGTGATTTTCCCCTTGGCTCAGTGAAAGACCAAAGCAAAGTAGTTATTCAGGACTTCAGTTTTTTTCTGCATGCCAATGACTAGCTGTCCTGGATTGTTGAGCAATGGCCCCACACTCCCATTCATTTGCCTCCTGTTCCCTATGTACTTAAAGAAGAACTTCTTGTTGTCCTTGATTCCCGCTGCTAATTTTAGTTCATTCACCACCTTAGCTTTTCTAATCTGATCCCTATAAGTGTGGGCCATTGCTATACAGTTCTCCTTGGGGGCCATCTCTAGCTTCCACTGACTATATGGCTCTTTCTTCTTTCTTAAGAGAACTATGTTTTCCCTGTTTAGCCAAGAGGGCTTCCTAGTCCTTTTGCTACATTTCCTCTGCATGGGAATGGAATTCATTTGTGCTTCAAGGATTGTGCCCTTTAGGAACAATCACTTTCATTGCACTCCTTGCACCTTCAGTCCCTGGTCCCTCAGCATATTCCCTACTAGTGACCTGAGCTTGTTGAAGTTTGCATTTTTGACGTCCAAAATTTTAAGCCTGCTATTGAATTTGTCTGCCTTGTAACAGACCATGAACACAATGATTTCATGGTCACTATCAGCCACACTGCCCTCTATGTTGAACTTAAACTTCTAGACTTGGTCATCTCATTTGGCCAAGACCAAGTCTAGAAGAGTGTTACCTCTGGCTGGCCCATGCACCTCCTGAGTCAGAAAAAGCTCTTTGATGCAGGTCAGAAAGGAACACGACTGATCCGACTTGGCCGAGTGTTCCTCCCAAGAGATGTCTGGAAAACTGAAGTTACTTATGATAACCATGTCCCATACCCATACAGCCTCTGTTAGTTCTTGGGCGAACTCTAGATTAAGTTCCTTGCCCTGGTGTGGTCTGTAGTATACACCTACAGTTAGATCTCTCTCACTGTGCCTCCCTTGCTTGCAGCTTGACCCAGAGAGTTTCAAGCCGTTCTTCTTTGGAGCCAGTGTCAGCCTCCAAGGAGGTGTACTGCTCCTTCACATAGAGAGCTACACCTCCACCTTTTTCCCTTGGTCCCTTGTATACAAGGTGCAACCCTTTATGGCTGTGCTCCAACTGTGTGAGGAGTCCAACCAGTTATCCATAATCTCTACTAGATCATAACGGCCACTGGTCTTTTGAAGATCTCCAAGGTAGGTGCCTGCATTACCCCCACTGGGAGTCTATTCCAAAGTCTAATCACATGTACTGTGAAGAAGTTTTTCCTTATATCCAGTCTGAAACCCTCTTCCAGGAGTTTATGACTGTTGCTTCTGTTTTTTCCCTGGGTGCTTTGGTAAATAGTTGTTTGCCTAGCCCCCAAAGCTCTCCCCTGATATATTTGTAAACTACCACCAAATCTCCACAAAGTCTTCTGTTTTCTAGGCTGAACAGTCCCATATCTGTCAGCCTTTCCTCATATGGCTTGCTCTTCAGGCCTCTAATCATACTAGTGACTCTTCTCTGGATTCTCTCCAGCTTCTCCACATCCTTCTTGAAGTGTGGCACCCAGAACTGGATGCAGTACTCCAGCTGTGGACTCACCAATGCTGAGTACAGCAGGAAAATAACTTCCTTAGTTTTGCTTGAGATGCATCAGTTGATGCATGTCAGCATATTGTCTGCTCTGCTAACTGTAGCTTAACATTGGTGGCTTATATTCATTTTATGGTAAATTATGACCAGACTTGGACACAGGCTTGGGTGAACCAGGTGGTTGCCTGGGGCCCAAACAGAAAGGGGGCCTAAAAATAAAAAAAAAATTACAATTGCAAAAAAAGTTTTAATATTGCCCATATACATATACCTAATCCTGCGTTTTTATTTCCATGAATTCAGTTGATATGTATAAAGAGTATTTTTTTCCATTGTCTGATTATTATTATCATCTCTGGTGAAGCAGGGGGTCTGATACTAAAAGTTTGTCCGTGAGGCTGCCAGGAGTTTAGGTACAGCATTGATTATGATCCTCAGGCCCCTTTTGGATGTGGTGCTAGCTAGCGTAGCACCACCAAGCCTGTAAATTTGTTGTGGATTTTTCCTCCCCAGATGGAGCAATTAACATTTCTGTGTTGAACAGCATCTGGTTCTGGTCCACCCGTCTAACTAATCTGTCTAGGTCTTCCTGGATTGCCATCCTACCTTGATGCATGGCTGCACTTCCCCAGAGTTTAGTGTCATCTGCGAACTTTGCCAGTATGCTCTTCACCCCCACATCCAGATCATTGATGAAGATGTTGAAAAGCACTGCTCCAAGTATTGAACCCTGGGGGACCCCGCTGGCTACCTTCTGCCAGGTTAACACAGATCTATCTATTAGTACTCTCTGGGTCTGACCCCACAGCTCGTTTCCCACCCATCTGCCCACTGTTGAGCCCATAGTCCCCTAGTTTTACCTGCAGAGCCTCATGGGACACCAAGCCAAAGGCCTTCCTAAAGTCCAAGTAAATGGTGTCAACTTCATCTCCCCTATATAGGTGGTGAGTAACCTGGTTGTAGAAAAATATGAGGTTAGTCAGACATGACCTACTCGTGACATAAACAATTGCCTTCTACTAGCTTATCGCATATGGAGTCCTTGAGACATTTTTTGAGGATTTTTTCTAGGATTGAGGTCAGGCTGATAGGCCTGTAGTAGTTCCCTGGATCCTCTCTCCTCCCCTTCTTGAAGATGGACACAACATTGGACCTCTTCCACTCTTCTGGGACCTCTTCTGAGCAGTATAAATTCTCAAAGAGGTTCACCAGTGGTCCTGCGATGACTTTGGCTTGTTTGTTCAGCACTCTTGGATGGAGTTCATCCAGTCCTGATGGTTTATAGATATCCAGCCTCTCTAGCTGTTATTTCACCAGCTCTACATTGACTGTTGGTAGATCATCATCCCTGCTGTGACTATTCTGTGTCATATTTGTATTCATCAGGCTATCACTCTTACACTGGGGGAATATAGATGTGAAGTACTCATTCAGGCATTCAGTTTTCTCCTAGGTGTCAGTGATCTGATGTCCAAATGCATTAAGCAGTGATCCCACATTTCCACTGGTTTTACTCCTGTTACCTATGTACCTATAGAAAGACTTCTTATTGTCCTTGATTTCAGTTGCTAACCTGAATTTGGTCACAACATTTGCTTTTCTAATCTGACCCCTACTGGTGTTGTCCAAACTTATAGCTTCCATCATTGGTAAGCCTCCCTTTTCTTTTTAAGAATATCTGCCACTTCTTTATTGAGCCAAGATGGCCTCCTGGCCCCTGTGCCACCTTTTTGTGTATGGGTATGGACAACTTCTGTGCACTGAGGATCATGCCCTTGAGACATGACCACTCTTCATCCACACATTTTCCCTGCTGTCCATGATCCTGTAGGGCATTACTCACTAAATTCCTTAGCTTATTGAAGTCAGCTTTTTTAAAGTCAAGAATTTGTACCTTATTGACAGAATTCCCAGCCCTACAATGGACAGTGAAAGTGATAGTGTAGGGGTCACTGTTGCCTAGGTTACCGTCTATCATCAGATCACTCATTAGATCATCCCCTTTGGCCAAAACTAAATCTAGGAGTGCATTTCCTCTGGTCAGCCTGTATACTTCCTGAGACAGGTAGAGCTCATTGATAATAGTCAAGAATTCATGCAACTGGTAAAATATGGTGAAGTGTTCTTCTTAGGAGATGTCTGGGTAGTTAAAGTTACACATGATGACCATATATCATGCCCTCACAGCCTCTTCCAGTTCTCTGGAGAATTCCAGATCTAGCTCCTCATCTTGATTCACATTCCCCCCGTATCTTGACCCTAAGGAAGGGTCTCAAGCCACCCTTCCTTAGTACCAAATTCAGCTTCCAAGGAAGTGTACTGCTCCTTTACATATAGAGCTACACCTCCACCCATTTTCCCTATGCAATCCCCCCTATGCAGGGTGTAGCCCTCTATAGCTACAGTCTGATCATAGGTAGCGTCCCACCATGTCTCTGTTATCCCTATGATATCATAGACCCTGCTGGAAAGCAGGAGGGCTAGTTGCTCCCATTTGTTCCCTATGCTCCTGGCATTTGTATACAGGCATTTGAGCCCTCCACTGGAGGTCCTTGGTTTCCTGTCACATTGAGAGAGCTCCATGCCCCCATCTCTCATACTGTAGTGTCCTTCCTGTCATCTCCTGTTGTAATGGTTGGTTGTTTGTTGAACCCTGGGCTTGCTCCACTCGTTGTCCCCCTGTCCCGCAGCAACCTCAGTTTAAAGCCCTGTCCAGGACGTCTGCCATCCTGGCCAAGAAAAGAGCCTTCACCTTCATTGTGAGGTGCATACTGTCCCTTCCCAGAAGACCTCTGTCTCTCAAGTGCATGCTGTGGTCAAGGAAGCTGAAACCCTCTCAGTAGCACCATCACCAGAGCCTTTGGTTCATCTCTTCGATACATCCTTGGCCCACAGCCCACAACTGGGAGGATGGAAGAGAGCATAAATACTGTTAATAAGGGATGTGTCCAAGGATAATGCATGTCCCACAGCTTCTGTAGCTAGTAATATTGTGTATTTGCTATTCTTTGGGTCTTCACTCCTCCTACCCCAGTCAACTATCATTACAAACAGACAAAAAAGAAATGATGCATAACAAACTCCCTCTACAAACACCCATACAACCTCCCTTCTGTTGCCTTCTGTTCACTGGCAATATTGGTTGGTTCTTAAAACCTTGGGAAAGCACTTTGACCTCTACCAATGATTAAAACTATATAAAAGAGTTTTGTATTATGTAAAATCAAGTTCTTGCATAAAAATGCACATACATAGTTCCCACTGAAGTCGACGGCATGTCTGTCTATGCACAGATAGACAATGGATGACTAGGGACAGAATGTAATACTTTTTTTTCCTCAGTGCCATTGCTTTACAGCAGGGTGTCAAAAATATGGTCCATAGGCCAAATAGAGCCTGCAGAGCCATATCATCTGGCCCTAGCATAGGCCTCACATGGGCCCAGTTCAGGACTTCTCTCTCACATGCTGGATTCAGCACTCACAGCACTTCCTCCAGCCAGTCCGGGACAGAGCCACATGTGGCTCCAACTCTGGCTGGTCTGGGATGTAACCTGCACATGGCATCTACTCCAGCCAGTCTGCAGCAGATACTGCCATCTAGTAGCAAGTCCACCATGTGTGGTGCAGTCCCAGCCCCTGGCCTGGATCAAACATGCAGGGCAGGAAAGGGAGGTCCATGGATTTCTTGCATGTCATTCCAGTACCTGCTCTGGACAGTCTGGGACTGTGCTGCATGAAGCATGTAATCCAGCCAGTCCAGTACCCACTCCAGACTGACTGGAGAAGGCACAGTGTGTGGTGCAATCCAAGACCAGCCAAAACAAGAGCTGTGGGTGCTGTATCTGGCACGCAAGAATGAGCAGTACGGGGTGGAGGGAGAGACCATGGGCTTGATCCAGCCAATAGGGCCAGCTCCATGCTGTTCATTCCCCCATGTACTATTCCTATGTCACTCATCCAGACCACGGGACCAGATGAGCTTAACACCTCTCCTTTACAGAAATACTCCTTAAAATCAAAAAAATTAGGGTTGGAAGGGACCTCAGGAAGTCTTCTAATCCAACCCCTGCTCAAAGAAGGATCATCCCCAACTGGATCATTTCAGCCGGGCTTTGTCAAGCCAGGTCTTGAAAACTTCCAAAGATGGAGATTCCACTACCTCTCTAGGTTACCCATTCCAGTGCTTCACCACCCTCTTAGCAAGAAAGTTTTTCCTAATATCCAACCTAAACTTCCTTGCTACAGCTTGAGACCATTGCTCCTTGTTCTGTCATCTGCCACAACTGAGGACAGTCTAGCTCCATCCTCCTTGGAACCACCCTTCAGGTTAGTTAAAAGCTTCTATCAAATCTCCTCTCAGTCTTCTCTTCTGAAGACTAAGTAAGTCCAGTTCCTTCAGCCTCTCCTCATAAGTCATGTACCCCAGCCCCTCATCACTTTCATTGCCCTCCACTGAACTCTCTCCAATTTGTCCACATCCTTTCTGCATTGGGGGGCCCAAAACTGGACATGTGGTCTCACCAGTGCAGAATTACCCCAACTTCCAGATGGTTAATGAAGATATTGAATAAAATCAGCCCCAGACCTGACCTTGGGGGCACTCCACTTGATACCATTTGATCCACTTACATTATCATTTTAGTACAGTGAGCCAAAAGTAAAAACAAATCCTGATAAAGCTGTTGATATATCATGGGCTATAGGCATTTACAATGACTGAGTTATTTATGAACCTAAACATTTACGTACACTATTTCAATCTGGTACTATTCATCAAACAAAGACAATCACTGAGAAATAAAGTCAGCTCTTTGGTTTGTGAAGAATGATCCTAGTATAAACATTCTCTTCCATCTGACTAAACATTAATCTCCTGTGGAATAAAATGTCTGTCCCTTTCTCCAGATCAGGAACAACAACATGATTTTGAGCCACACAGCTTTAAAGATTCTCTATAGAAACCATACTTCTTTAAAATATTCTGTCCATCTTCCTTGGTCATTATGCATATATATTTCATTGGTCAATATTAAATGTAAAGAAGAATTTCCCATGCTACAGGAACTTTGTCATCAAAAATATAGCAATAATTTCCCTAATAGCTAGTTTTAGCTATTTAAGGCAATATTATCATTACTTTACACACAAGACCATCCTCATTTATTGGACAAGTCTTTTTCAGTGGGGTGAAAGTTCATCAAAATCTCTGCCAAAGAATCTAGAAACAAATAGAATAGCATTCTCTTGGAAGAAGGGCCTATTTATTATTGTGGGTGTATGTGTGTGTGCAGCAACTAATACAGCCCTAATCCTTTTCTGGGGGCCTATATGCCCTGCTTTAATTGAAATGTTCAATAGTCTGGGCTATTAACAATAATAGACCCAGGTTATATCTAGACCATTCCTCAGCCAAGCCTGTGACAGGTTTTTTCTCAGGAGAGCTTGAGAGTGGTGCTGTGGCATTTGTTCAGGTGCCCTCCCAGCCACCCACTCTTCTTAATTGTTGGACTTGGAGAGAAAAGGAGATTTTTTTTCTTAGCAGCATCCCAACATTCTGTGCATCTCAGGTATAGTAAGGGTTTATAGTAACTGAACCATCAAACCCTTACTACACCCGAGATGCATAGATGACATCTTCATCATTTGGACTAAAACCCTGCAGTCTCTGACTGATTTCCACCAAAAATTCAACAACCATCACCCCTCCATCAGACTGTCACTTGAATACTCTAACACTAGCATTTCCTTTATGGACACCACGATCCATATCCAAGATGGCAAAATCCAAACCACCATATATAAGAAACCCACAGCCCAACATACGTACCTCTACAGAGAATCAGCAATCACCCCAAACACACCAAGAAACCTAATTTACAATCAAGCTCTCTGATACTACCCAATTTGCAGTGAGGAGAATACCCGTGATGGCCACCTCAAAAATCTCAAAAGAGCCTTCAAACCAACAAGGCTGCTCCTCCAGAGAGATAGATTGCACTTTTGAAAGAGCCACCTGAATACCATGTGAAGATTTGCTACAGTTCAAAAAGAAAATCTCCACAAATCGCACACCATTAGTTATGACATATTACCCTTCCCTGGAATCTACATAGAAAATCCTCAAACATTTGCAACCCATGCTCGAAGAGGACCCCACTCTTAAAGAGATCTTTCCAGAACCACCCATCCTAGTCTTTAAATAAGCACTGAAACTCATCAGTCTCATCACCAGAAGCAAACTTCCTATGACCCAACCTACACCCAATGGATCCAGACCATGCCAGGACAAGAAATGCAAAACCTGCCAACATCTCCACCACCCCCACTATAACTAAACCCCACAACAGAACCATCACCATTCCTAGATCTTACACCTGCACCTCCAGAAATGTTATATATCTCATTCAGTGCACCAAATGCCCTGATGTAAAATATGTAGGTGAAAACAAACAATAACTGCGTACCAGAATGAGCACACAACAAAAATCTATCAAACACAAGAATGCCCAACTACCTGTGGGGGCATACTTCTCACAGGAAAATGACTCCCTCTCTGATCTTTCAGGTCTAATCTTCAAAGGGAACTTACAAAACACCTTTCATAGATGAGCCGACAAACTTCACTTCATAAATCTACTGGACAAAAAATCATGGACTCAGTCTAGACTTTGGATTTATGACACATTACAGCCTGCCTGACATCTGATTCACCAGGTACCTGCCTGAACTGACCTCTTCCATTCTTCTTTCCCCCACCTTTTCTCCCTTCCCCTCTCCTACTTTTCTGTCTTTTGTCTTTGTGATTTCCATATATTTCCTATCTCATTGACACCTCTTTTTCACCTGGTATTATTGCCTCTGTATGTTTCCCTTTGGCCTTTTTTTGACTCCTTCCCTCCTCCTTTCTCCCCCTGCCCTCCCTGCTTTACCTTTTGTTTTTCTTATTTCTACTTATTTATATTTTCACTGACAACCTGACACACGTTTAACTTCTCTCATTCCTGTGTTGCTATTCTTCAACTATTCCCTTTTTCACAGACAGCCTCTTTTCTGCCTTGTATTCTACCACTGTAATGTCTCCTTTTTCTTTCTCCTGCCTTCTTCCCACTCCCCTCTCTGAGTAGAAAGACAAAAGACTTTTTGTCTTTCTAATTTCTACCTATTTGCATTCTCACTGACATCTGGCCTCACTTTTAGCTTCTTGGAGTCTCAAACCAGCAGAGACTCCCTATGCCTAAAGAAGGGTGACTATGCCTGAAAGCTTGCCAAGAACTTTTTTCCAACTACTCAGTTGGTCTAATAAAAGATATCACATCTACTCAAAGAACCTTGCCTGCCTGCCTATGTCCTTAGACCAACATGGCTACAACCAAAAACCCAGCAGCAATTCTAAATGTTATTCAAAAGCCTATGCTAAGGTATTAGGCTGCTATTTTTGTAAACCTTGACATGTGAAGTATGATCGTGGGAGTTTCATCATATTTACCAAAATAATTTTGGAGTTGTGCTTATATCTCTTCGTAGTGAACCTTGGTTCTCAGAGACATCCATCCAATTAAAAAATATGCAGTATGACATATTACCGGTGTGCCTAATTAAAATCACTTTAACTGAGAGGATTAAATATTCCAAAAAAAACACTACTGCAAAACAATCCATGTGCAATTAATCCATACACTGCAATGTGTGGACGTAAAATATTTGGTGACCAATTCCAACCAATGAACAAATCTGGAAATTATCATCCTTTTACAGGCAACTAGGAGAACATAAAACAGCTAAAAGTTATGAATCATTTTTGTCAATAATTCAACAAGCTCTCATGTTTCCTTAGAACTAGGGTAAAGTGAACTCTTTTGATTTAAAATTTATCTCTTGGATAAATGGTTTTTCCAGAAAAATCAGCAAAGAAGACAATAAATAGTTTCCCAATAGTTTATTACAAATAAAAAAACTAGTTTCTGGATAACTTACTATTACAAAATAATGTATTTTTAACCCAGAGGTGCTTAAATAACATTATGGGGAACTGTTGATTTTAAAGGCTCTAACAGAAGACAGTTGGAAATGGCTGTTGTGTTGTACAGTGGTCCATATTAGGCAGTGCTGCTCACTTTGAACTTGGCTACTGATGCAAACAAACCTCTGTCAGACTACTTTGGTTAATTACTGAAGACTATATGGTGCCAAGAGGAAAAGAAATGAATAAGATACCCCGAGTGGAAGAAAACAGCACTTCAAAGCCACATTTGGAACTCATGGAATTTTGGAGGAAAATTTAATAGGATTTAAACAGAGTTTCTCTTCATATTAGCAAGCAAAGGATGCAAGCAAACAATGCAATAAGGTCAGAACTAAGCTTTATTTTTTATATGATCATGACTTCTAAGGCACTGGATGTTTTTAATTATTTTTGGTTAACTCAAGTAGAGTTGGCCAGTATGAAATCAATTAAAAAAAACCCTTAAGCAAAATGGTATTCCATGTGAAAATGAAATGAATGTAATACGGTTTTGAGCACTAAGAGAGTGAAAAGCTAAAGGTTTGTATCAGATGAGAGGTTGAAAAGCAAATATTGAGATTTAGGGGCAGTAACTGGGTTCCTGGTAGGAGAACAGATCATAGTTAGAAACAATGACAAAAATCAGAGAATGAGACTACTGGAGGACCAAGAATTCATTCTTTTCAAAGCAACAAGAATTTGCCCAAGTCATCCAGTGCCAGCTGAAGCATATACAGTGTGTTCAGTGCTCTAAAGTGGTATGTGTGACAGGGAATCCAGTCTTCTACAAGAAATGAGACCTGAAGCAAGTCTTCATGCAGAATTCAATCAGAATCCACCAAAACAAGAGCTGAATGTGCTGCAGCAACAACACACAGTGTGACATTTAGAAAAAGAGGTATGGGCTGCAGTGGATTACATCAGAAGATTTCAGTGCCAGAACAACATATGTAGCACATGGGTGAAATATTTATTCATTGTAATTTGCACACGGGAGCACAAGCAATGTGGTGCCAGAAAAAATGATATTAACAGAGAAAGAAAAGCTACAGCCTATAAAAAGATGTTAAGGGGGTATAGAGTTAGGCGTTTTGCCAAACAGCTTTCTGAAAGAACTGGAGAAGACAGAGATGCCTGAGCCCCAGAATACAACTCAGCTGGAACCAACAGATTTACTAATGCCTGGCAACAGGGGGCTCATGCCTCTGAGACTGACAGCTCCACAACCTAGGACACCTCAGAGATCAACTGAACACTTCTAGTTCATACGCTCACAGTAAGTATCCAGAATTGTGTATCGTATTAATGTTATTTGTTAATTGTTATTTTTATATTTGTTCAGTAAAGGGAGGTGTGTGTCCATTTAAGTAGGGTGACCATATGTCCCCAGCAAACCAGGACAGTCCCAGCTTCTGTAGTCCAGTCCTAGATGGTCGGTCAAAAGTCCCTGAGCAGAGTCTGGCAGGGATGTGAAGTGACATGGTGTTCTGGGCAGGTGTCACCTACCTCCAACCCACCCACCTTGCTCCCATGCAGCAGCAGCGATCCTGCTCAGCTGCCTGCCTGGCGCACCATGCCACTCTGCATCTCCACCAGACTCTGCTCTTGGACTTCTGACCATGGGCCAAAACTGGACTACAGAAGCTGGGACTATGTCGGTTTGTCCTACTTTTTAAGGGAATTTGCTCTAACCAGCTAGAGTCAGGTTTAATGTAGTGCTATAGTTCATGTTATTCAATGCTGATCCATTAAAGCAGGTGGTCCAACAGGTGGCCTGCAGGCCACATGCAGCCCCTGAAGGGTTAGAATGAGACCCACAGACTCCCAGCATGGCTGCCACTGGCCCCATCCCACCATTGCTCCTGACACAGTACCTGGGTTCTGCAGGCTTTCTTGCCCATCTCCATCTCCTACTTCTGGTCCCTGCTTCTGGGGGCATGGCACTGCAGCAGGAGGGAGATGGGATGCCCAAGCTATGTGTGCAGCATGGGGCCGAGTACTTGTGTTGCATGTTGTGGGGGGGAGGCGGGAGGGAGTTGAGCTGCTTGCCGGTATGGGAGAACCCAGGGGGTTTGCTCAAGTGATAAGTTGCCTTGTCTGTGGCCCACGCCTCCTGCAGCCTCTGGGACGGCTGCCTAGAAGTTGGACAGCCCTGCATTAGAGCTCAAAAACAGAATGAAGCACACTCTTGTGACATTCCTTGGCTCTGAGTGATCAGTGAATACTACAACCACTAATAAGAGAGCTATTTAACTTTAAAATATCATTATTGCAAATCTCAGATCTCTAGTTATGATTTGTCTTTGATGTAATGGAAAGTAGATTCTTGACTCTTCATTTCAAAATCCAATTGTTTTTAAAGAACGGATATTCTCTTTCCAGTACTGAAAGTAATTTGTCTGCTGTGATAAAATAGGACAGAATGAAACGGGCTTCCCTGCTACCCATGTAAGCAAAGGATCTTTTTTTCCTACATTTAATCTACATTTTTCACATAATGTTTGTCAGAATATCAGGAAGGCACTGTAAAAAAAAGTCTATGATTCATGCATTGTACTGCTGAGCTAACACTGAAAATGTGCATGGATAAAAACAGAGATAATACATTAGAATTTAGTCCTGTTGTTAGATGCAGCTACTAATATTTTGATATGTCAAAATACCTTACGCTTTCAATCAAAAAACAACCCACATAAAAAGCCAAGCAGATTTTAGCACTGGCACAGAAAAACACAAAGTTTAGAGGGGAAAGCAAAGCATACCATAATCTGTTAATACAGAACCTGTAAATATGTCTTGCCAATCAATCCACTCTGAAAAAAATTACATGCATGAATAAGTTTCTTCAATATGTGCATATATTAAAAATGAAATGCCCCAATAGAATTGCCTCAAAGATTGTATTTATAACTGGACTGTTGACAAACCCGATCAGGAACCTTGTACTATAGTTTACCTGCAGAACCTCACCCTTTAACACTAAAGAGTGCCATTTAGTGGCATTTCCAAGTTTTTTGTCATGTCAAATATTATTTTTTAAAGGGTGTCATTGCAACCCTAAAGGTTCCCTTTTGGAGGATCCAAAGATTCAGGAAAGTATTTAAATTGGTTGTCATGAAGATAGGACTGGCTGCTTTTCTGTGCCGTTTCTCATTTTCCCACCTCATATGTGGACGTTCAGCCCTTAGTTACCACTGAGTAGGGGCCTTGTTACACTTTATGCTGTGAGCCTCACCAATGTTAATCACTGTCATGCTAGCTCAAGTTTGGAGCAGTCTCACTTCAGGCCAGCAGAGGCCTGGGGAACTGAAAGATAAGAATCCCCCCCTGCCTCCCCCAGCCCCCATCCCATTCTGCGCTCCCCGCTGCCCCCAGGGCTCCTTCCCACCCCTCAGGGTTCCCTCTCCCTGCCCCCACCTACTTGTACCTGCCTGGCTGTGTGTCCAGGGGAGCAGGCAGGGAAGGGTTAACCTGCCTGCCTGGCTGCTGCTGTCCTTGGGGATGAGCCTGCCCAGAGAGCAGCCTCTGCAGCAGCCAGGCAGGCAGCCACAAGTAAGCTGGGGGGATTCAGTGAGTGGGGATCTGGGGTGCTGGGAAGTAGGGCAGGAAGTGGACCAGACCTGGGCTAGCAGGGCAGAGGGTGGAGGCAGTGTGCACAGTAAATGTAGCCTAGAGTGGCCAGACACACCTTAGTGCAACCGGAGCTGGGTAACGTGGATCAGAGAGAATCCTGCCCTGGAATGGTGTCGCTTTAAGCCTCATAGCAAGCACTTAGAACCAGTTTCAGTTGTTAATGTGTGGACAAACCAGATGTTAAGATCTCCAGGACCCACCCAGAATTACTGTGTAACAAGGCCTTAGGATTCTTCTATTCTCCCACTAGGAAACCATGACCTGAATAGACGGTTCTGTGCACAGCACTCACACTGCTGGTCTGAATGGAAACTGAGTGGCTGTGCTACTTCCCTGTGGGAGCTCGTTTCCAAATAGATTGATTAAGACCATTCTTAAAACAAAAGTTTTTTTATTTGGCAGTTGAAGCAATGTGCCTCACATCCACTTATGATCTTATCTAAGCCATATAATTTGCTATCTAAGGTCAAATAAATAGTTTTGGAACAGGAGTTAATGCTATTTTGCAATGAGTTTTTTTTTTCCTGAACCCATTCTTGGTAATCCTTTTTCTAATAATTTTCTAGCGACTGCTATGCTGCCTTGCTGAATTGATCTTTCTTTATAGTTGTTTGATTGCTAATGTCCTCTCAGATCATTACCTTTGTTTAAATGCTGGCAGACAGACAAGGGTTCCTCTTTTCATATAGGGTAAGTACACATATTCATGGAGATTAGATAGAATTAAAAATGGCAAGCCAATCTAAGGTAAGTCGAAATGGGGAGCTACTGGGGGGCCTGGAAGGATCAGGTGGGGGCAAGAGGGGATTGGGTAGCTAGTGGGATCTGTGGCAGGGGGGAATCAAGGGGGAAGGTGGGGTCTACAGGGGAATCAGGCGGGCCTAGTGGGGTCTGTGGGGGAGTCAGGGCAATAAGGGTAGAGTCCACAGAGGGCGTGATTGTGGGGGCAGGCAGCATCTGCAGGGGGAGTGTCAGAAAGAACTGGCAGGGTTTGGTAGGACTGGAAGGCTAGCAGGGTCCACAGCAGGGACTGGGGAATAGTGGGGCTCTCCTCCCTGCTCTGGACCAGGGGCTATTTTTAGTCTCCATGACACCCCTTCCCCTCCAACCTTAGACGAACAACTCTCCACACCATGAACCAATCCTGCCTGCCCCTCCCCCCACCCCAATTTACTTTGATCAGCTCCTAGTGCTGGTGAACACCAGTAAAACCAGCACTGGGAGCAGCTTGTGGGATGAGGGGTTTTGTGAGCTCTGGATGGGCTGGCTGGTCTAGAGGATGGGGTGGCTCTCTGTATGAGAGGGCTTAAAGATAGCATGGTTCTGGGGGGTGTAGGACAAGCGCAGCCTCATGGGCTGTACTAGGAACTGTACAAAAGTTCAGTTAGATCAGTCTTGCTGGATCTGATCTAAGTTAGGTGGCTTCTGAGGTAGGGTGAACTCAGATCAGGTTGGCCATTTTTAAGATGATCTAAACTTCTGGAACTTCTGCACAGCTCATTCTTAGATCCCTAGCTAGGTCAATCTAAGTGCAAGGTCTGCACCTGGGCATATCAGCTATGCCTCACACACTTCCAAGTGTACCCCTCCCCTTCAGGCTCTTAGACTTAATCACTCTTCTTTGGGAATGTTCACCTCTATTCACATCTAGAGAAGGGTCACCAGTGTACTGAGAGCAAGGCTCCGACTCCCTCTCAACCTACTCCCTCCCTACCCCCCCCCCACTCTAAATGGCATTTGTACAAAAGACATTAAGGCTTTAATATTTAGTATCTCTTCAATATCAAGACAGGAGGCACTTTTAGAGCTGGTCCAGGGCTGAGTCAGAGAAAAGGAGCTCTAATACAAGCACCTGAAAACAATAGTAATATTCCTGCCATCCAGTGATGGCTAGACAATGATAGTTAAAGATTTGGTCCGGGGAATGGCAAAGGTTAACTGGGTTTTTAAAGTCTGTTTGTGACAAAATTTCACATTCTCAGCCTTCGTGCCTGAAGCTAGCAGACAAACAGGCTGGGGAAATTTAAAATAGTGTACTGTAGTATACTATTACAAATTTCTACAATAGTGTAGCCTTAGGTTTCTTTTATTCAGTACTGTAGTGTACTGTAACAAAGATAAGGGAACCTGCAGTGTTGGCATTAAGTCACAGTGGCTAGATGCAAAGCCTTGGGGATTTCCAGTTTTGGTGAAATGACCAAATTAGGAGGCTGGGCATGCCCAAATTAAGACACCAGTAAGTGACCAAATTAAGGTAAATGCATATGATATGTCTGAGAAACAAAGGGATTTGCTGACAGGACGGAACGTGAACCATATGATGACCACAAGGAAACCAATCAATGATGCCTAGAAATGAAGAGCCATAAGGAGAAAAAGAATACAAAAGGAGGATTTTCAGAACAGCAAAGGGGAGATCCTGAGGCCAATGGGGCAGATGGCACACCACAAGTCTATCTCACCCACCCAGCTTGAGGCAGTGGCAGGGAGAGAGGCTAGGCACCAGCCCTCAACCTCTAAGACTGCTGACATTCAGCAAAGAACCACAGGGTGGTGCTCGCATAGTGGCCAGATGTACTTTCTCTCTGTGAGAACCCTGGAACTGGTAGATAAGTAGAATTGGGTGGAGGGGTTATTTTGTTTGTTTGCCTGCATAACTCTTTTCTGCTATCACTGCGTATCAATACAATGTGCCTATTATCAAATGGAAGATGTCATGGTCAGTCTGAGGGTTTGGGTCCATCCAGAACAAGGTATCAAGACAGGGTCATAAAACCAGTGCCAACGATTAGCAACTTGGCCAGGACCAATGCCAACATCCACCAGTACTACAAAAGTGTGATGCTAGACCTGAGTTTTGAAACACTGACACCACCAAGCCTCAGAATGAGATGATGGATATTACTCAACAAGTTTCCCAAACAACAGAGCAAACACCCCAAAAATACCCTCATAGCACTCTTGACCTATGAGCACAGTGGCCTCCAACTGAATAGGACAGCTAGGAAACATATGATCTGGCAGGTCTGGACATTACACAAGAATTCCATTGAGCTGCCTCCTCTGGACCTACTGTGCTGGAGAGTTTTACCAACAGTCAGCCTGAAACTGCAACAGAGGGGGGCTCTTCCAAAGAGTACTATCTGCTATATTACAACCCAAATATGTAGGGGGATTTAAACAGCTTTTTCTGGGCAATGGCTGTCAGCCAGCTTGTTGGTAGAGCTATAAGACTCTCTGTTGCTTCTTGGCATTTAACTCTTCCTTTCCCCTGTGATGTACTCAACATGGCATCCATGCTAAAGACCTGTACCCTTGCTGCATAGGAAGCTATCTGACTTGCTGCTACCATAGCTGATCTGCCACCAGCCCCCTCTTCCTCCCACCTACCCACACTCAAAATGGCAGCCAGGTCAGAGACATTAAAACTTTTAGATTTAATGTCTCTCCAGTGTGAAATCATCTGCCACACTTGCCACCTCCAGAACTTCCCAAGCTGCTTCCTGCTTGCTTTCCTCCCCCATCCGTCATTCCCCGTTCTCGCTCCTCCTCAAGATGTTCGCACTACAAGGGTTTAAAAAAAAATCAAACATGTCGCTCCGTGTCTGCAGACATATGAACAGAAAAGCATAAAATTCCATTTAAAAAGGCCACCAGTTCACTCTTTTCTTAATCCACTCTGTTTTTACAGATGCTGAGATTTTATGAGGTTAACGGCTAAGCCAGCCTATAGAGACATTTTTAAAGGCATAGAAATTATGTATTAAGTACCATCATTTGTGTTAGGGGGAGTTACTGCAGACTTCTATTAATTTTATATTTTATGCTTATCTGTAAGTATCATAAATAAAGAACAAAAGGCAAAAATACTATACTGTTTTGCCAAACATTTCAAGGCAAAGCAGCTGACTCAGGACTGCAAATATAACTGAAGCAGTGATTTTCAACAAGGGTGCCACAGCACATTAGGGTGCTTGAGATCCTTTAAAGGATGTCTCAGGGTGCCACACAACATGAATTCTGCTAGGTATGCAAACACCTATATATGATTCAAATATGTAGTGTCAAAAACATTAATAATGTCAAATTAATAGTGTCAAAACATTCTGACCTGCTTAGGTCTTTCTGATTTCTTTGCACCAGAAGAATTGCTCTATTATTTTTCTATAGTCAAAAAGTGAATGAAAGCTAAGAGTTGGCTTTTTCTGAAGGGTACCTTAAGTCTAAGAAAGTTTGAGAACCTCTTACCTGACCTCTGCACCAGCTGGTAGGGCATCATCCTCATATATAGCAGGACACCATCCTGGTTTCCCAATTTCCTTCAGGTCTCCAGAGACTCACCTCAAGCTAAAAGGTTTTTTAGAGTAAGGATGGGTGCATATTCAAATCACTCCATCCTTCTAGTAAAAGCCCAGCCACCCAAAACTTCACCCACCTGAAACCCATAAAGCATCCCATATATCTGGGCAATGCTACTGGGGACCTAGGC
Source organism: Crocodylus porosus (assembly GCF_001723895.1). NCBI lineage: Eukaryota > Metazoa > Chordata > Crocodylia > Crocodylidae > Crocodylus > Crocodylus porosus. The sequence continues at coordinate 18,911,581 of NW_017728948.1, forward strand.
AAATAAAATCATTAAAAAATATCATTACATAAAATATCCCAGACTAAAAAGATGAAAATGCTATTGAACCTTTTGTGGGTAAAATAACATTTTCATTTTGACGTGGTCACCAGGAGCAGGGCAGAAAGTATGTACAATTTGTTTGGTTTTTCCCTTAGCACTCGCAAAGACAGGTATCCATTTCTACCTGCAAAGACAGAAAACTCTGAATGAAGATTTGGAAAAACTAGAGAAGACCTGTTAAAAATATTGAAATCATCCCAACAGAGGGTCAGAAGTTAGAGTTACAGAGAGATGGTTTTCTGGAGCATTCCCAGAAGATCGAAGTGATATACCCTTATAGTTTCACGCCCGCTCTACACAATTACCTGGTTAATTGAGCAATTACCTGGAGACAGCTATGGGTGCAAAGTAGCTATTAAAAAGCCCCAAACAGCTATAAAAGGTAGACCTTGAAAATATGTACTGATTTTATAGCTGGTTGCCATCGAGGTTTAATTTGTAAGCATAGCAGGGTCTCCCCAGCTACTGGGAGCCCCATCAGCTGATGGGACTCTCAGCCACTGGGGTGCACCATGGTCAGAGTGAAACCCCTTGAGCCCTAGGGATGGCAGCAGCTGTGATACCTAGACTCAGGGGAGGCCAGAGGATCTTTACAGGAGCAATTCCCCTATCCTGGGGGTGCAGGAAACCCCTGGGGCCAAAGAACTGCCACAATCCGATGGCCCCAGGGGCTTCTTGCACTCCCAGGGTGGAGGGAAATCACCCTGCAGCAATCCTCCAGCCCCATGGTTTTCCTCGCATCCCTGGGGTAGAGAGATCACCACAGCAGTGATCCTCTGGCCCCAAAGGTTTCCTGCACCCCGGGTGGGGAGATTGCCACAGCAGCAAATCTCTGGCTCTGGGGGTGTTTGAGGCACCCCTGCTGCTGGGAGGGGAGCCCCTCAACTGTGGTGTCTGGGGCTCCCAGTCATGGGAATCAGCTTCTTGCTGGTGCTTCTTGCATGTGTGACATGACAGGAGGAGCAATTGTATGAATCACACATTAGATCCCATTGCACATTTACCTGCATGTGTAGAGGGGTCCAAAGGGAGATATCCCATACTGCACCACAAGAAAAATTACAGAGCCTGCTGCTGAGTGGTAGAACAGCAGGATATCTTCCTCCAAGTGCACAGAAGCTCATGTGATTGAACACAGACACAACAATGGTGAGCAAGGAAAATGTCTTGAACCAGCATAACAAAGTGATGTAGATGCAAGTTCAGCTCAATATGAATCCATTCCTCTAATTAGAGCAAACTAAACAAGCTAAACTGAAGAAACAATGATGAATCCTGACCCCACATTCAATCCAGTTTGGGAGCTGCTCAAAAGGTCAAGGAGCAATCAAGAGAACCATTTGCTGTAACATTGTCTCCTACCCAGGTGAAAACATTTAGGTGACTATTATACAAATGGACGCCTCTTCCCCACACTAATAGGCTCTGCTACCCAGAGGAGTGAAATATTGTCCCTTTATATCATACAGATATACAATGCTAATAACAGATTCAGATCCATAAACAGGAATTAGAGCATACTACATGAATGGTACCTAATTTTAACCATGCACTATTGCCTCACCCCTGGATAAAAAATACTTTCCTGAATCAGGACTTTATTTTGAAAGATCTAAGTCAGTTCTAAATATTTCATGGTGTACTAGTAAGCATACTCCTTAGTGATCCACGTCTCTACAGTATACTATCTGATATTATAAAAACACTGAGGTCTTAGTAGCATGAGAGCTCACTATAGCACTGCTATTCAATGATTTAGAAATGAGGAAATGTTGTCTGTTTGTAATTTGTTTGTTTACAAGTATTGAGTTTTCAATTACTTAACTACAATGGTTCTACTTGTATTTTTAAACTGAAATATTTTCACAATTTTCAGCACATTAATTATTATGTGTCAAAACCATTGCACCAATATTAAATGATAATCATGTGGCACCTACTGATCTAATGTCATTTGAATGAGGTTCTCAACCCATTTCACAAACATTAAGAGCGCATCAACAATTTAAAGGAACATATATTTTTGTATCCTGTTGTTTCTGGTAACATCTGCAGTTACTATAACTGAAGTAGAAAATCAAGATGCAGCTTTTCTCAATTTTCTTCTCTATTTTGTGCTTTGGCAACAGACTATATACTGCATAGCCTTGTTTGTGAGACTCTTACAGGACATAAAATAAACCTTTCTTAATAAAAAGAAATATCATTGTAAAACTATATAAATTGACAGAGAACCTAGATGACATTTTTAGTTGATTAGATTCATATTTTCACTTTAATGTAACATGCCTCATTACACCATTATAAGGTTGATAAAGTCTACTAATGGGGTGTGTCTACACATGTCTACATATCGCCATAGCAATGCACTACAGCAGTGTAGCATCCGTGGGCAAAAACTGTGATGCCACAGCTGTCACCATAGCGGCACACTCTCTCAGTATAGTGCGTCACTACGGCAATATAGCAACTAAAAATAACTGGGCACCACGAGCACAGCGCAGTACTTCCAAAAGGAAGTACTAAATGATGGTGCAGTGGCAAAAGTGCCATAGGGACACATTATAAATGCACCCATAGTCATTTTATAGCACATTAAGCTTACCTACAATATGGTTAAATGCTTTAAGCAAGGAGATTTCTATACCAACAGATACATTGAGTATTGCCAAGTGTTCAGAAATAACAAATCAGCCCTGCCCCAATCAGGAGACTGACTTTGAAAAGAAGATTTAAAGAAAAATAAATATCTCATTTTTAAAATTTGCGTCCCATGTTTTCAAAATTTTTCTCTATGACCATGTAGGTTGAAAGCTTACTTGTTTAAAGTACAAAACTGAAGTTCTCACATATTATCATGTCTCTAGAGAAAACGTCCTATAGAGAAAAAAACTCTGCCAAGTATTGCAAGTCAAAAATTGAGAGAGTTGGCAAAACTGAGTATTTGTATCCAACAGTATTTTCTTGGCCTGCATATCTAGCTTTAGCCCAGGTAAAGCTGAATTTCACAAGCCAGATTTAACATTGGTTTCTAAAACCACACTACAGATGGAAGATCTACCAATGTGACTGCTGCTATTGTAGAAAGTAAAAACAACCACTGTGGAAGCCAGAAGTTCTCTCAAGTTCACTATCACCATCATAATACCAGCTTTACAAACATGGTAGCCTACTCAACTAAGATGGCAGTTTCACATCTCAACTTGAAGAACTGTATTAAAGAGTGTGTTATTTTTATTTTGCATTCCTATCAACTTGTTGACAGTAGTAACCACTCCTTCTGTTCATACACACAAACTATAATAGCCCCTTTAGTTTAAACAAAACTAAACAATAACGTTACATGATCTAAAGTGTTTCAAGAAAGCTATAAGCTTCATAAGAGAAATGATCTCTTTTATAGAAGTAAATTTAAATGTTCACCAGAAAGTACCAATTACCAGTTGCTGAAGCATGTGATTGTGGTGTACAAGGTACATTATTACAATTATATATTACAATATTTAGTTATCACTTGATCTGATTACAGAGATTGCTGATTATCCCCTGGTATTCTATAATCTCTTTGGAATGAATGAGCAAAACTACCATTAATAAGAAAAAAATATAGCTTTTCACAGGCCATGGATGGTGTGCATGACTGACAGAGCACTGTTGAGTAGGATATGATTTCCATAATCCATTAGTAAGAGACAACACTTGCGGGCCAGCAGACATTTTGTCCAGGACGCTCCATAACGTTCTGAGCAATAAGAGATACTATTTGCACCTGTTTCTAGGTCATTCGTCTGAGTCCACCAGCTGTCCTGGACTCCTTTTCCCCTCAGACTGGCCTCCCAGGGGATCCTGCCCCTCAGTTCCCTGAGCAAGTCAAAGTCTGCTTTTCTGAAGTCCAGGGTCCTTACTCTGCTGCTCTCCTTCCTTCCTTTTCTCAGGATCCTGAACTCAATTAATTCATGGTCACTGCTGCCCAAATTGCAATTCTCTTCTACATTCCCAAACAACTCTTCCCTAATTGTTACCTGTCAGCTTTGTGTTCCTGAGACACCCAGCTTGCTGGACTTACAAAGGACTTTTTCTTCCCCTGCCCCTCACCTAACCAGAACTAAGCAGAAGAAAAGTTTAATAGGCATCTCAGGCCATACATTCCCCAGTCCCAGTATGGGAGGCCTGTTTAAACTTGACTGACTAAAACTTGGTTGCCGCGTTAGGGAATGCTGAGGCAACAGACCGAGCCAGAGGAGGTATGGGCAACATTTGAACAATGGCTAACGGTTCAACACAACGTCCAACCCACTGGAGCCCTGACCACAAATGCTGCCATACTTTCCCAGGGATGACTGGTGGAAGTCCTCCCCACAAAGTTTATGACACTCCAAGTAATCCCTTTAAGTATATTAAAAGACTACAGTAAGATCTGAAAGTCACGCTAAGCTGAGGCTTATTCACAACAGGTAAAATCCAGTTATTCCTTAAAACTTTGTTTTTCCTGGTAGTTAATCAGTTTCTTGAGATGTTCCAAACCAGATAACCCCTTGTCACTGAAAAAGGTAATTCATTTAAATTGAAACTGTTTAAATAACAGAATTTTCCCTGTCAGTTACAGCTTGGACCCGTCTTGATTTACACAATTAAAAGAATGCTTTGAAGAGGCTGGACTAAGGGTATAAGAAAGCTGTAAAGCAGCAAACAGTGTGCTTCAAGAGGGAGAAATCTCTGACACCGCCCACTGTTGTTCTCAAAAAGCTGGGAGAAACAAATCGTCTCTTTGGTCACCTGTTTAGGACCTTTGCCTGCCAACAAAACACCCAAGTGCCTTGGCACTGTGAGATCCCAATTCTCGCTCTCACTCTCTCTCTCTCCCTTTTTCTCTCTAGGCATAGCTTTCTGAACCTGCACTTTATTAGTTAAGCTTGAGCTAGGCTTCCCCAAATACTAAATTAAACCAGGGTAATATTTTAATTGTTTTTGTTTGTTTTTCCTTGCATGTCTATTACTACTAGTACCATCATAAATTTCATATACTTAGCAATACATAACTTTTAGAGTCATACTGGTGGTAACCGGGTATATTTTTCCTTCTCTACTTCCCCTTCCCCACTTGCTCTGCAGCAACACTTCTTTTACCTAAGCCAAAGATCCCTGTAAAGCCCAAAAATACCGTGGGGTTCATTCATCAAGAGGCTACCACTATTAGGACAGATAGGGCAAAAGATTGGGACGTGCTGAGTTTGAGACACATACGGGGATCAGCTTGTACAGGCTGATTGACCCAGTTTAGCTCAGACGTGCCCTAGCGAACTGAATGCTGGCCCAAGAGGGTGTCAGCTGTACACCCAGCCTGATTCAGAGGTATTCTGTTCATCTGTGTGCTTGTGTCTGACTGCATTTTGTTACCTTAATGGACTGATTCCTAGCATATGAAGGTGTCAGCCTGTATGTGCTGATCAACCCATCCAGGTCAGGCATGTCATGTTAGAGAGTGTGTGTGTGTGTGTGTGTGTGTGTGTGTGTGTGTGTGTGTGTTTGACTGATTTGGTGGCAGGAGGAACTGAGCCCCATTGAAACTGAGTCCTGCAAGATAGCTCCACTGCGGGTGAGGACGTGCAGAAGGAAAAGATACAGCTCCAGATAGAAACACAAGTAACACAAGAGCACATTGATAGAATTACAGAGACCCCAGAAACGTACCCCTAATAAATGAGCGCACCCCAAAGTTATGGGCAAATCTGGTAACAGTTTGTGAGCCTCTGATCAAGAAGAGCATGGCTGTGAGGTGGCCTCTCCAACACTTGTACCAGGAAGTTGTCCCCAACACTCTCTAAAAACTTCCTAGATTGTCTGTACACTGCTGTATGGCTTTCCCAGAAGATGTCAGGGTAATTCAAGTCCCCCGTGAGAATCAGGCCCTATGATCAGGAAACTTCTCTTACCTTTTTGAAGAAAGCTTCATTTACCTGATCCTCCTGGTCTGGTGGTCCATAGCAGACCCCTCACTGTGAGATCACCTTTTTTGCTCTCCCCTCTGATGCTAACCCAGAGACTTTCAAGAGGCCTATCTTTACTGGAGCTCTGAGCAGTCATACAACTTCTTTACATAAAGTGTAATCCCTCCTTCTCTTATCCCCTACCTGTCCTTCCTGAACAATTTGTACCCATCCACAACAGTATTCCAGTCATAATAGCTATCCCATCAAGTCTCTGTTATTCAGATCACATCACAGCTCCATGGCTGTATGGGGACTTCCAATTCCTCCTGCTTGTTTCCCAGGCTTCATGTATTTGCATACAGACACCTGAGGTAACTAGCTAATTCCCCTACTTTTTCAGGAAAAACAAGAAGGCCTTGCCCCCTCCTTCTTGTGCCTCCTCCAGGTCACCACTTCCCCACTTACTTCAGGGCTTTGGTCTCTATAACCTGGTGAACCTAGTTTAAAGCCCTCCTCACTAGGGGTGCAGACAGAAGTGGCAATTTTCGTTCAACATGATGTCAGAAAGCAGTTTATAACCATGACCAAAAAACAAGTGCATGGCTGCAGACTGCGTAAAAAATGGGCAATCAGGTGAAAATCTGACCCCTCATTGCATGAGGTATCAGATGAAAAATGTTTCAAAATGTAGCATCTTCTGTAACTTGTGTCTGCAGAGCTCTCAGCCTGTTGCTGTTTACAGAATGGGAGGGGGGGAAGGGACTGAAGGGAATTCAGTCTGGGGGGTTTCAGCCCCCCTCAGAGGGGGGTCAGGTACACTGGAGTCCCACTGAGGTGCGGGGACTCCAATTCAGCCACCCCTCCCTTCAGCACCAGCCGGGGAGCCCCAGAAACAAGCTTCCTCTGCTGCCTTTTCTGCCTCCCATTCTGAAAACAGCAAGCGCTGGCAGAGAGCCTGGCTGTTATGGGAACCTGGCTGCAGGCTCTCAGCCCCCAGCTAGATTCCCCTCCCCCTTGGAACTAAGAGTGAACTTCTGTTTGGTGTAAGGGTTACGTTGTAACTCAAAAAGCTTTGTAGAAATGATTCTAAGTTACAGCAGGGAGCTGCACTTTTGTCTGCACCGTAGGTTATCCAGTTCATTTTCAGATTCTTTAAGAATTCTTGAAGATTGGCATACTACCAATTTGCCACCTCACTAGAAAAAAGAAAGAAAAAAAATTACTCACCAGTGACTGGAGTTTACCAGATGAAAGTGTAGAAGCTGTAGCAGCCAACTCTAAGGGTTGCAGCTGTGGCTTTCTACAACTTCTAAAGGGCCAACTACCAGAAAGACATGCTGGGAAAGTTAAAAAGGATGGTAGTTATTTTGCAGTCCCAAAGAAGGTGACTTTTGTGAAATGGCTGAATTTCCAGTTCTGTTCTTTTGGGAAAGCAATTGGAAAAGGGATAGGGTTACATTCATGTATTTAACGGAACAGCTTCCCAGGCCTTTAAAGCTCGAGACTGGCTTTTCAGAAAAAAATCTGATTTTTCATTTCCTTTTTTCTGTGAAGATGAGCTTCTTAAAATGTTCTGAATTTCAAGATTTTTACAACATATTTTTCATTGAAGATTTTCTAATTTAAAACCCCCAAGCATGCTGGTTTTTATGCTATTTCCTGTTATGTTTCCATAATAAAAAGCTGAAATGAAAGGTGATAAGCAGCCAATGCCTCTTCTTCATACCTGGTAACTTCTTTAACTTGCCAGTGAGTTCCAACATGACAGTCTCCTCCACCCCCATTTCACTTCCCATGCTGAGCCCTCCAGTGCCAGAGGAAGAGCTGAAGCTGGAGCTGAATGCCATAGCAAGGGAAATTCTAGGAAAGGAGGGGGAATCATCTGAGTTTGTGCTCCACACCCTTCAAGTTTCCCCTACATCCAGGTCTCCTTCCCTAAAAGGCACTTTGCAGGAGGTTGAGGTAGAGAGTATGGAGGCAAGTGGCTCAGCTGAGTCCACTTCTCCTGCTGCTGTACCTCTGCCTGCTGAGGTGGCGGAAAAGGCAGCATCCACACATGCACCTGCATCCCAGAAGTGAGCGGGTAGTGTGGTCTGGAACCATTTTGAGCTGGCAGATGATCCCATGTATGCTATTTGCCTGCACTGCTGAGCCAACACCAGCCGGACCAAGGGAACAAAACACATGACGCTGATGCATCTCTTCAGGCACCACTCCCTTTCCCTTGCTCCTCCTCAGTCTGGCACCAGCAGGAGAATGCCCAAAGGGAAGTCCCCCTCTCACTTCAAAGCTCTTTTCCTCCCAAAGCAGAGGCAGGCCACACTAGAACAGTGGGGGAAGGACAGACAGAAAGGGGGGCATGTTGCAAAGGCAAGCAAGATCACCCAGAGCATTAGAAAGATGCTTGCTGTGGATGGCCAGCCCTTCTCCTTAGTTGAGTGGCCAGGGTTCAAGCAGCTCATGGTGCTTGTGGCCCCATCGTACCAAGTGCCCGCACGTACCACCTTCAGCAGGACGGTGGTGCCCTCCCTGCATGAAGCATGCAGTGAGTACTTGAGATAGGAGCTGTGCAAGGCAGGTCCACAGGTGGACTTACACTTCACCTTAGACATCTGGAGCAGCCGGGGTGGAGATCATGCGTACCTCTCCCTCACAGGGCACTGGTATGACCAGTCAGGCCATTGGTGGGCTCTCCTTCAAGCTGAGGTGATGAATGAGTCCCACACAGCAACAGAGATCATGGGGGCCATGAACCGCTGGGTGCAGGGGTGGCTCACTGGGCAGGGTGAGCTCGCCCACAAGTTCATGGTCACCGACAATGGGACCGATGCCAATTTTGTTGGTATCCTGTGTGGCACACAAGTTCCACCTCATTGTCAGGGATGCCTTGGAGGGGGACAAGGCTGTTGGTGATGGTGCCAGCACCACCAGCAAGCTCATTTTGAAATGCAGGGTGGTGGCAGGCTACTTCCACTGAAGCATCACAGGGGCAAGATGCTGTGGGACAAACAGGGAGAGCTGAACATCCTGCAGCACAAAATCATGCAGGATGTGGAGACTCATTGGAACTCCACATACCTGATGCTCGAGATGCTGGTGGAGCAACAGAAGGCCATCCATGATGTGGCCTTGTTCGGGGATCAGCAGCCCTCTTAACAGAGCTGAGTAGCATATGATCTCCCAGATCTTGGTGGTCCTCAAGCCCTTCCTCAAGGCCACCGAGACTCTCAGAGATGATGATGCCCTCCTCAGCCAAGTGATTTCTGTAGTGAGGGAAGTTCAGAGCCAAATGGAGAAGTTCAAGGGGATCAGTGTTCCTGGCTGTGGCAAGCCACTCTCATCAGATGTGCAAGCATGGTGAGGTGGCTGAAGAAGGGCATCAGGAAATGGCTTGATCCCTTGTAGTCCAGTATGGTCCATGTGCTGGCCACCATGTGTGACCCAAGGCTGAAGGGGAGCATATGCAGTAGTCAAAGCCTGAATCAGTGGACAAAGGTGCTAATGAACAGAATCAGGGAAGCAGAACAGCGGAGGCAGGGGGATGTGAAAGAGGGGGATCCACTGTCCCATAATAACATGCCATTCACCAGCCAGTCTCCTCCTCCACCACAGGCACTGCCAATGTGGGCCGAGGGCATGGCTTCCATGCTGGGGTCCAGAGGCACCAGACCCTACCATCAGGCAGGTAGCGCTCAGGCCTTGGTGGCTGGCTTTGTCGCCAAGGACATGGAGCCAAACTTTTGCTGTGCAACCCCTTGGCCTACTGGAAAAGCCACAGCCAAATATGGCTGGATCTGGCCACAGTTGCCCAGAAACACCTGTCCTATCCACCGACCAGTGTTCTAAGTGAGAGGGTAAAGAAGCCAGAGGCTGGCATGCAATTCAACCAAGAAAGCCGGTCAGTGAAATGGAAATTGAGGTATCAGGGAGTGAGGGACAGGCCTGGGTGGGTGGGGAAGGGGGATGTAGCAGGTAGAAGTGCAGAGGTACCTGGAGAGTCAGATGCCCGGCAAGCTGCAGTGTGTCAGAACTCCACTGTCTATACTGAGTCCACGAGTTTCTGTACCTAGGAGATTGATGAAGTGCAGTTCATAGACTCGTCTGTGACAAGTGGTTTGTAAGTTCAAACAAGCACTGAACCTGCACTTATCTCCTTGAAACCCGGCAGGCTTCATGGCCTGAGAAGTGGCTACCATGCTTGCTGTTTTCACTCCACTGCACCTTAACACACACACGTGACATGAGTTTTCCTCTGAACAGCTTGAGGTTTAGTTTCCCATAAACCCCTGTACCTATCTCCTTGAAGCTTGACAGGCTTTGTGGCCTCAGCAGAGGCCAGCCTCCCTGCTGTTTTCATTCAAATCAGGCAAGAAAGGACAAAGTTATAGACAGTTTCATGGTTCCCCATTATAGCCTATTGGTGAAACGTTGAAACAGCATTGAAACAGCAAAACAGTTTTGATGAAACAAAATGGAACAGTACTTTGAAACTAAATGAAAGGCAAAATGAAACATTGTCCCATCGAAACAGCGAAACGGAAGTCGAAACAAAATGGTGCTCTTTCGCACAGACCTAATATTTTTCTAATTCAGTCTTGCATTTTAACAGACAAACATATTTTTCTGTACTATACTGCGAAGCAGCTATAAAATATTACAAATGTGAAGTTTTGCAATCTGCGTTCCACGACCGACAGCCAAACAGGAATTGCTTTCATACCTCCCATTCCACTTCTACAGTATTTGTTATTTCTAACTGATGCATAACTTCTTTCTTTTGAAACTATAATACAGGAGAGCGAAAAACAACTGAGGCTGCCAGTGCGGAGCAAGCAGTATATATTTCATTTAGGAAAAACAAAAAGCAATCCTTCAAATAAGAAAAAAAAAAAGGCTTCTCAAATTTGAGCTATCCAGTTCTTGTACAGTATAGCTCTTTTAGTCAGGAGTTTAATTTCTCAGTGCAACCCCTACTTTGAGCATAGCTATACCAATATAAAGGTACAGTGTACAAATATACTGATACCCATAGGAATCTTTTTTTTTATAATATTATAACTCCATTCATGAGGAGGGAGCAGGGGCAGAAAGTGAGGGAGAGAAGAGATGGGAAGCTGTAAAACACTAACTACCAAAAGTATCATAACCTGAGGGAAAAGCCTGAGAAGCTTCACTCTCATAATTTAAAAGAGCATCACCGCAAATGATACAAACTTGTGGTGAATTTCCCGTATTTTATTAAACAGTATGCTGTATGTGATAGGGTGAATACCCTGTCATGAGTGGTGTACCAGGAGCACACAGATTCTCAAGGAGTTTTTGGTGTCTTGGAGCGCTGTTCGTTGACTTTAAGGGTTACTAAAAATGGAGTTCCAACATGTGTGGGGAAAGGAGTGCCCATTTCACCTGTTCCTTATAGCAAGCGAAGAGGTTGGGCAGGCCCTTATATTATTTTAGTTACCTCATGAGGATTGCATATGGAAGAAATCCAAAAAAGGAGCATGTCTGGGTCAACACACTTCTGATAGTCCATACTGCCAAGCTGTGAAGGAAAATCACTGACAAGTGTTTATGCAACTGGATCTCTGGAAGCAATTGTCATAAGAAATATGGCCACAGGCAGGGTGGCAAAAGAATTAAATATATGTATTTAACTTAGGCTAACCTAATCAATCACAGCCCTAAACATTCTTTCTAGATGTTGAAAATAACTACAAGTCACAAGAACTCTGTAGTAGATCTGGCTTGCTGGCTCCAGCTCACAGCTTACTAAAAAAATGTAACTTTTCATGTTAAAAATTTATATCTTCAAAGCAAAAGCTTATAATCTTTTGTCAAAAGAAGGGATATTTAGCAAAATATAAATGTTGTTGGGTAAAAGCCAACTCAGCTGTTTATAATAACTGCTAAGTAAGGCACTATTCCTACAAAGGTGTCCATATGCAAGGCGCAAAGATCTGCCCACTTGAATCCATTAGTATGCAGAAAGTACATAATATTGGTCTCTTTCAGCATGCAGGGAGAGTCCATGAGCACCCTTGAGGTTTTTTCCCCTTGAGTCAATGAAGTGGCTCTGAGGCCTGTTCAGTGCCACTGACAAGTGTCAGGAAATTCCAGTTAACATCTGGAAGTAGGATAAATCGTTTAGCTGTGTTGGAGAGAAATCCTCAAAACACCTTGAAACCCAACAGCAATCAAGGGGGAGGCTTGCACACAGTGGCTGCCACTGCCTTTCACCACCCCACACAACTGCTCCACGTGCAGCCTCTGCTCTAGGACTGGCTGCTGCTGCTTCCCACCCCTGCTGCACAACCAGCCGACACACCGGTTTAAAAAATCCATATTTTCAAATTTCCAGCAAGTGCTCAGTCCCAAGCAGACAAGATTTATGAGGTTATACTGTACTTCGTTGCTAAATTGACCTCCCAAAGTAGCTGAAAATTTCTTCTGCAAGACCACATATCCCACAATCATTTGCTGTTGTTTTGTCATAACTTACAACATTGTTATTTAGACTTGTTCCAAAGGCCTTTAATGGCTTTTGACCTGAAGAGTAAGTTTCTGTTCAACACTTGGTCATTATGACCACAGGAAAAATATCTAATAAAAGCTTGAATATCCCCTCATTGCACACCAGTGTGACTCCATTGTTTTTATAGGAATTACACAAGTGTAACTAAAAGTAAAATTAGGCACTGAGTCTCATGGAGAACTAAACGTACTTGCTTACCATATAAGAGCATATTTAAAAAGAATTTAATATTTCTGTTCTACATGATCACTCTTGCTAGTTCCTAAATATATCATTCTAATTGTCAGGATCCATGATGAAATAAATAGTGTATGAGTCACAGGGAGCTTAGCTGCTTCAAATGCTAAGCTACTATAATAAAGACACTGGAAATTACTTTCAATTTTCTCTTTAGTGACTGTAAAGACTGCATATATGTAAGAAAAGTAAGTCTGCTACCTGAGGGAACAGTACAGATGCAGCTTCTTATTGTCTGTAACTTATCTACCATTCTGTGTTTCTCCTACTTTGGTTCCTTTCTTTGGCTTTTTCTTTCAAAATTGCAATAAAGCATATCATAAGTTTTAATCATAGACTTTCTGTATGGGCTATGAGATAATCATTTTCTGTCATATTATTCCTCCTTGATAACTTTGCTATAAAGTGAAACCCCACACAATGTCCTTTGTTCAAAATAGCTAATTCTTTATTATCTGAGGAACAACAACACCCCATAATAATCTCTCTATACACCCTCATACCTGAAAACATCCTTAGTGTTTCTCATATTCTGAGGCAGGAACATTCAAGTTCTACCGTGCCTGGTCTTTTACGGAAGGGCTAGTCAATCATAGAAAAATTGGAGAAAGGAAATAGGAAAAGATTTTATCTTTGGAGATTAAAACTATATTGGGTGCATCTACACAAAATGTTTACTGCAGAATTGCCTAATTAACTTTGCAGGAAATGTTGCATTGTCTACACATGGAGTGCTATTAGGAAAAAATAAACTAATTAACTCCATGGTGGTACTTGTAAACACAACTAACCTATGGCGGAGTTTTTTACTCCACAACAATGAACATGCAGATGCTGACAGGGCTGGCTGTGGCACAGGGTGCTTCAGCATGGGGGTGCCTGCTGACTATCCTCCATACTGAAGCACTCTTGTGGCCCAGCCAGCCCTTCTGCAACATGTCGAACCAGACTAGAACAGCCCCAGACTGGCAGGCTGACCCCCCGGGCTCCCTGCCAGCTGGGGATGCTTCAGCCTGGCCCAATGTGCTGCAGTCCTGGGTACACTGTCAAACATGGTTCCCGGGAGCAATAAACTCTAGCGTGATACATGCTGGAGTTTATTGCTGCACAGTAATTGCATGTATAGATGCACCCATTGAGTGCTAGAGTACTTTGAGTCAATCTTTACCTAGAATCAGAGGATAAGAAGAAATCTCAAAGGTCATCTAGTCCAATTCCCTGAACCAATCCTAGACAAATGCCAATCTAGCCTCTTCTTGAAAACCTTCAGTGAAGGAGATTCCACAGTTTCCTTAGGCAGCTTGTTCCATTGTCCTATGGTTCTTATGGTTAAGAAGTTTGTCCTGAGATTTAATCTAAATGTGCTTTCTTGAAGATTAAATTCACTACTGAGCTCCCTGCCCTTTATGGTCAGAAAGAATATGTCTCCATTTAACCTCCTTTTCTCCTACTTCTTTCAACTTTTCCCTTTTCAACTTGCATTCTAATTCCTTTTTATCTTTTTTTGCTCACCAATGTATTAACTCCCATTTCTCTATGTTTTTTTAAATGTGGAGCCCAGAATTAAACACACTACTCAATCTGAAGCCTATTCAGAGCTGAGTAGAGTAGCACTATCACCTTTGGCAGCATTCATACAAAATGGCATTTACTTTTTTATGGCCTGTGTTGCATTGGTGACTCATGCTGAGTTTGTGATTTACCCTGTCCCTCCTGGTTACTGCCAGCCAATTATCCCTCACAAAATCATAGAGAAGTAGCGTGTTCCTGCTGGGGTCTGAATTTTCTTGGAGTGAACACAGAAATCATCCATTTGGACTAAACGTAAGTTGTAAATTCTTGGCTATGAAGAATGACCAACACAAAATATTGGTCCATATAAAAAATGTTAAGGTCCTTGGGCTTGTCTACACAGGAGTAGTCAGGAAAGTTAATCCATATTAACTAGATGTATGAATTTAATGTATATTCACTGACCTCTATTAATTAATTAGAGGTCCTGTGTAGATGATCTCATTAACAATAAAAGTAATCTTAATTCAATTTAGCTTAATTAACTTCTAAGAGTATGAAGCTAAACCAAACTAAGGACACTTAAATGATGAAGACCATTTACACAGGAAGTTAAGGCAGTTTAATTAATCCCCTTCTAAAAATTGTTCAGATTAATTTTTTGTGTGTGTGTCCCTGTGTAGACAACCCCTCTGAAATCAAACATGCAAAAGTAATTAAACACAAGTTGACACTGACAGTACAAAATTAAACTTTCTTCCATGTGTTTATCTGCTAAAAATGGTATCACTAAAGCATTTTAAGTTGCCTGTCAGCCAGGACTATAACGTTAAAAAAAAAAAAAAACAGATTTGGGAATACATCCTTTTAGTTTTGGGTGGTTTTGCTTTTCTTAATCAAGTGTAAACTGGCCGTGAAATGCTGAACTGTACTTTTAAAGTGTAAATGGATAAATAAAGGTTAAAGAAAGAAAAGTAAATATCAAATACAAATGAAAAGCAGTGCGGGTTATTTTTATTCATTACAATCTTTTTCCAGTTTAAGCTTGTGTGAGTTTTGTAAATGGCATCTTCTAACTGTTTAACAAGGATAATTGGCCTTCCAGTGAGTGCCTCAGTAAAGAGGTTCTACCATGTGAACTATGAAAAATTAAACCTACTCTATGAAATGAAAAGGAAGTGACTGCTCACTTTAGTAATAGCATTGTAGATAATGTCTGGTTTTTGTTTGGGTTTTTTTGTCTATGAAGACTGATGCAACAAAATATATAATTCCCAGCTCAGATACTGTACTGCAAGGGTGTGTCTACACATGAATTTAATGTGGGACCAGTTTACTTGCAAACAACATACTTAGTGGAGATATGTAGGGGGTGCATGGGAGTGAACATGCACCCACCTGAGAGTGCCAATGCACCCCCTGACTGGCCACGCTTGCTGCTTAGGCAATGACCAGAGGGGGCAGGCAGGAGTGCTGGTGACCCCCCTGTGAGTACCAGCTAGGGAACAGTGTTCCTGGAAGCAACCACAGCCACTTCCAGAAGCAGCTGCAGCCACTTCTGGAACCAGTTGCAGTGATTGGCCACCTCAGGATCAGCTGTGGGGAACCCCGCCTTCCTGGTCACTGACTGGTTGCTTAGGGGGCGCATGTGTCCCGTCACCCCCCAACTAAGGTGGCACCAGTTGCCCATGAACATACTCATGACTAAACATTCCCAGGCAGGCATCTACATGTGCAGGGATGTGGGAGCAGATTTGCAGCTCCTAGTAGCAAACTGATCCTGCTTCCTGGGGCTCTGCATCAGTCCCCTGCCACCACCAGGGAGAGCTGGGTGTTCCAGTCACAGCTGCCTGTGGTCAGAGGCCATCTTTAAAAGCCAACCCCACTCCTGCTTCCTGGCCAGCTGTATTTCTAGCCAGAAGAAGCATGCACAGCATGGAAACAGCAGCCAGCAGCTCTTGTGCCACAGTCTGTGCCTCCTCACACCATGGCTGCTCCAGCCCCTGCTGCTGGCAGTGACGCATAGAACCCCAGGCTTCTACTGGCTGCCATGCTGGTCCTGCTGGCATGCCACACAGACCACTGACTGGTCCACAGTCATCTGGGCCCTGCCAGATTCCCCACATAGCAACTGCCTGGCTGGCTGGACCCCAGTAGGGACATTGATGATGGGCTCTGGGACACCATTGCTGGGGTCATCCTCACCCTCCTGGACCTCCAGCCCTGCTGCCATTGGGCTCACTGGGCCAGCCAGGACTGGTGGATGCACATCATCCAGCAGATCTGGGACAATAAGCAGTGGCTGGAGACATCCCACATGACCTGGACCACTCTCCTGGATCTCTTAAAGTGCTCTTCCTGCACCTAGAATGGGAGAACACCACCATGTGGCCACCCCTCCCCCCACATACACCCAACTGGCCTTTACCATGCTGAAGCTGGCTACACCCACCAGCCTCTACTATGGCAGCCAGCTCTTTGGTGTGGCAAGGCCATCCTGGAGGTGTGTGGTGCCTTCTAGGCAGTGCTTGGAGGGTTCCATGCCCTGGGATTCCCTCAGTGTATTGGGACCCTGGATGGGACTCACTTCCCTGTCACCTGCCACTCCATGGCAATTGCCCCTATGACACCCAGAGGGGCTTTCACTCCATTGTGCTCAAGGCCATCATTAACAATTGTGTTGCCTTTACCAATGTGAATGCTGGCTGGCTGGGCAGGCAGTGCCTACAACACCCATATCTTCCAAAACTCTGCCCTTCCAGCCCTCATGAAGAGTATGCACTTTGCACTGGGGGTGCCAAAGCTCCAGCTGGTTTCTATGGTGGGTCATTGGGGACCCCATCTACCTGCTCCTCCTCTGGGTCATGCAGTCCTATGCTGGCCAGCTGGACCCCTGCCAGGCATACTTCAACAGATACCTGGGCCAGACCTGTGGCCTGGAGAAGTGTGCCTTCAGCTGCCTTAAAGGACCCTGGTGCACCCCCACCACCCACCTCAAGTTCACTGAGGATAACATTCCACAGATCATCATCACAGCCTGCATGCTGCATAACATCTGCCAGACTTGGGGGGAGCTGTTTTGTAAGACCTGGAAGAGGCTCAGTGGGCAGAGGACACTTGGCAGTGGGAGCAACAGTGGGAGAACCCTTCCACCAAGGCCCCAAGTGAGCTCCCAACAGAGGGGAGCACATCTACCAGCATGAGCCAGAGCATCAGGTGCAAGAGGCACTGACTGGCCATTTCTTCCTGCACTCCCTGCTGTAGCCTGGCTGGACAGCTGCCCATGGACCTCCACACCCCGATGCCCACCCCCAGAACCGCAGTCACTGTAGACAATTCTCAGGAAAACACTTTATTGCCCTCACAACAGACAGCCCTCCCCCCCTTCCCCAAAATAGAGACTATCTCCACTCCCTCCCCACCAATCGAGTTTCTCCACTGCCCACCCCTTTTTAAGGTTTTTAAAGAGCCTGGGGCTGAGGGTGCCATAGAGGCAGCCCAGCCCTTGGACTCAGCTCAGGCTGGTCTCTAGTGGCAGGACTGACAAGAAGTAAAACTGCTCCTGGTTGGCATATGTGTTACTGCACAGTAAGTTCTTGCAAGTAAATTTGCTGTTTGCATTTTCAGTAAAGTGTCTCATGTGGACATATCCAGAGAGCCAAAGACTAATGCTGAGGTGATGTCAGAATACAAAGACTTCTGTGAAGTCACAGTCTCATCATTTATTGGGCTCCTGAGGCCTTAACAAGGTTCCCAACTTCCTACTGACTACTTTCCAGTGCTAATATCAAGGAGGGGTTTGGTGAAATAATGGCTTTACTGTTTACTGTTTTTCTGGGTGGTGGGTCTCTGTAGAACCTTCCTCACAAAGGCTAATTTATTACATTGAAAAGAAGCACATACATCTCCTGGAAGACATCCATATTCCACATCATAGCTTATTGGGCAAACATCAAGACACACAGACCCATGTATCACATACCTGTTTAAAGGTCTGCTTTCCTGCACACAAGTCTCTAAGGGTTTTGGCAGGCAAGTTTTGAGACATATCAAAGTAGTTTAGGAGCACAAATCCCACTGAAAGTCTTTTAGCGGGCTTGTGCTCCATGGGGAATTAAACAATTAAAAAAATCCCATCTGCCATCAACACAGACATAATTCCTTGGCTCACAGATGTCTATAGAGGCATCTGTTCAGAAAAGATTTGCTTTATAAGCTGATGCCAAAATGTAACACTCTTTGTAGTCTCATGGTTTCCCCTCTGAGTTGCTAATACCAAAGTATACGCAACTACATGACACAAACTGTTCATACAAGACTGTTTGTTATGTCATCATAGAAGACCCCTGTGGTCAGTAATTCATTTCTGGCTGCTTTTTAAGCTGATGTCATAGTTTGTTTAGGTTAAGAATTTTCTTAAAAAAAGAGTCTTTGGATAAAATTGTTACGTCAAAACAAAAAAAATCCACTGGGACATATGACTTTCAACATGCATGGACTTTTCAGTCAAAATGAGAACTTCACTCACCCTTAAGTCAAAGAGTAGAGAAGCTGTCTTATTAGGATACCACCTCAACTGGCATGTCAAAAACCAAACTGCAAGTCCTTGCTCTAATTGGTTCAAAACAGGAAGCTAAACCTCAGTTTCTCACACTAGAGGGTCATGTCTTCGCCAGCAGGCTCTTCCAGGCAGGTTTCTCCCAATTTTTCCTTGGAAGCTGTTCCACATTGTGCAAATACATAAATCACCATTGGAATGAGGGAGAAGCTTTGTCTGCCTCTCTCTTCCATTTCCCCTTTCCCCACCCTATATCCCAAGGAAGTATATATACCATAGGACTCTGCTTGCTCAATCTCTCATGCTCTCTCTGACCATATTAATATTTAATTATTTAATCAAAATGAGAATATCTTAAACAGGAGAATCTAAGAATCACCCATGCTGGAATACCCAGTAGGTGATGTGTGCCCCACTTAATTGACTATTTTTAATTCTCAAACTTTCATGGGATAGGAGAACCAGTTCCTGCCCAATTCTAGCAATGGCATACAGGCCTCTCAGGTCTCACATGGCCCCAAACAGATTCAGCTTCTATGATCCAAAGGGCTGCAATTACTTAGAAAAAGAAACTTTTATTTTTAATATCCTTTAATTCATTCAGTTGTTCCATCACTATTTATCTCACCTTGATGCCCCTACCCGAAGTTTTGTTCAGCAAAGCTAGATCTATAAGAGCCTTTCATTTCTTATCTGTAGCAGACAAAATCCTTTAAAAAGCTCATATCAGGTTTTGTTTCATTTGACACTAATACATTAAGCTAGTGTGTGTCTCTCAGAACTCTTTGTATTGTGCTGTCAGCCTGCATTTCTCAATGTTAGAGGATTGCAGAGATGAAAATTAAATGGCATGTCAAGACTCACTCAGTCACAGTAGTGACAGCACAGGTAGGTAACTACAAATCATTCTCATCACTTGAGTACCCTTTTCTAAGGATGCTGAAGAGTTATTCCACACACATTTGCAAAACTTTATTTCTTTCTATCACCATAATAAATCTGCACTCTTGGGCTCCTGGGTCACAGCATGTGTCATGCAGGAACACCTGTGGCTCTTAAATGTAGAGGCCAACTACCAACTCACATCAAACAGAAGTTACACTCTGTCCATGCTGAGGGGAACACAACAGTTCCTAGCACTTCCTAATCTTCAGATCATTGCTCAGCACCAACCAGACAAGGCCACCAATCATGACTGCTGCTGTTAGCCACAAACATCAACCTTCTGCTGATAAAAGACCATGTTTTCCTCATGTTTTCTTCAGTGTCAAACTGACTTAATAGCATTTACATCATGTTCTCATTTTCTAGCCAGGCCAGTAGGAGGTATAGTGGCTCTTTATAACAGCTGGTGGCTCATGTAGTCTCACTTAACTTCCTGGGTTCAGATTGTGTACTGTCTCCCACCACATGTCAGTTATACAGCATTGCATATAAGTGCAAAACAGTTTCTCGCCAGAGTGGCAGTAATTTATATCTAAAATGCACAGACATTATGTTATATTACCCAAGTTGAAAAGCATAGAATAGTCTTCCCCTCTGTAGGTTTTATATATATTTTTTTATCTTGAGAGGTGTCTACTCCTGCATTTCCAAGATGAACTGGTCTGTCTACCAAAACTATGTGATGGGCTCACCATAGTATACAGTGGGCAACCACTCCAACCTGCAGCTGAAATGTCAATTTTCTGCTAAGGGGCAGTTAAAGGATGCATCAGCTTACTTTAATTTCTACTGCTGTAGTAAAAAAAATGGGTGTCCATTAAAAAGTATTCTTATGCAAAAGGGAACATCTTTCATCTACTGCTGAGCATTCTTTTTTCTGCTTTACAAGCTGTTTAGAAAACAGACTTATTACCATGTGATTCAAGGATTTTGTTGCCCATTGTTGTGAATGGCAAACACAGCCTAGCACAAGTGGATTGTATGCAGCTCATTCTATGACAATTGGTTGTCCAAAATTTGAAAAAGGAAAGGAATTCACAGAAATCTAGATCTCATCACAAAACAGAAAGAGGAGATAGATTTGTCTGAAGCCTAACAAATAATGCATACGTTTCTTCTAAAACTTACTCTCTGATTGTTTGACCTTCAGCCCGGATGGTTAAAGTGGAGGGCTGAGCATCAGAATATCTGGGTCCTCTTTCCATATCTGACACTGATTTACTGTGTAACCTTGGACAACATAGTTCCCCTCCATCTGTGCCTCACTTCTTTCTGCACAGAAATAGGGTAAAGAACATTCAGGATATGATCAAACTGTAGGGTGACCATAAATCCCAGATTGGCTGGGACACTACTGGACTTTGTATGCCATCCCTGTGTCCTGGCCACTTAGTGTAAATTGAAGCAAAGGGCCCCAATCTGGTAGCTGGAGAGAAAAAGAGACTACTGCCACACACAGTGCCCAGCCTGGCTCCTGGTGAGCAGCAGCTGGAGGCAGGGGTGAGGCCTGGGCTGAGCGTGGCTCCTCCTGCCAGGGGTGGGGATCAGCAAGGGTGGGGAGGGATGGAGGAGAGGGCTGCAGCTAGGGCTTGGACACCTACTCAGGGTGAGCCAGGGTGGTCACCAACTGCTGGCAGGCTCGTTCCCTTCTGCTGAAGCTGAGGCCTGGACTACCTGCAGTAGCCCTGGGAGGCTGCCAACAGTAAGGGGGACGGGCTACTCCCAGTCAGGTCTAGTTTTGGGGTGTGGGAAATGGAGCCAGGCCATGGGCTTCTGCACTGTTCCATCTTGCCACCAGGGCTACTGGGAACTGTGGGGTGGGAGCGGCGATGTATGTGCATGCATGGTGGATATGCCCCCTCTCCTGGATTTCCGTACCCCATCCCTGATTCCACTATAATATGGTCACCATGCCATACAGTGTCCCTTCTGCTGTTGGGGATGTCCACTCCCAAACATATACTCTTAACCCACTCATGTTCAGGGGTGCCAAACCTAAAAATGCAGGGGTGAAGACAATCCCAGGCATCCCTTTGTTGCAAAAGACTGCGGTCCATTTCTTGGAGGCCACCAAAATCACAGACACACACTTATTAGCAGCACAAAAGGTGTATTTGCAAATAGGGTCAGAGCAGAGTCAAAGACTCAGATTACTCTGAACCCCTGAGGAATTTTTGCAGCCTGTATTTATCCTTTCCCTCCTGGGCACGTGTGCAGAAACAGGAACTCTTACAGCTCATTTCCGTTTCATACAAACATATGTGTGGTTACATCACTACATCCATCGCATGTACATTATAATTAACTACTTAAGTATGCAGGGCGGAGAAGTAAATATGCATCAGCTAATTGCGCATGTTCAGAAAGTTCTTTAGGTCACCAAGAGTTTAAACCCCGCCCCCCTTCAAGGACACAGTCAGTTGAATTCCAGCTTCTGTAATCTGTATGAGAAAAGCTAGGGGGAGGCTGGGGGAGAGTGTGATTTAGTATAAGAAGAACTGTGGCAAGGCTGGCCAAGAAAAAAAGTCCTTGGCAGTGTTTTTTTCTTATCAGGTGCGAAATGCAAACTGTGCATTTCTAACAATACTCCATTTCTAACAACTTCATAGCGATTCTTGAGTCCTTTGTCTCCATTGTGCTTGAGAGCAGCCATGGGGGTTGCTTCTAAAGGGGCTTCAGGCCATGTATAATAGATGTGGCATGTGTAAGCAGGGCCAAGTAATAAGCATGCACCCTTAGGCCTAGCAGTGTAGACACCCCTAGTCTTTTAGTGGGGTGCTAAAAATTAATTCCAGATACTCATTTAAATAGTCCAAGAAAGATTGTGCAGAAGCATTTACAGGGTTACAAGGAGTGAATAAGCGCAAAGAAACTCGATCCAAAGATTTAGTTTTTACCACGTTAACCTGTTTTCAGATTTTATTAAAAAAAGTTCCCACTGGGATAATTCTTATAAACTGTGTCTTGTTTGCATTTAATTTCCCTAAGATCTTTCTCAGTCAGATTTCCAGTATTGTTTTGTGAACAGTGTTTACACTAAACAGAGAAGCAAACCGCAAAATAAAAATATTTATGCACCTCTGAAGAGAACTGAAACAGTTTTGCAAGCTGGATTTTTCTTGGATATGTCATAGGTTTGCTAAAACTCCGGCATATGGCAGTCTTAGAGAGATGTTGTAGCCATGATGGTTCAGGAATTATGCGAGAGGCAAAGATTTCTTTAAAGATAAGCAGAAATTCATGGAATTTGGTTAGGCAGTGTACGGAAAAATTAAAAAAAAAAATACTGTTGCTATGAATGAGCTCATCAAGATTGAAAATGCTAATCCAATCTCTGAGCATGACTTCCTGATCCAGAATGCATTCCAGTGCCCTTGTCATTGTTGCTGTGGATGACTAATTCTAGGGGGGGAGAAAAAAAAAAAGCAAAAACCCCACCATCCAAGTCCTTTATCCTGTAGTAATGTAATATAAAAAATTTCCACATGTAGTGGTACATTTTGTGCTGGTGGTTTTATATCATATTTAAATATGTCTTTAAATAAATAGAGCTGTTGTAATTAATGTTATTATTAACCATAGAGAGTTCACACAAAGAAATAAGATATGCAATATATATGACATCAATCTATTCATGTATATGCAGGAGTGGTGCGGGGGGGGGGGCTATAGCCACCCCAAAATTCACCTTAGCCCCCCCATCGCTATGTTAGAAATATTGTTAGAAATGCGCAGCTTGCATCTTGCACCTGATAAGAAAGAAATACTGCCCAAGGCTCCTTTCTCCCCCTC
>NW_017728948.1:18935249-18952355 GCF_001723895.1 Crocodylus porosus
ATGCGATGTATGTAATGATGTAACTACATGTATGCTTGTATGAAACGGAAGTAGCTGTAAGAGTTCCGGTGTCTGCACACGTGCTCAGGAGAGAGAAGATAAATTCTGCTTGCAAACACAATTAGTTTGTCAGAAGCTGATTTGGACATCAATGCCCCACTCTGACCTTGTTTGCAAACAAATACATCCTTTTGTGCCGGCTGGTGTTTGTGTGTCTGTGAACTTTGCGGGCCTCCAGAGAAACGAACCGCTTTTGTGCAACAGCTATGCCTCCCAGTGTCACCACCACCACCCACCCATTCACCCCATGGAGGCACCTGAAGCCCACAAAGGCGTGGTACTGCTGACCCAGCTGAGCCCAGGCCTAGCCCAGCCCCCACACTGGGACAAGGTTGGCACTGCCCCTGTGTATATGTGATTTAGGCTCCCACTACAAATTACATCTATTATGCAATTACCTAGTTAATTGCACAATTAATTTAAACTGGTTACATGCACGAATTAACTATGGTACCTTAAAAAGGACCAACCAGCTATAAAATTATTGCTGGAAAATGTGTAATTACTGGTTCTATCCAACTTTAATTTGCAATGAAACATTTAACTCAGTTACATAGACATTACTTAATCTATCGGACAATCTATACCAAAGTTTCCAGAGTGTGAAAACAACTTAATCCCAAACCCATTCTCAGTCACACAGACAACCTCTTGTCCCATTGATAGTAAATGCCTAAAAATAGGAAGAACAGTTCAATACTTGAAATGCCAACTAACAGCTTGGGGGACACAAGTTAAAATATTTGGTCCAGCAGCCGGATATTAAAATCCAACTTCATAAAAGTATGTAGATAACCATATCCAATTAAAATCCATGGAATCTTAGGTACCTAACTATATCTTGGAAGAGCTATGCTTATCTGTGCCTTACGTTACCACCTGTAAAATAGCATTTCTGAATTGAACAAGTCAGTTATGTGGATAAAAACTTTGATGCACTCAGGTACCATAGTAATGAGGACTACAAGTACTTTAGCCAAAGTGGCTGGATTTTCAAAGGAATCCAAAGGGTTATACATCCAACCCTCACTGAATTTAAATGAGATTTGGGTACCTACCTTAGGTCCTTATCTAGTTTGGAATATAATTTGAAAAAGGAGTATAAAAGAACAGGAGCGAATCATGAAAAATGTGTCTAGATCACGGGACATGAAGACCAACTGCCTAAGCAGCAGCTCTGCAGAAAAGGACCTGGGGGTTACAGTAGACAATTACATGAATATATGAGCCAACAGTATATGCCCCTGTTATGAAGGCTAATGGCATACTAGGTTATATTAGTAGGAATGTTGCCAGCAAATCAAGGAAAGTGATCCTCCCCCTTCATTCAGCACTGGTAAGTAATGGATCCAATTTTGGGCTCCCCACTACAGAAAGAGTATAGACAAATTGGAGAAAGTTCAGTGAAGGGCAATGAAAACAGTTATAGGGCTGGGGCACATGGGCTGTGAGGAGAGGCTAAGGGAACTGAAAACTTAGTCTGCAGAACAGAAGACTGAAGGAGGGATTTGATAGCAACCTTCAACTACCTGAAGGGAGCTAGACCATTCTCAGTGGTGGCAGATGACAGAACAAGGAGCAATGGTCTCAAGCTGCAGCAAGGGAAGTTTAGGTTACATATTTAGGCAAAACTCTCTCACTAGAAGAGTTTGTAAAGCACTGGAACAGGTTACCTAGAAATGTTGTGGACCCATTTGTAAGAATCAGTCGTCAGTTCCAACCCAGTAAATAGTTTAATTAGAAAGCAGCCCCATGGCCTTGCTAGTGCCCTTCACTCCCAACCTATTGCCCCTCACCTCCTGGCCCCAGCCCCCCAGTGTGTGGGGCAGGGTGGGATCTGGGGTGAGGGGGGAGCAGGGCAGGTTCCCAAAGAACGACAAGCCCCTTGCAAGCTTAAACTCTGCCAGTCTGCAGGGGAAACCCATGGTTTCCCACAATTTTCTCCTTTAAAGGTGAACCCATTTTAAAAGTTTGTTGATCCATTTTTAACATTTGTTCATGACCTTTTCATATATTTTTGTGACCCACTTTTGGGTTGCAACCACAGGTTGAGAAATGCTAGATTAGATTAGGTCCCTTCCAACCCTAATTTTCTATGATTCTAAGATCAGTCTCGATTCAGGTTTGTCCTGAAAGCTTTATAAAGAGATTATCTGTGGCATATGATTTGGGCATTAGATGTCTGCAGTACATGTATCAAGTATTAGTCAGGATATGTTCCTGCCAAATTAGAGAAACCCAAAATAAAAATTGTACAGAAGCCCATTGATTTGTATAGAAGCCTGTATTTCTTTAATGAACTCTTGTTATTTAAGGAAGTCTTTGACTCTATATATTGTGACATTCTTTTAATAATTGGAGGCACCATCCACTGATCTATTTCAAATCTGACTGAGGTTTGCTAGAGACAGTCACATGAGGGCAGTTACAGTTACTTGCAACAAGTTTTGAAATCTAGGATTGTCCTAACATGAACCTTTTCAAACTTCTAGGCCTGTGAACTCATCTCAATTGGCACTGCCACTTGAAAGAAAAATCAGTTTTGAAAGATTTTGTACAGTCTAATGGACACATTAAAATATTTTTCTCTTCATTCACTATCCTTATTCGCGTTCTCCAAAAATGTATTTAGTTTGGCTTTGAAGATGTTTTTACTTCGCTCAAGTGTATCGAGTAAAGAACTAGAGCAGCAATAACACACTTCCTTACCTTCAGATGTGCCATGGGCCACAGTTTTGCCTGTCGTGGCAGCCTTTTATGGGGCTTCATACACATAAGGCCATCTGCTTAGCTGACTCACTAGATTGTATGCCAGATTTAATATTGTGTAGGTGGCAGCCTGTTTAATGCTTCATGTATCGTATATTCTTAAATAAGTGCCTCCTCTGAGAATTGTTGCATCAACCCCAGCTATAGCATGTGAGGTAAGGATTTCCTCTTGCTTTTTGTCTCTTTTCTCTATACCACAGCTTGTTATTTGGGTCACAGAAGTCAGAAAATACATTCATACCATTGGCAGAGTAAAATTCCTGTAATGTGACATTGACTGCCAAAGGACAGAGTCAGCATCTTGTGAGAAGAACGCCGGACCACGCTCTTGGACCATGTTCAGAGGTAATTTAGTTTGGAAAGTGATTGTAACCCTTCTACAAAAAGGGCCAGATTCACCTTCATCCTAATACAATCAAATAATATTCAAGCCCGCAAAGAGATACCTGGGAAAACCAGTATGTCATTATCTAGGTACTCATGATGAACAATATTTTTCCACTCAGAAGCAATGAGTTCCAGGGGATAATCCCAGATCAGGCTTTATCAAAGGAAAAAGAGAAATACAGTGAGGCAGCAACTTGGGGAAGCCTGAAAAATAAATTGAACAGCAAGTAAAATTAAGCTCCCACTCCAAAGGTTCCTTGCTAATAGTTAAAACCCAGTCCTCTTCACACTGCTGTGAGTGGTTGTAACATAGCCAGTCACTACCTTGGTCCCCATATCTATTCTCTATTCACTTCCCTGGAGTGTTTTAAACTTTCTAGGCCATCTCTTCAACAACTTTACTGCACTTTGGAGAGGAATCAGTAGCCATCCAACTAGGCCCCAGTGGAGTCATTACAGTAAGTAGGAAACATTCCATGGTGAAACTTCTCCTCCTTCTTTATTGTATCAGCCCTTTTAATAGCTCTTCGCCCCCCGCCACTGCAAACAACAAGACTTATTAGGGTGCTCCCTGGCTCTGGGTACATTCATTGTTAAATGTGAATTTGATCTTCTACACTATCCACGTGACGTCAGTATTTTAACAAAATTGTCTCAAAACAACAAACAACAGGAATGCAAATCTACAGAGTCCACCTACCCGTATCCCCTTGCTCATAAATATATGCCAGAAGAAAGCCCTCTCCTCTGTAGGACCTCTATTCATTTAGAGGTCTCAAGCAGTTCTAGCCTCAAGTTGTCCCCACTCTGTTAGGGCTTTGGGCCACAGTAATAGAAAAAGCAATTAGCAAAAGAAAGAAAGAAAACTTGGTGAGGAAATCTGTAATGTGTTAACAGATTAA
Source organism: Crocodylus porosus (assembly GCF_001723895.1). NCBI lineage: Eukaryota > Metazoa > Chordata > Crocodylia > Crocodylidae > Crocodylus > Crocodylus porosus. The sequence goes on from NW_017728948.1 coordinate 18,939,368, forward strand.
ATACCACCTCTTCATTTGCAATGGAAGTGAAGAGAAGCAGAGAGATGGAAAAGTGCAGTGTGCCTAGAGTGTGAATCTGGGGGAGTAGTATGGGTCTGGGAGAAATATGTCAAGAGTTTATCATGCTCCACATGAGCAAACCTTCAGTTAAAACTTGTCAACCCCCAGCACATACACCTGCATCCTGCAGGTCATCAACAGATGACTAGGGACTGGTGAGCGCTTTTCAGTGAAGTTAGTGAATCCCATTCCAAGAGCAATTGAAAATGGGGAATTTAACTACCTAATGACTTATATATTGGACCCCGTAACCTTATATAGGCATGCAGGAGACGCTTATTTTCTGTTCCCTTATTAAGATGATTGATGAGAGGAACTTGAGTCATTGGGGCAGAAGGAAAAAGTCATTATCATTCCTCATGCAGCATATGTGCATATGAAGATCCCACTAAAGTCAGTTAGCCTTCTACAGGCTCAAGGCCGGGCTTCCTTGCTCCTTGGAAATCAAATCCCAGAGCTTCCAACAGCCTGAGGTCTTGCTGACAACAGTCCTAAGATACATACTATTTCTATTACTGTTTTCTTTTGTCCTCTAAGCTGAATACATTCAGCTCCCTGGTCTCTAGTTTCACATTTGTGTTGGCTGAAATATCACTGCAGTAGTTAAATAAATTGCCTGTAACTTTTCATTGATGTACATTGTTTCACTTTAAAAACACATCATATACATCTATCCCTTTTCTGTAGCAATGGTGTTAGTGTAAAAAGTGCTTTTGCCCAAGTAAAGCAGTTTTGTGTTCTATATTTTTTCACCTCAAGTAATAGGATCCATGTTCAGCCTTGATATGAGGGCGTAACTCAGTTGTTGTCAGTGGAACTGCACTAAGCCTGCATTTGGCCCTTGATGTTGAAAGGTAAAAAGATTAAACTGATTAGATGAAAGAGAATGTCATTGTTTGATGTATAACCATCCCACTCACCCCATTCCCTTACCATCACATTTATAATCTGTAGAAAATCTGAGGATTTTCAAGTATTTTACCAGATAAGATCTTCCTATACATTACCATACAGAGCACACAACAGATTACGACATCAATATATATTTCCTATAAATCAATGATATGCTTCTTTTAAAATTACAAAATGTTTAGCAGAATACATTTTAGAAGGGAATAAGTACCTTTAGCCCAATGGTCTTTACTTTTCATACACTAATCATCTACAAAGTCACTTAAATGAAATCAAAGAATGACCCTTTGAAGAATTATTCTCTTTAATACAGAGGCCTAGAGTGTAGCCAGCAGTCCATCCCATGACTGATCAACCTTGGCCAAGAATTAGACAGACCATTTGTATTAGGTCTGCAATGGGAACTGTGTTCTCTAAGTTGTATGTCAACGAATGCTAATATCCCAGTGAATGGCAGCCCAGAGACTCTTCCTTTTATTGGAGAAAGGACATAGGCTCCTCATGGGACACCTAAATTCCCTGGAACCACCTGGGGACTGGAAAGCAGATCTCTTTTCCATCCTGCTTACCTAGATACCCTTTTTGTACTCCATAGGAGTTGTAGTTACCAGTTCAGATCTTGAAAGACCAAGTTCTTTGGCCTGGTCCTCATTAATAGGATTGTCATGCTGTTTTAGATGTAGTTTTCAATGGTGGCTTTGGTTTTAATATTGTTTAATGCAAATTTTATAAATTGCTGTTTATTATTCCAGTTGTGTATTCTATGTTTCTTAAGGGATCCGAGCCTCTCAACTGCATTTGCTGAACAAAATCTGACAGCATTTGTATCTCAGAAACCTGTGACAAACTGGTTTTCTTAGCTATGGCTTTCAAGGACCAGAGCATGAAAGGAATAAAAACTCTCTGGAGGGGTCATCTGGTATCTACCACTAATGGCACATGTACCCTGATATTTGGAGTTGATTCTGAGGGTTGTAGTCAACCAGCCTAGTCAAGCCCTTCACTGTTTGTATCATATCTTGAGGCCCACACCAAAACTATGTACCCTGAGCTGCTTGTTCTCCAAGAGGAGCCATTGTAGAAATCACACAGAAGACTACTTGCATCTTCTCTGGCTGGCTTTGGTTATGAGCAAAAATGACAGGAAGAGGGGCCCGGAAAGGGTGAAAGTCACCCTAACCAAGCTTAAAGATTCCTTTTGGTGGCCTGCTATACTTTTACTACTAGATTCTACAGAAAAGCTTGAATACCACAACTAGATCTTGAGGTTGATGAGAGCTACTGGATGTTCAGCATCTTCAGGCCATCTATTCATATGACTAAATATTAATTTATAATTTTTTTTCTTCTTTTAAATCTTAGCTATATGGTTCTTTCCACTTTGCACTTGTCCTTACTGAAATTCATCTGATTGATTGTGAACCATTTCTCTAGCCTATTCGAGTCATTCTGAACCCTAGCCCTACTCCGGAGTATGTGCAACTCCACCCAACTTGGTGCCACTGTAAATTTGCTAAAACTGCACTCAGTCCCACCATTTAATTTATTAATGAAGATATTAAACAATGAGTAACAAGGAACATGACTAATTCTTGCCATAATTTGCTGTCTCTTTCCTAGAAAGGAAGACTAGTCTTAGACTCAAGATCATAGATTGAGAACTAAGCTAGGGCCAGACATCCAATTCAAGAGCTGCAAAGTTTCTGGACTGGAGTGATAGGGAGCTGCTCTTTTACCCTGTTCCCTTTCTCCCATGGCAGGCAAGCTGTCTCCAGCTACTGCCATGTGGGCATCAGCAGAAGGAGCTGGTCTACTTCTGCTTCCTGCTTCTGGTGCAGAAAAAGACCACTCCCATCTGTACAAAGGGTGGGAGGCAGAAGAAGCACAGCTGGACCTGTCCTGATAAGGGATGGGTTCAGCTGTGAGAGAATCCTCCCTGTCCCATACAAAGGTCATCCCAGAGAATGTCATGGCAGAATGCTCTCCTGTCCTATAACCCAGAGACGTGCACATGGCAGGAAGTAGATGTGTTCACAGCTGGAACCCAGCTCCCAGAGTCCTGGGACAGTAATAATCAAGGGAGAATGCCTTTCACAACCCCACCCTGCCAATCCTCTAGGAATGTCCCTTCATCCAGTGCATATATCTGGAATGACCCAGGTCCATTCAGTGTGTGTGGGGGAGATGGACACTGGCACTGCTGCCTGAACAGTGCAGTCCCCCAGAGTGCTCAGGTAGCGGTAGAGTCCCTACAGGCTCTCATACAGCTTGGCCTTGGAGTGTTTTCAGGGAGCCAGTGCTCTTCCTCCCTTTTGCAAGGATGACTGGGATATTGGGAGTATCCCAGTATTGAGAGAAAATAAATTCATTGAAGCTGTCATGACAGAATAAAGATGTTACTGGTGGGTAGTGCTCACATTTTTTCCCAGAAGAGCCACTTCTCTTCTGTATAAAACCCCTTGAATGCTTGTATGCTCTCTTGTTGTTCTGACAAATTACAAATGTAATGCCTGTAGATAGCCATAGGCAATGCAGGTGTTTTCCTAGCTCTGCTAAGCAATCTTTTTCACCCTTCCTCCTGTGAGGAGTGAAGCTCTACCTCTGCACAGTAAGGGCTCTCTGACATCTTGGGTTTAACACAGCAAGTTTCTACTCCTGAGAATGTTCATCTCCTTGCAGAACTGAGCCATAAATCCCTCTGAGTCAGTATAAAACAAGGGAAATCATGTTACCCTGTATTACCTACTAGGATATGCTACAAAGATAAATGCACTTACATTTTTGAGGGGCATGAATACTAAGTGTGAAACACTGGGCATGTCTACAAAGACACTTTACTTGAGATTAGGGCAACTTACTGAGCAGTAAACATCACCACTTACTGTGCAGTAATTTTCTGTAGTGATGGGTGTCTGGTGCCTCTTGAGTCAGGGACCGGGGGGGTCCCCCAGCAGCTGATCCTGCTGACTGGGGGTGGTTCCTTTGCAGCCAATCCAGCTGACTGGGGGAGGGGTCCCCAGTGGCTGATCCCACTGACCAGGGGGAGGGGACCCCCATGGCGGATCTCACTCGCTGCAAATGCGGCCGCGCTGCTTCCGGAACTCCCAGCTTTTGCTGATGGCCCCGCTACTTAGCCGGCGCTCATGGGTGGGCACTGCCACTGCAGCCAAGGCAGGGACAATGTCCCCCAGCCCCAGCAGCAGGGAGCTCCCAGCTTCCACTCCACAATTGTGGAGCAGGGGCTGAGAAATAACTGGTCTCCTGGGGATGATTGTTCTCCATGATCATGGAGTGGGGAGTGGGAGCTCCCTGAATGGGGACAGTTCCCCACCCAGTCTGGAGCTGGCTGGGACCTGACTGGGACAGTTCCTGGTCAGCCCCAGGCTGCATAGGGAAATCTGCATGTGCAGCCTAGAGGTGGCTGGGGACTGTCCCACTTCAGACAGTTCCCAGCCAGCTCCAGGCTGGACATGCAGATTTCCCCATGCAGCCCAGGACTGGCCAGAAACTGTCCTGGTAAGAGGCAGGTCCCAGCCCCATGCCCTGATCAGGCATAGATGGTAAAAGGCCAGGGCTAATGGGGCTTAGCCCCCACAAGCACGGGGCAGTGGTGGCAGCGCAGAGAACCACAGGGCAGCCAAGGTACGGGCTCCGCATGGTTACAGAAGTGTGGGGAGGGGCGTGCAGAGACATAGACATGCAGCCGCGGCCTGCAGGAAGCCAGGAATGCAGGCTGACAGTGTGGAGCAGTACCTAGCAGGCAAGTCTGTGAAGGGAAAGGGCCATGGGGGAGCAAATCAAGGACCCCACAGTGGAGGAGGGAGTGGGGCAGAAGCAGGGGCAGGGACTGGGGTGAATGGGGCCCCAGGGTAGGTCATGGGACAGTCAGAGCCTTGGGCGGCTTGTCTAGGGGCAGTTTCCTGCTGCTGCGTGCACCCCAGGGAGGCATGGGGGGCACGTGCCCTCTGGATTTGTGTGCAGGGTTGAGCAGAGGTGGGCTGCCCCTGGGGGCTGGGGCTCTGCACCCCGCTGCCATTGCCCCAGGAGCCATGTGATGCCATGTGCCTCCCACTGCCGGGTGGGCAGGGGATGCAGCACAGCCTTTGTGCAGCTCCTGGGGCAACAGCAGCAGTGTGAAAAGTCCCAGCCCACAATGACAGCCAACCTCTGCTCTGCCCCACACACAAGTCTGTGGGGCACATACCTCCCACGCCTCCTCCAGGGTGCGTGCAGCGGTGGGAGGCCCTCCCCCGCCCCACCATTGTGCCTCTGGACAAGCCACCTGGGGCTCTGCCCATCCTATAACCTGCCCCAGGGTCCCATTTACCCCAGACCCTGCCCCATTTTCTCCCACACCATAGCAGCCTTGATCTGCTTCCCCACACCCCTTCTCCCACACACACTTACCCGCTGGGCAGTGCCTGTGTAGCAGAACAGCAGAAGTATATTTTAAGTTTTACTCAGGCCCCCCAAGTAATATTTTTTCTGTCTGCCTATGCAATTGGGTGATCGAGGCATGGGACTTGGAAAGACCTGCAAATGAGAAGCAGGTCCCAACCCCCAGCCCAGATCCACTAATGGGGCAGCTAGCAGTAAGCCCCCAGGACTTTCCCCTCCCCTGAAGCTCTTTCCAAGCCTCTTGCCCCCTATCAGGGATCCAGGGCCAAGAGCTCCCTGCTGCCAAGACAGGGGGACATTGTCCCTGCCCAGGCCCTGGTGGTGAAGCCCACCCTGGCAGTAGACAGCTCCTGAGGGGGCAGGGAGCAATCTCCCAGGCCCCACCAGGAGATGGCCATCTCCTGGCCCTGTGCTCCCTGCCAGCCCATGGGCTAGCACCTAGGAGGAGCCTGGAGCTCCCTCTGGCTGGTGCAGGACCAGTGGGGGCAAAAGCAGATGGCTGCCATGAGCAGCAAATCTGCTTCCACTTCCCCACATGTGTAGAAAACTGTTGTGGAGTAGGTTTACTCTAGAGAAATTTACTGTAGAGTAAACCTACCACAGAGCATTTGCACGTCTAGATGCCCCCTCTGTTTAGGGCAACCTCTAAATACAATAGATAGATCTGTTTCTGAATTATTATGTTTTCTAGATTCCACTGAATAATATATGTTTTGGCTTAATTTACTTTTCCACTCGTGTTTGTCCACGTCTCCTTGTATTATATTTATTTTGAACCTGTCAAGTTTCCTACTGAAGTATTTTTCCCTTTCCTGACTGTCGTTCTATTCCGCTTTTCAACTGAATGTCATCTGCAAGTGTCAATAGCATGTGGGAAATACACAACAGATATACTGGTCTGTCAGATTACAAGAGATTTTTTTCCCCCCAGAAATGGTATGGAATATTTTTCAGTGCGTAAATGAACATATTATTTAAGTGATTGAATAAGAATGCTAATGGCACATGTTATTGACACACACAATAGTCATGGGAAGTATATGGCCTAAATTCTTCCCTGATAAAATCTTATATAAATCAATCGAATTACCCAGGGATAAATTTCATCCAACAGAACAATTTTTTTGCTGACTTTTACTGAAATTTTTGGGTCATATATTAACCATCTGTTGAAATAATTTAACAGAGATAGGATATTCAAAGCTTCTAAGCAGCAACATATTAAATTTATCAGCACATATGTTCAAAGAGCTTGAGGCCAACATTTTGTAAATATTGAAAGCATATTTATCTAGTGGATCCAGTGGCACTTATTGTTGTTATGTTTTCTTTCAAAATCTATAATCCTCCAATGCCAAAATATGCAGTTAAGATTGTGTTTGTTTTGATACATACTTTTAGAAGTCCTTCTGTTTCACATTGCAGATTGTCAGGCCAAAATTGAGAACAGACACAGCATCAAGCCATTTTCACATACGCCTGAAACCAATTAGCAGATGAGTTTTAGTTTGTTGATTATTTGCCTTGGTAATTCTGCTATAGTCTGCTTGGTAATTTGAATTCATTAGTTCAGGTTGGGGACAGATAGACAGAGTAATGAAAACAAACTTCCTTCCTATAAAAAAGCAGAGACTTTACTCCCAGAAGAACACAATAAGAAATATTTGTATGATACTGGTTTTTCAGTTAATCTCCCAGCTCCTCTGCTCCTCCCTTGTCTCCCAGCTCCTGCCTGTCTTACCCTGTCCCACCAGGGTTGATGAACCATGGCAAAGGTAGTGATGTCTTAACCGCCTATGTACAACTATGGAGTTGGATGCTTCAAGGAACTAATGAAGAAGCAGGGTTTGGTTCAGCCACCTGTGACTGCAGCACAGCGCCTCAGACTATGCAACACCTGCTGCACTGCCCACTGCTTGAAGGCATACATACAATGAAAAAGTCTCACAAAATACAATAAGCGAGCACAAGCATGTGTAACAAAATGATTAACTGTGGTGTAGATGCAAGAAGAAATAAGTGTTTCAGGTGTTTTGCTGAAAAATTCCTATAAGTTTTTTCTATAACAGATAATCAAATAGAATTGAAAAGAATATAACTGAGCTAATTGTTTAAGTTCAAAACTATTACCTTTGGAAGCTTCCTGAAAATATGATGATGTGCTGCAAGATTTGAAGAGTGTGCCTTAGGCACAGCCAGAAGCATAGATAGTGTACCAACTTCAGGACCAGCCCTGGGATGTACAGAACTTGAGACACCTTCTGTAGAACAATTGCCTCTCCAGTTCTCCTCGCTTCCAGAGAAGAGTAGTCATTTACTGGCCAAACCAACTATAATTTATGTCATCCCCCACCTCTTACAATATTTCAGCTTTGCTAGTGAGCCCTGTTCCAGAAGGAAGTAGGAAGGTGCATGTGTACTCAATAGGCCCTACTCTATGGATAATCAAGGGTGCTAGTTTGTTCAGCAGAAATTAGAAAGCCTATTTCTTTAGCTCAGGCTGTACAGCTCACTATCTAAGCCAGTGATTCTCAACTCAGGTGTTGTGGCACCTCAGGGGGCTGCAATGTCATTTTAGCACTAAAATTAGCACTATTAGTTATGGAAATACAGCTCAAAATAAACCTAAAGGCCATGTCCACATGACCATGGATCTTTTTTTTCTTGGGGACGACTAGCAGTGGGACATCTTGTGCCACTGCTATTTGTTCCCAAGGAGCACCCATGCCATGCACCCTCTGGCATGCGATAAGTTATTCTGGGTGGGTAGAGGAGGCTCAGTCCAACACTGGGCTGACCCCACCAGCCTTACGTGGGGTCTTGGGGGCCTTCTGAGGCTGCAGCAGCGGTGGTCTTGCTACTTTGGGCCTGGCTGACAGCTGGATTTCCTGGGGTCAACCCCCCCTCCACCACTGCTACCTTGCAGTGCGGAGAACACCCAAATGTGTGGTATGTGGTACCACAGACTGCATGGCCACACTTGTTTGCTTGTGGCCAGAGATTTCAAATAGGAATCCATTGTGTCAAAACCATTCTGACCTGTTATGGTCTTTCCAAGTTCTTTGCAAGCAAAAAAAAATTAGATCCAATTATTCAAAATTCTAAATTTCACATGTGACCTCTCAACATTAACATTTTAGCATAAATTAACTGACACGTCAAAAAAAAAAATTCTTTCAAAGCCAGGAAACAAAACCGTTACTTTAAAAGTGTTAGAATAGGACAATTAACTATGTATAACCCTTTTCCCCCCATTGTTTTTAAATCAGAGGATTCATCAAAATTCACCCTTCAAATCAACAGTCTCAACTGGTATTTTACAGTAATATAATAACAACAACAACAACACTCATTTCACTGTAAAATTTTTAACTAGCTCTAGCAGCAGGATCATATTTTTTATTCCCGTGTGTAAGCATGTAGGCTAAGCCTCGATTCTCATGCTGTGCTTAAAACTGAAAACAATGCTTTGAAAACTGTTCTCTTCTCTTCTTAGAAAAGAGAATGCTACCTTTACGCATAAACTGGGGGCTTATGGAGGCCTGCCCATGACCTTAGAATCAGCCAGGTGGGATTTCTGACTTTATTCATTTCTATACCCCCATCTCTAGTTCTGTTTATAAGTTAAATGGCAATTCACTGGAGAAATGTCATAGCTTAATTGTCACTTTTCTCTCTAACTGTGATAAATATAGAGTAATATAATTAATGCACCAACAACAGAAAAGGTACTGTTCCTTGGGAAACAGAATTCATAAGTTCACTGATGTTGTCCTAGCAACTTGGCAGAGTTGACATAGATTCCTTACTTTGAAGGAGGAGTATGTACGTGTCAATGCTGAAACAGTGGTGCTGCACACAGTCAAATTACAGAGAGCACTGAATAGGATAAAATACTGTTTTTGCTATTTCAGTGACTCAAAAGTGTCCTGGGTGCTAAACTCACTGAGATTGCTAATGAAGCAGATTAATTTAGGGCCTGATCCGAAGCTCACTGAAGTCAACAGAACAACTCCCAGCAGTTTTATTGTAATTTACCCCAAGGACAGATTTTTAAAGGTATTTAAACACACAGGCTGGATTCAGATGTGCAGGCACCCACAGTTTGCAGTGCTGCAAACTTCTTTGTGGTGCCACAAACCATATGTGCTGCATATTAAACCATGCATGGTGTTGCTAATTTGAAGTGATGGGGCAAAATTTGCTACCAGGAGATTCAGGAACAGTACTATCTTACAGCAGAGGACTTAACTGCACTGAAACACATGTGTAGATGGTGACCAGGGCTGCCTAAGGCACAAGGATGCCTTCTGCCTAGCCCCACACTTAAGTAGCCTTATTCCCCAGCCAGGCCATCTGCTGCCGAACGCCACCACCTGGAGCCTGGGGCTGACCAACCCTGGGGCTGCTCTGTCCCAGCTTTAAGTGCTGCAGTCCCAGGTGCACATGTACACCCTGTGCCTGTGAGTGAAAACTCTAGTGAAAACTGAGCTGGAGTTTATTGCATCACATTTATTATATGCACCCACTCACTATTTGCTCAACAGCAAATAGGTAGAGCCCTTTTCTCCCCAGCACCACCTGGGGTGACAAGCTGGTGGAGAATAGGTTTAGGTTAGAGATCAGAAGGCAATAGTTTACAGTTTGGGTGGCCAAAATCTGGAACCAACTTCCCAAGGAAGTAGTCCTCGCCCCTACCTTGGGCAAATTCAAGAGGAGGTTGGATGATCACCTGTCTGGAGTCTTGTGAACCCAGCATTCATTCCTGCTTGCGGCAGGGTGGTCAGGCTAGATGATCTGTTCAGGTCCCTCCTGACCCTAGCTACTATGAAACTATAGACATATCACTCCCTTTGATTTCAGTGGAAATGTGGTACATAACTACTTTTATATATCCAACTCAATACTTTGATGAAACGACAATTTATTCACTTATCCTGCTTGTACCAATAGTGGCAGATGGCAGAAACGAATCTCTTCCTCTTCCCTCTATCATTTGCTACTTTTTTTTCCCCATCTTCCCTATCGTAACAGAGACCGACTGCTCTGCTGTCCTCATTATGGGCCCTTAGGGTTTTCTCAGGCAGCCTCATATCTTCATATCTCATTTGGCTGCCACTTGACAGTTTAATATGGACATGTGTATATTGACATCCAAAGTACATGGCCCAAATGCATCTTCCTTGTGATTCTGCTGGAGACAGGTTGCCACTGATTGGTGATTTCTAGGACTTTTTTGTCAGTGAGGTCTTTCCATCCAACTCCCAGAGTCTTTTGCAGACATCTTCAAAAACAAGCACCAAATTTTCAGGTAACATTTTGGTAGATCATTAGCTGTATGTTAGCTTTCAGGGTATGCTTTGAGTTGAACATTCTCAGATTTTTCTAATGCTCCCTATTATCCTGTGCTGGACCTCACTTCCTTCTTGAGGTGTCCTTTGGCCTATTACAGTGCTGTCCAGACAAACGAACTGTTTTTCCCTTCTAATGTGACATAACATTAGTTACGTCTAATGTGACGTAACTGTTTAACATCTGAATTTCACAAGAGTTTGTTTTGCTGTAATTTATTTGGAGCCCTGTTTGGGGTGCTACTTTGCCAGGTAGTCTGTGTCCTTGTAGGTTGTCAGAGCATTGCTCAGTAGCACAATGTCAGCAGCAAGGTCTTCGAGGCATGTGCCATCCACCCAGGCTATGCAAGTGTCTGTGTGGTCTATACGTGTCTTTATTATTTACATGACATGTCTATGGACATGTCAAAAAGCAACAGAAAGAAAATGCCATGCTGTTTCATGCCAGCATCCACACCGAGCAATGCTGGCATCTGACTGTTCACCCTTCCAAAATACTTTGACTTTAGCTGGGTTTCTGTAGGACATAAGATGTTCCACAACAGAGGTCTTCATGGACTGTCAAATGCCTTCAAAAAGTCCATTAAATTGATGAGTGTTCTTCTCTAAGCTGTTTATTGACAGCCTCATCTATATCATTAAGTATTATAATGAATAGTCTTTATGCAGCAGAGTAGTGCAGGTCAGTGCACACTTTCTGGGTATTCATACAATGATCCCTTCAGATCTGATCTCCTTTTCTAAAATACCTCACTGAAAATCTTTGCCCATTTAAATTAGGGTAAAAAGTTTGCTTTTAGAATTTCTACTGTGATTTGGTCCTCTCAAACTACTTCAGATTTTTTCAGCTTCTTCATGTTAGCTTGTATTTCTGTTTTCATCATCTATCGGACCAGTGGTAATCTCAACTTATTTTGGTTCATGTTTCAACCAAATTTGGCATTGAGATGGGACTTGTTTGTTGATTGTTCCTTGAAATTTGGCATTGACTTGTTTCTTCCTTGAAATTCTTTGGCCTTTCTCGTTTTCAGCTCCACCTCAACTTAGACCATGCTCCCAACCTTCCTTGCAACTGGGTGCATTTCCTTTTTGAACTTTTCAAGAAATTGAAATTTTTGTTCCTTAGTAAATGGCCCCTTTTTATATCATCTGAAGAACTTGTCCTTCGATCATCAGCCATCTGATTTTTGTTTCTTCCCTCTGGACTCTCTCCAATTTGCCCATATCTTCCTTCAGGAGGAGATCGGGGGGTTGGGGGGCAGAAAACATACAGTGAAGCATTCACAGTCTTCTTTGATTCCAGGCCCACCCAAAGTTTAAAACCAACTGATTGAAAGTGACAGCAGCATTTCTATTCAAGTAGCAGTAGGCGAGTCACTTCATTTCATGATTTATAATCTACCTAATTCCCTCTAAACTCTTCATTCCACAGGTGCTAACTGCGCCTTCTCCTTCATGTATGTAGAGACCTACCGAATTTGTGAGTGCACCATTTTCATGGAAAACCTGAAACCAGGCAGGCTCCATGAAAAATGGTAGACTCCACAGTTTTGGGGGGTTTACTGGGGTGGGGGTGGAACTTACTGAAAGTAAAATTCTGGCTCCAGGAGTCAGCAGTCTTCATGGTGTTGTAGTCCGGCTGGTGGGGAAGAGGAGCCACTGACAAGAAGGGCTGCCAACAAGATGGCTGCCACCCCTGTGCCTTGCTGCTGATTGGCTGAGAGGGCTGCCTATCATGCAGTGCCATATGATGGACAGCCCTGACAACCAACCAGTGGTGAGGGAAAGAGCCACCAGGGCCCTTCAGTTAGAGGTGTGCAGAGGGGAACCCACTGTGCTTAGCCTGTGAAAATGGCAGTCAGCTCCAGGATCTGCCTGTGAAATCTGCCAGCCACCTTCTCAAGTTAAGTAGATCCCTAGTTACATGTGATGATGCACCACACCATCTGCACCCTCCTTTTCACATCTTCCTTACAGCGTGTTGTCCACCCAGTATTCCTGCTGAGGTCTCACAAGAATGAGTAGCAGCTTCAGCTGCAATGCACTAGGTCTTCAATATCTCTTGGATTATATTTCTTTCTGCTGTTTTATTAGCATTCTTTACTCTTCCTTTGCTTTTTCAAATATTTTGCTTGCTTTAGTATTCAGATTCATAGATTCATAGATTCATAGATGCTAGGGTCGGAAGGGACCTCAATAGATCATCGAGTCCGACCCCCTGCATAAGCAGGAAGAGCACCACCTCCCTTGGGAGCCCGTTCCAGACC
>NW_017728948.1:18952690-18982086 GCF_001723895.1 Crocodylus porosus
GGGGAAGTATCACCTCCTTGGACCTATTTGTCATGCATCTGCTGATGCACGATAAAGTGCCATTGGCTTTTCTGATGGTTTCATCACACTGCCGACTCATGTTCATCTTGGAGTCCACTAGATGTTACCTTTCAGTCCTCTTCTTTCCTCAGTGAGGTGTCACATCTCATGGCTTATCCAGTTCTTGCTCTATGTTGATAGCCAGCCATGCCTGCTGCAGGTTGAATCATCTCATCTCTATGTTCTGCCCATTTTTCTTCAAATTCAGACCCTCTCATCTTCTGTGCCTCTGACAGTACTCTTTGCTTGTTTAAGCTGGAATTTCTTGCAGTACATTTTTTTTTCATTTCCCATTTCATACTGTTGATCTTCTTTGCCACTTTCTGTTGATCTTTCTCAGTATTAATTTTCAGTTTGGCAAAGCTAGTGGCTGCTGCTTACATCTGGTGCTTGGTATGCCATTGCATCTCAGACAAGTGACCTGATTTATGAGGTTTTGCTGATACTGTGAATCTGATATCTTTCCCTCTCTTTTGGGTTTTGTTTTGTTTTGTTGTTTGTTTGGGGGTTGTTTTTTTTTGGGGGGGGGGCATTAACATATGCCCAAAGGATGATATCCTTCTGATCCACCTTTTTGTCTGCACTTTTAATCAAGCAGTTTTCTGTGAATTATATTATTCATTATTCTTTCATTACAATGGCAGGAGACCATTGGATTTAGATATGATAATAAGCTGCTAACATTTTAAATAGTTGGATTTAATAGTTAAAAAAATAAAATAGAATCTTTTAACGATTGTGACACACTGACAGCTTGTTTTGTGCTCTGTCAGTGGGAGTCATGTAAAAATTAGATGATGATGATAAAGCAAAACAATATGAAATAATATAATATTCCAGAAATCTGGATTTGAACGTCTTAAAATGTTCCTAAATGTAAAATTTCCTTAAATAATTTTTACCCCCTCACACTCCCAGATGGATTTGTTTTTGGGGATGGGAGGGGGAAAGCAAAACAATATGAAATAATATAATATTCCAGAAATCTGGATTTGAACATCTTAAAATGTTCCTAAATGTAAAATTTCCTTAAATAATTTTTACCCCCTCACACTCCCAGATGGATTTTGTTTTTGGGGATGGGAGGGGGAAAGGAAATAGCACTAAAGTGCTTAAATAACTGGATGAGATCTCATATATATTTTCAGTAAATCCTGCAAAACTGCAGAAATTCTATCAAACTACTAGAAAAAAGTTCAGCACTCACAAAGGGCAAGCAGGACGACCTAGTCAACCTAACATCATTCCTGAGAAAATTTGAAGGAAAAGAGGATATGGGACCCAATTAAAAAGGAACTAAAGATCTGAAATGTAAGTAATGTTGGTCAACAGAGTTTGAAGGAAAATATAGTTTTATCATACCAACTTGATTTCATTATTCAATGCAACCAAAAGTCAGTTGGATAAAAGTAACTGTGCAGGTATAAGAGATTTATGAATCCATTTGATCTCGTACTGTATACACTGATTAAAGATCAGCACTATGGAATATTAATAAAGCATGCCTTAAATGGATCAAGAATTAGCTAACTGGGTGATCTCAAGAAGCAATAATAACTCAGTCAGAGTGTTTCTAATAGGACCCGACAGGAATCAGCACCAGGTCTGATTTTGAAACTGTTGAATATTAGTGATTCAGAAATAAATAGAAAACAAAATAAACAGTACAGAAAACATGACATTTGGTAAAATGATATATAATGATTGAAATCCCAGATGACCCCAGGGACAGCCTGGCCATGACAATTTTCAAAAAATAAAACAGGTCCATCTGTGGAAATTACAGAGGGATCAGCTTGCTGTCCATGACAGGAAAGATCATTATGAAAACACTCCTGAACCATCTCCTTCCACTTGCTGAAGAGCTTCTCCTGGAACCTCAGGGCATCAAGAGCCACAACTGACATGATCTTCATTGCTTATCAACTGCAGGAAAAATGCCAGGAACAACACAAACCCCTCCACATGGCCTTATTTGACTTCACAAAACCCTTTGACTCTACCAACCAAGACATGCTATGGAAGATCCTTCTGAGGTATGGATACCCACTGAAATTCATCACCATTCTTTGCCAGCTCCATGATAGGATGTCATGATGTTGCATCTAACCACCAACAAGCTTCCAGCTGGAGTAGAGCTAAACTACTGAGTGGATGGTAAGACAAATTCACATTGGAAGTAAGGTATACATTTTAAAAGGTAAAAGTAGTGAAACACTGGAACAAAACACCCATGGTAAAGTACCCTTTTCCATTTCACGATGTCTTCAAATCAACACTGGATACCTTTTCTGGAAGATTGATTTGGCTACACATAAGCTGTTAGGCTCAATACTGGGCAAATGAAAGGTCTGTTATATATATAGTAAGTCACATGAGCCAATCTTCATTTTTTAATTAATTTTTGTAAATGCAATACAAAAAATCATAAATACATATGTATCTCTAGCACTATATATGAACTATGAACTACATTTGTGTCTGTCACAATGCTAAAGGGGAAAAAAAAAGGAAGAGGGAAGATGGAGGGATAATAGAAAAAAAAGTGTGCCATTAATTACCAAAATAATCTAAGACTTCTATCCAAATTACATTAAACTTTTCAAAGCAGTTAAGTGTGCTGAGAATGATTCTCTCCATAGATACCAGCTGTGCCATCTCACTGCAGCAGATTTCGACCTTTGGATATGTCATACTCATCCAACACAGTAATATAATCTTGCATGTCACTAATAAGGCCTTCTGTAAGAGTGCAATATGAGAAGGATTCCATTTGAATTCCTTAGGTTTATACCCAAGAACACATATTTTCCAAAGGTATCTGTGCTCTTTTTATAACCGTGTTAACTCTAGTTATAGTTTCCTTTCCAAAAAGAATTGATAACAGGGCATGACAAAAATGTGTGACCAAGTGTTGCCTACAATGACTCACATCCCCAGCATGTATCTATTGGCATTTTTTTTAATTTAGAGGCAGCCCAGTACAGATGATAAATGATCTTTTGTTGTACAAGATGAAGCCTAAGATCAATTGTCAGTGTTCAAATATTGCAAATTACTGATTTCCACTGGGATTCTGTCATCTGGACATCTAGGTCTTCATTCTAAATGGTCCTCTCAGGCCCTCAGCTCTATGAATGTGCCTGCAGCTATGAGCAAACATCAGAGGTCTTTCAAAGATCTTCCAGAAGTCATCATATACAATTTAATACCAATTAGAGCTTTGCTTCAGAGTCAAATAGGGAAGAAGAAGACTGACAACATTTCTTCAAATTTTCCTGCTCATCTGGTACCACCTCTTTCTTGGGGCCTTGTGTAAGATTCATTGTGGAACTTACTTTGTTAGAGAGACAAAATATCACTTTGTGATCACCATAAATGGATGTATTGGGCCAGGTTTCTAATAGGTGCAAATCACTACAGATCTTCTTATTTATACAGCCTTGGAATTGTGAGCCCAGGATTTGACTGTAAAAAGCACAGCCTCCCCCTATCCTGACAAGGGCAAGGTGAGCGGAGCAGTAGCCCTGGGTGCCTGTTTAGAGGGGGATGCTATCTGGCATTCTGCCCTCTGACTCTTCAGTGCTCAGCACTGTTCCCCAGTGCTCCCGCTAGACACAATGCTCAAAAATTGCTAGTTACACCTCTGCCACTTCCAAAATCCAGATTCCATTGGACACAATTTTCATAGCAATTACTAGAAGTATTAACATACCTCCTTTATACAATAGTTGTAAGTTGCTGAAAAAAAAGATTCCGTTTCTGTTTAGAAAGAAAGACCTTCCAGAGAAGCAACTGTAACAGACGCTGAGAACATGTTTTACAAGCTTATCGAACTTGTTAAATTAACCAAATATTTAAATTTAGTAAAGAATCCCTGCACTCTACTGGCACATTTTATGTTAGTGACACTCATTGCAGCCAAAGCTTAGCTTGCCTATTCCTGGAGAAGTAAGTGGAACCATTTCCCTACATTTTGGCTTACACTATTCAATTGCAACATTAATCTGTTGACTTTGCTAAGCTGATTGCTATTAAGAGCTAGCTAGGGTAGAAATCCAATCTTCTCTTATAAAAACCAGCACAGGTTAAACCTAGCAAATTCTTTGGGGGAAAAAAAAAAGAGGAGAAAAAAAAATCAACGTCTCGATTTCACACATCTCTTCAGCAGAAGTCCCTAATAGAAAATAACTCCAAGAGTGTTTGTTATGGGGAATGATTCACTGATGAATCCAAAGAGCAATATGCAAAATTGGATGGAGTCTCAAGAAATAAATTGCAGTATTAACCCAGTTCAGCTCAGCGTGTACATGAGTAGAAGTGTGCAGCCCTTTGCTCAGTTCCCTTATTGAGAAAGTCCACAGGGAATGCAAAGGGAAGGGAGCCACCGTCTGTCCTCCCAAAATTAGTGCTGCTGGTTGGGTGAGAAGCATAGCCAGAAGATAGAGTAGCCAGAGCACACAGAAATCCACGGTGCAGCAGAATTTCATCTGGTACAAATTCTCATAGCACCTTTGAAGTTGATGGTTCTACCAACAATTTATACCAGCTGAAACCCTGTCTCAACTGTATCTCTACACCCCCCCTACAGCCTGGAACATAGGTGATGGTAGAAATACTGTCTACACTCCCCCAAAAGACTGACACCTCCACCTCCACAGTCACAAAATCATGATCATTCTAATATAAAATGTAAATGTCCAAGGTCCATGGTGATGGGCCACATAAAAGCCTTTTTTGGAAAGGGCAATATACCTCTAATAAATAATAGGTACTCAGGCAGACAATAACTATATATTATATTTATTATACATTATAACCTGATTAACATCTGATACCCCAGAAGGCCTCTCTACTATCTACCAGCTACATCTCATCACCAGGTCTACATTCCCCTTCCCCCTGCCCCCCACCTATTTCTCACCCATTGACTCCCTCAGTTCGCATTTTCACAGACTGGCATTCTTGCATACTGGTCTCTGGCTTCTATTCTGTTCTATTCTCTTCCATCCACGAAGAGCACAGGACAACTGCAGATGCCTGAAGTGTGTTTGTATCCAAAAGCTTGCAAAGAAGAATTTTTCCAGCTATTTTAGTTGCTCCAATAAAAGATATTGGATTTACCCAAATAATCTTGTCCGACAATAAATAGGTATTTGAGGTCAGTGCTATGCATCTTAAAGATGAGAATTCCTTAAACATATTATCTCGCATCAAATTTAAATAAGGGAAAAAGTAACTGCTATACTGCATGATCGGTTTAGATTATCTAACTGCAGGTTAGATAAACCTGATGATACCAGGTTTACCTAACCTGGTATCATCAGTCTGATAATGTCCAATACCAGATGTTTCAAAAGAAAGAGTAAAGAAAACCCAGTACAAGATAATTAAACCTGACCATAAGAGGTTGTTTTTCCCCTTTCTACAGCCAGGCATTTAATGTTTGGTTTAAGCCCCAAGGAATATACCCTTTATGAATTTTTATTCCTTTTATTGTAACTGTAGATATTCTCATTATCTAGATCTCTTATCATTTTTCTTCATTTCTGTTGTGCCCTGCAGGGTCAGGACCTGAGGCACAATGAGGAGAAAGTTCGTTTTGCCTTTAAGGGAGGGAGGGTTTTTTCCTCTGTTTGCAGATCACAGAGCTTCCTGATCGCAGAACAGGGCACGAGTTGTAAATAGTAACAAGAAACTTTTATTTGTTTACTTACACGCCAATGAATGAGGTGCGTAAGTACAGCGGCTTGATTAAATGTGCTTTGTTTACAAAACAAATTAATGACTCTCTCTTTCTCTCGCGGGTCGCGGTTCGGTTTGCTAATCGGATCGGTCTGCAGGGAAGGGGTTGGCCAGACTGCAGCAGAAGGGACTGATCTGCTGGTCCCAAAATGGCTTCTGCCATGGCGTGGACTCAGCAAGGCTTTTAAAGACTTCCCCCTTCTCCTCCCTCCCGCTCCTCCTGACGTCAGAAGGGTAAGCTGTTTTCGCGCCTTTTCTAAGCTTGTTGGAGGGGCTGGGTGTTAAATTTTGTGCTTACGACACTCTAGCTGGAGTGAAGTATAAAACATGCCCTCTTGCCATACAGCACAAAGTTACATCTCACTTCTGCTTTCTACGGATTCTGGATCTTGTGCTGGCAAGTGGGTGTACACAAAAACGGATAGTGTTATTAACTTTTGTTTCAAAAACTGAAATACACAACAGGCACAAGAAGTTACAACAACAATCAGAAATAAGAGGGATAACAGCAGGGTGAGTAAGTTCAACAGCCATGACAAGGCATCCTAACCCAACCACTTAAACACACTCAACAACCACCCTTGGCCAATGCCAGAGATAGCATTGATGTCTTTGGCGATCTTGTGGATCTTGGTGATTTGGTTTTGAAGAGGAAGAGAAACGTTAGGGATGGCGATGCAACACATGTCACGGGACAGGTTTAAGTATTGACAAAGGCCTCCGTGTTGGATGAGCATAGAGTCTAAGGCGAGGCGGTTCTGCATGGTCATCTGGGATGTCGCCTGTAATTGCTGGTCAAGTAAGTCGAGGCTGCTTGCGGTACGGTTGGCAAGGAGCTCAACTTGTTCCGCCAGCTGGGAGATAGCCACACGGGCTTTTGCTATGCCCAAACCCCAAACAAAGGAACCTTCAAAAGCCCAACTTAAACCCTGGGCTACCTTTTCACCATATGTAAGTGAACTCCACATGGGATTAATGGAGTGAATGCTTTGGTGGACGAGTGGACTCGTGGGATGAGTGGTAGAAGCTTGTAAGGGGGGACAAAAGGAGACAGAGCCTAAAAAGCATTGGAGACCTGATAGCGTGGCAGGTAAAACAGTATACAGTTGGCCGTCAGTACATGCCCAGATGAGGCTGAACAGTGCCGTCATGGCCAATTCCGAACATGTACTGCTAAACTTGAAAAATTCGGAGGCTCGCTCCAGAGGGCCAGACTGTCGAAAGGGGAAGGCGACATTGTGGCAAGCGGCACTGATTAACGCTGCCTGTAAAACTGGGTAATAGAACCCGAACCAGAAGTTATTTCTGAGGGGCCCTTGGTGGGTTAGGTTAATGGCCAAGGAAGCGTTCCAGTGGACCAAAGGAGTGGGCTTGGTAAGTGGGGAAAGGGTGACCTCAGATTTAGATTTGGCACTGCTGGGTGTAAGTGAGAGGTACCAGGGTGGGACAATAGAGTGGGGGTCCCAGGCGAGTGAAATGTCAGGGTGAGACCGGTCGACGCCTTGTGGGTTTATTCCCCAGGGGATGGCGGAGCAAGCGTGTAACGCTTCTCTTTCGTTACAATCTTCACGAGGGGGCAAAGTGGTATTGGAGAGGTTCGCAAGGGTAAAATTGCAGGGCCAGGTGAAATCCTTAAAGATAGAACTTCCATCCTCTAGAGATATTGATCGAGATCACCGAACCCTTTGAGACCTGGGAAAACCAATCTGAAACATTGAAAACTTTAAGGTACGGGATAAAGACGGGGTCTGTAACCGACAAAGGTATCTTGAGGCATGCAGTCAGGCCTTCTCCCATCCCGCCGTCTCCCAAAGCATCGGCCCACAGCGACAGTAGGTGCAGAATCGTGTTGTCAGTACGGATGGGGTTGTCAGCAGTGGGATTCGGGCTTGTGCATTTCATCACCGGCAGGGTGGCGAGCGAGAGTAGGGTGAAGAGTAGTCTCATGTTGGCGAAGGTGAACCTGGAAATAACATAAGAAAGGGGAGAACAGTAACTGAGTTCAGGACAGGTTAACACTCTAACTGTTTTGAGCGCCTGGAGAGCCAGTTGTGGTGAGCTAACAGGTGGCTATTAGAGTCTTCTGTGTTGACTATGTAGGTGTTCGGATGGTCTCCTTTTCGTACGATTTTTCCTTGAGATACTCGTGGGCGTTTTTGTGTAGCATGTGGTACTGTGATCCAGACAAGTTCTCCAGGTTGAAATTTTGGAGCCCATGGGAGATGTGTTTCTGTGTTTTGTGGTTCCCATAGGGCTTTTCCAACGTTTAGATTGAGAACGACTTCACTTAGGTGTTCGGTCCAGTTTCTGTAGGTTCCATTCCCTTTGACTCGTATTCGTTCTTTTATTAACCCGATGGCGCATTCTACGACTCCATTGGACTGAGGGTGGTACGGGAGGTGATGGTGCCAGGTGATATTGTGTAATGTGGTGAAAGTTGATATCGTTTTTCCAGTGAATGGCGGTCCTCCATCAGAGTGGATTGTTTCTGGGGTCTGCCAAAATGCAAAGATTTTTGTGAGGGCTTTAGTTACATCGCTGCCATGGGTCTTACAAAGGGGTAGTACTGCAATTTGCCCAGTTCCTAGATCGACAGCAACAAGTCCCTTGGTTGCCCCCTTTGCTCTGGGCAGGGGTCCCATGAGGTCGACCTGCCAAAACTTCCCTGGGGCAAAGTATTTTGGATCATAAGCACCTTGTTCTGCTTTGTGGGGGTGTGCTTTTTCTTTCGCACATTGTTCGCATCCCATCGCCGCTTGTCTCCAGAGATGTCGTGGACCGTGTTCTGGACTACCTCCCATGTGTCGCCAGTGATCATATGTGGCTTTGGGTCCTGGGTGGCCCCAGTGTTCATGTAGCCATCTGATATATGGTTCAGAGCGTATTGTGGATGTAGTATAGACGGTGTCTGTGCAAAGTGGGTTTTGGAGCATCGTGTCGATGACTTCATGAGTGGGGTCTGTCTCAGGTTGGTGGGATTTAGTGTGTTTAATTAGCGGTAATCTTTTAAATCTTTCAAGTGTTGTGAAAAAGTCGTCCCACAGGTCTGTGTACTCGGAGGGATCAGCTGTCGCTGTTACTATTCGGTAAATGTATTGGGAGCCGATGGCCCTAACTGGAACAGGTGAAGTGTTATCGTGATCGTTGAGACAGTGTTGTAACATAAGGGCGAATCCTCATAACTCACATAGTTGTGGAGAGTCACCAGACTCTGCATGACGTAAATCAAGTTTATGGCAGGGTCTGCAGTAAAGTCCAAAGGCTCCTCCATCTTTGGATGTACCGTCAGATGCCATCCACGCGGCTTGAGTCGTTCCATAAAGGGTTACTCTCAGTGGTATTTCTTCTGGTAGGGGCGGGAAATTATGGTGGCTCCAGTCATGCCAACAGTAGTGGTGCTTGAGTACTAAAGTGCTCCATGTGGACACTTCTCCTCTGAAAGTAGGGTCTGGCCGGCTCGGGTCTAGAAGTGGTAATAGTGTTCCTCCTGGCAGGGTGACTGACCCTTGTCCCTGGTGTAGGGGTTGTGCTAACTGAAGAGCGAGTAGTGCTTTCCCTATAATCCTGTAGTGGAATTGACAAGTCTGGAGTGTCTTGTGTGTATTAAAGATCAATTTTCCTTCGGTGTTTTTTGCGGTTGCATAAACATGTGTGCTGGTGTATCCCACTATGATGTGTATTGGTTCGCTCAGCTTATAGGCTTCAAGGTGGGTCTTAGACACCACTGCGAGTAGGTCTGATAGCTTTTCTGTGTCCAGGGTGTCCAAGGATGTTTCTTTCACTGTTTATTTCGCAGTTGAGTTTCTATCCTGGCTAAGGCAGGCAAGTGCTGAGAGGGTATGTAGGAGCGAAGCCATACTAGTTGGCCTAGTAGGGCTTGGAAGTCCTGTTGTGTCTGGGGTGGGTGAGTCTTCCAGTTCCACTGGTTGGGAAGATCATGTACCGTCACTTGGTGGGTCGATCCATCAAAGGTGGTACCCAGGAACTGAATGCATGTTGTCGGCTCAAGGTTTGACTTCTTGTCGTTAATTGTCCACCCTTCTTGCTGTAAATGAGTGACTAATTGGTTAGCCTTTTGTTTGACCTTATTTCGATCGAAGCCCATAATAGCAAGGTCATTGACATAGTTCCAGACCTTCACATCTTGATCTTCCTCTTCTGCCTTCATCATAAACCGTTGGAGAGTAGCATTCATTTCCGAACACGCTACAGCTGGAGAGTTGCTATAACCCTGGGGACACACATTCCATTTATACATGCTTCCCTCAATACACATGTTGAGCAGGCCTTCTTTGTTGTTGATGGGGATTGAGAAAAACATATCCTTTAGGTCGAACGTACAGCCTACCCAATTCTTGGCTTGTACCTGGGACATTTCATGGACGATTTGTGACAGGGTTTTGGACTGGGGTTGGCCAAGGTGTGGCACCTTTTATTGACTTCTCTATAATCAATGACAAGACGCACTGCTGTTTTGTTTCTTGGTTTTGGTATTCCCCATCCTGCTGACAGGTATGTGCTTGTTGTCATCCATTGTATCTTACCCTCATCTAGGAGGCATTGAAGTAGTATTTCTAGAGCAGCTCTATAGGTTTCTTTTGTTGGAATTGGTTTGTAATGCCAACGACTAAAGCGGGTAAGTCTGGGTGTGTGTATCTGCAACACTTGAATGGGTAGTGCCTGAAGGACTTGTTCTTTCAGTTGCAGGGCTCGTATTCCCAGGATTCCAAGTAAGTTGATTGTCCCGAGTACTGCTGTCAGGCCTTTTGGGTAGTGGCTTGGAAAGAATTTGACTTGCTGCACTTGATTGATCGAGTTAAGTCCTTGTATGAGGATTTTTCCAGAGGTTAGTATATGAGGGACAGTCGATTGTATAACATTAACTTAGGCTCTGGTATCTAATAGGAATCGCACTGTAACTGGTTGTCTTCGGCTAGCTGGGTGTCGTACATCAATGCTGCAATAGGGTCGTTGATCTTCATTGCCGCCGGGGCAACCGGAGACGGCTACTGGTTTTTTGCCTTGTCTCAGAATCCTAATGCCTCAGTCAGTTTCTCTTGTCTGGTGCCCCCGAGTGCTCGGAGCTGCGACTTGCTGAGTCCGGATTTCGCAAGTAGGAATCCGAACATGGCCCGTTCTCATGGAGTTCTCTTGAACCGGATGGCCCGCTCGTGAAGTGCCCCCTGAGGTCCCGTTCGTTCACTATTGTTATCTTGGGCTGGGGTACCAGCCATCATTATACTCCAGTTCCCTGTGTCCGTGGTGGCAGCAGGGTGCACTTGGGTGGTGGGTGTAGGTCTCAAGAGTGCCTGGAGTCGTGGGAGTTGGCTTAGGATGTTTCCTGCAGGCTGGCCGACTAGTGGGGCTAAAAGGAGGCAGAGGGTGATGGCTTGGTCTCCTCCGTAAACTTCTACACAGGCTTCTACTGCCTTGATGGTTGTTGGTACGGCTCCCGGATTTCTTAGGAATTGATGAGGCCATGGTCCATTTCGCTGAGCTGCAGTTAATCCCAGTTGGTGCACTCTGGGATTCCAAGTCCAATATGACGTCCCTATGATACTCAACAAAAGTTGTTCAGCGGTAGGGTCAGGTGGACGTCCTTCGTGCCATAGATGGGATTTGTGATCGACTTGTCCTGCGATGAGGGATGGAAGCGGGATGTTCCAATGTACGTTATTCATTACGGCCGTTAGATCAGTAACGTGTCCTCCACTCCATGAAGCTTGACGGGTTAGGTAGGAGGACTCATCTAAATCTAGTTGCTCTGTCCCATATTCTACAAGGAGACGACCTAGCCAAATCATTAATGTTTCATTGGATTTAATCTTTGACTCTTTGTGTAATTCCTGCATCTCCGCTTGGGTGCGGGTGCGGTATGTGGTGGTGATACTGGTCATGCCCTGCCCGTCGGCCACTTGCTAAACTAGAGTGATAGGGTAAGCAGTCATGGGTGGGTGACAGCTTGGAGTCTCCGGATGGAAGGGTTGGATAAAGACTTTCACTTTTCTTTTCAGTTTCAGCGGTAACTCCTTCCTCTTCTACGTAAGGGGGTGATGCAGTCAGTGTCACGGGCAGTTCATGCATCGGTGGGAGTGGCTTCCCCTTCTCTTCTGCCCTGTTTCTGCCATGTTCAAGTTTTGGCGCTATCATGCTGCCACTGCCATCTTTGAGTGCTGGCTCTGTTACTTTGCCGCCGCCATTTTCAGGCACTGGCCCTGTGGTTTGCTCAACAGCCGTCTGCGCTATTGTTTTTAATTGGGATGTGAGGTCGTTGTTCTCGCGTAGCAGGATGGACACCATGCGGAACAACACATTGATTATCTTCCCCTGATCCCAGGACCACCTTCCTTAACATGCTGAATACAGCAGGCGAACTCCTGAGCCGGGGTGGGATTGACGGTCCTTGCCGCTTTTACTTTGCTCAGGCTTAATGTTGCAGTCACCTCTTGTGGTCGGTAAATGACTGCGGGTGACTGCATGATACGCCCAAATGCTGCAGGGCTTAAGTTTACTGCCCATGCTTTTCCCTCTGGCAATTTCAGGGAGAGGTACTTGGTTATTGTATTCTTCTGGCTTACTCCCCCACTCTGATGGTACACAATGTGAGCCCAGAGTTCATCAGAATCAGTAATCGAGCGTGAGCCCTCCCTCCAGGGGCAGAGATTCACCAGTATCTCCTCCATGTTCTCTGCTCCCTTCTGGCATCCTGTTTGTGACACCATGTTGTGCCCTGCAGGGTCAGGACCTGAGGCACAATGAGGAGAAGGTTCGTTTTGCCTTTAAGGGAGGGAGGGTTTTTTCCTCTGTTTGCAGATCACGGAGGCTCTTGATCGCAAAACAGGGCACGAGTTGTAAATTGTAACAAGAAACTTTTATTTGTTTTCTTACATGCCGATGAATGAAGTGCGTAGGTACAGTGGCTTGATTAAACGCGGTTTTTTTACAAAACAAATTAATGACTCTCTCTTTCTCTCGCGGGTCGCGGTTCGGTTCGCTAATCGGGTCGGTGCGCAGGGAAGGGGTACGCCGGGAGAATCGGTGGCAGAGAAGCACTGACGTGGTTAGCCAGACCACGGCAGAAGGGACTGATCTGCTGGTCCCAAAATGGCTTCTGCCGTGGCGTGGACTCAGCGAGGCTTTTAAAGACTTCCCTCTTCTCCTTCCCCCGCTCCCCCTGATGTCAGAAGGGTAAGCTGTTTTCATGCCTTTTCTAAGCTTGTTGGAGGGGCTGGGTGTTAAACTTTGTGCTTACGGCACTCTAACTGAAGTGAAGTACAAAACAATTTCCACTAGACTCTCTTCAATTTGTCTATATCTTTCAAAATGAGTGGTGGCCAAGCTGTTACTCCAGCCTCACAAGCATGCAGTGGGTGCATCTACACAAGATGCTAATGGCGCTATAGCCTAATAATGCTGTGCAGTAGCATGCTGGGCAAACACCATGCTAATACACTACTGAATGGGCCACTGTGTGGGATTGGTGCATGGGCTGCATGAAAGGGGCAACCCCACGGCCAGATTGGGCCTATGTCCTCCTTCTCTCTTCCCCCTCTCCTCCAGTCCCCTTTCAGTCTAGGACCTGGCAGGAAGAAGCCCAGCATCCCAGATGCTTGGCTGCCACTGCAGGAACAAGCCATGGTTCTGGGTTTCTACCTGCAGTGCTGGGCTCCTACTCGCAATGCTGCTGGGGCTCCAATGTCATAGTGACTGCCCAGGCACTTGGCTGCCACTACAGGAACAAACTGCTGTGCTGAGCTTCTTCCTGTATTGCTCTTGGGTCTCCAGCGCCTCTAGTCTCACCCAGGCACTTGGCTATAGCTGCAGGACGGTCTCCTCTATTAAGGCTGAGGGCTGGATGATCTGGCTCTGTGGGCTGTATCTGGCCCACAGGCCATATGTTTGATATCCCTGAACTGGATGATCCTTCAAGTCTTTTCCAACCCGTTAATTCTACCTACCCTATGTTATACCTTCTGCGTTATCCATTGGGTCAGTTACTATGTCAAAAAGGGGAATTAATGGCGTGACATGATTTGTTCTTAACAAGTCTATGGTGTTTCTTCCTTGTAACTTAATTTTACTATGCATCGTGTCCTTTGTAGATCTAAGGGCCTGTCAATCTTAATCTGAAGAAGGATCTGGCACTTAAACATTTTATTCCTTTACTTTCTTAATAGCTCAAATGCCATGCAGTAATACAGTCCACAAACCAAGGTCTAATCATTTCAGTTTCTACTTGTGTATATGCAAGATTCTGTGTGTGAAATACTTTTCCATGAGGAAGCCTATATTGCAGCTATATTTATCTTTTTTATAAAAACCTTTATGCCTCCGATCTATATTTACTTCAGACAGTTTCTACAAGAGAAGAAGTCCAAGACAGCTGCTCACTTTATGCTTAAAGAAGTCTTACAGAGAAGGCAAAGACACGTATATTTTGTGTGCGCCAGCACACATTTTGTCTGTTAGGGGAGAAATGCAGATGTGGTTGATATTCAGTAGCAAAAGCACAATATTTCTATTTTGAATGTTCTGCCCACAACCAGGACTATTCCTCTGGATACACTTTGTGCAATTTACACAGTAATTACCAATGGCTACTTCAAAAAATCTAACCGTTAATCTTCATTATAGATATTAACAAGAATTAGCATTTTCTGAATCGGGAACATTTTTTGAAAATGCCAAATTATGACTCATAAAACCAAATTTATACCCTTGCTAATAAAAATCAATCATTGTGATTTTCCCTTCTTTTCTGTTTTTTCAATGGCAATTTAAAGGAACATTATTTTCCACATCACTGCTGGAACCGAGCCAGAAGAGATTAACATGCTGCCACCTACAGGAAGCAATTCTCTTGAACCAAAAGCAAGAGACCTTTAGCAAGAAGGGGTAGGCTCAGTCATTCCATACTGAGAATGGAAAGCGGCATCTAGTATGCTCTCCCTAATAGATTTTTATCTGTACAAACTGTATGTGTACAAAGATGCTTCTTTGGCATTACTGACTTTCCAATGATTTGTCTTTATCAGTGGCTAATAGTTCTATATTAGAATCCATATTTTCTACAATTTAAAAAAATTCTATGCTGAGTCTTTGCCAACAAACCCAGAGTATTAATGAATAACCACAGTATTAATGAATAACCAGTCCTCCCTAAAAGTCCTCATCAGATGGACCTGAGAGTTTTCTCCCCACTACTTCAAGATCTACAAGAGATCACTTGCAAAAGTAGCAACATCCCATAGGTTTCAGTGCCAACAGTATGCCAGTGACTGCCAACTATATAGCTCATTCTTCACAAAGGGAATTACTGCGATCAAAAGGATGCCTACAAAAAATTAGCTCCTGGGTGAAAAGCAGCAGATTCATTTGACTTTAAATAAGTCCTAGGTGATGCTGGTCAACAAGGGAAACTGCTTCAAGGAACTAACAGGTACACAGTCTCTTCTTCCATCATAGGAATCTATTTCTCCATTCATTAAAATGTCATGAAACCTCTGGGTCCTATTCAATTTGTCATTAAACCAATTACTGGCAGGGGTGAAGTGACCCCCGCCCCCCCCCACACACACCTTGCAGCGTAGGTTTATAAAGGAAAAAAACCTTTCCATACAAGCTCAAATTACATGTCTGATAAAATTACACAACATATATGGACTTTATTAAAGCCTTAGGTTTGCAAAAAACATAGATGGAGTGAGGGACAAACTGCATTAGGACTTGATCCTGAATCCAGGGAAATTGAGAAAAAAAAAAAGAACAAAACTCCCATTGCCTGCACTGGTGAAATATCAAGTCCTTAACAACAGATTCTGACATCCATGTACAAGCACGATAACTCTATTGATGCAACTCCAAATGTACACTGATGGGAGTGGCCATTAGTGGGTTCTTAGTTTGTATTCTCATTTTCAGACCAAAACAAAGCAAATGAACAAAAAACATTGTGCCGTTCTGGATGAAGAAAAATGAATGGAACGCTCTTTAAATCATATCAGTGCCACTTCAAGTGACTCTAGAAGCCACTGTTCATTAAAGCTCTCTCCCCTACAGATATCTGTGCTGCACTTTAAAATGCTGTTTCTAGAAGTAACACTCAAAAGTGCTATTCCCCCCGCCCCCTTGGCATTCAGAATATTATCTTGTTATCCTCTCTGTCTGAAGCCACAACTGTTAACCTTTCCAATGTCAATGGGCATCTCTGTTATCAGGGAAATGGTGATTTCCAATTTCTTGATCACCTTTCTTAGGTGTATAAAGGCCTGACAGCAACATAACTTTTATGTATCAAAAACAAAAATTAGCCACAGTAGTACAAGCTATAGATCTATAAAAATAGAGTAAACTTTTTCTAATATAAATCCAAAGAATAAACATTTACTGGAGGAAAGCTTTAGTGTCTAAACAAAGAAGAATATTTCAGTGTGTGAGTCACTATGCAAATCTGCTTTGTAGACTATGTCAGAGGTACATTGCTGTTAAATATATTCTTTGGCAAAGAGCACAAATGACAAAAAATCTTCTTATTTCTTGAGTTCAGAATGAGTAACCATATACCTGGGACACACTTAAAGGTGACATTGACTTCCTGATGGCTCAGCGCCTGTGGACAATTTTAAAAGGAAATTTGAAGTACATTTTTGTGCTCTTACTGAAAGACTTGAAGCTGAACATGGAGCTGCTTGTTGTAATGCTGGTGCTCCATAACTTGCTCTTAAGAAGTCTACATAAAAACTGTAATCATCTTCAGATTCAGTGTGAGAAAACCTTATAGGACCCACTAAAATCTGACTCTCATTAAAATCAATGGGGAAACCCACCAAAATAATGGGAGAAGTCTTAAGTCTCATAGAATGGCCTTGATCATTTTTTTTGAAAGAGTAAGAGAAAGAAACAAGAAGGGAGCAGGAAAGAAACTAAGCAGAAATCAGGAGAGATGGTAGGACCACAGAATCTAATATAATAAAAGCCTCACCACTTCTGGCCGTATGTCTGTCTGTCCGCAGCGCTCCAAGCCACCTATGTATGCATGGCCAGGAGCCTTACCGAGGGAGAGACAGACAGGCAGAGATGGGGGCAGGGTGTGGGGGGTCGGAGCCAATAGGTGTGGTGTGGTGGGGGGAGTAGCCCAGGCTGTGACATGGGGTGCATGGCTGTGCGGGGGCCATGGTGTGGCTTGCAGCCCGGCAGGGGTGAGGCCGCAGGGTGCCACGAGGGGAGTGGGCATGAGGGGACTGGACGTGGGGGGAGCAGGCAGAACCCGTCGGCTGCAGTGCACAAACATGGGGCAGGGTGCACCCCCCCCACGCCCGCTCCCTGTGTGGCACCCTGCAGCCAGATGCCATGCCTCGCTGCACAGCGAGTGCCTGCCGGTTGCAGCCATGGGGGAAGGACTGGGAGAGTGGGCAGGTGTCGGGGGGTGGTCAGGGAGGCTGGGGGAGCAAGCAGGGGATAGGGCTTGGTGGGGGTTTCCCCATGGTCCTCTCCCCCCTCCTCCAGCCCCCAATTTACTGGCATGGAGTCCGGATCCAGTTCCCTGTGCTGGCGAGTGGGAACTGCCCGAATCTCTCTGAAGCTCTATGAATCTTTTCCAAATCAATTTGGAGAGCTTCTAATTGATTTGGACCTTTTTATTGGTCTCCTGATTGGATTTGGATTCAGGGATTTGGCCACCAAATCGGGCTGAATCTCTTCCAAATCGAATCAGCACCTGAAGCTTCACACAGTCCTACTAGATACCTCTTCCCCCCTGCAGACGGGAGTCTCCAGCCACCACCGCCTGTCACTTCTTCCTGGCCTGTCCTCCACCACTGGAACATGCTCCTCCCCCTCTGTTGCTAGGGCTCCACATCTATTCTCCAAACTGCTGCAGAGAAGATGAAGATTTCTGCGTGCTGCCAGAGGTCACAAGCTTTCCAGCTTCCACCTTCCTGGGAGTCCACATCCTCTCCCTTCTCTAGTACTGCCTCTGGCAGTTCTTTCCCCACAGTCCCGGAGCTCTCCTCCAGCATTGAATTAATGAACTCCTCATGGCGGAGAATGCTTTGGAGATGCACCACCTCCTCATGTAGCTCTCTTGCCTGTTCCCTGAGAGACACCACTGGAGGCATCACTCACACCGCAGGCGCTCCTGGACCTGCCATCACTGGAAGGCACCTGCAAGCCGCAGTCCCCACAGCGCCAAACCTGGACCTGGGCGGGAGCCCCAGTGGTGAGCGGTCCTGCCTGGACAGAAACCTCAAGTGGAAGCAGAGGCAGTGGCAGTGGCTCTGGCATTGTGACATCCTCCAAACATTTCCCTGGGTCTCTTAACCTGCCTCTTCTCTCTTACTTCTTCCAAGTACTACTTCTCTTCCTCCTTCTTCCAAGCGCACCTTCCCTAGCAAACTCATCTGAAAGCTGGCCTGTTTATTGTTCGTTGGCCCCAAGGGGGTCCTTTTTCCCTGCTTCCTCACGTCAAGCTGAAAGACTCTCCCCTCAAAGTCAGGGGGATGAGCAGCAAACTGCTTGCCCTATTTCCTGCCCCCGTTTGCTGGCTGCCTTGGTTTCTTTGAAAGGATCCTTCTATACCCTACTGGGCCTGGACTGGCTCCGCCCCCACTAGGACTTCTGTCCGCACAGTCAGCAATTACTCAGCAATTAGCAAGCACTCAGCTAGCAGCACTCCCAGCTCCACAGAGCACGCCCTGCAAACGCACACAGCCCACCAAACAAACACACAGTCTGGCTCTAGATGATGTTTTTAGAGAAGAGAGTGATGCTTTAGGAATATTGTTTGTATAAGAGAAACCAAGCTGTATGCCACCAGATTACATTTCAAACTGACTCTCTAGCTAGGGCACAGATTATACCAGTTACTGAAAACATGATTTATTTACAATATACTGGTACTAAAGTTTCTTAAGGGGCAAAGGGAAGAGAAAGGGACTAGAATAATAAATGTACTCTTCAAGATGTCTAAAATATATACAACTATTATAGCATTAACATCAGAGAAATCTGGAAGACTGCACTGAGACCCTTTTTAGAAGAACTCAGATTTTAGTACAGCCAAAGCCCTCGTAGACTGGTGCCTTTTGTCCCCACCACTGTTAAAATGGGCAAAAAGTAGCCGGGTCTCTTTTTGTCAAACAGCATCTATCTGCAGAAAGCTAACCAGGAATGAAAAGCACATTACAGAATCTTTCCTAACTTTCGCCATCTGCTGGCCATACTAGAAAACAGCCCAGGATTGATAACAAAAGGGGCAAATGGATAAATATTTCTCCCACACCAAAGTAATTCTAGTCACTGTAAAGGAGTTATTCCATATCTATGCCACGATGGCTGAGATCAGACTATTTTTATGCTGCAAATCTTACAAATTTAGACAGAATAACAATGAGAGTAAAGATGCACATATTTCGTGCATAAAATATATCAGAAATTAATATAAATGATCTTGCTGAAAACCGGCAGACAATACAGTGTTATTTTGTAGCTGAAGAGCAAGGGGATATGATCTTGCTGGATATATAGTCTAGCAAATTTATGCCAGATCTCTACATTTGCCTTAAGATTTAATAATTTCATTTAGAACAAGGAAGGAAAAAGGATTTTTGAAAATATTTAATCCAAGCTAAGAACCAAGGTGTGCTCTTGCCCACACTATTCCAGCACAACGGTGTATCTCCTACAGTGGGAATAAAAGTGTATTTCTTTTAAAAGGACAAAATACTGCTTTAGGTGTTACAGTCTGTGTCTCCTTGTGGCGGGGAGATGGAAGGGCAGTCAGAAGAAGTGAAGAGTTCAAAAGAAAAGAAGCACAATTTTGTATTAGACATCTATGCCACTGGAAACCCCCATGAACTACTGTTGTTTAAGGCCTAAGGTTGGGGGGTTCGGAAAACTCAGACATCTCCTGTCAGATCTGTGTTCACTCACTGGATAATAAAATTACAAAGCCTAAAATAAGGATGGAACCAGACTTGCTTCACAGCTGTTTCCTAGCTGTCTCTGTACTCTTCAGGAAATGCAAATACACAATTAGGAAGGCTTCCATTTAAGGAACAACAATCCGAGTACTCGGCGTTCTAGTGATCCGTCTCTAAAAAATAGTAACTATCTAGCTGTCAGGCAGCAACTTTCAATAAAAGCTAGATCAGGTGCGTTTAAAAAGTGCTAGGGTGCAACTCTAGCAGCATAAAGACAGGGGAATTAAGGCATACAAGCTATTTGATTTTTGAAGCCATTATGTTGTTTCTTTTTTTTTTTTAATCAACATATGGTATGTTTCATTAAAAGCTATAATGAAGATACTTTGGATCTATTTATTTCTGAACCATGAGCAATATATAACATGTCCATCCATACATGAAACTTAAAATTTCTCTACATGCGGGGGGCGGTAAGAGTCAGAAACACTTTTGTCTATGTTGACGTGTTCAAGCAGTTGTAATGAAGTCCTATAGAGAAAAATGGATCTGCGCTGCAATTATCCACTACATTTCATCCTGCAGGGTATTTAAAGAGCCCCATTAGAACTAGCTTAAAGTGATCGTTCTAGGAAGATGGGAGCCGAACTCTAAAGCAATTCTGTGTTTTGTTCCATACATACTAAACATAACAAGGGAACCACAAGAGTATGTTTCTGTCCAAATAACATTCGCTAAACCTGCTCACAACATGCAACGTCTGGTTACATATATAGATTTCAGACTGCTACTTCAGGTGAATTTCACAAGAAATTAAAGTGAACACCACTAAAGAAATACAAAAATTATATAAAGGGTACTGTCCAGTCCATAGGAGAAAGGAGTTTAATAATGTGACATTATTGTGTTTTGGGTGCAGCTTCACTTTTTGTATGAAAGTATCCTTTAAGTTTACTTTTAGTAAATTACTAAACACTAAGAACAGTGTAGACTGGATTGAGCCTATTCCAGAACAGACTTTGATGAAAGCAATGGCTTTGGCTTCAGAAGCTATTTGTCCCAGTATTTCCTTTACTTGCCATATCAGTAGTACCCCCTGCTCAGTTTTGACATTTTTATCCTGACTGATTGTGAAATATTTTCTATTATAATGCCTTTGTCAAAGTTATTAATCATTTACTATTTTACAATTTATTGACAGCTTTATTCAGCTAAAAAAAAATGTGGTTCAAAGATTCTTTATAATACGGACATAGATCCAGCTGGTTTGGCATGGAATCTGAAACACAAGCGGCATTCTTTCATTACGCCTACCTTGGAGCCAGTAGTTGCTGTCAAACTGTCTGCAATCATTCTGGGAAGTACTGTTTCTACATCTGTGGTATCTAATAATTTATATCATACAGTAATGATGGTTGACAGCAATGCCATAAACACAGATCATCAAAGAGACACAATAGCAACTTTCATTAGTTTGAAACATGTTGGTAAGGAAGCTATCATGAAAATACATATAGACACCCAGTTAGTGTAAGTGTTCCCTATTGGTATTTTTTCTCTCTTCTCTTTGGACTTGATCCAAAAGTTGTGATAAGCCCCAGTGAATACAGTATAAGTCCTAAAACGGGAAATAAGTGACATCCATTTTCACACTATATTTATACCTATATTATTGGTTTTATAAGCACATTTGTAAAACTGGATAAAGAGAATCTGCTTATCAGGCATCTCCTAAACAGGCTGTTTCTGTGAACTTAAGTGGCCAGATGTCTAGTGATAGGTGACAAGACATTATCTGCAGGAAGAAAAAAAAATGAAATTTTCCTTTAACAGTATAATTCAAATAAGGTCATTAACAAAGCAAGTAGAGATGGTAGCAGAAAATATAAAGGAAAAATATTAAGTCAGCTTAGGGGGATATTTAAATCCTTTCATTCTTATGGTAGTCTTCAGTCTTTGGAGATGGAAGCACTACCCCCTATGTAATCTCTCTGATTCTTGCCAAAGTTGAGTGCTCTATTAAAAAAATAAGCATTCGGAGATGGTGGACCATGGACAAAGTGATGGGGGAGATAAAGCAACTTTCTGTCCTGAACAGCCCCTGATCGACATCTGGGAATTATTTATGAGACTAACCTTTTGATAAAAGCATGTGAAGAGGGAGTGTGTTTCCCCCAACACTTTTCAAGTCAACAGGGAAGTTTCTGTAATTGGAGGAGATTTGTTGATTGTTTTGTCACCTGCAGCGATGCCAGGCAGGGAGGCAGAGCGCTATCATGCATTCTTGATGATGACACAGGCTTATGGATCGGTATGTGGGAGTGTTGGTAACAAAGACGTATATAGAGGAAGTTGATCTTTACAGCTCACCGATTATAAGAAGACTCAAAAAGGGGTGAAAAAGTACATTTAAAAATACCTCTTGCTAATCTAGTCCTGTATATATATCCTTGTACCTTGATAAGACCTCAGCATCCCATTGCCTCCTTAATTTCCTGTTCTTCACAAATCTGACTTCCTAACCTACCAACCCAACTTAGGCAAGCCTTTCTGCATAAAATCACTATTCTGGTTTCTGAATACGTGGTCCCAATCCAGGCAAACATTTAAATACTTGTTAAAGATTAAGCAGGTGCTTAATCTTTCCAGATGTGGCCTTAGAGCAGGGGGTGGGCAAAATGGTCCATCCAGCCAGCAGCCAGACTCCTCCCATTTCCCAGCTGCCCCTGTGCATGGCTGGGGCCAGTCACGCATGAAGACCCCAGCCACAGCTGTGCGTGGCTCTGTCCATACCCCAGACCAGGCTGTCACCGCTGCAAGGAGCAGGGGCAGAGCGCAATCCCCTGCCTAGAGGGTGCAGGCTACAGATTATGGCTCTGCCCTGGCTCCTGAGCAAGCTGCCCCCATCACAGTATCCCAGCAGCTCCAAGGCAGCCCCCTGCACTGCTCTGCCATGCACCCTGCCAGCATGGCTGGGGTCTCTATAAAGACAAGTCCCAGCCATGCGCAGGGATGGCTGGGAAATGGAGTCCATTGCCGACCACGTCTGGGCTGCAAGCCAGACTTTGCCCATCCCTGCCCTAGAGAAACCTGCATGTAGGGACGTAGGCAAAACCTGAAGGAGTTGCACTCTGTACCATTTCTAGGATTTTCTTGCAATATCCTTCTCAAATCCCACTATGTAGTAGAGATGCAGTTTAGGGAGCCCACCCACATGACTTGAACTGCATGTTGCTAGGACTGAACATTACTGATCCAAACAGAAAAAGAATGAGGCCCAATGCGGTATATGCTGCTGAACAAGAAGGGGAACACTTGCAATATCCATATTCCCTAGAAATGGAAGGTAGCAAGGGAAAGATTATTTGTCTGACTTTCCCACTAAGATGTTGCCTGGCTACTTTTTCTGCACATAGTGGGCTGTGACACTCTGACTGAAGGGAAAGTGTTTTCAGAGTAGTTTTGGAAAATGTTGTCACCTCTCATATCCTCCATCTGATCTTGCACTAACTCCATGATTCATCTTCTTTTAAATTATCACTCATAGCACTGCTCCCACCACTCACACTGGCATTCACTTTTTTGCTGTACCCCACTACTTCCAGTCAGTCAGGTGTGCCCATTTCCACTTCCAGATCCATTTCTCCAATCCCACTCTACACCTTTACTGTCACAAGCAAATTCTTTTAGTGATACTTTCCTTCTTCCTGCCATTTCTCCTCTCAGCAGCAGTTCGTTAAACACAAAATCCTGTCTCAGATTCCCATTCCTTACAGATAATTCAAGAGATCTGTTTCCCAGAACTCTTGGTGGAACACACGTTGTCAGGCCAAGAGCTGTTATGGCAACTGGAGATTGAGACTTAAACTCTCAAATCACTTAACAATGGATTACTCCTATACAGGAGCTACAATAAAATGAAACAAAACAAAACAAGACTTTTGCTGCTCAGAGAAAAAGACTTCACCAGGGAGCACCTTACACAGTCTGAAGCAGACATGCTCCTGCCATGATATGCATGTATCCTGTCACTCTATAAACTGTGTGTAATACTCTTTATCACTGATTTGATAGACTTAATCCTGTTCTGAAAATGAAGGACAGACAGTGCTCTAGAAAGTCCCAAAGCAAATGCCTTGGGGTCTTTCATATTCATTTCCCAACACTGTAAATAGTACTCATTTTGTATTTTACTTCAGGGGTCAGAAATATACAGCCTGTGAGCCACAAGATTCAGCCTGCAAAGCCAGAAGGCTTTATCTGTGCCTGTGCCCGTGCCTGTATCTGTACCTGCCCCAAGGCCAGGCAGCAAGGAGCTGCACCAGGGCTGGGCAGCTGGAAGCTGTGCCTACAGTGCTTCCTACAGCTCCCCACTCACTAGCTGTGATTTGAGCACACCTTTTCAGCAGTGGGGAGCTGTGCTGCAGCTTGGGCATAGAGGGGCATGGGTGAGGAAATGGCAGCAACAAGAACTCAACTTCCAGCTGCCTGGCCCCTATGCCTGTCACAGCTGGGGAAAGCAGCAGCAGCCTGGGCGCAGGCAAAGCCCCCCCATTACTAACCTGCTGCCAGAACCACCCAGCTTGCCTGGAACTGAAGTGGTTTTGAGGTGTTCTGGCTTGCAGCTTGTTAAAGGTTGCTGGCTGCTGCTTTACTTTAAATTAGTTGAAACTAATTGCATGGGCAATCCCCATGCTCCAGATTACCCTTTACTTAGGGATGCCATTTAGGAGCTGAAAAACAAGCATCTGCATGGAAAGTCTATCAAGTAAATGGCTGACTTTATAGGGAATATGGATGACAAGCCACAGAAGCTGAAAGGGGCAAAAAAACCAACTCTTGAGACTGGCCTGAGATTCAACAAAATGCGTTGCAAACTAGTGAGCAGACAGATGACACATTTTAAAAAACAGAAAGGGATATTCTATATTTTTAGTTGCCAAAATAAAGAAAATACATATATCGTACCACTGTTTCTTTCAATGTAACTATCCCCAAATTAAAAAATAAAGATGGCTGTATAAGGAAACGGATAAACAAAATAAGTACAAAAGAATTATAAACAATTTATACAGTTCTGCATGTAGTATGCAGTCCCTGAAATTAGTCAGAAAGATGTTTATGCTGGTTAAGCTTAGAACTGACAGAACTTTATTATTGCATATGCTTTATCTTTTTCAAAATCTGAGGTTGTCTCAGCTCCTCAGTCCCATGAGCGTATGGACAGGATTCAGAAGTCAAAGAACAGCCATCAGGGTGATGAATGAAAAACCAACAGAGGCGTGTTTTGAAAGCTTCAGCAGAAAGCCTCCGTTTGATTTCTGGTGTGGGTTTCTTGGCCTGCTTCTTTTCTCTCCAGTCACGGATCTGAACTCTCCCATTTATAACTGAGGTTTAAAAAATAAACAGACATACAAAACATTAATAGAGGGTCATGGGAATTACACTGGCAAAGTGCAAAGTCTCTCTGTATCACAAATACAAAACAAATGGATCATCTGAGCAAAACCCAGGGCCCAGGTTTAAACTCTTGCACAGTTACAGAAATGCATACAGAGCAAATAGAGGTAATTTCTCATAGGAGCCTCTGTACCTGCCCATTCCTGGATACTTTTATTGTTATATAAGGCAGTCGGGAGGGCACCTTACACAGTAGGTAATTGTGTCATGGCCTTCCCTCCTTTCATGCATCTCTTTTGAAGAACCTGACACTGGACCACTATATGCTGTATGGCCCAATATAATTTCTAGTGATGCTACTAATGCTTTTTCGAACAGTGTTGCTAGCAAACCTGATTCTGCTCAACAGACATAGCCTAGTATAAGGAGCATGGTGGAGAGAAGAATATTCCATCACTCCCCCAAAACATGCACCTTCTATAGTGGTACAGAATTCTCCCAGTTCCATTGGTGGCATAAGAAAGACAGATTAAATGTGGCTGTGCTATCTTAAGTGTGGCCCTCTTTGGAGCTGGCTCCCAGGATGGCTGGTAGTAAGAATCCTTTTCTATACTTACAGCCATATCATAAAAGCAGAATGACTTTGTGGTCTCTAGTGAAGCTGGAAAGGTGAGAAATCTCCATGCAATTTATCCATAGTTGTGTGCATCTTCTAGTCTTCCACCCAAATCTCTGTTTCTTTGATAGTGTGTAGTGTCCAGGAAATTTGGCTTTATGGAAAAAAGAAATACTCCTCCTTTGCTAGCCGTCCTAAATCCTGTCCCACCCTCCCACATAATGGAACTACACCATTTCCACCACAAAAGGGTTCTATCTGGAAGGTGGATGAATTCAATGCAGGATAAGCATGAATTGCCTCCATTCTTCTCAATTTCTGCTTTAATTTTGAAGCATCTCTGACACTGACAGCATTAACATTGGTCACAAAGCTTCACTCACAGTACAAACAATAGAAGTGATAAGATAGACAGGAGGTAGCTGTGTAGATTCTGGTGTCATCCAACCTGGTTCAGAGCTACCCAAGTCCACAGAAAATCCTAGTGTAGATGCAACACTGTTTTGGGCTTTTGGTTTTATCCCTCAAAAGTTCCTGTTGTGTGGACATATCTGAAGACTTCTCCACCTACTCAATTTAGTCCTGGCAGCATATATCCCATTTTCTGGTTGTCTACTAAGTACTCTATTGGTACTTGGTGACTTACTGGATGGATAAATTGTTAGGCATGACTTATCATGGGTAAATTCACTTACATATTACTACTAACTCATTGCTGGAATCATGAATGTAATCACCTTTATAAAAAATACCCTAACTTTTTACTAACCTACATACCAGCTTTCCAAGTCTGGCTTTAAGTAGTATGATTCTACTGCTGGATATCAATGATGTAAAAATTCTACATTTACAACAGCAAAGTAAAATCCTAAGAAAATCAAAATGATAAAAAAAGGTATTTAGCTGTTAACTTCTTATTCTGCCAGCCTGCTGCAGCCTGTAAAAATCTGTCAAGCCTCATATAATTAGAGGCTCTTGTCTAGGTCAACTCTGTTTTCTGCTGGCAGTTCTCTCTGTAGGGCTTGTTAAGTCCAGACCAAGTCTTAATGAAATGCTCCAGTGCGCTTCCTCTACATCTGACTTCCTTCAACACTGTGGCCACTTTAGAAAACAGAAGTTTCATGACCTAGTCAAACTGTAGCATCAAACTGAGAACTCTGGTTAGAAAACAACAGGCATATTGGGCATACCTGGTTTATGCAAGAAATAAGCCAGACACAAAATTACTACACCACCTGGCAAGGTACCAAGCTCATCTTGCCATTGTCGTTTCTTCTATTGTCGTCTAGGGAAATACATGGGCAAATATAGAAAATTCTGTTTGTTATGGCTAGACATCCAGTACTGAGAAGAGTTAATGTTATAATCTTTCAATTAAGTTTATGCTAAAAATAAATCAGGCAAACAAGAGCTGATTAATGAAAAGAAATAACCTCTCTGCTCTTTACCTTCAAATACCTGATGATTGTTCTTGAGCAGTGTTTGCAGACCCCCATATTCACTCTTTAGCCTCTTTAATGTCTCCTTGTCCAAATGTTCTGCTACTTCCCTCAAGGGCAGACTATCTGCAGCAAATGATAATATAGCCATTAAAATGAACTGAAAATTTGCCACACACATCATAATTATAGGCAGAATTTAGATAGTTACTGCAGCATAGCAGCTAAACAGCACAGTTTAGATGAAGCTGCCTGCTTTTTTAAAAAAATACTTGTTTAGTTTCTCTACAGTGAAGCAGATTCCCTTTGCTGTTTGCTCTTAAGGGTTCACAGTGAAAATTTCCATAACTAATATGAATACAAAAGCTTGAGTATTCCTCAGTTTTGCATTGCAGCAGTACTCAGAGTTCCCAGGGTGCTAAAGACTATGGGACAGATTCTGTTCTACCTGTACATTCACAATCACGCAATAACAAACTGATATTTAAAAAGTAATTTTCTGGGCATCATAACCATTTTATGTAAGCTTCCAAATAGACTAACACTCTCAACAACAAAATGTAAATTATTTGTTGTTATAATTCAAACACTTACCTAATATTTAAATGTGGAATAGAAAAAGAATTTGGCAATAATACAAGAGAAAAGTTCAAATAAGGAGTGTAAAAATCTAAATAGTACAGTATATAAGGAGGTTAGCAAAGAAATCTTTGCAAATTCCTTTGCAGATAATTAATTACTACATTGTTTTCCAGCAGTCCCCACAATTAGCATGTTAAAAAGTCTCCTGAGAATTGTATATTAAATGTAATATAGGAAACTATGACTAGCAAAGCAACACTATCTACTGACAGACAGTTATGAAGTTTTAATAGCAAGAACCACTGCATGTTACGCGTATAAGGGCAATCTTACCTCCTCTATTCCAGGTATTCAGACTTCCATCAGGCATATTATAGGGTTTTTCTTGAGTTGCACTTAACAATAAGTTAGCAACATCCAGAACCACATCATCTACAAAATCCCGAGGAAGAGTAGCACAGTTCCTGACTTGTTCTACTTTTTCTCTGGGCCGAAATCCGGATAGCCAGATCCCACTATCATCCATCTTAGTCTCATTTTCAGGAAATTCCAAATCTGCTGCTTTGTCACCTGCACTCTTTTTTATGTTATGACTGTCATAGTGATTAGATCCAACTCGTCTGTCCTGTGGGATCACAGTGCAAGATTGACGGCTATTGATATACTGTGTCCGCTGCTTATCAATTAGAGATTCTTGAGTAGATGGATATGTTCTGGACTTGCCAATTAGGCATACCTATGTTAGCATAAAAAAAAAAAAAAAGTTACAATTTGTACTATGTGGTGTTTTACATCCAAGTCCTGCCCACCCAATCAGCAAATATTAGAGTATGGTTGGATAAACTATTTACCATGAATTTAAAAAGCAGGGCATTATCCTACTCCAACTGTTTTGCAGGACCTGGCAGGTACAAGCTTTCTTTCCACACCTACATTGCTGTAATCTACCCCTTTCACTGAAGGATAAATTACCATGCTTTAACTAGAATAGCACAGAGGTAACCCAAGTCCATTTAGACACCTTATATATCAGGAAAACAACCCTAACTTATGTGCCCATGTAATAAAATGCAGATTCCGTCCCAAAAATCTCTTAATATTAGCACATGATGAGAGGAGAAATGCGTCTACGTCAGAGGAGAAATACATCTACTCTGAAGTAAGAGTGTACAGCATGTGATTACTATAGAGCAGCTGGCATGAGGTAAAGTCCCACATCCTTTTTCACCTCTGGTAAGTATTTTG
Organism: Crocodylus porosus; assembly: GCF_001723895.1. Taxonomy (NCBI): domain Eukaryota; kingdom Metazoa; phylum Chordata; order Crocodylia; family Crocodylidae; genus Crocodylus; species Crocodylus porosus. The sequence continues at coordinate 18,981,697 of NW_017728948.1, forward strand.
CCTTTCACGTTTTCTTGTATGAATTCTAAACATGGGGGTTTAGTGTTGGAACACGATAGTTGATAAAGGCTAAGTATTTATTTATTTGCATAGAGCATGTATGAGTCCCATTCTGGGATAAGCACCCCATCTATGGTAGGCTCTATGCAAACACAGAACAAAAAGACCGTCCTTGTCCAAAGAGTGATTGCAGCATCAAGTCTCAAGATCCTTCTGGGATACAAATAGTGACAAAACCTGTACTGGGTAAACAAAGGCAGTATGAGACATTGAAGAGAAAGGGTGTAGAAGAGCAGGTGCATAATAAGGTTTTCTTTCAATGCCCATACATATAAAATAGCCATGTAAGAAGGGGGATGCAGCCCCTTGTGCTTATTTGGAGCCCTTTGG
>NW_017728948.1:18982186-18996129 GCF_001723895.1 Crocodylus porosus
AAATAAGCATGCTGTGACAGACTTCTCAGAAGACAGAGGAATGATTTTATCCTCACTTGGACAACGCTGGAAATAATGTAATCCACTGGGACCTAAGCTTCACTGCAGTCATTAGGAACAAAAGTTTGCATGCCTCAGCTAGCAGCATTTTAAAAACAATGTCATCCAAAATTACCCTTTTTGTTGAGGGAATTCGAAGACTGTCTTCTTCTACATTAAAGCCACACGCACATCCCACTTGTGTAACAAAATCCAGATACTCTCTGTACTGTGTCTTCTTGCTCTGCCTTCGGTTATATTTTCCATGAAAATCAAAGAAGCAACAAGGCAGTACAAAGTAGCAACAAGAATATGAAGACCTGCAAGAAGGATATGGGCTTCTGAATAAAATGTCACAGGAAACCATTGCAATGAATAAACATAAAACTTTGTCAACAACCCCTCAGATACAAGCACCAAAAACATTTTCATGCAGTAATAGAGCTTCCAGGCCAAGCAAGAAGTGTTTCTCCTTTGGAACAGTCTCTGATTAAACCGAATGTTTGCTCTAGTGATTTACCATACCAGCATAGTTTAATACCTAGGGAGCCAGTTCTGCAAACTAATCAACACAAATAGTTGCAATGAGAGAATTCAAAGTGACACAAAGTCTGATAATAAATGTTTACTGCAATGGGGCTGAAATTTAAGGAGCAAATACTTTATTATATTTCTTGTCTCACAAGTATACTCTGTTATTAAGGGTAGCTGTCATGATGCTTATAGTAGTGAAATGCTTCTAAGGCATCTTAATGGAATCTATAAGGGGTCTGCAGTGTCTTTGCACTAAATGTCAAAAACCCCACAACCTGGACTTCAAAGATGTTGGCATGCCAGGGCAGACAGCAGGGGACCCATGGGGGGGTCTGATCCTTGTTGCAGCTGTGCAGCCCTGTCCCCTTTTCTGCTGTGCTCCCTGAGGCATGCATGTGGCCACTGCCGGCAGCAAGCCAAGCCAGGGCTCCAGACCACAATGCACCAGTTACAGCCTCCCAGCTACCTGCCACAAAGCCTGCTCCCAGCAGGGCTTGCAGCCTCTCCACCACCTGCTGTGAGCAGGCTGGGCTTCGTGGCTGGCAGCAGCTGCCCAGAACCTGGGCCAGCAGTGGTGTGCCAAACAAAATAACCTCACATGCCATGCTCTGGCTTGCATACCAGGGACTGCCAACCCTGGAAATATATAGTGATTTGTGCATGCAATCATTAAACTTGCAAAAAGACATACATAGCTACAGGCACAAGCTGCAGAACCAAAAGATACAGTTTCCACAGGTCATGGATGTAGTAAGTTCCCACTAAAAACAGAACAAAAACAAAATACCACCCCCACCCTTTCTTCCATACCTTGCTGCTATTACAGGTATCCATGGTGTTAGCTCATCTGAATGGTTTCCTATTAGCCAGTTAACATCTGGAAACAGGTAACTCCCACATGGTTTGACTGCACATTCCTATTGAAAGGAAGGTGCATTTTTGATGGATGTGTTTAAGCATAGTAAATTTGATACCACAGCAACAGTATGAAACCCTAAACAAAGACAGATTTCAGGGTGAACAACAGTAAAATGTGAATGTGCCAATATTTTCCCCAACTGCATTGTAAGAAACGTTTTTGCCATGCAAGGATTTTTTTTTAACTGTTTCAAAGAATTAATGGTTACACCCAAAATAATAGTCAGATGTAAAGCTGCACTGCCAGTTTAATACAGCTGCACAAACAATCAAATGATCTAGAAGAATTCTCCTGGGTTTGTTCTCCTGGTAGAAAAACTTACCCACAGATGCCTGAACAGACTTTTGAAAAGTTGAGCTGTTGAAGAGAAGCGAGTTTGCAGTGCTGACGCAGCACAGCCATGGGGCCCCTGTGCACACAACTCAGGGTGCTCTGCAGGTTCCCAAGTCTGGCTGGCAACAGATGGCAGCAGTGCACAAGGAAGCCCTGATTAGCTGACCCAGATTGCTAGGGGTCAGCCTGGTCTCCTGCAGCACAATGTGCGATTGTGAAGGGGGTATGTTCTGCTCTTTGCCAGAGCAGAGGAAGCCAGTGAGCAACACATTGTTTCCTGCGGGCAGAATAGGCACAGAAGCAAAGCACATGCTTACAGGACCGCGTTGTGGCTTCTCTCAGAAAAGAACATGTACTAATAATATTCACTCTTGCAGGAGAAACGCTCTTGGAAGTAGTTTAACCCCAGTTGTCCCCAGGTTATCTTTTTGCTGCTGCGGTGGCCATTTTTGCTTGGGGAAAAAAAAGTCCTGAACATCTATATTCTTGTTGTTTCTCCCGGTACAGAATGGTATAAATGTGACTGTACTTCCCTACCATTCTTATGGTGTCAGTTATCCTTTTGTACCTTAATCTTCCAACTGCACCATTTCAACTGCAGCCCTTCAGGATACATACGTTTGCCCACAGTCTAGCGCACGTGATTTAGCCTAGTAGAGATTCTCTGTTTTGCTTCTCCCAAAAAAGAACTCCTATTTCCTTAACCATATGTTTTTCCCACCCAGCAGACCCTTTCATATGTCTCTCTATGGATGCTATTCACTGCTGCTTCAACTTGCCTTAGAGCAGTTGCACAGTGCACCAAATCACAAGGCTACTTGTGTGTGTGCTGATGCAGAGAAACAGACTTTGATTTGGGAGCCCTGATAGAGTGAGAGGACAGCTATGTGGTGCAGAGCTGGCAAAGAGGAGAGAGAAAACCAGATTTTTTTTTGAGAAACAAACAGGGATGAGAAGTGCTAAGTTTAGAAAAAATATATACATTTTAAGTATATATAAAAGACCTTTGAAGGAGAATTGGGGTAGATTTGGAAATTTAAAAAAATCAGTCAGTGACATATGAAACAAGGATTTTAATCCTGCTTTACCTGTAGGGTCTGGTGAACTCTGTAGCTACTACCCCTACATCCATTGTACATGTAATGCATGGTTTTTATTTATATAGACATGAATTTTATTTACCTAGGCTAGATGCCCATATAGACACACACATTATGCACAGCTTCAGAATCTAATGGTAAAATCATTGCCTACACTGTAGGTCTGTGACAAAGTGGGAAACACCAATGCTGGCATTGTCAAATATACCCATAGTTTATAACTATGCAGAGAAGTGATGGGGTCTAGTAAATGGCCATTGCACACAAAATGGTTTTATTTCAAAACTGCCATTATTTTCTGAAACATCCTTGTATAAGCACACAGTAAACCCTTAAGAGATGATACGCTTAAGATATGATCAGCTGGTTAATCACGTCATAAGTAGTGACCTGGTCACACATTCTTTCCTTTAACGGACTGAGAAAACAGCCACAGAACAGGGAATAAGCCGCAAACTTCATGGGAGCACTGGCCACACCTTCAGGTTAAGGTGTGATGGGAACCAGCCACAAAATGTGTTTAATAGCATTACTGCTGTTTCCCATCACGCCTTAACCTAAAGATGTGGCTCCCAGCTTCAGGAGCATACTGGAGCCATTCAAGACTCTGGTGGGCTCCTGAGGCTGGGAGTACCAGTCAGCTGATTGAGGCTTCCAGCTCACTGGAGGTGCACTGGAACGCTTGGCTCCCATGGCTGGGAACCCTAGTCAGCTGATGATCAACTCCCAACCCTGGAAGCACATAGAGCCCTTGGTTCCAATGTGCTCTTTCATTTGGGCACTGATCAGCTGACTAGGGTTTCCAGCCACGGAGCCCTTGGAAAGGCTTCATGTGCTGCTGTAGCTGACAAGGGGTCTAATGTGCTCCCCATAACGGGATCCCCCCCAGAACAGGGAATGCAGGGAACCTCTTGGCTCCCATGGCTTGGAAAGGCAATTACTCAGCACTCCCAGAGGGAAGAGCACCCACCAGCTGACCAGCACTCCCAGCCACTGAAGTCGATGGGAGCCAAGGCACTCCTTCAGCTAGGAGCCGTCATCACCTGACCAGGGCTCCCAGCCACAGGACTACACAGGAGCCAAGCCTGCTCATTATCCTGAGCTGCACTGGCAATATGGCATGATTGGAATGTGATTCTCAAACCCTCACTCATGCCTTCTGCAATGCATGTGTAACATGGCAGCTGGCATGACTGTTGGGACTGCACATTAGATCCCATACTGCCTTAATTTAATGTCTGTCAATGGCCTTTAACACATGCACACATCTTCCTGCTCACCAGGTGGTTGTATGTAAACCCAGGTGTACTAAGCCAAAGTATTCGGTAAATGTTTTTATGGTCTGTGAACAAAATTACCACCTACAGCAGATTTCAGTTTTGATTGTTCGTTGTTGAACTAGTATAGATTAGCAACTCTGCATTTAGATAATTGTACATAATTGGACTTTTATTCATCATATTTGACAGCAGTTTGGTGCTGTGATGTGCCACCTGTTACACTCGCATATAATTTCAGTATTGACATTGAATGCTACCGATTGTAGTATTTGTCCCATAACACATGCTTTTAAAGAAGTCATACAATATGAAGGAACTTCTGTAGGTAATAAAAAGGTACTATGAACAGGTGCTTTCTTCTTTAACAGATCCAGTTGTTTAAGATTCTCTTAGGCACAAATGGATGAGATAACATTTGGTTCTGTCTCTTATTCCTACAGAAAATAATCCTTATATGGCAGGTCTATAGGTTTTCTGTCTGACTTGTATCTTAATTGGTATATGTTCATTTAACCAAGACTAATAAACAATATGAAAACTAATAATGATTATGTAACGGAAAAAAAGAAAAAGCAAAACACTTTTCTTTTTTGTCCTATTACTATGCAGTTAAGAGCCTGATACTTCCAAGCACTGACTCAATGCAACTCAGGAGAGCTAGGGTTCTTGGCATCTAGATGGACAGCGCCATATGGACATGATCCTCTCCAAATGAATTGGCAAAACTCCCAAAGAAAACTCCATGATGCTAAGACAGGACCTAAATGAATAACTATCACTAGAACAAACAGAACCTTTGTTGGCTGTGACATTGGCATGAACATTGCTTAAAGAGAATAAAGAAGCACAGTAACTTGCTACACTAGCCTTTCAGTCCCAGAACAAGGAACTTAAAGAATCCTTTAATAAAATGCATAAGCAGGCAGCATTTGGAGCATAGACTGCAACACAAGATTCTTCCCCTCTCAGACATGCACTTCACTGAGCTAGAATCATATTCCCTCTTGGTCCTATTCATTTTGCATGCTTGGCTGTACAGTTGAAACAGCTTTAAGCAGAGGATTGATAAATGCTGCCTCTTCCTCCTCCTCTCCTGTTGGACTGGAGGCACCACCTTGGGTGACTTGGAGATGTGAGGTTGAGAGAGGGATTACAACCCATCTCCAACTTCCTTGTCATATGCTCCAACTAGACTGCTCCATAAAACACCACCAGCACAACCTCCACCTACTTCTCCCCTCAACCTTTAAAAAAAAAGGAAAAAGATAATGGCTATTCTGCTGTGCTTTGTGCTGAACACAGCTGCTCTAAAGGCATGCTAGGTTTACTGTAAGCACTCCTTCCATATCAAGCCTCTTAAACTTAAGCATGCTGATGCCTTGTTTGTTTGTCCCAAATGGACAGAAGGATGAAAGAGGCACTGAGATTTGCTTCACCTCAGGGTATGTACAGTGGCATGATTTTAGGTGCCAACACAACTTCATTGGTGAAAACATAGGCATATAAGCAATACTTTTGAGTAGGAAGACAGTCAGGAGTCTAGAGGAAAGGAAATGGGGAAAACAAGGCAACTGTCCATCACTAGGAAGATTTGATAAATGCTAACAATGCATGGCTGGATTTAAAGTGAATGTTCCTGTGCTGCAATTGTTCCTGTTCTCATAAAAATGCTAATGTGGAAAGATAATCCCTCTTTCGGACTCACTTTCCTGTCCAGTTTTCTACAGGTTATTGTTGTAATGACCTACTACAAATTGACTATAGCAGATGATTGTTCCCTTTAAGATTCAGCAACAATGCCCTTCAAAAATGGCACTTATCACTGTGAAAGGCTAGAGACCAGAATCACTTTCAGAGTAATTCCATTAATAACTTCTAGAATAAACCATGCATGATTCCTAAACTTTAACATCTTTTATGATAGCAATATATGGTATTGTCGCCCTAGTACTATATATACTTCATAGGATTTAACTGAAATATCAATGGGTGTCTACACACATTAAGACATCACACTAATCCCCAACTAAAAGTATAAGAAAACTGAGAATATGCCATAAATAAATATCCAATAAATAACGGTCACCTGCCTCTCAGGCCCTCAACAAGGGTCTCAATATGTTAGTCCTGCAAAACAACCCCATGTTGAACTGAACTCATTGTAGCTGGCTGCTCAATAGATATATGTGCTAATCTGTATTTGCACTAAATTTGTTTGTTGCAATGAATGACAAATTAGTGAATAAAACAGTTAATGTATAATCGACCCAGATTTTAAAAATACCTCTAAATGTGTTTGAGGTCCATACATATCCCATATTTTTCTTCGTCTGACATCAATTCCTTTGCCTGGATGCTGAAATATATAGCTAATAGTTAAAAATTAAAATACATTCTTAATTAAAAAATAAATTACATTCTTTTCATCACAGATTTTCAAGGAAATTTACCCAATAATTTCACAAACTACATGCAGAAGTGACACCATCCACAGCAAAATTAATCTACTTCTGTGAAACAGGGTACTGCTTCACTATGTAGGCCAGAAAATGAAGGGCAGGTCAAACAGACAGAGCCAAAGTAGGTAGTCAGAATTTCACCCAGTTTGAAATTTGCCCAGGGTGTAATGTTAGGAAAATGCTATAGATACTTATATGAACTTAAGTTAACAATGGTTTTGGTTTGCGTGAAAACCCAATATGTAATGCAATAATGCTAAGCCCTTGTTCAGGAAATGAGTGCTACCCAAGGAATCCTACCTAAACAGTGACAGCTTATAGTGTAGGCTTGTCCTAACACATTTACCATTGGCAATACACAGGACAAAGTTAGGAAACAGGAAAAAGTCTTGGGTCCTTATATGAATTTAAGGAGGCATAGTATAGCTTTTTGTTTGTTTGTTTAATCAAAACTTATCAGATTAGCAATCTTGCCCTGGGTTCTGGAGAAATGCTACCTGTTTCATTCTCAAAGATGGGCACAGCTGGGCAGTTCTGCATCCTGGGCAGCGAGGGCACAAGAGGCAGTGGCACTCAGGACTGGTGTCCTGCTCACCACCCCTCTCTCCCAGTTATGCTATTGCCCAAAAAGTGCTGACTTTAAATATCAGTTCACCCAAACATGTTTACAATCAATGAGATCTTTACATAAGGTGCCATGGCTGCAAACTAAACCAAGAAACAAGAAATAAATTAACAACCCAACTTTTGTTCTAAGACTCCTGTTTACATTGGAGGGCAAAATAAAGACATGAATGAGAAAAAAAAAAGTCAATAAATGTTTCATGGAATTCCTACAGTTTCTAAGGGTGCACCAACACATCAGTCTCATGCCGGATTGGCACCAACGTTAAGGAAAATTGACAGTATTGGCAATTGGCTCTTTTTGGCTGATGTGGCCGAGAATTTCATCGATAAACGCCCTGTGCACGTATGCAGCCCCAATGCAGCATGCAGGCAGCCAGGATCACAGCCCGACAGTATGGAGAGCAGACAAGTCTGGCTGGTAAGTCTTTTATGAGGAAAGAGGTGTGGGCATGAATGACATGTGCCTCCAGCAGCTGGGGAGGCACAGCAGCAGCGGGAGTGTGGCAGCAGTAAGCTGGGGAGCTCCCACAGATGCCGCCAGCAGGGGGAAGGGGATGGCCAACCAAGGGTCGGCGACCACCCACAGCAGTGGCCAGCGGGGATTGTGGACTGCCCACAGACACTGCTGGCAGCAGGGTGGTGTGTCAGCAGTGCCTTTTTGTAGGGAGTGTACCACCACGTTCAGGGGGTGCATGTGCCCCTACCCTCTACATGTTGCCTCGGGTATGGGGGGCAGATTGAGGTCCCCACAGTGAGGGAGGGAGTGGGACCGGGGCAGGTGTTGCACAGCTGAGGCGGGATGGGGCACCACACATCACGAGACAGAGCCATGAGTGGCTGGTTTGGGGGGTGCAGCAAGGAGGGTGGCAGTTCCCATTGTTGCATGCACCCTGGGAGAGCATGGGGCGGGGGTGCCCCCAGATCTGCATGCGGGACGAGGGTGAGTTGCCACTGAAGGCTGGGACTGGGGTGGGCTCTTCCTGGCGGGGGGCTGGGCCAGACTACATTTAGGGTGGGTGGTAGCAGCACTGGGAAGGGGATTATGGGGGGGTCTATGGAAAATTTTGCTGTAGCTGCAGCCACCCTCCTATAGCCCCCTCCCAGCACTGCTGCCACCCACCCTGAGCACAGCCAGGGACCAACTCCCTGCCAGGAAGAACCTGGCGCTGCCCCAGCCTGCAGTGGCAGCACACCCCTGTCCCTGCTGTGTAGCGCCTGCCTCTGCTCCCCCCCTCACTGTGAGGGCCACAGTATGAACCCCCCACAGCCCTTCCCTCTTCCCCCACAATAGTCTTACCAGCTGGACGCTGCTCTCCAAGCTACCCAGCTGCATAACGGCAATAGCAGTATCGGCCGATACATCTCGTTAAAAATCAGCCATTGGTATCAGCCCAAAAAATCTCTGTGTGCGCATCCCTAACAGTCTAATACATTTTTTATACCAATTAACATTCTTGCAGAAGTTTTCCTAATGACAAAGAATTTTATGAGTGCAGGGTGCTGCACCTGGGGAGAGGGAACCAGCATTATGGCTATAGGTTAGGGGCTGACCCTCTTGGCAGCACAGAGGAAGAGAGAGATCTTGGAGTCAGGATTGACTCCAGGATGAATATAAGTTGCCAATGCGACGAAGCAATAGGCAAAGCCAACCGCACCCTGTCATGCGTCAACGGGGGCATCACTAACAGGCCCAGACAGGTCTTGCTCCCCCTCTATGCGGCGCTGGTCAGGCCGCAGCTGGAGTCCTGTGTCCAGTTCTGGGCGCCGCACTTCAAGAAGGACGTGGAGAACCTGGAGAGGGTCCAGAGGAGGCCACTCGTATGGTTGGGGGCCTCCGTGGCCAGCCCTATGGGGAGAGGCTGAGGGACCTGAATCTCTTCAGTCTCCACAAGAGGACACTGAGGGGGGATCTTGTGGTTGCCTACAACCTTATCAGGGGCCAGCACCAGGGACTCGGGGAAAGTCTGTTCACCAGGGCCCTCCTTGGAGTCACCAGGAACAATGGCCACAAGCTGAGGGAGGATAGGTTTAGGTTAGATATTAGGAAGAACTACTTCACAGTAAGGGTGGCCAGAGCCTGGAATAGGCTGCCCAGAGAGGTGGTGCTCTCACCTTCCCTGGAGGTCTTCAAGAGGAGACTGGATAGGCATGTGGCTGGGGTCTTATGACCCCTGCCACCCCCAGTGCTCCTTCCTGCCCATGGCAGGGGGTCAGACTAGATGATCTGTCTAGGTCCCTTCCGACTCATTGATTCTATTATTCTATGATCCTATGAGATGAAAAAGAAAGAGGAATTTCCCTAGGTTTTGATAAAATTCACTGAACTTCTTTGTTTGTTCCATATATTTCTGATATGAAATAGCCTCAAGAACCTAAATGTTGTTGTGCCTCCATTCTTCCTATGCACAAACAGAAATTTATTGTTTTCACAATTAAAAATTAAGGCTTTGATTTTTTGCTTTTGTTATCCTTGGGTTTCCCCCCGCAATATCAGTAAAGGTATGGAAAAATCCCTTGTGAAATAAACTGTAGCTTTATGTTTTAATGACTTAATTTACATGAGTCCTAAGCCAGCAACATGTTCATTTCAGAGATAAGCACTTCTTCTACAAATGAATAATAAGCCAGTAATAATATTTGTTCCTGGTGACTAGGGAGGTTCACAAATATGCTCTAGTAGTACTACTGAAATACAGTCTGTTATCAAACTCTTGGATAAATGGAATACAGAACTAGAAGAATGGCTCTCTCTAATTGTATTTAAAAATAATTATGCTTACCCCTTCTCTGCTTAGAATGTGAACCAGCAAACCATTTCCACATCCAAGATCCACAAAAGACTGTTTCTTAGACAAGCCCTTTTCTGCTCGCTCCTCCTCCCAAAGGATCTAAGCAAAAACAAAAATGACAGCAAATTTGTCATCTTTTGGAGCATTTTATAGCGACTAAGGGCTAGGTCCAATTAAGACTGGGTCATATAGCCCCAAAGTGGAATCCAGAACCTTCCCATAGATTTATAAGCTCTTTATATACAGCATGGAGAAAGGTTGGACCTCAGGATAGGATCCTCAATAATTAATACACTGATCAAGGAGCTCCCCAAGACAGACAATAGGAAATGATGAGGAAAGAGGTACACCTGAAAGCCCACACAGTCTGGGAGCTTTAGGTACCTTATTTTATGCGGCATACGGCACCTCTACCCACTTGGGATTCATATCCCAAAATCTGTTCTCCAAATCTGACCTTTCAAAGATATGAGCAAGACTTTTATAAATGACAGTACATAAAAGGGGCAGTCAAGCCCTTTTTATATAGTATCCTACTGGTTAGAGCACTCCTGCCCCCATGAGCTTACTAACTCCATGTTGCTTGGGATCAACAACAGGATGGAAGGAGAAGTGGCGTGGGGCTTTTCATGGGAGAAAAGAGAAAGAACATGATCTTACAAAGAGCCAGGTGCTTTTGTGGACTGCTGCGCACCCCCAATTGCACCAAAAACAACAAAAGTTGAGATTTTTCAAGGCTATGCAGATGGGGCCCAAAGTGTGAAATAGGGGTGTACTTGGTACTACAGGTGTGAGATAGGGTACTTGGTACTATAATGTGAAATAGGGGTGTACTTGGTACTTGAGACAGAGAAGGAATTCTACCTGATCTACATATTGAAGAGCTACCCGGCACAGCTCACAGATGCTCTCTTGGACCCAGAGGGACAACCTTCCATCTTCAGCTCCCTCTGTGCAAAAATGAAGTTTATTTCCTATCCATGCATACTTTTTACCATCTTGTACCATCTATACTTTTCCCAGAGCCTGACAAAGGGACTTCGATCCCAAAAGCTTCCAGAAAAGGACAATTTTCTTGCAATTTTCCAGTTGGTTTAATAAAAGGTATCATTTTGGAACCAAGAGTTCTAGTTTTTTGTACGTCTTGTGTGAGATAAGATCACAAACTGCAAGCAGGGGAAACTTCACAGCACCTGTTGAGAGGCACAAATGAAGGATACCCTAAGCCAGTGGTTTTCAACCCGGTCCATAGGTTGCATCTAGGGAGTCTGCAAAAGGTAAAGATGGCTGTGAAGACATTGACTGAAGGGGAAGTGATGCCAGTGCCACTGCTCCAGCTCCCTCCATTACCTGAGAATGCCCAAGTACCAGCAGAAGGTAGCCCAGTGCCAGCAGGCAAAGCATGTGCTGCTGCTGGTGCTCCAGCTCTTCCCTGTGGCCAGAGGCCACCCTAGCATCAGCAGCAGGCAGTCTGGAGCCATGGAAGGAGCTCTGCCTGCTGCTGGTGCTTGGGAGGAGGCCTCTGACCATGAGGGAGCTGGAGCACCAACAACAGGGTGTGGTTAGGTAGCATCACCTCATCTTGCCCCTAACGCTGTATCAAGTGAAACCCAGTGCCACTGCAAAAGGAAGATCCAAAGAGGGTCCATACCCTGTTCTCCATTTTTTAGGGGTCTAGCAACTAAATAAAACATGAAAACTACTGCCCTAAAGTAATATAGCAGGCTTGTTTGGCAATCAGAAAACTGTCCCACAGACTGGAAGGACAGAAAATTGTTGCAGCTAATCTCAGCAGTTGTCCATGCTGTGCCAGTGAGCGGCTCTGTAATGACAGGCCCCTATTTGGGCGAAAACCTGAGAATAGCAATGTGAAAAGTCTTAATGAAGTGAGAAAAGCTCAGCAAGGACTGAGCTCAAGCTTTGGGCAACAACGTAACCAGTGTAATTAGATGGGACAAACTGTGGGAATAAGCATGCTTACACCATTTTGAGTGGTGCAATTAATACTGAAATCCCTGGAATTGGGAAATGGCTAGTGCAGTGGTACTCAGCCTACCACTTGTGGGCCAGATCTGCCCCCCAGAGCAACTAGATCAGGCCCATAGTACAGGGCATCAGCAACAGGCAGCTCAGCCCTGCACATCCCCTTCCTTAACCTGTGCTATGCTGCTGATACTTCTCCACAGCCCTCCCTGCTCTCTCCCTCAAATGAATTTTACAGAAGGTACCTCAGTCAATCAGATAGTTATTTTTTGCCTACAAAAAAAAATATTAGGACTGCTTTGGATATAGAACTGATATTTGTGCCTTGGATTCTTGTTGTATTGGCTGGTTTCAGGAACAGTCACAAGCACCTTCTCTTCTATAAACTGTTATTTTGGTGTAATTCCATCAAAATACCAGCTTGTATTTATATTTTAAAGTTTATAGATCGTGATGCAAAACATGTGGGCATGGTAAGCCCACTACTGCAAGGTGCCAATCATAGCTTACACAGATCAAGCTTCAGAACACATCCTCTTCAAAACGGAAACGGGGCAAGTGTCTAGTCTACGTGCTAATCTGCAGAAACACCACTGGTTAAATTTACAACCAATACCACAAAGTATATCTTTAGAAAGTGTTTCCTTAGAGATTCTGTCAATTCTGATGTTCTTAGCCTGTAGTAATAAAGCTGCATCCCCCTAGTCCTGGTAATGCTTTTGTTGACTCTTAAATTATAACACAGTTGCATTTTCATAACACTTTCTACAGGCAAGTATCACAAGCACCATTTTACAGATGGGGTAAAAAACAAAAGAGCACATAGAGGTTATAGCCCAGCTTTTGTTAAGTCACTTAAGATATTTTTTAACTTTCTCCTGATGAAGTTTAAAATGTCTGAAAAACTTAAGAAACCTAGAACTATTTTCATACTACCTACATTTACCCCACAAATAAGACATGCCCCTTGCTTTGGGAAGGCACAATGAAGGAAAAAGATTTTTCCAGAATCTGAACTGCTATAGCCCAGGCTCACCATAGTTAAATGCTCTTGACCAAATGCAGAGGGAGAGTCCACTCCACAGTGTCACTCACCTTCTAGCTGCAGTTCCACACTTGGAGGTTTAACCCACAGCCATAAATGGACTGGCTGCAACTTTTGGCTACACAGCCAAAGAGTATTATCACACTCACTGTTAAATTGATGAGGAGTAAACCTGTAGCTATAGAACAGCAGCTAGAGGGTAAACTCCATTCATTCATGTGTGGGCTCTACACAAAGCCCAGCCCTGCCCACCTGCCTGGAGAATGGAGTTCAACCTACCCAAGGCCTGTAGGACTGGACTACAATGGAAGCAGCCCCACCTGCTGTCCCAGCATCGTGCAGCACCAGCATAGGCCACGGCTGAAGCACTGCTCGTCCAGGACCTGCTGCATGGTGTTGTGCAGGTGGGGCTGCTTTTGTCCAGCATCCCCACTGCAGCACCTGGGACATGCAGCACCCTGGGCCTGCAAAGCCAGACTGCAATTCCCAGGTGTTGCAGGGGACACTGGGCAGAAGCAGCCCCACTCACCTGGTACTGCATAGTAGGCCCTGGACAAGCCACAGGAGACAGTCTGGCCACAGGCCTCCGCACTGTCTCAACACTGGTCAGGCCACAGCTGGAGAACTGTGTCCAGTTCTGTGCGCCCCACTTCAGAAGGGATGTGGACAACATTGAAAGGGTCCAGAGGAGGACCACCCGCATGATCCAGGGACTACAGGGCAGACCCTACAATGAGAGACTGTGGGACCTGAACCTGTTCAGCCTTCACAAGAGAAGGCTGAGGGGGGACCTGGTGACAGTCTATAAACTCACTAGGGGGGGACCAGAAGGGTT
>NW_017728948.1:18996229-19007534 GCF_001723895.1 Crocodylus porosus
AGCTGGGATCATTTGAGCCCAGTTTTTTCTCCTGCCCTGGCAGGGGGTCGGACTTGAAGATCTATAAGGTCCCTTCCGACCCTACTTCTATGATTCAATGATCGCACACCACCATCAGGGTTCCTGGGAGCCATGTGAGTGTGTCTGTGTGCACGTGCATGTGTGTGTAAATGCATGTGTCAGAAGCCCTAATGGCAAGGTGGGACAGCACCAAGGTCCAAAGTCAGATGAAAACCCCTGTTCCCCGAGCTGCGCACATGACCGCATGTGCAGGGTTTGGGAAGAGGGGACCAGAGCATGCTACAGCCCCAGTTAGGCTTATGGCCCTGCTCTGGCACCAGCCCTGGCCCTACTGCAGGGGTGTGCATGTATCTACACATGCATACGTGTGCACATTTGTGCATGAGGCTCTCAACAGCTCACCAAAACTAAGTGCCCCCCAGCCCAAATAATTGCCCAACCTGCTCTAAGCTTTTTCTCAATCTTAGCTTAAAATAAGCAGTAGCCTCATATTCTAGGCTCTTTTAAAGTTTTGTCTGAGAACTTACCATGAAAATTATGTACACCCGTTTCCTTTTTACAGATCTGTAAAACCTATGAAGCTCTTGGTCATTCAGTTATCAATGTACCAGTGAATTGGCTTCGAGCCCCTTTAAAAAAATCTTTAAGAAGAACAAAATTCTGACCTTATGAGATATTCTGATATCTATACTGTATGTATACTGAGAAGTCACTTACAAGGAGATATGCAGCAATGGCAACATCTTCGTATACAAATTTTTCAGGGTTAGTTACTTCAGGCCACACCTGCAGATAAACAAGGAAAAATAATCTATTACTCTGCCATTGTTATAAACTGTCAGTTTAGAGAGTGCATTCAAACGCTCAGGTTTTCATAGCCCTCTAGTCCAGAGGTTCTCAACCTTTTTTGTATTAGGACCCATTTGTAAATATCAGTGGCCAGTCCCAGCCCAGTACCCCTCACTCCCACCCCTCACTGGAACTCTGCCAGCGGGGATTCTGGGGCCCTGCACCCCTAGCTGCTAACAGGCAAAACTCATGACATGGGTGCTTATGCAACTGACTTTCTCCATCTTGGGGCAGTTGTCTGTATTGATTAAACACAAAAAACACCGAAGTTATAGATATTTCATTCATTTCCCATTACACCCTATTGCCGGATCTCCGAAGCAACTCCAAAGCAGCATCCAAATCTTCTCCAGATCCAAAGCATGATCCAAAGTCTCGCATAGCCCTACTTTTCAGCTCACTCAAGTATTATTCAATCTTAGGAACATGAACAAGAGACTACATGATTTTTTTGGGAGTTGCCCAATAGAGTAATTGGTGTGTGAATGTGGAGAGAGGGAGAATATCTTTCATCATTCAACCCAAACAAGTTTTCAGGAAAGAGAGTTCTGTATGTGCAACTTGCAAAGACCAAACGAAAGCACATGCCCTCTAGTAGAGAATACAGTGTTTGTTTGTTTATTGCATTACTCAGCAAGAAATCACATAGGCATAACTGAAAGAGTCAACCATTGCAAAGATTATGTGGCATTGTTTCATTACAAAAAAGCAGAATTTGATACAACAGAATTCTGAAGAATTAAAAAAAATAAACATAAAAAGGAAGTTAAGGGGTAGGAGACAGGAAGTAGTTTTACCTCCACTTCACACCTGAGAAACTGAGGTACAGAAAAGGTTAAGCGGTTTTCCATAGTCAGACTTTTCATAGGAAGAAAGTCTATCTCAAAGCTGGGAACTAAACCCAGATTCCCTGAGCCATAATCCAGTATTTTAAATCATAAAATGAACATTTTCTCTTTCTTTTATACTGCTATCTGCACACCACTGGAAACAATGTCCCTTCAACATTCGTATTGGTTGAAAAAGCACTTGTTGAATCTTCTCTGGTGTGACTTTTGAACCATGAGTTCCAAAAAGCTAAACACCTTTTTCAAAAGCTTACACAGCAACTTGTAAAGGTATTTAGATACCTTAAAGCAGCAGCACTTATAATGCTGACTGAGTCCAATGACTAACAAAACAACAAAAGAAAGGCAGTGTTTCTGTCAACAATTGCAAAAGCATCTGAGTGAATTAGGGCGAGTCTCCCTGCACTGCACTAGACTGGAGCAACCTTGTCACATTATGCTCTTTTCACCCTGGAGAATTAGTCCTCACATAGATCTGTACTAATGCACTTGGACTACATCTGGTAGAGCAACTAATACATTACTGTGTAGGACAGATGTACACACTGAAAAGCAACCATGGCATGTAAGAAACTAAGACCATGTACAGGTATTACAGTTCTATCAAGAGAATCACCCTTCCCCTGGTAGAAGTGACAAGTGTATAAACAGTTGTTCAATTTTCCATGAGGGAAACATGCTCCTGCCCACAAGACCTTCATGGTGTCGACCTGGAATATCTCTCGTGAGAGATTTTCTCTTGGAACAACAAATGCTTCTGTGCTCATGTCCCAGTCCGGTCCAGGATGGGAGCAGCAGTGACTACCCAGCTGAGGGACTTTGCACTCTTGCTCCCCTCCCCACCATGACCCATCTGAGAATGGAGAAAAGCAGTAAGGAAATGCTCCCCACTCTTTCCACAGACCAGGGCCTGCCTGGTAGGGGGCCTGTGGGCAGCAGCCATGCGGGAGAAACTCATCCTTGCACAGCACCTTAAAGCCAGGACCTACAGCCCAGACGTATCTCAGAACAATTTCTAGCAGGTGAGATTTCTCAGAAATGTCCACCTGCTAGAAATGAATATCTGTTCAAGGCTTAAGTCTCAGTTGTTTGCAATTTTATTCCTCCAAACAAAGATCAATAATATAGAACGACATTGAATTCTCTTCCACATGCACAATAAATCTTTAAATCAAGAACAAATTTTAATTTAATGAAATAAAACTTTTTCTTTCAAGTAAAATCCAGGTTCACTTGTTATCAACCCTTGTTCTGACAGAATATCACTCCGGGATTTATGGCCTTTACACTTACCTTCACCATCTCTTTATATTTTTCCTTTAGTTCTTGATACATCTTGCTGTACTTTGCTACAGAAATGAGTGAGAGTGTGCTTTTAAACTCACTCTGTTTTTGCTCTAAGGACCACTTAGCCAGTTTGGACAACAGTTCATTTCCCAACCATGTTGTTTTGGGATACACGATTCCATCTGAAACCCAGCTTTCTGGAGACGAAGTTATAATAGAGATAGACCTTTAAAATACATATATATAAAAAAAAAAAAAAAAAAAAAAGAAATTTTTCAAGGATTAAACCAAGTACGTGTATTTTTGCATGAATCTTAGTCCTCAGTCCTAACCAACTTCAGTAGAAACGAGAAAGCCTAACATTAAGTACTCCTAAAAATCCTTCCACAAGCATTGGAGACAGGAACTGACTTACGAAGGAGGAGAAAAACAATTGATACTGACTGGGGTGCTCAACCTTTTGGTACAGCAAGCCAGATGGGACTTCATGTTTCAGGATGAGGCCCCATACCACCTCCATTCTGCCCACTGCCCAATGGGGCCCTGCACTGCCTCCCTCAACTCCTCACCAAAGGATCAGTCTCTGCATTACCAAACTGGGGCCCTGCACCACCTCCTTGGGCCATGCACTGCCAGATCCCCTGCTGCCAACTTTTCAGACCCCTGGGGATCCCTATGGGCCAAATGGCATGTCTCCACAGGTTGAATCTGGCTTGCATGTTGGGGCTTGAGTACCCCTGATATTTATAACTTGGCTATAGGACCACAGGAAAGTAGGGTTAGAAGGGGCCTCATGAGGTCAAGCAAGGAAAAAGAGACAGATCTGGCTGGAAGCAGAGACCAGAGCAACCAATTGGGCAAGGAGCAGACAGTAGAGCAACAGACTAGACAGGGAGCAGAGAGAAAGGGCAACACAGCAACAGGTCAGAGAGGAGAAGGGGATTGGAGTTTCACTTGGGGAGGCCATGAGGATTACTTAGCAGCACACCTGACAAAAAGACCCCCACTGACATATGCAATCCATTTGGTTTCCAGTACTCATGAGTTTATCATCCCATGTCCTAGCTGGTAGCTCCAACCCCACAAGCACTTTACTTTCTCATACAACTAAACTTTAGAAGATACTCTCTTTGGTCATATTATATAGCGGGGAGAGGGTTTAAAATCTGAAATCAGATGAAGTGATTCAGAGTCCTATTTCATGAAAACTGGAACAGGTATATTCTACATTTTTTTAATAGCAATTATCAATCATTATTACTGAGAAACACTAAATATCTGCTAATTCAACTAAGACTACATTATAACTACTCAAAGAAAGAATGCATTAATTTTAAAAAGATAATTCTCATAAAGGAGTAGGGTGAAACTCCCATTGACCTCAACAATGTAAGATGAAGTACAATCAAGAACTGGACAAGCAGAATACACTCAAGATAGATCTTTGAGAACAATGTGCTAATAATACTATGCTAAAGTTTAATTTAGATGCAAAAACACTGACCTAGGACAATCAGTGAACATCTGTCCCATGAATATAGGTGCAGGGTTAAGCTTTATAGTATGCAAACTATAATTCAGACCTGTAATACCAGAGGATGGTCAAACCTCAAGCTAGTGCAAGTGTTAGCTTCTACTGGCACTTACCATTCATCATCTTTTATGTGTTTAAGTCGAATTTGATAAATGTTGCATTTTTTCAGCTGGTATTTCCCATCATCACTTTCTTCCAATGGTAAAAATGTCACAGTTCCATTTAAAACATCTGAAAAGATTGGTAAATGGTAGAATGTTATTTAATATGTAGAGAAAGGATCTCATACCAAACTTCTACTCTTGTTATGTAAAGCTACTGAAGTGGTACACAATTTGCAGTATCTAGCATGCTGCTAGAAGATGTTTTACAAAATTTCTAACCCCAATCCTACAAATTATTAGGCATGTGATTAACCTGGCCGATGACAGCACAGGTTTGCTGTAGGTTGGTCTTGCTTGACCAATCTTATTTCCTTTTACGACCACGTGACCTATCACCTGGACAAGGGAGAAGAGATTGATGTCATATATCTTGACTTTAAAAAGGACTTTGATCTGGTATCCCATGATTACCTCTTAGCAAAACTGGCCAATTGCGGCCTCAGCTTCACCACAATCCGCTGGGTGGGGAACTGGCACCGTGGTCGGACCCAGAGGGTGGTGGTCAACAGAAATCAATCGTCATGGTGTGCTGTGACCAGTGAGATCCCTCAAGGCTCTGTCCTTGGGCCAACACTATTCAACATCTTCATTAATGATGCGGACATTGGTATCAGAAGTGGACTGGCCAAGTTCGCCGATGACACCAAGCTTTGGGGTAAAGCGTCCTCACCTGAGGACAGGAGGGTTATCCAGGCTGACCATGACAGGCTCAGCAAATGGACAAGAACCTGATGGTGTTTAACACTGAAAAATGCAAGGTTTTCCACCTTGGGAAGAAAAACCTGCAGCATCCTTATAGGCTCAGCAGCGCTACGCTGGCTAGTACTATGGACGAAAAGTACTTGGGGGTCATGACTGACCACAAGATGAACATGAGCCTTCAATGTGATGCTGCTGCTAGTAAAGCGAGCAAAACTTAGATGCTTCTCAAGCAAATCCCAGGACATCATTCTCCTGTTGCACTCTGCAGCTGGAGTACTGCATCCAGTTTTGGGCTCCACAATTCAAAAAGGATGTGGAGAAGCTTGAGAGAGTCCAGAGGAGAGCCACGCACATGATAATAGTTCAGGAAAACAGGCCTTATGATGAGAGGCTGAGAGCTATGGGTCTCTTTAATCTGGAAAAGCGCAGACTCAGAGTGATCTGGTGGCCACCCATAAGTTTATCGAGGTGCTCACCAGGATCTGGGGGAATATCTATTCACCAGAGCGCCCCAAAGGATGACAAGGTCAAACAGTCACAAACTCCTCCATGACCATTTCAGGCTGGACATAAGAAAGAATTTCTTTACTGTCTGAGCCCCCAAGGCCTGAAATAGACTGCCACTGGAGGTGGTTCAAGCACCTACTTTGACCACCTTCAAGAGACATTTAGATTTATCTTGCTGGGATCCTATGACCCCTTCCGACTTCCTGCCCTGGGTGCAGGGGCTGGACTCGATGATCCTCTGGGGTCCCTTCCAGCCCATGTCTATGAAATCTATGGGAAAAAACCCTTAACACATGATTACTCCCACTGAAGTCAATCCTTTGTAACAGGGGTGCATCAATAAAGATCTTCTTGGCCAATACTGATAGCCAATGATTAACTAACCGTATCGGCTGATACCGACCCAATAATCTATATTTAGTAATGGTGCATGGCATTTTAAACTACTGGCATAAATAAATCTTTTCTTGTTTGTTTTGCATTTAATCACACATACACACATACCTCCTGCCTCCTTTGGCCCTTGATGAGGAAGGTGGTGGCTGCCTTATTCCTACGCAAGTCACCCTTTTGCCCACAGCTCCTATCCACAACCCTGTTCCCGCACCCTCTGTGCTGCCAAACCAGAAAGCCAGGGGGGACCCTTGTGCGGATAGTGGTACCAGTCACATTAGGAGCCCCAGAGCTCACCTCTGCTCCAGTGCTGGTGGGCCCCATGCAGCTGAGCTTCCACAGCCGCAGGGTAGAAGCTGCTTTTCCAAAGGCACCTGGTACCTGGTGGAGTGGCATGTCCCTTGCACAGTGCCTTATTCCACCCATGCATAGCCCAACATCTCCACAGCAGCCCCAGTGCTCAGGCGCCTGCTGTGCATGCAGTATTGCCATGGCAGCGGCAGCAGCAGCAACAGGAGCCAGTAACGGTCCCTTTGTTGCTGAGCGCAGTGCCCTGTGACTGCTCCCCAAAGTCCCCTCCCCCTCCTGTTGCTTGGCCGTGAACCAAAAAAGCCGATAATTGCTAACATCATTTCTTATTTTATTGGTGCTGATCCAATAGCCAACTGATATATCAGTGCACCCTACTATGTCAAAAATATCTTACTATTTATTTAGTCACTCTTTAAAGCTGGACAACACATTTATGTAACCTTTTTAGAAAAAATATATAAATAGGTGACAACAGGCAATGGTCTACATTACGGGCCCAATATTATGGGGTTCTCGGAGGCTCCTCTAAAGATTAGTAAAGATTAAAGAAAACCACTTTACCCAATGGGACTCAGAGCTCAGTCCAAGATCCCATTCATCATCTGTATGATGCTTAGCTGCAGTTCTCAAACTGTGGATTTGTGTTTCAGAAATAAAGGCTAATGTTGCTGAAATCGCAAAATACTTCCAAAACAACCACTTTGCAGCAGCTGCTCTGAAGAAAGCAGAAGGAATCAACCTAACTCTCCCACAAGACGTGATGGAACTCAGTAATGGACTGTTTTGAGCAACATATTGAGAACTGACCTAATCTGATCACAATTTGTGAACAAAACCATGACAGAACTGACCTGTCATAGTCAAAGTTCTCAACATTGGGCTAAAGAGAAATGTAGAACATATGCTGACTATCCTGAAGGCTATTTCTGTAGCCTTATACAAAGGAAAATCATTGTTTTATTCCTGATGCCATTGAAATTTGGAAGGAACTGAGTGAGACAGTGAAAAAAACAAATGCAGTGACAGTGTTAAATTACAAGCATTAAAAAAAATGAATGTATCAAGCACTGTCTCTAGGCTCCTTTTCTTGCCAATATTCTCAATACTCAGTAACAGGGTCAATCTTTAACTGCTGAAGAAGAGGAGCAGGCTATAAGATGGGCATCATTCCTCCAAAATTACCAACTATAATACATTATAGGGCTAAAGTTGAACCATTCAAGAAACATATGTTTGCTGATGAGGTTTTAAAGAAAGTCACACCAGTGAACTGGCAGAAGATACTTAAGCACCTGGATCTATCAGAGACTACTGAAGTGACAATCCAGCTTTTAACAGCAGTATCTTCTTCTGCAGGTGTAGAAAGAATATTATCTTCCTTTGGACTAATTTATTCTAAATCGAGAAACTGCTTGGAAACTGATAAAGCAGGAAAGCTCTTCTTTCTTTTCCGGTCTATGAATAAACTGGAAGAGGAAGGTGAAGACCGAATTTGTTGCATAAACCAGTATTTTAAGTCTCTCATGTTGACCTGGATGAAATAATCTATTTAACTTTTTAAAAAAAACCACATTTCACATTTACAACTAAAATAGTTAACACTTCAAAAATGCATACACTTGTTTTGTTAAAATAATTATATATTTGTTGTTGAAGAAAAATATCCAAAATACATAAGCTTATTGTTTTAGTTAAATAAAACAGTGTAAGCATTTCTTGTTTTTGGTGATGGTTATTGTTGTCCTCTTACTACAGTATGGCAAAAATATTCCTCAAATATCCAAGATTAATCTAGTGAAGTGGAGATAGTTCACCTCCCAATGACTTCACAAGTATCAGTTTCATTTAGCTTTGGTAAATAAAATAACCAAATGATGATTCATTACATAATTAATGAATTTATTAATGAATAGTTAATTCCTACATAACTAAAAAGTGTGCTACCTTCAAATTTCCTGTCAATGAAAAACAAAACAAAAAAAGAGGGGAAAAAACATAAACTGCATCATACAAGATAATTCTCAAATGCTACTGATCTTACAAATCCTTAATAATTTCCATAAGCCTTTTTAATATCACCTGTAAAATGCTTAGTGAGCACCATATGTTACTGCTATAAACCAATTATTACTGCTGCTCCGGAGGTACACAGGCTTGTTAGTTGGTAAATAAGAATAACTAGTCCAGTAGTGCTCAACTTCTCACTTGCGGACCTGATCCAGCTCACACAGTTCTATCATGTGGCCCACAGGGTTCCTCATGGGTCCAGGACTTTTGCAGCCAAGAAGCAGGAGCAGCATTAATTCCTCCCACATTCTCAGCAATAAAGGGTGCACCAAAAGAGATTTTTTGGGCTGATACCAATGGCCAATTTTTAACAAGCCGTATCAGCCGACACTGATCTGATCGCCAATATGTGGCCTGGCACCTTGGAGAGCAGCGTCCAGTTGGTAAATCTGTTCTGGGGGAAGGGATAATGTATAGGAGGGCAGATTGAGGCTGCTGTGGTGAGGGAGGGAGTGAGGCTAGAGCAGGAGCAGGTGCAGAGGCAGCTGTTACCCAGCCAGAACAGGATGGGGCTCAGGGAGGGGGGAGCTCCTGCAACTTCATGCACCCCAGGACGGCATGGGGGCATGTGCCTCCCAGATCTGTGCGCAGGGTGAGGGTGGCCTGCTGCTAAGAGCTAGGGCCAGTGTCAGGCTCTTCCCAGGAGTGGGGCTCGATCAGGCTGTGCTCGGGGAGTGCAGTAGTGGTGCTGGGAGAGGCTACAGCAAATTTTGGGGTGGCTTCAGTGCCCCCATAGCTCCCCTCCCAGTGCTGCTGTCTGCCTTGGGTGCAGCCCAGCCTCCTCCTGCCCCCTGCCAGGACAGCCCGGCCCCAGCCCACATGTACTGGGGGCCCTCTACTCAGCAGTTGACTCTGCTACTACTGCCCTGTAGCCAAAGTTCTGAACCTGTGGGGGCATGGCCAGACTGTGCCAGTTTACACTTGCTCCCCTGCCAGATCCAGTGCACAGGGTTGCACCAGTGTACTAGACCAAACCCTCATGGGATCCAACCTGTGGGCTGACCTTGTACCACCCATCCAGCTCATTAGGGCCTCAGAGGTTGAACACCAGTAACACTAGGCAATGTTTAACTATGGTCTTCCTTCTCTACACTCTCCTGATTCTAGCAGTCCAGAGTAAATCAACAAGTTACTTTGTCAACATCTACTTGTAAATACTTTCTATCAACTTTCATGAAGGCAAAACATGCCAACAAAACAATGACATTACAAGGCTCCAGATCAGGCATGCTGTGGCCAAGGTAGAGTATTCAAGACTGACTCCATCACTCCTCATACAATCCAACTTGCCTAAAGATGGAAATGGGAATCCTAAGTGAGCTAGGAATGCGTGATCTATAGAACTGGTCACCATAACTTTGATCACCTTAGCTCATCTTTAACTAATCTTCTATCTGATCCCAGCATAAGCTTATTTCAAGGTAGATGTTCCAGAGTAGTCTTTTTTTTTTTTTTAATTCCTAAAACAAAAGTCTATCAAGCTATTCCATAAGGCTAGGAGTTCACAGGGGAAGTTTTCAAACAGACAAACATGGGACAGCTGATTAATATAAATGTGAAATGGTTGTAACCTTTCCCCATCCACCCATGCCATTATTTAAACTGAAAATTACACTTTAAATGTATTTCAATAAGTTACTGAGCAAGAAACCATTCCAAAGCAGCCATTCCCAAATGGATGCGACTAGCTTAGATTAAGGGTTGTTGGTTGTAGCTGTGTTGGTCTAAAGGAATAGGCAGACTAGTTTCTTTGGGTAAATGTGACATCTTTCATTAGACCAACTAAACAGTTGGAAAAAAATGTTCCTTGCAAGCTTTCTGGCACAAGCACCCTTCTTCCCTATGCCCAAAGAAGGATGTTTTTGCCCAAAAGCTTGCAAAGAACATTTTTTGTAACTCTTCAGTTGATCTAATGAAATATATCACATTGACCCACGGAACCTAACATAGATAAGTTAACTTACTTGCTTCTGATTTCGAATATGTCCATAACACCTGTAGTCACTCATAAACGTGTGTATTTCTGTCCCTCAAAAGCATACAGGAAAATGTTACCCTGCCCGTCCGGCCACCACTGCTGTTCTCTGGCCTAGGCTCAGCCCAGAGAAGAGCAGCAGCCAGGTGGCAAAGGGACAGACAGGTGGGCAGCCACAAGCAAGGGGGAACAAACCTGAAGGGAAGTGGGGAAAAACTGGAATGGAGTTAGGGGAGAAATCGAGGGGAGATTCTTACCTTTCAGTCCTCCAGGCGCTCACCTGCCTGGATATGCAACTGCTCCAAACTGGAGGTAATGCTAATACCTGCCATTTAAGTGGCTTATGCTGACCTGTGTGACCAGGCCAGGTTCACATTTGAAAAGCAGATGACGGAGCTGTGAAGGGGGAACTCCCTGACTAGGAGCAGTGGAGGGAAGGCAGTGCTGCAGATGGACAAAGTGAAGGGAGAAGTCTCTCTAGCTTGCTCCTGCAGCCATGAACAATGCGTGCCCCCAGATAGTGGGGGGCACAGCGACTGCCTTCAGGCAAAGGCAGCAGTGTCAGCAGCAAGGGCACTGTGGCAGCGAGTGGGGATTGCCTGCAGGCAGCTGTGGCAATGTCGGCAGCAAGAGCAGGGACCACAGG
>NW_017728948.1:19008652-19010016 GCF_001723895.1 Crocodylus porosus
GCAGGCCGCCGCCAGCGCCGCGGAGCCCGTGCCGTCCGCCGGGGGCAGCGCGCCCTCCGCGCCCAGGAGGCAGCCGCACAACCGCCGGTTCAGTACGTGCGGCTTCTCCAGCCACACGCCCGCCGCCACCCAGAAGCCGCCGGGCAGCCGCGAGCTACAATCCCGCACGAACACCTCCCCGGCCACCGCCATGGCCCGGCCCGCCCCCGCGCGTCTGTTTCCGGCGCGGGGCGTTTCCGCCTCCCCCAGCACTTCCGGCAGCTGCTCCCGCCGCTGGCGTTGCCGCCGCGTGACAGGTGAGCGATGAGCAAGGGCTGGGAGACTGGAGGTGTGGGAACTGTCCCCCTCCCCCTCACGGCCGCTGACTGGTCTCTTGCTGCGGGGGACATGCCCTCCTGACTGAGGTGGCACCACTGCCCATGGGTCGGGCACCTCCCCTGCCCCACACGCTGAAGGCAGGGGCAGAGGCAGCGGGTCGGGAGCAGGGCTCGAGGGCAGGGGGGACTGTGGATTAGGGGGTGAGGAGCTGCTCAGGGCCACAAAGCAGAGGGTGGGGTGGAGGGGCCTCTCTGTTCTTGGTGAGCGGAGGGGGCGGGGAGGCGGAGGTTTCCACGGTAAAAAAAAAAAAAAAGAAATCTAAGTCAAACACCAAAGTATATAAGTCTTTGCAGTTCATTTTTTTGAGGCACTGACAGGCTTCCAAACTGCTTTAAAGTTGTCATGTTCGATTGATACCGCTATATATAGTGGTGTTTTATTTTAATCGCAGAGAAATGCTGATTTGTGGGGGTTTCAATTGCAGAATGACGGATTTTTATCAGGGGTGTATGTTGTAGCCATATTGGCCTAAGGACATAGGCAGATAAGGTTCTTTGGGTAAATGCGATATCTTTTATTAGACCAACTCAGATAGCTGGAAAGTTTTGGATTTTTTTAACAGAGAAAACTAGGATCCCTGTTGTAGGTTGCTTGCTGTTTTCCTCTTAAGCTGTGGGTGCTAAGGGGAGTCCCTCTCCCCTCCTAGGTCCTCCCTGCTGCTTTCTGGTTCCTTCTGGGACACCTGCAGCTTCCCTTCACACCCTCCCTGCAACACTGCCCAGCCCTGAGCTAAGGGATAGCTGGTTATCACTGCATTTGTCAGTTAAATGTTTAACCTTTCACATCCCTAAAGCAAATCTTACTTTGCTTGGCCACCTAATTACAGGTGAGGGGCCAACCCAGAGACCTATCCCTGTTGAAGAAAGAGTGCGTTTGGAGAAAAATTATACAGAAAAAGACAAAGAAATTGAAAAGCCTGAATGAAAAAGAAGTTGTGTAGGGGAAGGTAAAGCATAAAATGAAATGGTCAGGAGGGGTGGAAAAAG
>NW_017728948.1:19010448-19010994 GCF_001723895.1 Crocodylus porosus
CGGCTGCAGCGGGGTGGCGTGCAGGGACTGGCTGCAGCTGCTGTCTACTCTGTGGGTGGCAGAGAGTGGGGACCACGTGCAGCCGCGTCGCGAGCAAAGAGCGAGCGGCAACCGCCTGCAGAAGCTGGCAGTGGCCACCAGTCTCATGGAGGCATTCCCCTCCCCCACCATGTATTGCCCATGCCGGCAGCCATACAGTGAAACTCAGGGGCATCCGAACCCCAAGTCTCCAAGCTTGGGCCCGCACTTAGGATGCCCGCCAAAGGATCTGGAAGCCAGGGAGGATGCTTGCCAGGCGGTAGCAGATCCTGAATGACTCGCGGGTTTGGGATCAATGTGACTGTTGACAAAGAAAACTTCCCTTATTAAAGGGAAATAAATAACAAAGGGCGGCTGGAGGGAAGGGAGGCAGAACTGCAGCGGCGAGCGCCAGGCAGCCGAGGGCCCCGCTCACCTTTGAGCACGAGCTCGGTGCGGGGCGCGGCGCCGGCGGCGACGCGAGCCTTGGGCAGCAGGGTGCGGAGCGCGGCGGGCCGGGGCGGGCCG
>NW_017728948.1:19011094-19012151 GCF_001723895.1 Crocodylus porosus
ATCTATGACCTGATAGCACTGATGTGACTGTGAGGGACAGTGTATATTTACATGCATAAAAAATTGCCAAGTGGTTGATACCTTTCCCAGAGTTTCCCGTCCAGTTGGAAACTCTGCTTTGCCTTTTTTGTCTTCCAGGCAAGTAAAATATATACATTTAGGCGCTGTCCCATGTTACTTTGCATTCTCCATGTTACTAATTCTTATTATTTTTATCTTGAGTCTCATTATACTTAGAATTTTTTTCTGAAAACTTCAAGTGGGCAGCAAAGGTGTTTGGTAGTTATGGTGTGCTTTTTTTCTTTTCTTTCTTTCTTTTTCTTTTTTTTGTATAAGACAGCTAAGTTTCTAACCCTTACAGCTGCAGAGAAAAATATGAGCTCTGTGTACTGCAATATCTTTGAGGGCATGAAGAAAGACGGAAACTTACAGGAAAAGCAAATCTGCCTTTGCTACACTCTCATGACCTACTGTATGCCCTGAAGGTTTTGGAGGTTAGGAATTTGAGAAGCTGATTGACAGCTCTGGTAATTGTATATCACTCTCTTTTATTCAGATTTAATCTGAAGCCTATTTCACCACTCACAGCAAGCGGGTCTTCTTCCTGTTCCCTTCTTTGAAAGTCCCCAGAGCTCTTGTCCCCTGTTCTCTTTTTTTGCATCTGTGAATATATTGGGAGAGTCCTCCCTCCTCAAGTTTTGATGCAATGTGAATAAGTAATTATAAGAACAGGAGCCTCTTTAATTGATGGAGTGGTAAACGAGGAGGGGAAATTAGTGTGAGATTTTAAGATGGGGAACAAAAATCAACATGGTTATCTGCTGTTTTGAATCAAACTGCTGTTGGGTAAACTGTTTAACTTGATGTTTCATCACTTAAGCTGCTTTCTCTTAGGTCAGCTGGCTGGAGTCATTCAGGCCCAGGCTCCATGGTTTATTAACTGTTTCTGTGTTAATAAGCTTGTTGGCCTTTGGTCCATACATTTCTTCAGCTCTGAGTCTAGGAATTGGCTCATAAACCAAAAGAATTCAGATTATTATGTGCCAGATTTATGTCC
>NW_017728948.1:19118933-19142409 GCF_001723895.1 Crocodylus porosus
CTTCTGGCCACGTGACTCACCTGGTCACCCTGGCAACCGGCACCTGAGCTGCTTGGGTGATTGGCAGCTCTGCCAATCACCCTCACAGTCACGGGTCACCTATGTGACTCCGTGACAGTAATGCTACATTTACTTTAATGCCAATCAGTTTAGGTCCATGTATTTAAAAAGTTGACACTGAGACTGGATTTTAAGAGAAACTAAATTTCATTGGATCTGTGTAATTAACCATTGATCCATTTATTTGTGTGCACATCAAGCTCCCAATTAAGATTAAGCTAATGCAGCGTTCTTTAGTAGTGAGATTTAGCAGCATACATCAGAGATATGTAATGCTTCAAAGCATTGTTTGAGTCAATGACTTATTGACCATCACTTCTTAAAAATTTTCTGTCTCAGTTATCTCCTCTTGTCAGGCATTATAACTGCTGCTAGTCCTATTTTTGTCTCTCCACAACTCTTGACAAAGGGAGCAACTCTCAGCAATGGCACTGAAGCAGAAAGCAATAAGTAGAAGCAATAAGTGAAACAACAGCTGTGCTTGGTGTTTTGGTCAGTCATCTTGCTTTCTAAGAGAGAACCTGGTACTTCATGTGCCATCAAGAAATAGGACACTAGAAGCCACACTGCCCCCACACCCTAGCCACCACCCACTTTGCTCCCTGATAAGAAAAGTAATCTGTGCCAGGTCCTTATCTCAGTTGCCTTGAATGGTGTGGTGCTTGGATAAGATCAAGGCTTTGCCATTTCTCTCCTTGGATCTGTAGATATTGGCACTTAGTCTATGAAGCCTGCATTTCCTCTCAGAAGCAAAGCAGATAACTCATATAGGTGAATAAGCAGTAGGATGAACCTGTGCATGTGGAAAGAGTTAGTCTTGTGCACTGGGATTACTACCAAAGATATTCACTCACTTCATTCAACCTTTTATTAAGTAAGCATTGCAGCTCAGAGTGCGTCTTTGCAAGAGGTGATTCCTAGTATCAAGGTCAATTAAAGCTCTTCTCAGCCTATTCCTCCCCTATGCATCTCATTTAGCATGAACAGGTCAGCATTGTCCTATGATTGTCCCATGACACAAACCTCCATTGTCCACCAGTTAGATCTTCAAGCAGGTACTTTTGTGCTCTCTCTCCAATGTCATCGCTTTGCTTGCAAGTTGCTGCCTGTAAACCTCTGCAGAACTAGTTCACAAACCTCCTTCAAATCTTTCCTTTAAGCTGCTGGTTAATCTTAATTCTTACAACAACTTGGCTCCTGATGTGTTTTAAATATTGCTTATCATGTCACATCCATGAGCTTCACCAACTACTTAAATTTATTTGTTATTTCTTGTAAGCATTCTGCATGTTTATTTTGTGTTTGGATAACCCATAGCACGATGGGCTTCTGATCCATGGTTTGACTCCTAAGGTCTACCTTATAATATAAATAGTAAATATAAGTAAGCTAGCCAACTGCCTCTCAAGAATGAGAGGGGTGAGGGGGCAGGTGGGGACAGAGCATCACCACCCAACACCCCACCTCACTGTCACCTCCTGGGAGCAGGGGGGGAAGCTTCCCCCGCCATCCCCTTTGTACCCCTCTGCCAGAACCCTGCACTGCTGCTGCTTCCAGCACTGCTGGCCTTCCCCCCGCCGAGTGCCACTATGATGATAGAGACAGAGTGGGGGACGAGGCCAATGTTGCTGGCCTTGTTCCCCTGCTCCATCCCCTCCATCCTCACTGTCATGGCAGCACGCCACACTGTGATTGGTTGTCTCATTACCAATCAGATTGCTCCAAGAGCATTATGGACGGAGGCAGATGGACTCAGCCCTTTATTATGTAAGAATACTATATCTGTACCTGACACATTTATCTAATTCATGACTAACAAATATTAGAACTGGCCTAATGTATAGTTTTTCTGAATATTATTTTAGGGGTGGAGACCATAGGTTAAGTGAATTTAAGATTTATTGTTTTGAATAAACATTTTTGTACACAACCAAATAGAGATTAGCTTAGATGAACTTACAATTTTTGCAACCTAAAGTTAGATCTCACCACCCGAACTTAGACATTAGGTTGTGCTATATTCCTGTCACTGAAGTCAATGGGACTTCATGCAGAACAGAGCACTTGTCCACGAGCATGTCTAACTGAGACATTTACTGCAGAATTGCCTAGTCAGCTCCCAGTAAACATCTCAGTATCTACACATGTGGTCCTATTAGGGCACAAGAAACTAATAAACTCCACAGCAGGTTAGTAATTGTACATACAAGAGCTGTCCTGCTGCAGAGTTTTTTCATGCACAGCAGCCCACGTGTAGATACTGACCCAGCTGGCTAGGGCATGTGGGTGCTTGACTGCAGGTGTTGCCTGCAAGCTAGCCCTGCACTGTAGCACACGTGTGCCCCAGCTACCCCCTCTACAGCATAGTGAGTTAGGTCGGAGCAATCCCAGGCTGGCAGGCTGATTCCCAGGGTCCCCTGCCAGGCAGGGTTGCTCTAACTCAGCTGAATGTGCTGTGGTTGCAGGTACATATGTAAACGCTGCACCTGGGAGTAATAAACTCCAGTATGATATGTGCCAGAGTTTATTGCTGCACATTAACATGCATGTGTAGATGCACCCATGCTAAATAAAAGCAACAAAAATCTGTTTTGTAGTGAAGACATATAACAGTTTTGTATATGTCCTGGGCAAAAAATATTCTGTGGGCGCATCTACACATGCAGTTAATTTGAAACAATAAACTCTCACGCATATCACACCAGAATTTATTGACCCCAGGCACTGTGTTTGAACATGCACCTGGGACCACAGCATGTGGAGCTGAGTCAGAGCAGCCCCAGCTGGCAGGAGGTCAAGGGGTCAGCCTGCCAGCCCGGGGATGCTCTGACCTGCCTCAATGTGCTACAGAGGGGTGGCTGGGGCATGAGGGTGCTTCAGTGTGGGGCTGGCCAACAGGCAGCCCTTGTACTGAAGCACCCTCATGCCCCAGCCATCCTCTACACATGCATTGCAACAGAGTAAAAAACTCCATGGTAGGGGATAGTACTTGTATTTACAAGTACTAATCTGTGGCAGAGTTTATTAGTTTAGTCCAATCTAACAGCTCTGCACATGCAGAAGCTGAGATGTTTACTGCAGAGCTAATTAGGGAACTCAACAGTAAACATCTCATGTAGATGTGCCCTGTATCACTGAAGCAGAGCAAACACAATATGTAGATATGTTTCCTTGGAAACTACTTATATTTTCAAAGTACTTGTAGTACTGCAAAGCTTATGTAATTTATTAATATGAAAGACCGGGTCTCTTGGGTGTTATTAAATATACTTGCCTGTATTGGCAAGGATAAGGAATTTGCTTTGATTACTAACACAGATTTTCAAGCACCATTGGATGCTGAGATATCCAGAAATGGAGTTGATATTATGCTGTTGTTCCAAGCCTTAGTGCCCATTTGGCTAAAAATGACTACTCTACTCTTTTTTTAGGAATATAAGTAAGCATGCCTGCCTAAAATTACAGCCCCTTTCAGTTTTACTGTTCAGATGCCACAAGTTATTAAATGATTTTCTTTCTCATATTTTTAAGATGAAGCATTACATATTGAGGATATGCAATCTATCCTTGGAAGCAGCAAAGTAGACCAGGTGACCTCCTGTCGTTCCATCCTACTCTGTTTATCTGTGATTCTATATGTTCACACAACACATAGCAAACACTTCCATTAAGGGAACTTTTCCTGTTCATTTCCAGTATACTGATTCTGTATTATTCTTGTTATTTGTATTATTGTACAAATTATAGCCAACTCTACTGGGTCTGTACAGGCATACAGTAATGGATAAGCCTTGCCACAAAGTATTTTCAGAACCAGATCCTGATTTTCTGTGTGGCTTGAGTCATTCAGTTCCTTAAGATAAATTCTACACTATGGGCCTTTGAGGTTTGGGTTGGGGGTGTCATAAAAGGTGTGCCACAGTTTGGTCCCAGATAGGCAAAGGCAGGCAAAGTTAATGAGAGAATGGTGTTTCATTGGCATCTTTGTTAATAGAGGAGCAAAGGTAAATGTCTTGCATATGTTCAGGGTTTGGTGATAGCTGTGTTGGTCTAAAGACATAAGCAGAAAAGG
This sequence comes from Crocodylus porosus, assembly GCF_001723895.1. NCBI lineage: Eukaryota > Metazoa > Chordata > Crocodylia > Crocodylidae > Crocodylus > Crocodylus porosus. The sequence continues at coordinate 19,123,066 of NW_017728948.1, forward strand.
TTCTTTGAGTAAATGTGATATCTTTTATTAAACCACCTAAATTGATGGAAAAAAATGTTCTTTATAAGCGTTCAGGCACAAACATCCTTCTTCAGGCATAGGGAGAGTCTTCTGGTGTTTGTAAGCTCTCCTGGGAAGAATAGAAGCTTAAGCCAATATGCAAAATGCAGGTCTGTGAAAATGCAAAGGTGTGGCAGGGAAGATCAGAATGGATGTGAATTAATAGTTGTGAGGACAGGTAGGTGGGGGAAGGGGGAGAGGGAGGAATATTGACCTAGTGGTAGACCAGGGGCAGGCAATTATTTTGGGTGGAGGGCCGCTTACTGAGTTTTAGCAAACCATCGAGGGCCGCATGACAGGCAGCCAGGAGCAGATAAATATTAATTTTCTAAATTTTTTAGGGGCTACACAGGCCAGATAGAATGGCCTGGCAGGCCGCATCTAGCCCGCGGGCCACATTTTGCCACCCCTGTGATAGACTGTAGCTGGTAAAATGCAGACAGGTTACCTGAGGTTATCAGATGTTACGCAGGTTATAATGCACCATAAATCCAATGTCTGTGTTTTGTCCATGATTTTTTGTATCCAGTAGATTTATAAAGTGAAGTTTGTAGGCTCATCTAGGAAAGGTATTTTGTAAATTCTCTTTCGGGATTAGAACTGAGAGGTTGGAGGGACAGTGGTTGCCTTATGTGAAGAGGCTTCCTCTGCCTCTTCAGCAAAAAAGAAGGAAAACCAGGAAAACTTCCTAGACCAACAGGAAGTGATGTTGATGCGGAGAATATTGCAGCCACCAGAATGCCATTTTATCAGTTGCTGGTCCTTCCAGATTGGTGTTTCCTGTACCCGGTGCCCTATTTCCCATGGAGAACCTGCAGAGGATGAGAGAGAAAATGGACTGGGAAAATAGCTCCCCTACCTCAGACTGAAGCTGTGCTGTGCAAACCCTGGGGGTGGGGAGAGGACCAGATTTTGGTCCCAGAGCTTAGAAGAGTTCTAACTACTGAAGGTACATGTTGCAGCATGCTTCTACTATGGATACTGGAGCAATGGGATGGACAGAGCAGCTGCCAGCCACTCAGAGTGAAAGAAGGTTGTTGTTTTTTTCTCTTTGCTTTTTCTTGCATTGAGTTGCTATTATATAACATAGAGAGGGTTGACTGATTTTGGCCCTATTGAGTAAGGGAAAAACCCCAAGTGATAAAGGATACTGGACTGCTGTGGGGAGTAAACACTGTCTATCCATGGTAAAGTTGTTTTTTCTCTTTGATTTAAGTTGTTCTTACCTCAAGGCTGTGTCCTGACATGGAAAATTTCTGAGCCCATGGGGAAAGGGACCTGTACCTGTAAGAAAAAAGAAAACAGAAAGCACATAGCATTCTGGGACTTCGGGGGTGTTGAATAATTACCTGGGCTGTGTTGTTTTGTGGCAGTCACAGTTTCCTTTTTGGTTATAGTGGGGACTTGACATTCTTCTGGGGTTCACCCTGGCCTCTTCATCTGTAGCTAGCACTGAAGGAGATCCAGAGCTCAAGCAAAGGAAAGAATATGGAAGAAGTAGAACAATCTGTTAATTTCCTGCGATATCATAACATCTGGTTGGTGTTTGGCTGGAGTGTAGGGGGAGGGTGGAGCCCCGAGAGAGAGGCCTCACATCCTCAAAGTGAACTTTCAGCAAGAGAACACTTCCCAATATTGTCACAGCGCGGGGTCCTAGGAGTGGCCGTGATCTTTCCTAGCGCCCTCTACCATGCCAAGTTGGGGTCAATGCACCCTCAGCATCTTGCCCGCCACGACTTTGATGTAAGTAGTGTTAAGGGAGGCTGCCTTTTTGTCCTCTTTGACACGGTACCCGATGTATCCAAGTCTGTGCTCCATGCACTAAAGCCTTAGGGGCTGTGTGTGGCTCCTGCCACCCCTGATACCATGCCCCAAGCCTCACAGATGTACCAGACATTATCTAGTCAACTTCTATCTGGGCCCTCGTGGGCACCCCTGGCTCTTCATGTAATTGCCCGCACCCTCACGGGCTCCCTGGGGTTATCTCCCCCTGGCCAGGCCCTCAAGGGCTCTCTGGCCTCTTTTTCAATGGCCTGCACCGTCACGGACGTTCCCTGGCCTCTCTTTCCTCGCAGTTGCCCGCGCTCCCCACGGACACTCCCTGGCCTCTCTCGCGGCTGTCTTGCCTGAGCCCTCATGAGCACTTCCTGGCTTCTCTTTTCTCCCAGGTGCCCACGTTCTCCGTGAAGGCTCTCTGGCCTCTCTCGGGGCTGTGCCCACCCTGGGGCCCGCTCTCGCGATTGGGGCCTTCCCTTGCGATCCTGCCCACACTGGGGCCCTGTCTCATAATCACGGCTCAGGTGGCCGTAGCTGTGCCTGGCCCCCCCAAATTCCCCTCTTGGGTCTTAAGCGAGCACCCTCCCTGGGGCTCCTTGCCTGTGCGCCCTCCCTGGGGTTTCTTGCCTGTATGCCCTCCCTGGGGCTTCATCCGCACTAGGGCCTTTCTCCGCACTTGCGTTCAGGTGGCTGTAGCCGTGCCTGGCCCCTAGATCCCCTCCTCGGGTCTACAACCCCTGTGGGGCTCAGGCAGCCTCAACCTTACCTGGCCCCAATGCACTATGCCCTTTCTCAGGGCTGGGGTCAGTGCACCCCTAAATGCTGTGCCCTCTCTGGCACCGGGGTCCCCACACCACTGTGGAGCCCCTGTGAGGCCTCCTCCAACCCCAATTAGCCTCACCTAGTCCTCCGGTGTAACAACAAAAGCAATAACATAAGCCAATCGGCTACAACTCAAAACTAAGCCTCCTGGCTAAAACACAATCTGTAAGCCACCTGGCTAATCATCATTCCGCTCCCTACCAGGGCTTTCTCCACCCAGTCCTCAAACCGAAGCTGTTCAGGCCATCAAGATTCCCTAGCCTGCATACTCCAGCAGAGCTCCTTCTCCCCTGGATGTTAGCTGGGAACTGCCTGCTTGGCCTCAGCCTGGGCTGTTTATGTAGGCCAGGCCCTGCCCCCTTCTGGTCAGCTGACCAATCTACAGTTGCCCCGGCAACCGGCACCTGTACCTTTTCCTAGGAGCAGGTCACTGAAGTGCCCTGCGACACACCTCCCCCCTTAAGTTCCTAACTCACTAGAAGCAGGGCTCAGGAGTGTCCTGCGACAAATATCTATAGATTATGTTAAGATGTAGCAAGAAAGAACTAGGCAACTACTACTGTATGATTCTGTGAGGATAATGAGGCTTTTTCCTCATGGCCCAGACGCACAGGGTGCAAAGTTGACTGGGACCTTGGCCCTATCCAGTGCCCCACAGACATCATGTGAGAAATGGGCACTGTGAGAGAGTGAGAGAGCCCGTGGTAAAAAAAGAGGCAGCAACCCTCAACACACAGCCCCAAAGGACCCAGCTGAAACCCTTCTTACCCAGGTGTTTCTGGATGGGGGGAGCTGGGAACTTGAACTGCAGTATAAAGAGGAGCCCGGAGCAGGCAGAAGGCTCTGCAGGACCAGAAGCAAAGGAGCTTGGCAGAGCAATGCTGGAGGAATCTGTGAGAGCAATGTGGAGGGCTGGCAGGAGGCTCCTACAGAGAGGGAGCTCCCTGGAGGAGCTCTAAAGGAAGGTACAGTAGAGTGGCAGGGTCAGGAACTGCCTAGATCTCATCAGCAGCTGGCGATGGAGAAAAGGAACCATAAAGACTCTAATAGAGGGGCACTGTCGAAGCGTGGTACCATAATGACCCTAAAAGGGGTACAAGGAATATTATAAATGATTACCTCAATGAGATGAGGGTACTGTGATGACCCCAATAGAAGGCACAAGAGGTGTGATCATAAGGACATGAACAGGGGAAGGAGAGAGTAATTGCACTGATGTGGTTTCATTTTTTTGTTTATTGCCAAAAGACGGTCGACAATACTCCAGGACAGGAGGCATGGATTCCTTTCATTTTTTTGTTGTTGAGGTAAAGGCCCCGGGGAGGAACCCAGTGGCTGAATCCAAACCCGAAGACACTTAGACAACCGGTGGACCGGGCGAGGGTGTAGGGGATGATGGAGCCCTCAGCATCATAGGACAGCAAATGACGACCAGGCGGAACTGCACATCCAGGTACTGAACATACTCCTATAAACAGCAAAGACGTGGCAGACAAGAATGCGGGTGTGAGGCTCTCCATCTAAGACTCGTCCTTCACTTCAGCCGGCAGGCTGAGGTCCTATGAAAATACACATCTAGAACATCTATCCATATATGCGTATAGTTCTCTGGGGGAGGAGAAAACAAAAAAGGAGGTCGCAAAGGCTCATGGGAGGGTGAGCTACCCAGCTGGCCACTTGACAGGCACCCACAAGTAATTTAGTATTTTTGTCTTTGATAGATATTTTGATATACATTCATTATGGTATGCAGTTGTTGTTTGGTTTCTCCTATGTATTTTCCAGCAAGGCATTCAGTGCATAAGATGAGATATATTACATTTCTGGAGGTGAAGGTGTAAGATCCAGAAATGGTAATGGTTCTGTTGAGAGGTGTAGTTATTGTGGGAGTGCTGAAGATGTGTTGGCAAGTTTGACATTTCTTGTCCTGGCATGGTCTGGATCCATTCATTGTTCTTTGGGCCATGGGAAGTTTGCTTCTGGTGATGAAGTTGGCAAGATTCTGTGCCTGCTTAAAGGCTGAGTTGGGTGGTTCTAAAAACACTGCATTAAGAATTGGGTCTTCTTCTAGTATGGGTTGCAATTATTTGAGGATTTTCCATATAGGTTCCAGGGAGGGATGGTATGTCATAATTATTTGGGTTCAATTTGTGGGGTTTTCTTTGTACAGTACGGCAGAAATTCTTCGTGTGGTATCAGGGTAGCTCTTTCAAAAGTGCAGTCTGTCTCTCTGGAGGAGTGTCCTTATTGAGTGAAAGCCCTTTTGAGATTTGTGAGGTGACAATCACGGGTGTTCTCAGTGCAAATTCAGCAGTATATTACATCTTTCTTCGTATGTCTGGAGTGATCGCTGGTTCTGTGCAGGTATGTATATATTGGTCTGTGGGTTTCTTGTATATGGTGGTTTGTATTTCACTGAGGAGAACATCTGTCCTTTCTAAAGGTATTCAGGATTTCTTTTTTAATCTCTTACTTCTGTAAATAAGCACAGGATTTTATGTTTAAATAATATAACCTGATGGAATCAGTGAGTGGAAAGAAAATGTGTGTGCAGTCAGGAAGGACTTTTCCTAATGCTATTGCATTTAATTTCAAAAACCAAGTCATCAATACAAGTGAATAACAGAATGCATCCCTAGCGTCAGCTTCTCCCTGTAGCTTTGTGTGTTGAGATCTCTATTTCCACAAGCAAATCCCCCCCAAATACTTGCATTATGCTGATACTGTTTCTCCCTTACTACAATGCCTAAAGTCTACATGCAACCCTTTGTATAACGTGGCCATCCATTTACAGTGCAGCTACCTCAAGCTGTATTATGAGGAAATTCATATTATGCATATATTTCTTTGCACAGATTTGCCATGTTTCACAATGTCAAGATACCCAAAGAAAACTTGCTGAATAGAACTGGAACTGTCACAGTGGATGGGGTATACACAAATCCATTTAAGGTATGAACTACATGTTTGATGCATCCAATTTATTAAATATTTTATGATGAAATTTCACAAATTCATGAACTACACCTTTAAATCATGGCCAGGGCACTGAGAGCATTTTACTATACCTATGCCATTAAAGCCAGTATGACATGTAGAACCCACTCTCTAACAAGCCTTTTGAAAATGTGACACTTGGTGTAGCAGTCAGAACCTGCTAGAAGCTTAATTGTGCTTAGTATTGTTGAATGACAAGTTAACTGGTTGGTTTACTTTGTGTCTTTTATTTCCTCAGGATCTCAAAGATCATTTTGGTGCTTCTCTTGCAGCTTTGTCTCCTGCCAGAATTTCTGTAGTACAAATGTCTGTTGCTAATTTAAAGCTCGCTTTATCGATAGCCATTCGTTTCTCTGCAACGCGCCGTCAATTTGGGCCGACAGATGATGAAGAAATACCAGTCCTTGAATACCAAATGCAGGTATAAACTATTCAGTTTAATCTTTCATTCAAACCTAGAGATTTTTCTTTTATAGTATTTTTAAATATAAACAGTTCCTCCGCTGATGTAAGTCAGCATAGCTGTATTGAACTTGGTTAAGTTCTGTTAGCATATACATTTGTGTGCTTTCGATATTCATTTCAGGCCTCTTTACACACAGAGGTGTAAGTGGGCCTCAGGGTAAATGAAAATCAGGTTTTGGCATGGTGAAATCCAAAATACAGTGTAGAGATCTGAAAACAACATTTCTAAGACTGGTAGGAAGGAATGTATTACAGTCTAGAAACATGGGTTCCATATCAACTTTCTTTCATGCTGGTTTTCCCAACACTGACATCACCAGTTCCACCCCAGTCCAACCACAGCCACTGGGACCATCCTTCTTGTATGTTTTTCTGAACATGCACCAGTCTTTATCCCTGGCCTGGCTTTACTTCTGTACTCATCAGATTAAAGATTTCCTTCCTACCTTCAAGGCTCTTTATTATTTATGAAATCTTTCTCTTACCCCACTTCTTTCAAATTTAGAAAGAAAGCCTTTTTTGACTTTCCCCTTGTCTACATCTCCCATGACCATTCCTTCTTGTCGCCCACCCATGAAGCATTGGCGTTCAGCAGAAAACTCCACAATGGGTGTGTCTACATGTGCAATTAAAGTGACAATAAACTACGAAGCAGCTTGCCCTGGAATCAACTGCTGCATGGTGCAGTGTCAACGCATGAGCCCAGGACACCAGCAATTCGCACCTTAGCTGACCAGGTGCAATTTACACCCCCAGTTGCTATCTATATGTGCCTTTCAGCACAGTAAAGTACTCCACCACAAGATAATACAGTACTATTCTATAACGGAGTTAGTTTACTGCACCCTAATATCAGCACAGGTGTTGATTGTGACTGTGATGCTTTACTACTGAGCTAATTATTCAACCACACATGTAGATGCACCCACCCTCATTTAAATCTAAATTGTTTCCAAGACCCTGGAGACACTCAAAGATTCAAATTGGCAAATGGGTACGGAGAAGACAGGGGTACTTTGGTATTGCTGGAGGGTAATTTATGTAAAGAAGAAAAGTAGAATTGGTATAAAAGCTGTGTATCTTTTTCATTATATTTTTATTTCTTACTGTCAGCATCTTTGTCTTCTCAGACAGTCAGCTGTTCAAGGTAAAAATTGCCCTTTTACATTCTGTTAGCTTCTACATTAATACACTGCCTAGTTCATTGCAGGCAGTAGAAAGAAATGTAATTTACATAATAAGATAGGTTTAACAAAAATCATTACACACCTAAGGTCTTATTTACGTTCTTTTTCTATATTCTACTTTTGCAACCTATAGAAGGTATTTTAGTTATTGAAGCAGGGGCCCCTGTCCTGGACCAGGACTCCACTGAGCTAGGTGCTGTCCACACAAAAGAGAGAATAAAAACAGTCTCAGCCCCAAAGACTTTCAATGATTATGTGTTGGTTCACTGTGCTGTTTGTCACAAACTAGTAAGAGCTGTGAACTTGATTAATTTCACCAGAACCATACTATGAAGTGAATCCATTTCATTCTTGATATACAGAGTCTTTATAAATTTATTGTAACCATAAAAAACAGTGTGCGTATTAGGATAGAAGGGGAATGAGTTATTAGTTAAAAGTTGGTATCTAAAAATGGTAATTTTCCAGAAACTTTAGCAGTACATATACTAAAGACAGTTTAATGTTAAAGGGATGTTAAATAGATCTGGTAATATTTATGTATCAATCTTTCTTCAGATAGATTTATTTTTCATTACAGCAATGGCGTCTTCTTCCCTATCTGGCAGCTACGTATGCTTTAGACCATTTCGTCAAGACTTTGTTCATGAACTTCATAGAATTTAAAATAAGCCTTGTGATGAAGGAAAAGAGTAGAAGAAAGGTGAGATGTTTAAAAATATCCTCTTAACTGAGACTCAGATTTTTTGCAATATTTTTTCAATTTGTTAAACTATGGCCTATATGCAAGCTCTAGATTGTCTTATAATTAAGAAAGATAGGCTAGCGGCTGAGGTATTGGAATGACCACATCAATATTTAAGACCCTGAGTCAAGAACCACTTAAGTTTAACTTTATTGTGCATCTTTAGTTCTGTTGACTACAGTATACTCATAGTTTAGACTGTATACATTAGTGCTTTCCTAAATGATGGCCTGAGCAGTACATTACTAGACAGGCATGATTTAGTCAGAGCTGCCCCTGCTTTGGTCCCTTCCAGCCCTACTTTTCTATGATTACCTTAATTGAAATTCAATACTACGAAAGAGATTGCATGAAATTCAAATACTATGAAAAGAGATTTCATGAGATCCACATAAAAGGGTTTTTTTAAGAGGTAATGTTCTGGTTTTTGATAGATATTGCAATTCCAATTCATGCACTTGGAAAGACTTTAATAGCAAAAATTAACACTTACAAATATTGGCAAAATGAAGTTCAGTGATTTTTTTGACCATTTCAGATTTTTGGAAATCCCAAAAATAATGCTTTCTCTTTATCAGCGAAAATATTTTGGCCTACCTGCGCAGGGTTAGGGCTTGACTTTTAACTTAAATAAGTGCTATATAGTTTTCTTATTTGTGTGTATAATTCTTCTAGTTTTGGTGACATTACCTCCTGTGGAGAGCAGAAAATGACTATGCCTCATGACTTGCTTCTCCTGGCCAGAGTCCTATTTGACCTACTAGGTATTTAAGGCAACATGGCCTCTTATCCCAAAAATACTTGTCTTACCTCAGGAGTACCATGCTGTTTCTCTCTGGGGAGATGCATATTTCTCACACATGGTCAAGAGCTGCCTTGTATAGCTCCAAAGTATGTAAGCATTGAGTGGGGAGTTACCTACAGCAGCCAATAGGAAATGCTAGATTGCTCTGTACTGTAGGAAGGAGTGGAAATGTGAACAAGTCTCCCAAGCTAGTGACCTGCAGTAGGTGCTATTACAGTGCCAAGTCATTAGGCAACAAGGGAGTCAGTTCTCATTGAGCAAACAGCTCACCTGAGATGAAATCCAACAGAGGAGCAAATACACAACACATCTCACATAAGGAACAGAAGGGGTCATTCTGCCCTGGATTTGTGATTTACTATATAGTGGAGCTAGGTCTTCTGTTCACTCCATTTTACTCTATAGTAACGTCAGTTTACAATGTAGGGAATTTGTCATGTCCACATTTGTTGACACCCAATATGTTGCATAAGTTCTGGTTTCAATCACATCACCAATCTAAGTCATGTGTGTTTTTGTCTCCTGAACTGCTACGGGAGATACAGAACTTTTTATTGCACGCTGCTGGCTCTTTTATTTCAAGCAGTAGAGTTGTATACTTCTACTTGTGGTAGTCCCCATCTTAAACCTTGCTCTTAGTTCAAGTGATAACTGTCATATAGGTCCTCCCCCGAGTGAATTTCTCCTTCAGCAAGTGTTTTTGCAGTTCTTGAATAATTCTGCAGAACTGCTTTTGGACAAGGCTACAGCTATATGGGCAGGACATCTCCTATAAGCTCATTGTAGCTCATATGATAGAAACACAAGATAAATTTTCCAAGCTGGACCCCAAAGATCAGCGCAAATTCAGGCTCTGCAACTCTTAGAAGCATAGAGCATCATTGAGCGCCCCCATTTCACCCTCTTTTGAAAATCTGGAGCTTTAAAACCTTAGTCTTGAGCCTCCTTACAGGCCTGTGTAAGAGACACAGGCCTCAATTCTTGGGGATTACCCAAGTAGGGCTGTCTAACTGGGAGCATGTGGGCTGCACATGACCTGTAACCAGTTAATGTGAGGCTCAGACCCCTCTGCAGCTGCCTCTCCCAATACTATGCAGCAGGGAGGGCTTGGGAGAGGGCAGTAGGTGGAAGGGGAAAGGGAGGAGGGGGGACACACAAAACTGATACAGTCTGCACCACACAAGAGGGACCCCTGGAGGGAGGGAGCCAACCCTACAGTGTATGGCCCACACAGTGGACGGGCCTCAGTCACATCAAATTTGAATGGCCCTGACTTGTCACAGAGTAGAAAGTACCTTCCATGGGGATGCAACCTTCCTCTCCTGCATCTGTTAACCAAAAGTGAGTAGTGGGTAATGGTAGTTCTGGCTTTCTCTCCTTTAAATATCAGCCAGTACATCTGAGCCAAAGTACCCAGATGTTACATATTATATCCCCCCTGGTGTGAGGCTGGAATCTACAATCAGATTGCAACTCAGTTACTATCAGGTTCCTGCTTTGCTCCTGGGACACTCACAAATTCCTTGCCCCTTAGATGGGGCTTGGGCACAATAGAATTTTAAATGCTGTATTACATTAATTCCTGCTAGGAAGTCATGCCCTGAGTTATGAAATTGATATGCTTAAAGTGTCAATGTGTAACAGAGCTGGTTTGTAAGGAGAAAATGTGTTCTTGGGTATATCCCCAAGGAGTTCAAACTGAATCTTTCCCAAATTGCAATTCTTACAGAGGGCCTTACTTGTAACATGCAGAGGTATATTGCTGCATTAGACAAGTAGGACATCTCCAAAGGTTGCAATCTGGTAAAATGAGATGGCATAGCTAGCATCTATGGAGAGTCATGGTGGGCAGGCTTCACTGCTTTGAAGAATTTAGTGCAATTTGGAAGGAATTCTTGCAGTATTTGGTAGCTAGATTTTGGTAACTCATTGAATGCTTTTCTTCTTCCATCCTTTCCTCTTAACTTTTTCTTTTCTTTTCTTTTACCTTATAGTTTTATAGTAGCTAGGGTCAGGAGGGACCTGAATAGATCATCTAGCCTGACCCCCTGCCACAGGCAGGAGTGAATGCTGGGTTCACAAGACCCCAGACAGGTGATCATCTAACCTCTTTTTGAATTTACCCAAGGTAGGGGCAAGGACCACTTCCTTAGGAAGTTGGTTCCACATTCTGGCCACCCTAACTGTAAAATGTTGCCTCATGATCTCTAACCTAAACCTATTGTCCATCAGCTTATTATCATTGTTCCTTGTCACCCCAGGTAATGCTGGGGAGAAAAGGGCTCTTCCTATTTGCTCATGATCTCACCTGATGAGTTTGTAGGCAGCCACCAGGTCCCCCCTCAGCCTCCTCTTGCTGAGGCTGAACAGGTTCGGGTCCCTCAGTCTCTCCTTGTAGGGCCTGTCCTGCTGCCCTCTCACCAAATGGGTGGCCCTCCTCTGAACTCTTTCCAGGCTGGCCACAGAACTCTCTCCTTTTTAAAGTATGGGGCCCAGTACTGGACACAGTACTCCAATTGCGGTCTGGCCAATGTTGCATAGAGAGGGAGTATCACCTCTCTGGACTGGTTTGAGATGCATCTTTGGATGCATGACAAGGTATGGCTGGCCTTGCTGGCTGTGGTCTGGCATTGGCGGCTCATGTTCATCTTGGAGTTAATAACAACTCCGAGATCCCTTTCTGCCTCTGTGCTTTCAAGAGGAGAACTCCCCAGCCTGTATGCATGCTGTGGATTCCTTCTCCCAAGGTGCAACACTCTGCATTTATCTACATTGAACTCCATCCTATTCTCATCTGCCCACTTGTGTAGTCTGTCTAAATCTAGTCGCAGCCTCTCTCTCCCTTCAAGTGTGCCCACCTCACCCCACATCTTAGTGTCATCAGCAAACTTGGACAATGTGCTTTCAACCCCTTCATCCAAGTCACTGATGAAGATGTTAAACTGTGCAGGCCCGAGGACCGAGCCTTGGGGTACCCCACTGCTTACATCTCACCATGTTCAGTATGACCCATCTACCACTACTCTCTGGGTGCACCCCATCAGCCATTTTTTTTACCCATCCAACTGTGTAAGCATCAATGCCACAGTCACTTAATTTATTAATGAGAATGGGGTGAGAGACAGTGTCAAAGGCCTTCCTAAAGACTAGAAAGACTACGGCAACACCATTATCCAAGGATTTAGTTATATGGTCATAAAAGGCAATCAGCTTGGTCAGGCAGGACCTGCCTTTGATGAACCCACGCTGGTTGTCCCTGAGCATGATCTCCCCTGCCGGCCCCCCACAGATGTGCTCCTTGATGATTTTCTCCAAAATCTTCCCAACGACCAAGGTGAGGCTTATGGGCCTATAGTCACCTGGGTCCTCCTTCCTTCCTTTCTTAAAAATGGGGATCACATTAGCTAGTTTCCAATCCCCTGGCACCTGGCCAGATGACCACAAATGCTCATACAGCTGGGCCAAGGGCTCTGTGATGACCCCTGCCAGCTCCCTCAACACCCTTGAGTGGAGGGCATCTGGACCTGCAGATCTAAAAATGTCCAGCCCTTCCAGAAGATCCCTAACTACATCTGTGCTGACCCAAGGCCTGACAGAGCTATCCCCGAGATTGTCCCTACCTCTGGCAGGAGGGATGTCCCAGTCCCTGTTCAAGAAAACAGAGGCAAAGAAAGTGTTAAAAATTTTGGCTTTCTCGTCTGGTGTAGCCACAAGGTTACCATGTGAGTCCTGCAGGGGCCCTACATTCCCTGATACCCTCTTTTTGCTCCCAATGTACTTGAAAAAGGACTTTTTGTTGTCCTTAATCTTGGACTCTAGCCTGAGTTCCATCTCTGCCTTGGCCTTCCTAATAGCTTTCCTACACTCGTGGGCTGAGGAGATGTACTCCTCCTTGGTGATAGCCCCTCCCTTCCACTGGTTGTATGCCCCCCTTTTAGTCCTCAGGCATTCCTGAATGCCCTTGCTGAGCCATGGGGGTTTCTGAGCACTCTTACCCCGCCTTGCTTCTCTCAGGGACTATTACCTTTTGGGCCTGGAGGATCACCCCCTTAAGGTACGACCATCCCTCATGGACTCCCATCTCCTTTACCTTCTGGGCCCTCAGTGCCTCCCCCACTAATCTCCGAAGCTCATTGAAGTTGGCCCTTCTGAAGTCAAGGGTTTTAGTCTTGCTATAAGCCCTTGACACCCTGTGCTGGATAGTGAAATCCAGCAGGTGATGATTGCTATTGTCCAGGTGGTCAAGGACCTGCAGTCCCCTCACCAGGTCATCCCCAGTGGCCAGGACCAGGTCCAGCAAGACATTACCCCTTGTGGCACTGTGCACCTCCTGGATAAGGTGAAGGTCCTGTAATATAGCCAGGAACCTACATGAGCAGTCAGACCTGGCTGTCTGCTCCTCCCAGGAAATGTTTGGGTAGTTTAGGTCACCCATGACAATGACATCCCTTGACCTAACTGTCTCCATAAGCTGACTGGAGAAATCCTGGTCCAGCTCTTCCCCCTGGTTGAGTGGTTTGTAGTAGACACCCACCGTAAGGTCACTTTAGCCATGCCCCCTTGTAGTTTGACTCACAGTGTCTCTGCCCAACCATCCTCTAACCCAAAGCTAATCCTTGATGATATGAGCTGTTCTTTGACATAGAGCGTGACCCCCCCCCTGCCTTTCCCCTCTGTCTTGTCACTTCTATATAGGGAGTATCCCCGAATGCCCACCACCCAGTTGTGGGTAGGGTCCCACCAGGGTTCTGTGAGTCCGGATTCTTACTCGCAGTCAGGAGGCACAGTTTCTCCTGCTTGTTCCACATACTACGAGCATTGTTGTAGAGGCACTTGAGCCTCCTGAGAGTGCTTACGCCTCCCTGCTACTCCCAAGACTGTTGTGGCCCCCTACTCACAGGAAGTTGTTGCTTACCTGGGTGTTCCTTTCTCTTATCACCCTGCATGTTGGTGAAGCATCCTCCCACTCGGAGCGGCCCCTTCCCCAGGTGAAGCTAGTTTAAAACCCGCCGTATGAGATCAGCCAACCCAGAAGAAAAAATACGTTTGCCTTTAGGGAAGAGATGAAGCCCATCCCACCTCAGCATGCCCTCTGTACAGAAATATGGGTCATTGTTAAAAAACCCAAAGCCCGCCTCATAGCACCAGGTCTGAAGCCACCAGTTAATGACATCAATGCAGGCTTCGTGACACCTACCCTGTCCACTTACCAGGAGAATGGAGGAAAATACCACCTGAGCGCTATCTTCTTGAGTTGATGTCCCAAAGTCTTCCATGATGTTGTCCGGCTTGCCCTTGGATGCATCATTTGTTTCCACATGGATCACAACCAGCAGGTAGTAGTCAGAGGGCTTGATGATTTTTGGGATGGTCTCTGTGATGCCCCGAATCCTTGCTCCGGGCATACAGTAGACCTGCCTTGACCAGGGCTCAGAGCGACAGATTGGACCATCAGTTCTCCTCAGGATGGAGTCCCCCATGACCAGAACTTTACGTCTCCTCCTCCTCAGGGTCTACTTCTTCTCAGCCCATGTTGTAGGTCAAGCAGCATCAATAACTCTGGGGATCTGCTCTTCTGCCTTCACCTCCAGGGGAGCCAGGGCCGCATACCTGTTCCCAAAGGGTGTCTGGGGAGAAGGCACAGCAGTTGTACGAGCTGCCCTGGCCTTGACAGGAACCTGCTGCCACCAATTTTAGAGGGTAAAGAGGATTTTAGAGGGGGCACCCAGATTTATTGTTTATTTTTTGTATAGTTCAGACTTACATGTACGGTTGGTATATATGTTTTTCTGGTGTTTGTATTGTATTAAAACAGAAATACATTTTTTTTTAAACCTAGATTTTGGGTTCGCTCTCCTTTTTTGTGTGTGTTTTTTTGTCTTACTGCATAATTTACCTGTGACTCTTCTCCACAAGGCTGAACTTGGACGTGAACTTCATGCTTTGGCTGCTGCTGGCAAACCACTGGCCTCCTGGACTGCACAGCAGGCAGCACAGGAGTGTCGAGAAGCTTGTGGAGGACATGGCTACCTATCCAGTAAGCTACAAATCACTGTATAAATGTGGTCAGATAAAACATGTTTCTCTTGTTTATCACAGTTGTTATTGTGGGGAGAGATATTTATGATGAGAAGTTTTCAGGGGGCTTTGGGTCGGTCTTCCTTGTTACAGATTCAGTTTGGACCTGCAAAATATGCTTCTACAGAGTAAGTTCCTGGTGCAACGTGGAGTAGTGGACCAGCAAATAACGTGGAGCCAGAACTGGCAAGTTTTACATGCAAATTGAGTTCAGTCCAGAAATGCAAGTACTGCTATTGCAGATGAAAAATATACTCACAAACTGGATACTTTTGAAAATTAACCCTCCTGTGTTTGTTTTCAGAACCGTGTGGTTGTTCTTTAGAGCCCACTACATGTAAGAATGCCCATCCTGTATAGCATATCAATTGCTTTTTACCTTTGATCACAGGTTAAATCTTTTTTTACTCTTAATCACATTTTGGGTAGGTTGCAAGATGTTGAAGTTTGTGACTTTTTTGTTTCTTATAGTGAATCGTCTAGGTGACATCCGCAATGAGAATGACCCAAACTGCACATACGAAGGAGACAATAATGTCCTGCTGCAGCAAACTAGCAATTACTTGTTGAGTTGGGTGACTGTGAAACACCAAGGTAAGTGGGCAATTCTGCATTTCATGTTGGGTTTGTTGATAATTTAGTGATGAGATTAGGATGTAATCTCATGCTGACAGAAGGTATTCAACTTCCAGCCTGTGGAGCCTTGTCACCTGACCAGTGGGGACTCCCCATATGTCCAGAAATTTAGCAGCAGGTAACAGTAGCAGCATTAATTGCTCCCAGAGCTGTGGCAATTTATGCTGCTACAGCTCCCTCACTGGCAAATTTCAGAATCCCTATGCTCTGGATGACATAGCCTCACGTGCCATATAGTGCCAGTACATAGTCACTCTGCAGCCAGAACTAGTGAACACAGTTGCCCAGGTGCACAGGGTCATGCTACTGGTGGATTCTGCATGAAGAGTCATATACATGCTGCGAAGGGGATCTGGCCAATGGACCTAGCCTCATGTATGGGATGTGGCACTTACAGGTTGGCACAGTGACACTCATCCACCCTGTAGGGCTGAGCACCACTGATCTAGCCTAAATCCAATGTTAGGTACTTCATGAACAGCTTTTATGACCCCTGCTATATTTGCATTCCAGTTATATGACACCCTAACTTCTAGACTTTGTGGTAGCCAGTTTTTGTTCTTTGCTTTAGATATACTTTATGAAAAAATAACACAACAAAAATACTTTAGGGCCTCAGGCCACCTCTGCTAAGTATTCAGACTCCTAGAAGTTTAATGGAAATCACTGGAAGTTTTGTACTCAGGAAGGCTCCAGCTATTTTGGTACCTGAACCATAAAGCTTAGATTCTATCACTCTCCTAAAGGTAATGGTGCCTCATTCCAGGGGACATGTCATTCATTTTACTGAAACCACTCAGGGCATGAGAAATCACTACGTGTAAGTGTGTATTATGATACCATGGATATATCCTAGCCCAATAATTATTATTATTCCATTGTTGTTTTGTTGTTCAGTAGTATTTTATCCAGCGAATATGTTGCTCTCACAGACACTAACCAAAATCCTCCATGTTTGGAAAACCCGCTGATAGTGATTGAATCTGCCTGGACACAAAAGCAGCCACATCAGCTTCTCAGGCCTTGACCACCTGTTCTCATTCAGCTGGATTATCCATAATAAACTAACTGTTTTGCCGTCCGTGCACTTGGCCTCTCATGAAAGAACAACCATGGCTCCCAGATACTGTTTTACCTCCAAATACTCTGATTTTTAACAAATCAATTTATTTTCCTTTGTATTTCAGATAAAGCGCCTATTGAATCCCCTTTTGGAACAGTAAACTTTTTGGAAGATTACCATTATATTCTGAGCCAAAAATTTATAGCCTCTAGTGCTGAAGATTGCATGAACTCTTCAGGTAATCATTTTCTTTTCTTTCTCAATACAAATAGTTCCAGACCCATAATATTCATGCAAAGCTACTCTGAAGCACAGCCCTAATATGCAGTGTGAAAAAAGTGCTAATATTTATTTTCTGTGTCATTGTTGACATTTGCTGAGGGGTTTTTTCACTACAAAAGGGTGAAGGCTGAATTAATCAACTCAGGTTAAAATGTGAACTAATCCCCTCACAACTTGAGGTGGGCCAATTTGAGGTCCAGATAGAATTATCTTTTCATTATATGGTGGTTTTACGCCTACTTTCAATCCGATCTTCACTTCTTGGTTTCTTACCAAGATAGACATCAAGAGGCTATTCTGGTGTTGCCTGTGACGAGTCTTGACTTGGGGAAGTACTACATTCTCGAACGACTTACAGATCTGGAGTTTGCTGAACTAACCCCCATTTTTGCTGCCATATTAGCGTTTTTATTTCCCTTCTGGACATGGGCTTTGGTGGCAAAAAATGGAGTGAAAGTTATCCCCAGCAGCAGCACACTCCACTATCAGTCTGCAGGACTACAATTCCCTGAACACTTTGCAGCCCATGAAACTCCCCAGCTCTCCGTTCTATTCCTGTTCCTGCAATCAAGAAGGGGTAGAAGAGGAGCTTGGGGGGAAAGTGAGAGATGGCTACCCAGGGCACATTTTTTCCATGGTATGCATCTGAAGTTAAAACAGTTTCCTGCAGTCTTATATTAAAGGATGTCACTATGTTATCTTTGGTTTGGATAGAGTAATCTTTGGTTTGGGTTGAGAAAGTAGAGTAATATTGAGCAAAAAACCTCAGGAGTTTTCTTGTCTTTTTCTGCTCTAATCAACTCAAGTATAATGTTTTGTACCATTCCCACTGTTTTGTTGCCATTTGCTTAAATTGGCCCTTGGTAGAGAAATTGAAAAGGTAATAAGGTCTGCATGGACAATCAAGACAAAAGTAGGTCTATGAAACTGGGACTATTCTGTGGGTAAAAATTCAGCCTTAATTTGTACATGTCATTAACAGTCAGTCTGCTTATTTCCTGGAATGTAATGACAGCATCAGTGCTCAAGCAGCTGACTTGAAGTTCTGTGATTACTGAAGTCCCAGTAATGATGCAGAATATCAAGTGAGATAATGTCACAATAACTAGGAGAAAAAACTTGACATCTTACTATCTTTGAAATACAAAGGCTTAGAAGAAGAAGGTGGCTTGCCTGACACGATGTTTTGTTTTGTTCTTCATGGTAAATCTCCAGTTTGCAAAACACACGATGGCACAAACTAATGACTAAGCACATTTCTGTCTCTTTCCTGTTGAAACATCAGGATTGCAGTTGTAAATCTGTATTTCTCTTAATTGTTTAATAAGATTTATTTAATATTACTGGCTAAGACTTTAGCTAGGATTTAGACAATCAGGATTTATCAACAAAATTTGCATGTGTTTGTAGTGGTGATTCCTTCCCTAAAAATACCAAAGTACTTAAAAATTAATAAGCTTATATACTAAATAATTATTTCACTTCCTACTTAAATTGGAGTAGGGTGATGGAATAACAGTATGCAGTACCACTAATAAAACTGCTAGGGGGCCTCAGTTGCAAGGTGTACACTGTTCTCAGGTCCCATGGTATGCTAAGATTATGCTCAGTATTACCAGCTGCCCACACCCATCTCCAGAGTCAGGGCAAGCAATGTGAAGAGTACAGGTCTGCTACACTTATCCTTTACTGCTATACGCTTGCCCCAAGAGAATATACTGATCTACATTGAACAATTGCAGTGCTCTGTAGTGATATCCAAATTAAATGAGATGGCTCAGGGACCAGACTAGCTATATGAGCACAGTGTATCTGTGTTAGATGCATAACAAGGCAGCTCTCTGCCATAGTCACCAATGTCACGCAGAGCTGGGCTGGCTGCCAACAGCTTCCTCAGCAATTGTTTTTGCACCTTTCCCCCACCCCCTTGTCCAAGTTCTTCTGCCCCGGTCACAACCTCGCCGACCAGCTACACTACTGCTGTGTTAGCACAGCGTGGTGTCTAGACTGATTTACTCTGATAAGACGACCAACATGGCTATATGGTTTCTGATCCTTAAACCAGCATATTCAGAGCTTGCTCTAGTATCCCTGAGTAGCAGGGCTATGTGAAGCTTCGGGTGCTGATTGGATTCGGAGGAGATTTGGCACAATTCGGCGGCTGAATCTCCAAATCCGAATCGAATCAGGGGACTAATGAAAAGGTCCGAATCGATTTGAAGCTCTCCGAATAGATTTAGAAAAGGTTTGGAGAGCTTTGATGATTCGGGCAGTCGCCACCTGCTGCAGCAGGGAGCTACAGCCAGACTCGGAGCTGGTAAGTAGGGGAGAAGGGGCTGGAGGAGGGGGAAGGGGATTATGGGGGGACTCCTGCCAGTCCCCATCCCCTGCCTGCTCCCTCAGCGCCCCCCAACCCTTGTCTGCTGTC
>NW_017728948.1:19142708-19149242 GCF_001723895.1 Crocodylus porosus
GGCACGGGGCAGTGCAGGGCAGCGGGGTTCCCCCTCCCACCTCCGGCTGGCAGCACCTGGTGTGGGGGGGCTTTTCTTTTTCAAAGGGCCAGGAGCTGGGGCAGGCCAGGGCTGGGGGAGCGGGTGGGGGACAGTGTTTTTGTGATATGGAGATTCGGCTGATTCGTCTGCAGCTGAATCTCTGAATCAGATTCGAGCAAATCGATTCAGGACAGTGATTTGAATCAATTAATAGAATCACTGTCCCCTGTATCAGCTGAACCTGAATCCGAAGCGAACACTAGCCGCTTCTCACAGGCCTACTGTGTAGCAGTACAATTGCCCTGAAGGGTATTACAACAGCTGGCAAAGTTCGAGCAGTTCCTTATGCTAGAACTAGAATTGCGGTCAGCTACCTGATGACTTTCCCCCAGTAAAGCGAACTCTGTCACCAGGAATAATATATATCCCAGGAGAAATGTTTTTAGGCAGAGTGACAAAACCACAAACA
Organism: Crocodylus porosus; assembly: GCF_001723895.1. Classification (NCBI taxonomy): domain Eukaryota; kingdom Metazoa; phylum Chordata; order Crocodylia; family Crocodylidae; genus Crocodylus; species Crocodylus porosus. The sequence goes on from NW_017728948.1 coordinate 19,143,199, forward strand.
ACCTCAACTGTTGGCATGTCAGGGGCAGATGGCGGAAGAGCCATAAGGGTCCCAATCCTTTTGTGGTAGCACAGTCCCAGCCCCTTCCCTGCTGTCTGCCCTGAGGCTCATGTACCAATCAAAATGCCTTTGGATGCCATGCTCCCATGCTGGGGGTTAGCTATCCCTGATATATCCCCAAACATCCAGAGTAGCCCTAAGAACCAGGCTTGGGGCATTGATTCACTGCTGGCCCAGAGAGCAGGTTCCTCAGTATCACTGCAAAGTTCTCAGCCAAGGAAAAGCAACTCTATTCAAGCACGTTTTGTTTTATTTGTGATGGTGCTGTCAGAAAAGATTTTTATTCACATATTAAAGACTCCAGTGGAATCCAAATTAACATGGGTTTGGAATACAGAAGATGCTTCCTGTGCTTTCTAGCAGTGTGAACACTAGCATCAGGTGTTTCAGCTTTCTTCTTTTTCCCACCTGGCAATTTTCTTTTGTCTTTCAGTTCCTCTAGCAGCCTACAAATGGCTGGTGTGTTACCTACTCCAAGAAAGTGACCTAAAGGTGAACCAGAAGAAACAGTCTGGATGTAGTGATTTTGAGGCGAGAAACAACAGCCAGGTAGCAATGTATTCAGATTCCTTACTTTTATTTACTGGTTATTTTTATCTATGTTTGCCAGATGCTTTTTCTTTTATCCGTTAATGACTTCCAATATAATTTCTGGAAGCATAAAGCAACAAGTCATAATAATTAATAAAAATGAACTCAGATCCATTTTTATCATATTGTATCATAACTAAAGGGGATGAATAATCAGTAAAAATTTGTACAAAACATAGTACCCTGCAGAAAAAGGCAGACATATAATCTTCAAAATTTCAGTTTTAAATTAAGGTGTATCATACAATATATCTGCTACTATTAAATCTACTTCAGCATATGATTTTTACATCTACATCTGCATATTATGCTGCTTTTATGGCCAAATACATACTGTAGGAAAGAATCCCACTCTGGCTGGCTGGTAGATGAACTAGATGACCTAATCGATCTTTTCCAGCTCTATATAATTCAAATGCAGTCATGAAAGATACCAGGCTGACAGCATTGGGGACTGAAAAGGAAATGTTTACAATCCACTAATGGTGGACATACTGTCCCCCCAACAAGGCTTAGCAGCCAAGTATGGCCCAGGTCCAAGTCATAACTTGCAGCCCCAAGCTTCCCAAACACCCCAGGAACCTCAGTGAATAAAATTGGCTTGTCCCCAAGTAAAGAATACTTTGATATTTGTCACTCCAGAGAGATCTCTTGCTATGGTGACAGCCTACCTTATCTGCAAAGTGCACTGAAACTCAGAACAAGAACAAGAAATACTCAGTTCAGTATTGAAGAATTGACAATGTGGCTTTTCCCAGAAATTTACCACCCAGGATGTCTTCTGGTTGAGACTTTGTAAAGCCAATGATAGATGTAAATAAACCCTCTCCATCTGCATCATTGCAGCATGCAAAGAGTGAAATGTTTTGCTGAATCAAACCAAGAACAGGGTGTCGCCTTACTAGTCTTGACAGCTAACAGAGATATGAGCCATACTAAGTTCGCATCTGGTAGGTCACTAAATGTGACCTTTTGGGAAAGTGGTATATAGCCTACCATGTTAAAAAGTGTCTTTGTTGCAGAATACAGATGGGTCCTGCCCTGCATCTTCCTTATACTTGTGGGGCCAAATATTTTGCACTATTAGGCATTCTTCCCACTCTATGCAGGGAAGGGGAATATTTTTATTGCAAAACAATTCACACACTGGAGTTTTGAACCCTTTGCAGATCTGATTTAAAATCACTGGGGTGTGAAGAAGCCCTTGCTGTCAGCCCACTGGCAGAAAAGCAATATAGTGCTCAGTCTTGCTTCAGGAGATCTGGAAGAGATTCCTGGTCTGTCCCAGTGGTATTAGGGGTTAGAAGCTCAATGGAGACATCCCAGGGCAGCAAGGGAGGAGTGCTTTGCATCACTCATCAGTGATGTTTCATGCTGGCTGAACAAGGTTAACAAGCTCAGAGGGACATCCTGTCCATTTGTTCTTGGCCAAATGATTGATGGGAACAATGAAGGGCTACACGGCAGTGTTTATAAAATGGGAAGAAATGGGAAAGAGAAGGGCAAGAACGGGCTTTTCAGGGATCCAGCCAGGATATTGAGACCCCCGTGCTTGTGACTACAGAACTGAATTTAATCATGACATTCTGCTGCAAGTTAAAGTCTTGCTGTTGAGGAAAATATTTCTTCCCCCCTAAAGTTTAGAGATGTTCAGATGTGGCTTTTAGCCTTACATCAGACTGTGACATTGATCAGTGATGCCACAGAACCGTGGTTTTCAAGGTGGGGTATGCTTACCCTCAGGACAGGTCTGGCACACAATTTTTTGGGGCCCCCTAACATGAAGAAGCTAGAGGAGCCAGCAGAGCAGCAGAAGAAGCCGGTGGCAGCTTCATCAGCAGGGGTGGGGAAAATGAGGTGGTGAGTGGCCGGATGTGAAGCCAGCAGCTGTGGTGACAACGCAGAGTGGTGGCCCCTTTGCTATGGCACTGAGTTGAAGTGTTCACGGCCACAGGGGGGCCTTGGCCGTGGGGTCCCCTGTGGCCGCAGCTTCTGCAGTATAGGGTGGGCCAGCCCTGCCTCAGGGTGGTTTGCCCAGGCATACATTTAAATCATTTTAATAATGGCAGTGGAGCTTCTGATTGGTCAATATGCAGTGAGTAATGACATTGCAGTGCACTGACATCAGTGTAGACACTGTTAAAAAGGAATGAATGTGCAGAAATGCATTCGGTGTAGGGGGTACAAGCAGTGATATTTTGCAGGTAAAAGGGCATATGGTCAAAATAGTTCGAAAACCACTGCCTTAAAATAGTTATAGAGTTGCATTTTTAAGAATATGGGTTTTTTTTAAATGTGTTACATGCACATACACACGGCTAGCCATAATTGGTTTGGTTTTCTGTTAAATTTCTGTAACAGACTATGTATAATATATTATATTTATTCTATATATGTCCCATCTGTTACAGAGATTTAAAAGAAAGCCAAACCAATCACAACTAACTATGCACAGAGATCAAACAAACTGACTGATGCAAAATGAATGTCTATAAGAAAGAACGTTGATCAATGCAACAAATTGGCTGTAACACAAGCAACTGCATATCTATCTTTGATTCACTCAGCATAACTCCTTTATTCATATAACAGCCTTGCAATCTAATCCTCCCTTTCTCTTTCTTAAGGTATACTACTGTCATTCTTTAGCTATAGCTTTTATTGAGCATACAGTTTTACAAAGATACCATGATTACACTCATGATCCCACCATACCATCTACTCTCCAGCCTGTACTAAAGCAACTCAGTGCTCTCTATGGACTATGGTCTTTAAGTAAACATATGGCTGTGCTCTATCAAGGTGAGATCAATTCCCTCTATATGTTCTGTTGGTCATCGTCTAATGCCCTGAATTGTAATCTTCATTTATTCTATACATTGTCAAGAAGAGAGAATTCCATTCGGGGTCTGTTTCTCATTGTCTATACTATGCACCACTATGGGGTAGATATTCAGGCCTATATACTATGAAAGTTGGGTGGCAGGCCTATGGCCACAAGGAAAACTATAGGCCTTCCTTGTCTCTAAATATAAAATCATGAGCCTCTACTGTTAATATTAAAAAACTTGATTTATTATCTTTAAGAACATAGAGACCTTAAACATCTATGTGATCGACTGTAAGAGTGAATGGAGAATATGTAGACAAGATTCTTTGGGTGAATCTGGTATCTTTTATTAGACCAACTTAAATAGTTGGAAACTTTCTTAGCCTGACGAAGGGTTTTTGAACCCGAAAGCTTGCTTAACAATTGTTTTCCAACTATTGAAGTTGGTCTAATAAAAGATATCAGGCTCACCTAAAGAACCTTGTCTGCCTATGTCCTTAGACCAACATGACTACAACCTACACCCCTGGAGAATATGTAACCATGTGAGAAATGTGGGTTACATGTGTAAGAAATATCAAGTACCCAAGTCAAAGTTTTGCAGCTTCAATCAGCTATTCAAGCAGTTATTAAATAAATGTGCCAAGAACCCCAATGAAGTGCCCGATTTATACAGATATTGGACGAACCGCATCAAACTAATGCAATACATCTTCTGGGCATTCACTGAGCTCAGCAAAGAAGTGTATCAAGCTGAAAGTAAAGTGCCATTTTTTTTCATGTCTGCAAGCAGCCTGTGACTCCTGAAAGAGGCTGTATGTAACCTTTAGAAATGCTGTATAAACAGCACGTTTTGTAAAAGGAATATATCAGCACTATCCTAATCAATTTTACTTCACAGTTTCATTTCTCCATCAATATATTTGCAGGTGGATATATTTCAGGTGAAGAACCTGCTAGGTTTATCCAAAATGCTATTCTGGAACTGTGTTCCAAGGTAAGCTTCTAGTAGTGCTTTGGTCTTGTTGGATAGCAATATAAAATGAATACTGAAAGGAAACATTACCAGTTATTCTACACTTCAAGAGCTCATTGACTAGGACACTATACTACAGTATTAGCAGCTCAACGTCTTTTTTTCTTATGAGACAGATTTGTGGCATAAATAGTGGGCTGAATCCTCAGGGTTATTCACCAAGGGCCCAGATAAAGTAATATTTTGTATTTTTAGAGAAAATGCTTGGAAGATAGTGCTCTGGGTTTCATTTGTCATCTGAAGCCTTGCAGTTTATTAAAAGGGCAGGCCAGTAAAAACAGTTAACAGCTGGAATAAAGTTCTACTTATTTCATTATCATTTTGGCTCATAAATTTTAGTTATTTTTATTCTATTTCAACACAGTTTTTCAGAATGAAGCACATTTTTCTCTCAGAAAGATGAAATTATGAAGAAGAAAAATCCAGAAGTTTTATTTAAAAGAATGAGTTACAAAATTAATATTTTATGATGCTGCCTAGATGAAATAATGTCTTAAAAGCAGTCAGTAAAGTACAGAATGTTGTTGGGGGTTTTATCTGGAGAAAAAAATAAAATCTCCATGGTTTTAATTGATAAATGAATCTTTAAAATGTAAGTTTTTAAATTACTATTAACTGGTATCTAGAGCAAGAATTCAACTGCTCTGTTGTTCATGGGTAACCATAGAAATCAAAAAGAGTTTCCAAAATTATGGTCTTTGTTTCTGAACAGTTGAAAGATGATGCTGTTGCCTTGGTTGATGTCATTGCTCCTCCTGACTTCATTCTGAACTCGCCCATTGGCAGATCTGATGGAGAGGTAAATAACATCCCCATGTTTGTAAAACCATTCATTGAAATGGTATTTCTGTAAGCGTACTCATATCTTATGCTGAAGAAGTTTCACAGGCTAGAAATAAGGGAGATAGTCCCTTGGTACATGTTGCTGCAACTGATTTGACATCAGCTGATCTATAGCAATTTATACCAGCTCCAGTGTATAGAAAAAAAGTCACATGTTATTACTCAGGCTGTTTTCTGTTGTGAAAATTCCTGCATACCCAGAACTACAAATGACTAGCTTCAAAGAAACCCATTACAGGCAAGCCCTGTTTAACATGGTTTCGCTTACCACGGTTTCATTATAGCACTCATTTAAAATATGTACCTTGTTTCACTTAGCATGCAGAGTGTTTTATTATAACACTCAGTGCGGGGCTGGGGAGAAGCAGTGATGGTGGCAGTGAGTGAAGAGGTGAGTGACAGCCAGTGGAGGCCCTGGGCGGGGCTGCGGAAAGTGTGGTGCTGGAATCGGTGGGGAGGAGCGGCGGTGGTAAGAAGGCAGGGAGGAGGATGCATGACTGTGGAGCCCAGGCTGGTGCCCAGGGTCAGGGCTGGCAGGGCCTAAGGTGGGGCAGCAGGAGCCCGCAGCTAATGGGTAGGCGGGGAAGAGTGGTGGTGGCAGCAAGAAGGGGCATGTGGGCAGGGGGCATGAGCTTGGGGCCTGGGCTAGTGGGGCAATGGGAGCATGGGGCCTGGGGTGGCAGG
>NW_017728948.1:19149342-19174013 GCF_001723895.1 Crocodylus porosus
AGCATGGGTGAGGGTGTAAGCGTGGGACCCGGGGTGGCAGGACACATGCATATTGTCTCCCGCTCCAGGCTGCAACAGGGCTGAGCTTGCAGAGCTCCCCCTGCTCGCAGGCTGCAGCCTGTGCCCTGTTCCAGTCATGCACTCACCTCCAGGGCATGGATTCTGTCCTGAGCCTGCAGCAATAGGGCACCAGCGGGGCCTAGGGTGAGGCAGCAGGTTGTGCAGAACCAATTATATGTATTTACATTAAATCCTATGGAGAAATGGGTTTCACTTAACACTGTTTTGCTGAGTGCTCAGTTTTTCCAGAACTGATTAAGAGTGCTAAGCAGGGTTACCTGTATTCTTTAAAGAAAAAAATCTATTTTCTAGGTATTTTCATATCTGAAGGATCTTCATTTTCCTCCTTATTTTTCTTTTCATTCTTATGTCCAAATTCATTGATTCAGTTTCCATGATGGAATTGCATATGGACCCCAAAATTGGGTTACTTTTTTTTTTTTTCCACTTTTGTATCACATTGCCCAATTAATCTAAGCTGCCACCCATTATCACTTTGGGAATGAAATCTTGGCTTTACTGACTAAACTCCCATTGACTTTGAGGCCAGTATTTCATCTTAACTGTGCTTTTGGTGGGGTTTTCCCCTGAATATTGCAGTTCCAGATTATTGTCTAACCAGAAGTGTTCTATTTACTTCTTCAGTTTGAAACTTGTGCTCAAATCTCTGTCTCTAATTCTAAACAGCCTAAGATGGTTCCAGTGACTCAGCTGATGTTTACATCACCCCAAGTTTAGTGTCATCTATGGACATAATTAACATGAAAGTTCATCCTCACTTTCAGATGTTTGGTGAAAGTATTAAATATAGTGAGAGAAAAGTGAATTTGAACTTTTTTCCAAGCAGGAATTACATTGCGTCACAGAAAAGAATCATTCTCATTCAGGGGGAGTATTTAACATGTCAGTAACAACCTTGTAAAGGCTCAAGGTGGCTCTTAGCTTAAAGAATGCCATAAAAACACATCAGTGACCAGTAATAATAACTCTCTGCTTTGCCCTTCAAATAAGATTATTTAAAGGACCTTCAAGTGCTTCACAAACATTTAATTAACTTGGCTTCAAACTAAGTTTGTTAAAAGTAACTGGTGCTTTTGGCAACCCAACCTGGAACACCAGGAGGGGGCCCCAGTTTTCAGAGAGGGAGCGCTTAGCACATTCTGAACATCAAGGCACCCAGAACTGCCTGGAAACACTTTAGCCAAGATTTTAAAATGTGTTTCTTCGCATTAGTGTCACAGCGCCTGTTCTAGCAATAGCATTCTGCTATGAGACCTGGATGTGTTGCTGACTTGCAGATACCCCTAGAAGCAGTTTGCTCTGTACTTGCCAAATTAAATAAGGGATATGTGAGTCAGTCTCTCCCTTGGTCCAATAGAGAGCAAAGGCTTTTGGAAAAGTGCCTATATTACAGTTGGATATAATATCATAAGATCATGATCAGAATGTTTAAATCATTTTGATTTTAAAGTTTTCTTATTACAATAAATGTCTGAGATTGGTCAAAGCAGAATGTACAGTTCTCCCATGGCTAGAATTATTGTGCCTAATAATGATAGATCAGAGACAAGAATGAAATACAGATCTGTACATCAGCAGAGAGTGATGGGACACATTCAGAATGCCTCCAGTAGTTTTCTGGATGGAGCACAGAGCACCTATTATTATTCCCACCTTAATGAACATTGCATGCTTCCCAAGGCTAGGGGGGCACGGTGGGGTCCTCCAGAAAATGGCAGCAGGGGCAGCGGCAAACAGGGAGCTTCCATAGGTGGCCACAATGGTGTTGGTGGCAAGGCAGGGGGACGGCGAGTGCCGACTGGCGATTGGAGACCACCCGCAGATGCAGCTGGTGGTGTTGTTGGTGAGGAGGGGAGAATGGCGAGCGGTGACTGCCCGCAGGCGCTGCCAGCAGCATCGGTGGCAGCCAATCTCAGGGGTTGCACCGCCAATCTCAAGGGTGCACGTGCATCCATTTGCATCCCCTACATGTCGCCATTGCCCACCTTCTCAGCCTGTTTCCCCACTTTACTAATCCTGTTCTGTTGCCCTGCTCCCCAGGGATTTCCTATATTGCTTTGTCTACGTACAGTATACGTAAAGAAGTGTGAAAGTTTCTTGAATATTGGGCCAGGCACAAAGCCTGCTGAAGTCAGTGGACTGAGTCCAACTGATTCTGCATCAATTCCCCACCCCTCCCCGCCCCTCCCCAGTTCAGTGGACAAGGCCTCAGCACCACCTGGCTCAATGCCATTTGATAGTAAAGCCCATTTTAAAAACATTTTATTCCTTCTAAAAAAAAAAAGTTTTAAAGTTTATGTTTCTATAACATTTTTAAATGGTCATCTCCATTTCAGGAAATCTGCATAGTATTTTCAGCTTTATTTTATGCAGACACCATGTAAAAATTATATGAGAAGCATCATCAGAATTTTGAAGACAGATGGACTTGTTTTGTTCCACTCTCTGGTTACTGCTTGAGAGATCAGTGATATAAAATGAAGTAATCTGAATGAAAGAGCCACCCTGTTCCTAGATCAAGCATTTATATCTATGCAAAATGAAAGCCTTAGCTCCTAATTTATTTTCTGTGGTCATGCTCAGACTCAATCTGTTAAGTATTAAAAATATTTTTTTCCAAGGCAAAACGATGTTTCCTAACAGCATCCAACAATATGTCTTGTATTCCAGGCTACAAGTAAAGCCAGCCTGGTTTCAAATCAAAATGGAATTTCTGGTGTATGTGGGAGGTTCAGGGAATGCTGATGCTCACTTTTGATATCATGCTGCTAGCAAACTGACTGAGTCTGGCAAATGTCCTTTTATTAGACACTCTGTAAGGTACTAGCATTACATCTAAAACAGTTCATGTCTTCAGCCTGTTTGTAAAATGTGGCATTTTTTGAATTTGTATTTCCACCATGCCTTTTCTTCCAAAACTCTTACGAACTTCTCGTAGCAATTAGCAAATATTAGTAAATTAAACCTTCCAGCAGCCCATTACAGTCAAATCGCCGCCCTTTTTCACCACTTGGGAGCTTGGGTTAAGTTCCCAGATTAAGTTCCTGACTTAAACTGTGTTCTAATCAGTAGGCTGTACTGCATTAGTTACCATACAGAGAATACTAGAAACAGTGGGAAGCAGCAGAAGAGAAGAGACTTTTAAAAGCAATAGCTTTTATTTCCTTTTACTTTAGCAATGATGGACTTATGCCAGTTAGGACATGCTCAACCTTTTGGCACCACAGGCCAGATGGGTGGCCTGGAGCCCACCTGCAGGCCAAATTGGGCCCTGGGGCATGGCACCACCCCCTTTCTACTTCTCGTACCAGAAGTGGGCCCCACCAGAAATGGACCTGCCACCATGCCAAATTCCCAGACTTGTGAGCAGCCCCACAGCCAGAAGACTTGCAGCCGTGGACAGGATCTGTCCCAGAGGCCAGAAGTTAAGTACCTCTGGGTTAGGATATTGCCCTCACTACAGTCCCTTAGCTCTGCTTTGTTCAAGTGAGGGGTCTCTGGTATGAAGCATTTCCACTGTGTCACTGAGCCAGGGGTGGGCAAAATACAGCCCATGGGCCAAATCCAGCCCACAAGGCCATTCTATCTGGCCCGCAGAGCCATTCACAAATTTTGAAAATTAATATTTCTCTGTCTTTGGTTCCTGTCATTAATGACAGAAACAAGAGGCAGTAGGACCCAGGGGAAGCCCAGCTGGCTCCCACAAGAGCAGGGTCCCCCAGCCCCACACTGCAGCCAGAAGCCCCAGCTAGGGCTGGCCAGGGACCGTGGCTGCCCTGCGCTGAAACCTCAGGTAAGAGAGTGGGGAGGGCAGGGAAGGAGCTGGTGAGGAGCACAGGGGAAAACGGCCCCTCAGCTGCCCTGTGCCAAGAAGTCCCTGCTGCAGCTGCTTACAGCCTGCACTGGGCTGCCTGTATCTACTCAAAACAAGATGAGGGGAGGGGTTACATCTCAGGATGCCCTGCTTGTGCTCCTGCCCTCCAGCCCTGCTGCCCTGTGCCCCCACCCAAAACCCCTGCCCCCCAGCCCTGCTGCCCCTGTCCCCAACCCAAAGCCCCTGCCCCCCAGCCCTGCTGCCCCTTGCCACCCGCCCAAAGCCCCTGCACTCCAGCCCAGGCTCTGTATCTGTCAGAAGCTACCCAGAACCTGGGCCAGCTGCAAACAACTGCTGCCTGTCCGCCCCAGCCCCCACCTGTGCCTGCTCAGGACAGCTCCACACCAGCTTCAAGCAGCTGCAGCAGGGAACGCAGGCCACGGGGGGGGACTTTTCCCCATGCTCAACACCAGCTCATTCCCTGCCACGGAGCAGGGGGTTAGGGCTATGTGCTGCCCCCCGCCTGTACCATGGGGCTGGGGGACACTGGGAGTGAATTGGGGCAAGCGTCGGCGGGGCCCAGAGCAGGGCAGCAGGAGTACAGGGTCCTGGCCAGCAGGGGCTCTATGGGGCCGGACCAGCTCCCCCCTCTCCCTGCTGGTTCAGCCCAGCCCTGCTCCACAGACCCCAGCCAGCCTGCACTCCACTATGGGCCCCACCGATGCTGGCCCTGAGTTATTGGTCCCAAGATGGTGACTAAGGGGCAGGGCACCTGTCAAGGGGCAGGGCTACCCATGCATCCCTCGACAGCTTGCCAAAACTGGGTAAGTACCCCTCTGCCTGAAATAATTGCCTGCCACTGCATTGAGCCAACCAGCCTGACATCACTTCCCAACATTACTGCACTACTGGAGTGGAGGGGACACTGACATTCTGCAGCTATTCCCAGCTCACCTAATAAACCTTTGAGCCAGTTACTAGCCACTGCAGGATGTAATATTATTGTGATTCTTGATTTCTGGGTCAACGACAGAAGAATGGTTTAGAGAGCATAAAGAAGCATAAAGACATCTTCCATCCTTCAGGTCCTGTACTTAGGAATCAGAGCCATACTAACCCAAACAGTTGTACAATGACTGTGACTATTTATGCAGTTAAAAGTCTATACATAACCCTCCCACCTAATTAATGGTGCCCTGGTATATTTACAGCCCCCCAGAAAGAATAAATCTGAATTTCCAGAATTTGGGAGGGAGAGAAGGTATAAATAAAGAGGATGGTGTGCAATAGGTTGGGGGAATGGCAACCAGAGGCTGGAGACAGTAGTATCAGTGGAAAGAGAAAAACTTCAGAAGTAGAAAGGAAAAAAGTGTTCCCTGACTGCAGTTTGTTCTGGACACATGGAAGCAAACAGCATTATCAAACCACTCTATTGCAATGGATCTTTCAGAGTTGTAACCGAGGTCGGCAGTGAGATAAAAGCATGACGTGATGTTAGTTCTGATGAGTGCCAGCAGGTTTGAGAGACTTTTTGTAGAAATATATCGGTTTTGATAAAAGATTTGATAGTGAAGATGCTTTGGGTCAAGGATAGAAAATCTGGCCAAGTGGTAGACAGAGCTGCTCAAAATAGCCAATAGGCCTGATTACAGCATTTACCTAGTTCATGTCCCCACTCTGTTTCCTTTCTTTTTTGTGGCTCCATGAATGTTTAGTAAGTCGCTACTGACTGATTAAAGCAGAAACTAACTTCATTACTGCAAACCAGACAGAGTAGGAGCTTGAATCTGTGAAAATACCCTAAATATTAAGATGTTGGTTATTTTGGGATCTGTCTCTACCTTTCTTTTGTTGTTTTTATTTTAAAGTCTGTTTTGTTTTGAAACCTTCAACATATATGAGTGTACACAACAAAACAGACCTTGAAATATTAATGAAACAAATTTAAAAAATATTAATAAAAAAACAAAAGGAAGTAGTATGTATATCATTAACTGATATTCTTATTTTTCATCTGGGCTTATTCAGCAGAACCAAGCTATAGGATAACTATAATATAACTAGTTGTGCCCTTAAACTGGTTTGCTGGTGAGGAATGGGCCTGAATCAAATTTCCATACTGTGGGGTGTTTGCCAAGAAGTCAAGAAAGGAATGTTAAATAGAGCACACCCATACTTTTCAATACTTTGACTTCTACCTCTTGAAATCTACATCTTATTGCTTGCTATGTGATCAAGACATAGAGAATAGCATAATGTTTTTAGAGAGTTAATATATGTATTATATGGTGGACAAAGGGAAAAACAGTTCTCATTCCAGGTTTAAGGACTAATTCTAGTTCCTGAGTCATATCGGTGGTTACTAGTGATTGGAAAAAATTTCTGGTGACTGCCCTTAATGAACAGCCCTTACTTATAAGTGGACTTACCTGAGCCCAGTATGGAGTAACTTTTGAGGGACACCTTTTTTAAATGACATAATTTCTGCATTCTAACAAAAAGAAAATCAATCAGATCTTCAAATGTGAGGAAAAGGGTTCTGGGAAATGTGTAAGTTATGCTTTTGAAATAAGACTAGTGCAAAAGGAACTGGACTCAATCATGTCATATACTGGTGACAAACTGGTCTGTCCCCATTAGTCCTAGTGTGGGCTGTTCCCGAACCTCATCCCCTCTGATGGGTAAGAAGCCTGCTCATTTGTGGCTGTGGTGGCCTCACTTCTTTGCCTGGCACGATGGGCTCAGAGGAGGGCAATTTTGATTGGCAGAGTATTTCCACCCATCAGGTAGTAGCGGGGAGAGGCTTGCCCTGCCTCCGCCTGGAGGGTGGGAGGGACAAAGAGCCCTGGACCTGATTGAGAACTGCACCTTGCAGGTCTGGTTGACTTCAGGGGTGGAGCCTCTGCAGAGAATAAAAGGACAGCATGCTTGGCACGCAGGGCAGACACTCCCCAGGTCTTCTGGACCCTGCTCTTCAGGAGTCCCTTGACATATCTACAGTTATATATTCATTGATACTATCTGAAGAGATGGCTTCTCTTCTCTTCATTTCTATAATAGTATTAAAATTTTAAATTTTAAATTAAATGTAAAATTGTCAGATAATTCCAAATTGCAAAACGTATAGCATGACTAGTGCCCAACTTAGCCCACACTGTTCAAATGGACTTTTGCAGAATTTATATCTCGTTTAATCCTTTTAAGGGGGCTGTATAAAATAACAATCTGGAAAAGTCTGATGAATTAATGAAGTGCTGATAGATAAAAGAGGAATTTCTGATGTTCAACCATAAACATCCACATCTGGAAGAGAAATTGTAAAGGTTTCCAGAAACATAAGAAATAAAAGGATAAAAACATAAGGATAAAAACAGACATAATTAGGTTTCCTGAGCTATAATCTTATAGGTGTGGACATAATAAGAAAGGGCTTCATTTAATGTTTCCTCTAGTAACTACACATGTGAAAATGATTAATATCCAGTCACAATAAAGAAAGTCCCAAAAAACATCAAGAACCCAAGAGTTTTCACTCCTCTCCTGTTTCTTCATGCTGGTTCATAGCAGTTAAAAGGGCAGAGCTTCAGTTTACATAAAACTGTTTAGCAGTGTAGATTTATAGCAGTTAAAGCTCCAAGGCCTATATGCTTTTGTTGTTGTTGGAATTTTTTTTTGTGGCTTTCATATGGTTATGCATATTTTTATTTTGTGTTTATTTCTAAAGCGTGAAATAAAGCTGCACTTCTATTCCAATATTTTTATTTGGACCTTTTAACTTATACAAAACATAAATGATTTATGTATTTGGTTTATGTTAATCCCCTCTTTTCTGCAGCTATATAAAAATCTCTGGAGTACAGTCCTACAAGGCAGCAAGGTCCTGCAGAGACCATCATGGTGGGCAGAATTTTGTACCAATAAGCCCATTGTAGGCAGGCTGAGATCAAGACTGTAAAAAATGGCCTAAACAAGATGTAAAAAATGGCCTAAAAAGAAAGAACAAAGGATTGCAGGTGAAGGTTTTCATACTAAGATGTGAAGAACTGGAACAACTGTGAAATCAAATCCAACCTAGTTTCAAGGACTGTTGATATCATAATGGCAGGATTATTTCAGCATTTCCACGTAGTATTGCTATTAATCAGTCAAAAAGCTCCATTCATATTACTTGCTTATCACAGCTTTAACTTGTAGGTTCAATAAGTACAAATTAAATATTATTTCTGTCATCATTACTCATCAGAATCTTCCAATCCTGTAAATATTGGCGTGCTGAAGACTTTGACCATCCAAATAGTTTTCCTACTTTGGGCTATAAATGCATGTTTCTCAACCAGGGCACTGTAAGATTCTTTTAAGGGTGACACAAGGCACCACACAATGTTACTGTTACTTTTACTGTATTCTTTGCAACAGATGAATTGCTCTTACCATATTTACCACAATCCAAGGTGATGTCCAATAACTAGATTCTGTACAGTATGTGGAAATTTATAAACTTATCATAATGTTCAACTTCTAGAATCTAATTATTGGAAGGTCATCATAAATTCATCCCCCACCACTACAGTGGGGCAAGCAGTGGTAGGGGGCAGGTCAAGTATCCTGATCCCTGGCTCTTGACCACCCCCTGCACCTTGTCCCTTCTTCTGACTTTCCCCACCACCACTTGTCCCCTTTGCTGATTACACTAGCCCTGCCTGCCCACTGCCTGTGTACTCTGGTGCTTGCCCCCCCCACCCCAACACCTGGCCCTCCTGCTATTTTCTTTCCCCCAGTACCTGCCTCCCCCCACAGTGCCTGCATCCATTAACACCTTACCCCCTGCCACTTGCCCTCTTCTCACTTGCCCCCCTGCACCAGTACTTTGCAACTCCCCACAACTTTCCCTTTTGCTGCCTGTGACCCCTTGCCTAGGTCAGCCTCACTCTAGCCCAGTACATGAAGTACTTGGTTTCCCTGGAGGAGGGGCTGTAGCGAAGATGTGACTGGGGGTGGGGGTAGGTGGACAGCATCTGCAGCTTCAACCCCAACCCTGGAGTTGGAGCAACAACAGCTGCCTTCCCCTCTCTGTACTCTGTACTTTAAAACAAGGAGCTTTCTCACCTCCCATGTTAGATGGGGAAAAAAATCCCATCTTGGTTTTGAGTAAATATGGTATTTTTCTAAAGTCCAAAAGTAAAAAAATGAGTGAAAGCTAAGAGCTGGCATTTTCCAAGGGGTGCTGCAAGTTCTAACAGGGGCTGTTTTGAGTCTAATAAGGTTGACAACCACTGACAGACAGTTAGTCCAGCATAAATGTATCAAGCTTCAGGGGTAAACAAAGTAGAATTTTTTAAAAAAGGAGCAGCAGATTACTATTAGGTAGGCCTGTGAGAAACGGCAAGTAGGGCTATGCCCTGCTGCTGCTTGCCCCCTTCCACCTAGAGCACTGCTGCATCCGGCCCCGCTGTCCTGGCTGGGCAAGCGGCAGCAGGGCATAGCCCCCACTCCCAGCACTGCCACGCCTGCGTCCCATGCCTGAGTCCTACACCCCCCCACCCTGGATAGGCAGCTTGTCCCAGTTTTAGCCCCCATCCCTGCCATCCCCCACGGGTCATCCCTCCCAAAAGATATACCAGATGGAGGCAGATGTATCAGCTGCCTACTTGGTCTATAGCTGAATCTCTGAATTGGCCAAATCTTTTCCAAAGCTTTTCTGAATTGATTTGGATGCTTCGAATAGATTCAGTGCTTTTAATTGGTCCCCCAATTCGATTTTTATTTGGAGATTTGGTCCCCGAATCGGGCCAAATCTCCTCCAAATTAAATCAGCTACCAAAGCTTCACCCAGCCCTACTATTAGGGATAAACTACTATAGCATCATTGTTGCCAACTAAAGTAACCCTTTTGAGGCCCATGAAGCTACTCTGATTTGCATCATCTTGCCCACAGTGTTTAAAGTATTTTAATTGTTCTTTCAGTGCAAGTGAAGTAATAAGTTGTATTCCATTTTGAGATTTTGATTGATCCTTCTTTTAAGTTTTATGCCTCCCTGCAAATACAGTGAATTCAAAGCTTTTTGTTCACTTGTGTGATGTGTGCCTACTCACACTTGAAGCTATCGTACATCTTCATTAGTGATTATGATGGTATTGCCACCCCGCCCACCCCCTCCCCACAAAATCTGACTGGATGTAATTCAATGTCTGTTGAAACCGTGCATCTTGTTTCAGAGGTGATTTGACAAATAACTGGTAAATAGATTTTTATAAATAAACTATTTCATAGTGATATTGCAATTATTTGGTCTGTAACAAAGTAGAATTGATAATTCATAGAACTGAAAGACATTGATTTTTATGTATGTTTAATAAATATTCCCTAAGTTATGAATACTTTCTTTGCATATTGAGGGGTATTAACATATTTTTTAATAACAGAGAATGATATGTATTTTAAATAAATTCAGGTAAAATGCCTGGTTTCCTTTGCTGTTTCATTTTTCCATAACTCTCAATGGATCTAGCACACAGTCTTCCTCACTTTACTCAAATGAACATACCCTTTCAAGCCTATTTATGTTAGGAATGTTATGTTAGATGAGTAAGATTCAGGGCTAGATTCTTAGGTATTATAAAGGGAAACAGGATCACATCCTTTAATTTTTTTTTTTTTATGATTGCCATTCCATGATATGTTTCTATGCTAATGTATACATCTTTATAATCAAGTACTTTTCTTGATCAAGTAGACTGAAAAGTTTCACTAAAATAAAAACATGAGAAACTTTTTAAATGCCACAGAAGATGCATTTAATTTTTATCAGCATGTCATAAGAATTCTTCAAAGAATGTTTTCAAAATCAAAAGCTTTTGAAGTTTTAGTTTAGGCTTCTAAAGGCAATTCAAGAAATTCATGAAACTTTGCCCACCTTCAAAACATAAGTCAGATTTCCAAAGGAAAAATTAGATCTTTGTTTTAATTAATGCCTATAATCTTCACTTCTATTTTTCCCCCAAGCTTCATTTTTTATTTCTAGTTCTGTGGCAAAATATGAGTTTTCTCTCTCCTATCCCTGCTTTTTATCTCCCCTTTCATCCTTTTGTAATGGATCGCCTTTAGTCTGCATATCTAATAGAAACCTTTTAAGAATTTAGATGTTCCTAGCATTTAAACATACCCTTGCATATTAAAAAGTTTTTTATTTGAGTTGCTTCATCTCATTAGTTCTAAGAATATCCTATAGATGGCATTATTTTATGGACAAAATTATAACTGTTAAAATTAATCAGAAATAAAATAACCATATTAAAATTTGTTATTTGTCCCATGTGCACAAAAAACTAGGATTCTAGAAATTGTATTGCCATTTTCACTGGAAACCAGAGCAAGTATTTTTTAACCAATTAAAATGGGGGGGATCCTCTGCCCCATATCCATTTACCTCCCACCCCTCTGCAACCCTCCCTCCCCTATCCTCCTCCAGGGCCACCACTACTGCCTCAGGAGTACCCTGTTAACATTTACTCTCTGGCTCCTGCTCAACCGCAGGGCACAGAGAATGTCATGAAGCAACAGCATTGGTGGTGGCATCTCTGGTCCTGGGTCCAAGGCTGGGGTTTGAGGTGCCATCACTGCAAGGTGCTGGGACATGCAAGCACTGAGTGAGAAGGCCCAGTGGGGCACAAGCGGTGATGGAAACATCCAGCAAGGGGAAGGTGTCAGGCCACTAGCCTCCCTTGCTGCCTGGTTCTTGCTGCCTACCCCCCTTGTGGCCATTTGCTCTGTTGCAGCAGTGGGGGGGGGGGGCAGAAATTTAAGATAGCACACCAATAATTAGAATCTACACATAGAAAGTTATAAAAGCTTTATAACTTTTCCAAAATATCTCATTATTGGGGGAGTTACCTTCCAATCAAAGTTATCTTGGATTTAGGTGAATATGGCATTTGTGCTTTTTAAAAAATATTTTAACTTTGAATATGCACATGGTTTGGTCTTTGGTGTAGAACCCACAGCAGGGTTCATACTATGTTCCTCCTATATTAAAAAGTATATATTGGAAAGAGTAGTAAAATTGTTACACATCCTTGTTTATCACATTAATTTGGCTTGCATACTTGGCTTCTGTGAGAGGAATGGATACATCAAACTTTGCTGTCATCAGATGTGGCTTGCAAAGGTTCTTCATGGTCTTCAGGCTCTTGGTCCGGGTGCTGCTCCCCCTCCAAGAGACTCTGCTTCCTGCCCTGTGCCTGGGGATGGAGAAGCCAGCGCTTGAAAGGGGACAGGGTCCCCTGTGCAGCCTGGGAATGCCCATGCAGCTGGGCTGTGTAGCAGGCAAGCCCATATGGTTCAATGGGGATGGGGGCCATGGTAGTGGGGTGTCTGCTGTGTTGAGAGAGAGAGGGGTTATGCCACGCAGCCTGCATCTCTGACCACATGCATCTCGGGATGCACGCTCACAAACCACTCAGACGTGGCAGCCCTGTCCCAATGTTCCCAGAGAAGTTCACCAGTAGTCTACATCAGTGTTTCCTATCCCATACTCAACAGTAGGTCATCATGGGTCACTGGGCCAGACCAATATGTTGTGTCACTGTGTTGTCCCCAGGATATAAACAGAAGTCATTTTTGGAGAGGGATCAGCTGTGCTAGGATGTCTTGGCATGGCTGATGCACTTTACTGGCACCTACAGAGACTGAATGGGGCTGTTATCCTGCAGTCAGGCCCCTGCTTCTCCTGGAGCTTCACGCACCCGATCCTGTGAGACAACAGCCCTGGGTGTCACTCGAGTCAGGCCACAGCAGAGTGATACGTGCACCATGTGAATTCCCTCCTCTGCACTTACAGACTAGGGCATGGTAGCATGAAATGCACACCCCAAGGATCTCACTGTGGTGGTTGCCAAGTGTGCATTTCAACCTACTACCAACTGCATCTGCAAGCAGGGGATTTCACCTGCTGGTAGATAGGTGCCTGGGAATCTCCCTGCAGGTTAGCCATAGGGCCCTTCTGTGCTTGCCCTGGGCTTTCCTCTGCAGGTGCAAGGCAGAGAACTGGGCTTCCCCACTCCATGTCTGCAGAGGAATTCCCAGGGTCTGTGTCTGCAAGTGTGGAATGGGGAAACCCTGCCCCGGGCCTGCAGTTATGCACCCTGGGTTGGGGTACCCAGGGCTGCTGTTCCTCACAAGCAGGCTCCTGAGCCCCAAGTGCCTGGGGCAGCTATAGGGTGCAGGCAGTCCAGGGCTGCCTGTACTCTTGCACCATAAGCAAATAGATATTCACTTAAAAAAAGACAGTACAACCTACTGTGATGGGCTATCTGGTAATGATTTTGCCCAGGGGTTTTGAAAGGGTAAGAAATGATTTGAGGGCTTGGGATTCCCCTTCCCCACCAATCAGACCCCAGAGACTTACCCTCCATGTCCCCTGATTGGCCCCTCAGGTCACCCAGAGGGGAAATAAAAGGGCAACACAGCTGACTCGGGAGACCAGCGAGGGACCATGAGGAAGGAGTTTCAAAGAGCTGGCAAGAGCAGGGCCAGCAGGGCGGGAGCAGTGCCCCAGAAGATCCAGGAGTGGGACCTGCAGGCAGCAGTTGGACCCTCAACAGCGTGGCGTGCGGGTGACAGGAGAGGCTCCCTGCTGAGCTTTGGGATCCTGTACAAGAGGCTGCAGCCAGCTGGAGAGGCTCCCCAGCTCCAGCAAGAAGCTGAGCAGTGTGACCTGAGGGGGTCCCAGCTCTGCTTCCAGGAAGGGGCAGGAAAGCTTGACATGAGGCAGGGCTCCTGGAAGGTCAAAATCCCTAGCAGTTCAAACTGGTACTAGCACTGGTGGCTGTGTGATAGTGTTTCGGTTTGTTGTGTGGGAGTGATGAGTTCAAGTCCTGGGTGACCCAAGTAGGGGTGAGTGAAGTGATATGAAGGATTTCTGGTTGCAGTGGAAAGGGGTCATTGTGTTTTCCCTTTCCCCCTGCCTGCTCCACGTACCTATACCCTATATTGCTTGTTATTTGACATTTTGTATTTTGTGTATTTTATATTTTGCCAACCAGTATTGTTTGTTCTGCTGTTTGTGTTTTATACTTTTTTAAACTGTTTTTTTGCCAACTGCAGGAATATGTCTACAAATGTAAATGCCTAACCTTTATTGAATCCCACCCCTTCGGGGCATTGTAGTGTTCCCTATACTCCCTGGTTTATACGTGTTATGTTTTCCTTATTAAAAGGAATATGGTTAAGTCCCCATTTGTGATCTGGTTCTGCTCTATAGGGGAAGGGAGGGTCCCTAAGCCTCCCACAGCACTCATGCACCTGCTCTGATCCCTTCAATTGGAGAGGGGGGTACATCTTGGAGTACCGCCTGGGTTACTCTACTACTATGAATTACTACAGTTTGGGGCAATTGTGTCTGGATGTCTGTTTGCTTAGGTTTTGTACTGCCATGAGAAGTTTTATAACAGCATGGGGCAACATCTGTCTGCAGTCCCAGAAGTCTGTGTGAGCATGGCTTTTGGGCTTTGGCTTTGTCCACTTTGCTAGATTTGGTTCTGAATGACTTGTCCATTTAAGGTCCAGGTTTGTACCTTTCTAAATATATAGTATAGCAACACCCCTATGGCAGGATGGTCCCCTTAACTTGAGGAGTGCTATCTGGACAAAGAAAGAGACACTAGGCAGGAAAGGCCTTGAAGAGGCCTACTGTGTCTGCCCCTTTCAGAAGCCCTCAGTTGGAACTAGTGATAGGAGGAAAAGTGCTTTCCTTCTCCAGCTCTTTAGGTTAGGGGACTTGAAGAACAGGTATTGTTTAGTGGGTACATCTACATGAGACACTAAATGCCCAGTAGCCTAATAATACCATGGAATAACTTGTCACAGCACAAACAGTGCCATTAAACTACTGCACAGTATTATTAGGCTACTGCACAGTAGTGTTACTAAAAAGGCATGCACTAGTGCTACTGCACAGTAATTCAGGTTACTGAGCATTTATTTAGTACTTGATTATACAAGTACTAGGGATTAAAAAATTAATCGTAATTGTGAGATTTTAAAAAATAGTTGTGATTACTCGCAATTTTAATCACACAGGTAAACAATAATAGAATCCCAATTTATTATAAATATTTTTGGAACTACACACATGTACACAAACCTTAAAGAGTCTCCAAGATATGACCCTCCAACCCCTACCCACCCTCCCCATACACTGACCTACAGTCTGCTGCAAGGACCCTGCCTGGCTTGTGTGTCTGGGGTGGGGGAGAGGAGCCACTTTTCTGCCAGCACACAGGGAAGCAGAGCTGTGAAGGGAGAGCAGTACCAGGAGTGATTAATGCCTGTTAAAAAAAATTGATGTAAAATCCAGTTGACACGTTAATTGACATCCATAACAAGTAGTTTCATAGTTTCATAGTTGGTAGGGTCAGAAGGGACCTGAGCAGATCATCAAGTCCCCTGACCATGGGCAGGAATGAATGCTGGGGTCAAATGACCCCGGCTAGGTGATTAGCTACCTTTTGAAGACCCCCAGGGTAGGAGCAAGCACCACTTCCCTTGGAAGTTGTTTCCAGACCCTAGCCGCCCTGACCGTGAAGTAGCGCCTCCTGATGTCTAGCCTGAATCTACTCTCTGCCAGCTTATGGCCGTTATTTCTTGTTACTCCCGGTAGTGCTCGAGGGAGCAGGGACTCTCCCATTGCCTGCTGGTCCCCCTTGGCCAGTTTATAGACAGCCACCAGATCCACTCTCGGCCTTCTCTTGTGGAGGCTGAACAGGTTCAGGTCCCGTAGCCTCTCCTCATAGGACCTGCCCTGCTTCCCCTGACCATGTGCGTGGCCTTCTCTGGACCCTTTCAATGCACTGGCCACATCCCTTCTGAAGTGCAGCGCCCAAAACTGGATGCAGTACTCCAACTGCAGCCTGACCAGTGTTGCATAGAGGGGGAGAATCACCTCCTTGGACCTGCTCATGATGCATCTGTGGATGCATGACAAGGTGCGGTTAGCCTTGCTGACCACGTCCTCACACTGCTGGCTCATGTTCATCTTGGAATCAGTAATGACTCCAAGATCCTTTTCTACCTCTGTGCTGATGAAAAGGGAGTTCTCCAGCCTGTCGGTATGCTGCTGGTTCTTTCTCTCCAGATGCAGTACCCTGCACTTGTCAGTATTGAATCCCATCCTATTCTCATCCGCCCACCCCAGTAACCTTTCCAGATCTAGTTGTAGCCTGTGCCTCCCTTCTAGCATGCCCACCTCTCCCCACATCTTAGTGTCATCTGCGAATTTGAACAAGGTGCTTTTCACCCCCTCGTCCAAGTCACTGATGAAGATGTTGAACAGTGCGGGCCTGAGGACCGAGCACTGGGGAACCCCACTGCCCACATCCCTCCAGGTTGAAAATGACGCCGTCCACCACAACTTTCTGGATGCAGCCCTCCCACCAATTTGCAACCCATCTACCTGTGACACCACAGTTGCCCAATGTTTTAATGAGAATGAGATGAGAGACTGTATCGAAGGCCTTCCTAAAGTCCAGAAAGATTGTCTACCGTGACACCTGTGTCCAAGGATTTTGTGACCTGGTTGTAGAAGACCACCAGGTTGGTCTGACAGGACCTGCCTCTAATGAGAACCCATGTTGATTGCCCCTAAGCATAATCTCCCCTGCTGTCCCTCACAGATGGGATAATTTTCTCAAAGAGCTTTCCCAGGACCAAGGTAAGACTAACGGGCCTATAGTTTCCTGGGTCCTCCTTCCTCCCTTTTTTGAAAATGGGGACCACGTTGGTCCTTTTCCAGTCCTCTGGCACCTTGCCAGAGCAGCACAAGTGCTCGTAAAGCTGCGCCAGGGGTCCTGCAATGACCTCTGCCAGTTCCGTCAGCACTCTGGGGTGGAGATTGTCAGGACCTGCTGATTTGAACACGTCTAGTTCCACCAGAAGTTCCACTAGGTCGTCACTCACCCTGGGCCTGGCTACACCTCCCCTGGGTCCATCCGGGATCCTGGTGGGGGGATAACCCAGTCCCTGCTCAGAAAAATGGAGGCAAAGAATTTGTTAAAGAGGTTAGCTTTCTAGTCTGCGACCACCAGATTGCCAAGCATGTCCTGCAGGGGCCCCACATTACCCAGTACCTTCTTTTTATCCCCTGTGTATTTAAAAAAGGACTTCTTGTTATCTTTGCTCCTGGTTGCTAGTCCCAGTTCCATCTCTGCCTTAGCCTTCCTAACAGCCCCCCTACAATCTCAAGCAATGGGGGTATATAATCCTTCCTGGTGATGGCCCCTCCCTTCTATTGGGTGTATGCCTCCCTTAGCATTGAGATGTTCCTGGTTGCTTTTGGTGAGCCCTGGGGGCTTTTGAGCCCTCTTGCCCCCTTTGATTCATGCTGGGATTGTCACCCTTTGGGCTTGGAGGATCGTCTCCTTAAAGAACGACCACTCTTCTTGGACTCTTAACTCCCCTTCCTTTTAGGACCTCAGTGCCTCCCTGACTAGTCTGCTTACCTCATTGAAATCCACTCTCCTAAAGTCCAGGGATGCTGCCTTGCTGCAGGCCTTTGACACCCTGCGCTGGATGATCGCTATCGCCCAGGTGGTCAAGCACCCACAGTCCCCTCACCAGGTTGTCATCTGTGGCCAGGACCAGGTCCAACAAGGCATTTCCCCTGGTGGGACTGTGCACCTCTTGGGTTAGATGGAGGTCCTGTAACTCAACTAGGAACCTACATGAGTAGTCAGACTCAGCTGACTGCTCTTCCCAGCAAATGTCTGGATAGTTTAGGTCGCCCATGATGACCACATCCCTTGGGTGGTCTGTAGTAGACCCCCACCATTAAGTCCTTTCCCCACAACACCCTTGTATTCTGACCCAGAGCATTTCAGTCTGCTCCTCCTCTGACACAGTGCTGTTTGCTGAGGATGTGTATTCCTCTTTGACGTAGAGCACCATACCTCCACCTTTCCTCCCCATTCTATCCTACCTGTACAGCCTATAGCCCTTGATGTTTACCACCAAGTCATGCACTGGATCCCACCAAGTTTCAGTGAGCCCCACTGTGTCTGGGTTTGTGTTAGCTAGCAGGAGGGCAAGTTTCTTCTGCTTGTTCCCCATACTACAAGCATTAGTGTAAAGACATTTAAGGCCTCCTGAGGGTGTATGCACTGCCCCCCTAATCCCAGGACTATCTGGACCCCTATCTCCTACCTGGATACTTCTTGTGCTCGTTGTCTGACTTGGCTGGGCTGTTCTTGTGGGTGTCTCTTGGTTCGGTGTTCTGTGGCTCCCTCCATCCTCATCCTCCCCTTCCCCCAATAAGCCTAGTTTAAAGCCTGCCGGAGGAGATCAGCCAACCTGAAAGAGAACACATGCTTACTTTTGGGGGAGAGGTAAAGCCCATCCTACCTGAGCATGTCTCTTGTTCTGAAGTATGGGACATGGTCCAAGTACTAAATTAAATGTGCAGTAACCCCTGCACATTAGCGAACATGTAGACATGCCCAGCCTGAATATTTCATGCAGCCACCAGGATAAACTGAACCTCAGAAGAACACCTACAAAGAAGAGCTATGAGAAAGCACCATACTATTCTGCTGAGGCCTTTCTTGCCTCAAAAGGAGTGGAGCTAGTGACCTAACCCATCTTTACCTTAGACACCATGTAAAGAAGCCCTACAAGGCCCAAAGACATCTGTCAAACATGAGTCATGAAGATTATGATTGGATCACACGAGGAGATGAATATGTGCCTATTCATGTTATAGGTTATTGATAACATATGCAAGTCACTGCGAGTCACAATTGCATGTGAAGATGCATACTTCACAATGTGAAATACTCATTTAAAATGCTTAGCTGAAAACCTAATGGGTGCCACAGGCCATGTGTTCCTCCTTCTCTTAGGCTTAACCTTGTAAGCTCTTTGGGCAGAGAACATTTTTTTTGTACAAGAGTAGAATACTGACTCATGACTGGGACTCCTAGGTACCATAGTTATTCAAAAAATAATAGTGTTCTATAATCATGGCGTTATTTTCATGAGGTCCACTGCTCTGACTAAGCTGAAAAAGCAGGTCTCTCACAGCAAGACACACAGAGAATATTTACTGCTTGTAGGCTCCACCTTCTGGCTCTGCTGGATTTATCAGCTAGTAATCCTTCTTCCCAGAACTATATTGGCAAAACATAATTAATTTCAAACCCCACTCCATACACAGGTGAGTGGGATATGAGCAAATTGGGAAATGCAGTCATTGTTGGCAAGCAAAGAGGGTGTAAGCACACAAAAAGCTTTAGAAATGGGCCTCATCTGGAATTTGTATAAATGGGGAATACAAATGTGTGTACCTCAAGAGTCCACCTAATCACTGTGTCTACTGTGTGCTGTATATACTGGATCTCTGGTTGAGATATACACACACACACACACACTCTCACACACACTCACACAGCAGGCTTAAATGGGCACATTTGTGCATGTGGTGTGCTATACCCACAAAGAGATGTTGATTATCACCTTTAAAGCTTGGGACATCCCTACCTCTCTTATGATTGACATAAGATTACCTCACTTATGGTGACATACTTCCACCATAGCTTGGGTAAATAAAAGAAGCTGACCTGGATCCCTCTTCTAGTGAAGCTGTTGGGAGGATATTTCATGGAAGCTTTCTAGAAAATGCTCTAAAACAACCTAAACTTGGTGACCTTTAGAATAGACTACAAAAGCCAGTTATGTAGTACAGCTCTTGGGGAAAGTTGAGGGAGTGTTCCTGAATTGTTTCTCTTCCTCTGGGAGCCTAAGTTTATTTGTTATTCCACATAAGATTTTGTTTTAAATCAGGCTGGATGGCTTTCCTTATGTTTTTGTAAACTTATGTAATTATTGTTTTTTGTCTGAGTGTTTTAATAACTCTTCTTTCCCTCTAGATTTAATCAGGCAGTATGTTATACATTCCTGAATTGATATTGGTGTTGTTTCAGATATGCTTTCCTCATAGGTCCAGCCATTGGCTGAGAATTTTGGAAGTCTCTTAAAGGGAGCTTTTAGGTTCAGTTGGAATTAGCAAAATCAAGCGAGAGTCTAACTTGCAAAGTTTAATGGTAGCACAGAGAGATGTAATAGAATTTGGCATCCCACACACTACTAAATCACATGGCAGAGAGTCAATGACTACTGCAGCATTTAATAGTTCTACTATGTGCAAGACTTTGGGCATGTCTACATGTGCATTTAAGTACAACTATATTTACTGTACATTAAGCTAATGCGCAATAGGTGATTTTTGGCAGGTGTCTACACATGCAGAGACTTTGCACTCAATCTAGCACCAGGTCTCTCCAGCCCTGCCATGTGGACCTGTGGCTACCCAGGGGAGCTCTGGGCACTTGGCAGCCATATTGAAACCAGTGATGACCAGCACCCTGTGCTCCTGCTGGCCATGGTGCTGGCCCCAGCAGCACCCATTCCCACCAGGCCCCACCACAGCCACACACTCACCAGCAGAGGCCAGGACACCAAGTTCAGGAGGACTTGGCTGCTGACCCCCTCCTCCTGCAGTCCCCACTCCAGACTGCCAGCCCACCATCCACATACCCCCTGCCCACACCCAGCACCACACTCAGGAAACACAAATGGTTGAAAGAAAAAAGCTGTATTTCCTTAAAAATACCCACCCCCACCCGCCTCTCCCCCCTCAACCAACAGAGCCCCTCCACCACCCTCCACACACACCAACAATTAAAAAACCTGCTTAAAATGTGAAAAGTAGTTACAGTGTCTCTGGTTTTGGGGACCAAAGTGGAGGGGTGAGGGGACTGAGCAGTAAATTAGACTAATGTGCATTAACACATCTCGTGTAGATCCACCTTTTAAGGAGTAGATGCTGGCTTAGACCTGGTAGCTATGAACACGCTCAAATCTAAAAAAAATACCCAACAAATTTTGATACATTCTCATCTCATGCTGTATATATCACACCATGATTTACAGACCAAAATATCTATCTTTTTCTCAGAAGATAGCTAGCTAGATAACTTGCCATCTGGACATGAGGCAGCAGGTTGACATCATATTCCTTGGCTTCTAAAAGGCCTTTGATGTAGCATCCCAGAATGTCCTTGTTAGAAAATTGGAGGATTGTGGGTTTAACTCTGAGACAGTCAGGTGGGTGCAAAACTGACTGCAGGATAGGTTCCAGAGAGTTGTAATAAATGGATCTGTGTTATTCTGGCAAGAAGGGGCAGCAGTGTCCTGCAGGGGTCAGTGCTCAGTCCAGTACTTTTCCAAATCATTAATGAAGATGTTGATGTCGGGGTGAAGAGCTCACTGGTCAAGTTCATGGCTGACACTACGTTATGGGGGAGCATGGTCATGCTTGGAGACAGGCTAAAAATACAGACAGGCCTAGACAGGCTAGCAAGTTGGGCAAATCAGAATCTGATGAAGTTCAATGTTGAGAAATGTAAACTGCTCCACTTTGGGATGAGCAACCCCCAACACACCTACATGCTTGATGACACCAAACAGACTAGCACCCCAAATGAAAGAAACCTGGGAGTAATAATAGACCACAGTATGAACATGAGTCAGCAGTGTGATGCTGTAGCCAGTAGGACAAATAATACTATGGAATGCATCAAACACATCTCCAGCAAAACCAAGAAAGTGATTCTTCTGCTCTACTCAGCACTGGTGAGACTGCAGCTGGAGTACTGCATCCAGTTCTGGGCACTGCACTTTAACAAGGGTGTGGACAAGCTTGAGAGAATCCAAAGAAGAGCCACGCATATGATCAGAGTCTTAAAAGGCAAGCCATACAAGGAAAGGCTGAGGGATCTGGGACTATTCAGTCTGAGGAAAAGAAGGTTAGAGGGGACCTGGTACCAGTTTACCATTACACTAAGGGAGTACATCAAAGGCTTGGTGAGCAACTGTTCACCAGGGCACCTGAGGGGAAAACCAGGAGTAATGGCCACAAACTCCTGGAAGACCAATTCAGGCTCAACATTAGAAAAAACTTCTTCATAGTCAGGGTGTCCAGACTGTGCAATAAGCTCCCTCCAGAGGTGGTGCAATCGCCTACCCTGGAAATCTTCAAGAGGAGACTAGACAATCACTTTGCTGGGGTCACCTGACCCCCAGTTATCTTTCCTGCTTGGTGCAGAGGGCTGGAGCCAATGATCTTCCAAGGTCCCTTCTGGCCTTACAATCTGTGAATCTATGAATAGATAGATAGATTCCATCTTTGAACAAAACTACATTTCGGTAGTGAATGAGAGAAATAGCTGTGCTTTCTTTATATATAAATATGATGTATGCCTCAGGTCATTTGGATGATCGTTTCTGTTGACTGAAGAAACTGAAGTAGGCTATAAGGAGGAAACCAACAGGACATAAAACAATAGGAAGGATAGGCAACATTATGGAACATTCCAAGAAAACAGTGGGGAAGCTGTAAATTGAGGAATATCTGTCCAGCTGATAGATATAGTCTTTCTAGGCCTAAAGGGAACACTACAACCCTAAAGATCCTACCTGAGAGGGAAGTGGTAGAGTACATCAGTAGTTGGAGAGAACTTTTTGACAAAGAAACAGAGTTGTCTGAAGAAGGTTGGGCATCACTTCCAGCACAGGAAATAGAACTTACCTGACACTGGCAAGCAGAGTTATAGATAAGGCTCTGACATACAGGCCATTTATTGTTTTCATCTTTTCTCTCTGTCCTCATCATGTACCTTTGCTAATAAAGCACATGAGTCACATTAATCAGTTTGCTATTCACAAGCACCCAGAGGAAAAAGACTTTACAGGTCAGGGAATTTTTCTTTTTCTTTTTTGTCCACAAATGGTGATTAGTTTGAATTTAAATTATTTATGACAAAGGGTTAGTTTTGATGAATTTCCCATTTAAAAAAAAAAGCAAAGGAAAATATTTTAAAAGCTGTAGAAACTTTCTGATTTTTTTAAATTAAAAAATATATTTTACAGGTCAAACCTACTCCATTTAGGTATGTAAATAAGAAAATGGTCAACATTAAAATTAAATGTCTTTATTAAAAATTTCTATGCCTCAATTTAAACTTTGTGAAAGTTTGTAAAAGTTCCACGTGTTTGGCTTGTGAAAATTTGGGAGTTTGCATCCTTGTTTGAAAAGGGAAGATTGCTTTTGAAGCTTCCTATAGAAGAAGAAAATTATTTACCACCCAAGCCAAATGCCAAATCCCATTGGGTCCATTGTTCTAACCTGGCTGGTAAGGAAAGGTCAACTAGAGATCTAGATCAAAAGTATCCAAACCCCAAGTCATGGGATTCCACCCTCCAAGGGTGAAATTACATGATACATTTAGTCCATGCCAAATCTTAATGTTAAGCAGTGTTAAGTGGTGGAACAATCAGCATAGATTCACAAGGGGTAAGTCATGCCTGTCCATCCCGATCGCCTTCCATAATGATACGACTAGCTCTGGGGATGTGGGGAGGCAAGTGGATACGATATACCTTGACTTGAGCAAGGCTTTTGATATGGTCTCCCACAGCATTCTCACAAACAGGCTAAGGAAGTATGGGTTGGATGAATGATCTGTAAAAGATGGATAGAAAACTGGCTGGCTTGTTGGGTTCAGAGAGTAGTAGTCAGTGGCTCAATGTCTAATTGGCAGCCAGTATCGAGTAGAGTGCCCCAGGGGTCGATTTTGGGGCCAATTTTTTTGTTCAATATCTTCATCAGTGACCTGAAAGACAGGATGGAGTACACCCTCAACAAGTTCACAAATACTTGTTGAGAACAAGGGGAAGTAGTAGAAACAGTTTAAGGTAGGGCTAAGATTCAGAGAGACCTTGACAAATTGGAAGATTAGAGCAAAAGAAATCGCATAAGGTTTAATAAGGACTAGTGCAAAGTCCTGCATGTAGGATGGAAGAATCTTGTAAACTGGGGGTTACACTGGATAATAGCACA
This sequence comes from Crocodylus porosus, assembly GCF_001723895.1. Lineage (NCBI taxonomy): Eukaryota > Metazoa > Chordata > Crocodylia > Crocodylidae > Crocodylus > Crocodylus porosus. The sequence goes on from NW_017728948.1 coordinate 19,173,184, forward strand.
GGTGGCCAGTACACTCCAGGAGATAGATATCTGTGGCCCATAGGAGGGACCAGGTCACAAGCTTTGACCCATGGCGGCAAACCAGGCTGATCCCCCATACTAGAGTTATGCTACAAACTCATGAGCTTACAACATTCCATGGGGCAAAATTCTGAAATGGAAGATCAAGACTGGATGGGATTATGCAGTTTCTATGACAAACTTCCACTTATACTGGCACACATACTGGGACAAATGACTCAGCATGACTTGAAACTATCAGAGTAGAGAAGACGTTAAAGATCTTGCAAGGGAACTAAAAGAGAAAAGTCTATGAAATCTTTTGAAGAGATCCTTGAAGGCTCAGGAGTGAGGGAAAAGAATAGTTGAAAGTAGTGAAGGTGGAACAGGCCATGTGACTGATGTACAGACATTTATTTAACCTGTTCTTAAAAATTTCCAGTGAGGAAGACTATGCAATCTTCCTAAGTGAATTGTTCCAGTTCTTGACTATCCGTCCAGTTATATTTCTTCTACTATCTAACCTAAATCTCCCTCAATGCATTTCATAATTTCATAGTTTCTAGGGTCAGAAGGGACCTGAGTAGATAGTCCAACCCCCTGCCATGGCAGAAAAGAGTACTGGGGTCAAACGACCCCAGCAAAGTGTTCATCTAACCTCCTTTAAAAACCCCCCAGGGTAGGAGCCTGCACCACTTCTCTTGGAAGTTGGTTCCAGATCCTAACCACCCTGTGAACTAGCGCTTCCTGATATCTAGCCTAAATCTACCCTCTGCCAGCTTGTGACCATTATTCCTGGTCACTCCTGGCAGTGCTCAGGGGAACAGTGA
>NW_017728948.1:19174617-19176187 GCF_001723895.1 Crocodylus porosus
TCCACTGCTACCCCTGCATCTAATGATCTGGTGATCTGATCATAAAAGGCCACCAGGTTGGTCTGACAGGACCTGCCACTGATGAACCAATGTTGGTTGCCCCTAAGCATGCAGTCCCCTGCTGGCCCCTCATGGATGTGAGCCAGAATAATTTTCTCAAACAGCTTGCCTAGGATCAAGGTAAGACTAACTGGCCTGTAGTTTCCTGGGTCCTCCTTCTTCCCCTTTTTGAAGAAACCAAATCCCCAGGTATACTCTCATTCTTTAGTTATGGTTTTAGGGTTGGTCTCAGCAGTGATAGGAACAAGCCCCCTTCCTTCAGTCCCACTCGGGCACTCTGCAGCTTCAGCGTGAACGGGAGCTCTTGTTCACGGAGAGGGTGGTTCAGGTGATCAGTCTGATCTGGCCTAGACTTGCGATTCTTCCTTCAGTGTTCTGCAAGTGAGGTTACCTCCAAATTGGGACTGTAGGTTACAGTTTTTATTGGGTGAGTTGCCATCTCGAGCCCCTCCTACCCAAACCTGTCACTACTCCCAAATTTGGGCTCAGATCTTTACTCAACAGATTCCTTTCCTGGGTAATCAGTTTGTCTTCTTCAGGAAATTTTCCACACCACTGCGGTGACCTCTCTTCCCAACCCCCTTTCAAAAGCCCCTAGGTTTTGATCTCTCAGAATTTTTACTTAAGGGTCATTTTTAGGTTAATTTTGTTAAAAGCCTCTAAAGATAAAATCCAAGAACCAAGACTTTCAGCATGTTTGCTGCAAGGCCAGGCAAAACAAGCAATGTCCTAGAAAAGAAAATGAACCTTGCCTTGTGTCTAAACTGGCTAAGGGGCAGTTATTACAAGAATTCAAACTATTACATTCAATATGACAACCTTTTACCTATTTGAAGATTGTTATTGGGTCTCTCCTCAGTTTCCTCTTCTTTACAGTAAACAAACCCATTTTTTTCCCAATCATTCTCCATATATCATATTTTTCTAGCCGTCTGGTCATTTTTGTTGCTCTCCTCTAGCCTGTCTCCAATCAGTCCATATTCTTCCTGAAACACAGTGCCCAAAACGGGATCCAGTATTCTAAGTGAGACCTGACCAGAAATAAGTAGAGTGGCAGGTTCATTTCAAGTGTCCTACCAATGATATAACAGTGTATACTAGGGCTGCGTGAAACTTCGGTCCCTGGTTTGATTCTGTGGAGATTTGGCCCAATTTGGTGGCTGAATCTCCAAATCTGAATCAAATTAGGAGACCCTTTAATCTCTCCAAATCGAATCAGAACCCTCCGAATCAATTTGGAGAGACTTGGAAAGATTTGGTGATTCGGACATAGACACAGCTTTAAATGTTTTTCTACATACCTCAAGGTACCAGGCAGCTCAACAACACTGTGATGCTGGGGCAGATGTAGGGTCCCACAAAAGCATGTGGGGCTCCCCAGCGCACTCAGCAGAAGACCCGGAAGCGGACCAGAAGCACTTCCAGTCCACTTCTGGGTCTGCCAAGAAGCACGCAGGGGTCCTCCCACACCCCCCCTGGCTTGGCAACTGGTGCCTCCTGTGTCTGGGGG
>NW_017728948.1:19176428-19214676 GCF_001723895.1 Crocodylus porosus
TTTTGCACACCCTTAGTATATACATGCTAGTATGTTGGCTTTTTTTACAACACTATGGTATTACTAGCTCATATTCAGTTTGTGATCTAACATAACCTATAGATTACTCTGCAAAACTGATGCCTAGCCAGCCACTTGTGTAGTTGATTATCCCTGTCTAACTATAACATTTTAATTTTCTGTATTAGAATTGCAGCACATTTATTTCAAACAAACCATTTCTTCAATTTATCAAGTTCATTTTGAATTCTGATCCTATTCTTGAAATTTCATTAGCCATCTACCAGCATGCAGCCATCAGCAATTTTTATTAAAGTACTCCCCATTTCATTATCTAAGTCATTAATATATTTTTTTACTAGGATCAGGCTCATGACAGAGTTCTGCAGAACTACATTTGATATCTCCTTCCAGTGGGGGAGTGAGTTATTGATAACTAGTATCTCCTTAAAGTTGTTTTTTCTACATCATATTTCCCTAGTTTGCTTAAGAGGTGATCATATAGAACTATATAAAAATCCAGATATATCTAACTTACAGTGTTTCCCTTAGGCATATTAGCATGTCATATCAATATTTTAGATGAGTTTGACAGGAACTGTTCTTAACAATTCCATGTTAGCTGTTATTTATTGCCTTGTTATCTTCTGGTGCTTATACATTGTTTATTCAGCTATTTTTTCATGCACCTTTTTGGCAACTGAACTTGAGCAGGTTGGTCTATAAATCCCTGGATCCTCCTCCTTCCCTTTTCAATAAATGCTATATCTGCCCCCAGTTCAGTGCTTTGAAACATTTCCTGTCCTCCCCAAGTTCTAAAAGATAATTGTTAATAGCTCTGAGATTATTTCATCCAGTTTCCTAAATGGTCCAGAGCAGGGCTTTCAACCTCAGCTTGGGTCCTGGGCCAGATCCAAGTCACGGGATGTCTTTGCACAAAAAGGCAAACAAAGATATTCTTAAGACAGAAAAAATGTTTCGTACTAGTTTCATGTGGATAAAAGCAAAATAATAAATAGGAATTCAGGCCACTGAATACTAGAATGCCACGACTCTAGGAAGGGTCTCAGGGTCATAGTGGACAATGCAGATGTGCTATGGCAAAATAGTGATTATAATCCTTGCTAACAGGGGCAGATGCGGGGGGGGGGGGGGCAATGGTGCACTTGCACCCCACTTTGATTCCTGTTCCACCCAAAGTTTAAAACCAGCTGCCTGGCAGCAGCAACATTTCTAGTCAAGCTGCACTGAGGGCGTCAATTGACTTTGTGGCTCATTATAATCTAACAGATCTTGTCTAAACTCTTCATCCCACAGGTGCTAATGATGCTCTCTCCTTTTTAATGGTCTTCATGTTTTACTAAGCAAGAATCCTTTGTTCTGAAATTCTGCTTTCTGTTAGCTGCTCCTGGAAATGAAATGAAGCTCCTATTTCACAACCCTGCAGATTGTTTTTAACTCATTCCAATTAAATTGTATATACTTTTCTTCAATCTCAAACTGAATAATACAGCCCTAGGAGTCTAGTGTATTAATAACGCTTCTAGTTTAATTTTAAGTGGAGAAAATGTTGTTGTTTTATATGTGAAGATCTACCCCACCATCTGCATTGTAAATCCTTTTTCAAAAGTCTAGATAGTTTCATAATTTCATAGTTGTTAGGGGCTGGAAAAGAACTTACAGATCATCAGGTCCAGCCCCCCTGCACCTGGCAGGAAAGACTGCTGGGTTCAAACAATCCCAGCAAGATGGGCATCAAGACATTTTTTGAAGATTGCCAGGGTGGGTGACTGTACCACTTCTTAGGAGAGCCTTTTCCAAACCCTTGGCACTCAGTTTGTAAAAAAGTTTTCCCTTATGTCTAGCCTGAAGCGATCTTCAGTCAACTTGTGCACATTATTCCTTGTCCTCCCCTGGAGGGTTTTGGTGAATAGAAGCTCCCCCAAACCCTGATGTATGCCCCTGATATACTTATAGACTGCAACTAAGTCCCCCCTGAGTCCTCTCTTCTCCAGGCTGAACAATCCCAAGACCTTCAGCCTTTCCTCATGTCTTGGTTTCCAAGCCTATAATTATGCGTGTGACCCTGCTCTGGACTCTTTCAAGCTTCTCCACATCCTTCTTGATGTTTGGCGCCCAGAACTGGACGCAGTATTCCAATTAGGGTCTCACCAAGGCTGAGTAAAGCCGGAGGGATGACATCCTTTGTCTTGCTTGAGATGCCTTGGTGGATGCATGCCAGTGTTTGGTTAGCTCTGCCAGCTACAGCATTGCATGGGTGGCTCATGTTCATTTTGTTGTCAATCATGACACCCAGGACTCTTTCAGTTGTGGTTCTGGCAAGCATAGCACTGCTGAGCCTGTAAGTGTTTTGGGTTAGTTCTCCCCAGATGGAGCACTTTACATTTCTCTGTATTAAATGACATCAAGTTGAAGTCTGCCCACTCCACAAGCCTGTCTAGGTCGGCCCGTCTTGCCAGCCTATCTTCAAGTGCGACAATGCTCCCCCACAGCTTGGTGTCATCTGAGAACTTCACCAAATTGCTTGTAATACCTGAATCCAAATTGTTAATGAACATGTTGAAGAGCACTGGTCCAAGTACAGACCCCTGAGAGATGCTACTGGTTGCCCTCCACTATGATGACTTGGTTCCATCGATCAGTACCCTTTGGGTCCTACCACAGAGCCAGTTACCTAGCCACCAGACCATGAAGTAGTCAAGGCCACATTTTCCCAGTTTGACCATGAGGACATCATGGGAGACCATGTCAAAGGCCTTTCTGAAGTCCAAGTATGACATCAACCTCATTTGCTCTATCCAGGTGGTGAGTAGATCCACCCATCAAAAGAATACATCTTTGGTGATGTGTTTTATTGGTGTCTAAACAGGAGAGTAGTGATCAGGAAGCTGATTCTAACTACTTATATAGCCCATGGGACTACATTGGAATACTGTGTACAAGGGTGGATCCACGGGGGGTGTCTTGGCATCATCATACCCCTGTTTCTGACCAGACCACAGAAACAAAAGCCAGGGGATTTTTTTTAAGTCCTTGCAGCAGGTAAAAATTCTCCATTCTCTTCTTCTTCATACTCAGTCACATGTCCCCTCTCCTACTGCTGCCACTGTCCGGGGCAGACTCAGGGACCTAGTGGGCAGGATCTCTTGGAAGGCTGGTCTGAGGGGGGAAAGAATTCAGGTAAGCTGTTGCACTTTAAGGAGGTTCTATTAAGGGTACAGGAGCAAGCTATCTATCCTGATAAGATAGAAGAATGGGAAATGCAGTAGAAGACCAGCCTGGCTAGAAAGTGATCTCTTTAAGAACTAGACAGAAATACTGTAAGGTGGCTATACAATTGATTGGATCATCATATTCAGTAAATAGTGCTCAGTGGCACTATTTACAAGCAGAGTCTACTTGACAGGAGTTATAAAGTGGGGTACTTCAGGAGTCTCTCCTGGGTCTAGTACTGTTTAATATCTTCATTAACAATTTAGACGATGGGATGGAGTGCACACAACAAAACTGAGGCTGAAACCAAATTGGACGGAACTGGATAGACTGGAGAAATGGTCTGCAATCAATGAGATGAGATTCAACAAAGACAAGTGCAAAGTCCTGCACTTGGGATGAAACAACCTCATGCCCAAATACACTGCAGAATGACTGGCTTGGCTGCAGAATTGCAAAAAAGGACCTGGAGGTTACAGTGGACCATAAGCTGAATATGAGACAAAAGTATGCTTTTATTGCAAGACAAAAAGCCAACCACACCTTGGGTTGTATTAACAGGAATATCATTTGCAAATCAAGGGAAGTATTCAACACTGGTGTGGTTTCACTTGGAGTCTTGCATACAGTTTTGGGTCCCACACTTCAAGAAGGATATGGACAGTTTGGAAAGAGTCCAGCACTGGGCAAAATAAATTATTATATTCCTGGGAGGCAAGATTTAAGGGGAAAGGCTGAAAGAATTAGTATATTTAGCCTGGAGAAGGGAAGACTGAGGGTAGATTTGATAACAGTCTTTAAAGACCCAAAGGGTGATTACAGAAAGGATGAAGATGGGCTTTTCTCTGCAGCTGTAGAGGATGGGACTAGGACCCAAGGCCTCAAGCTACAGCAGAAATTTAGGATGGAGATTAGGAGGAACTTTCTGACTATGCGAGTGGTCAAGCATTGGAGCAGGCTATCTAAAAAAAGTCATGGAAACACCGTTCTTGGAAACTTTCAAGAGGAAGTTAGACAGACACTGGACTGGGATGATTTAGTCAGGAATGATCCCACCCTAAGCACAGGGCTAGACTAGCTGTTCTTGTGAGGTCCCTCTCATCCCTACTTTCCAATGATCCTATGATCACTTTCAGTTCTCAGCCCGCCCCCATCTCTCCAAGCAAACCGTTTGCATTTACATGGGGACTTTTCTTTGATATTGAGCTCAACCTGCATCTGCCTCTTTCTTAGATCTAAGAAAGGACACCTGATGCTCAGAAACTTGTCCTACCACTCTTGAAATTATCTAGTTTGTCCAATAAAAAATATAATAAAAAACCCTTGCCTCTCCTTCATGGCTGGAGAACATGTATTTAAATGATGGACAATTTCAGATTCTATGTACTGCACATCGATAAGACAATTAAGAGACCAGGAGTGGCGTCTGTCACTCCAAAAGCAACTGTCAAAACAAAATGACTCTGGAGTGATTTACATAAAGCACTTGCTTTGAGGGTAAGCGTGTGCAATTCATGTGAAACTCAGCCTCCTCAGAAGAAAAAATCAAATAGTTTGAGTCTGTTATATCCTGTACCAGGATTTCTGAGGTCTCCTTTTCAAAACAGCTGGTGCCCTTTGAAATGCTCTCCCTGGAATATAGTTCACTGAGAACTTTTAATGAGGGATGAATCTTAGAAAAAGCCCACACAAACACTTGGCCTTTTCCATGTCTTTTATCAACTGTGGATGTTTAAAACATTTTAAATTTGGGAATTGAGCATTGGCTGTTCTTCATTATTGTGACTCCAGAGCCAAGAAAAATATATATCCTGGAGCATGTTCCCACTTGAACATTTCTTTTTTGATACACATGGAGAGAAATCTTGTTTGTTTGTTTTTGGTTTTTTTTTCAAGCTCTCTAAAAGTGTATCAGCCTGCTTCACGGAAACCATGCTCTGTTTTAATCCAAAATGCAATAATTACTGAGATCCAGGAAGCAGAGGTAGAGGTTCACAGAGTAATTTTGCTGATGGCAGTGGAATAACTTGCTACTCCACATAAGTATGAGTATTGCAGTCTGGTCCTGCAAAAGGTCATGACAGGAAGCATGTAGACACATGGGCCATGTCCAGATGAGCAGGGGCGTGTGCTTGCAGCAGCACAAATCTGTGTGGCAGCGCATTTCCCTGAACATGCTTTTTGTTGCAGGACGCGTTGTCCTGCTGGGTGTAATAAGTTTAACCTGAACCTGTCCCATAGCATTGTCTGAAACCACTAATAAAATAAACCGCTTTTACCATTTGTTCTTTTAAAGTTGAAATAGTTATTGTATAAATATGTATACAGGGTATTTCTTTTGACATGTTTGAAATATATGGCCACTTTGGTATGCACGATAGAGTGGCTATAGCAGCTACATCCAGGCCAAGCCCAAACTGACCAAAGAGATGTTTTCACAACCAGACATGCCCATTTTTTCTGTATTTTCCTCCTCATATACTTCAGATTTCAGAACTTTTCTGCAGGAACGCTTGATCAATTTAGTGTTTTTATTTCTGGGGCCAGGCTTATTGTTCAATGTGGGAAAATTTAATATGACCTCAGAGAATGATTTACATGTGTTTTAAGAAATAGTCCTGGCTCTAAGCTGTTTGAGTCATCTTCTGTTTGCCTGACTTCTTTCACAATGTAATTGTCCAAGTCCTGATTCACCCAGTAACCTCCCAAGACAGAATCCGAAGCAACTTTTTAATGATTAAGTTTCTCAGATTTCTTGTTTTCTCCTTAAGAAGTTGCAAACTAAAGTAGTGGCTAGCTTTGCTATTTTCAGGTTGTTCCCAAGGGTGTGGGGCAAACCTCTTTGCAAAAAAAAAAAAAGTGCTTTCTCCTTAGATGTTTTAAATATTTCATCATTTTTTTCTTTCTATACTGGGTAATATCATAGTAATGTCATTACAAGTTTATATCAGAAACACCCCTGGCACAAAGTTAGTTTTGACTGTTTCATTAATAGCCTTTTGGACCTCCCAATAGATAAGTAATAATTGTTTAGAGAAGCTTTTATGGGTTCAAACTCAGACCTGTTCATCAATGTTCCAGTTCCTTAAATCTTATTTAGATCATAGAGATTTCAGCAGAATAGTTAGCAACTTTTACCAAAGCCATTTATGTTTGTCGTAGGCCCTTAGAATTTTCTATTACTTTTTTCATTCATTTGTTGTTGTGTTTGGTTTTAATCTCATAGCAACTAAGCATCATAGTCCAGGGAACCCCTGCGATAAGACTTTAGGAACTGAGCAACTTCTTCAAACTGCCCCCTCCAACAGTGCAAACCATTGTACAGGTTTGTGTGTACCCATCCTCTGTCTCTCTCAGCGTTGTGACCCCCCTCCCTCCCCTTCCTCCTTCCCCGGGGTTAGTTGACTAATGCTGTATTTTCTGTAACCTAATTGCACTACCCTCCTCACCCCCACCTCTTTTATGTTAGTCCCTCCCTCGGGCACTCTGTATTTCCCTTATGGCTTTTGTCATTTTTTAGTTCATGACTCTTAATGTTTACTAATAAAATTCAATCTGTTCCCTGTCTCACAAAGCTTACAGGCTAAATAAGATAAGGGACAGGAGATGAATACAGATGGATGTATGGGTGAATAATGGCAGAGATGGGTGAATATAGGGGAGGAATGAGACAACAGGGATCAGCATGACAGGCAGTAATATCAATGCACTAGGGGCCTAATAATCATTTTTTAATACATGTCATGGTGAAGGAGAATTTGACGGAGGGGTTTGAAGGTAGGTAAAGGCAGATAAAGAAGTAGCTTTATGAATGATCATGCAAAGTCTTTTCAGGTCTGAAAGGCAGCACAGGGAAAATATGAAAGCACTTGTTCAAAAACAAATGGAAAAGGGAAGCTGGTATGATGTATAAATCAGAGGTGGGTGCCAACATCTTTAAAGTGAATGAAAGCTAAGAGTATTGTGATAAAATCACAATGGGCCTAGAAAATGAAAAGAAGCAGTTTGTGTTTGATGCTATAGAAATGAAGGAGCCAATAGAAGGGTGCAAAAAGATTGATGGCCAAAGTGATGGGCCAGGAAGATCAGTTTTGCAGTGGTATGCTGCACAGGTACGAACAGGGGAAGACTGAATTTGTCATAGCCAGAGAAATGGATGTCACAGTAATGGAGATACAAAATTAAAAGAATGGATGAATGACTTTGTCACGTGGAAGGCTCAGACTATATTTTAGATGTAATACAGAAAAAAATATATATGTAAAATTTAGAGTCTGGATTCAAGGACAGAGAGACAGCGGGAGGTCAGGTTAGGGGTTTGTGTGACAAGTGTGCTGCTAAGAAAAGAGATAACTTAATATTTTGTTTTAGGGATGCAGCTTTAATTTTGATATCTGCAGTAGTCTCTTTGGTTCCAATACACCTAAGAAAGCCCTGAAAAATATTGAGTTATTATCTACCACAGCTAGAAGCTTAAGGGTATAATACCACAATATAATATTTTACCTAAAGGAATATTAATCTCTATTTGCTTCAATTCTATCAAATATCTAAACCAAGTAAAAAGAACGTACTTTTCCCCATCCTTTAGAAATGGGTCAACAGATTTTTTATATATGTATAAAAAAGCCTGTCTACTTTCATCCAAAAGCAAAATTTTACAAGCATGATGTAAACCTCTGAATCAGAATTCTTCTACTGAAAATACTAATGCAGTTATTCTGCTTTTAATTAAAGCATTATGTGATAATGAGAAGCTATTTGCCATATGTTAAACTAGCTCAAATATTTAATAAAGGGTGATTAGACCATTATTTCAACAGTCATGAATGTAAAATATTTGGCAATTTTTGTTATTATTTCATTTACTGAAACATGTTGCCATCATTGGATGACAGTAACAGAATTACAACTGCATTTTATATTTTAAATTTGCAGGAGAATTTTGGCTAATCTAATTTTGTTTAATGAAGCTTCAAAATATATTTCAGCAACAAGGTCAGTTAGGAGATTTGTTGTGGTTTCAGCAAAATGATCTACATAATCTACTGTATTTTTAATTACCATCAGATGTGTAGTACACTGAAGCAAATAGTATTGTTTTATTTTGATGTTGGTATACATAGTATCAGTAGTATGTCTAGATAGCTAAATGGAGTCATTTATTGTGTTGTTGCCATGTGAATAACCAAACTGATGTTATAGACCTATAGATATTATCTAAAGCACTTTAGATCACATTCACAACCTTAACTCTGACCTTTTTATGGTTTTTTCTAATTCTATACTCATACTTTAAGACACCATTAAATAATGACTGCATTTTATTACCACATTCATCTTACTATCACATTCATCTTTTTTCAACTTGTTGACTATTCTCCATTTCCTATGTGCCAGCCTTAGCTATGAACAGGGGAAGACTGAATTTGTCATAGCCAGAGAAATGGATGTCACAGTAACCGAAATATGAAATTAAATGTAGAAGGTTAAGATAGACCACCATTTTCACTCCATAACATAGTATACTTATAAAAATTATATTAAGTCATATGCATATGACATGTATTTTGTGATGATTTGTATCTGGGGAAAGCAAACAAATTAAGATTTAACACATACAGAAAATATTCGGTTACCTCAGAATCATCAGTGTTCAGCTTGAGAAGACCTCCAATAAGTCTAGTACACAGGAGCAACCAGATATCACATGTGCAGAAAGATACTGTCCTGCACCCGGGTGCAGTCAGCCGTCCCCTATGCCCCAGCCATTTCCAGTCTTGGCACAACAGAAAGGAAACTGTTGGTGCTCATTTGTCTATGTCAATGGTTTCCAGCCTGTGGTCTGCAGATCCTTGGGGGTCTGCAGACTATGTCTGAGGGTCTGAAAATAATAACTACAATCAATTAAAGTATGTGAATACCCACACTAACAATTCAAGGGGATCCACATTTCCACTCAAAATTTCCAAAGGGCTCCCACATCTCCATTCAAAATTGTTTAGGGGTTTGCAAATGAAAAAAACTTTAAAACCACTGGTCTATGTTAATAGTATTATGCCCCTTTGGGAGTAATGAGATTGGGAAGCAAGTTGAGTCTTCTGACAAAGGCAATATTTCAGGCTCCTGAAAGCTTTATGAGGCATATCCTAGAAGCCAGAGCACAGCAGTGGCATGAAGAAACTTTTCCATCCAGGAACTGATACTGAAATGCTCTGTGACCTTGAGTAAGCCACATGACCTTCCTGTCTAAATTTCCCTTGTGTTAAAATAGCCGTCATCACATAGGTAAGAGTTCTGAAAAATGTAAAAAAGCACAAAGTAAACTACCGTTTTCTCCAGAGATCCTCCTAAAAATTTTACATCGGGGACTAGTTCAATGAGTGGTACACATCTCAGGAGTTACAACTCAGAGTTAATTGGAAGAAATACATGCTGCCCTATGGTTGTTCAGTTTTTACAAATATATTTGATGAATAACATTCACGTTGAATTTGCTGTCTCATAGGCACTTTGAGGAACTTGCATTTCTTTTGTCCAAAGATCTTAAAGATGTTAGAATAAGGAAGTTTGGTTTAGCTCCTGGGCCTTCATTTTTAACTCTAAAATAGGTGTGCACTAAGTTGAATGTCACTGTCAGGTCCATGGATTTGGAGGTCAGAACTGGGGCACAATAGTTATGTCCAGCAGTTTCCCTCCTAATTACAACTTTTTTAAGTAAGCAGGGCTTCAGGCCACACTTTTACAGTGTGGATTAACTGCACCTCTTCATCCTGCTAACAGCAGCACCTGCAAGAAGCCTGGTTTGAAACATATGTATATCACTTCAGTTACCAAAGGTCACCTAACTGTTATGGCAGCCCATCATTCAGGACATGGGAACTGCTAATGGAGGCGGATTGGCATAACAATCTTCATAGTTTAGCTTGTGGGAGTCTATGCACATATAAAAAGTTATAATCCCATCAAATTGCTACCAAAGCAGTGATTTTCAGCCATTTATCTGACACAGATGTTTTTCCTTCCTGGGCTGTCCAAAACAATTTGGCCGCTTATGTATTTTCATAATTTGGACCAATATGTTATTTTACTCCCTCCCTTGATTTGACCCACATTTCAAGATATTTTCAAATGACTAATATCCAAAGGATAAACTGGAAAATATCCTTTGTTAAAGAATCCTGTACAGTTGGGGAATTATAAACAATATTCCCTTCTGGCTTCTCAGTTCTCTATAGCAGGGGTCAGCAACCTATAACCTATAGGCTGAATCTGGTCTGCAAGGTGATCGGGTCCAGACCACAGCAGCACAGGTGATCAATGGCACTCAGCTTGGCTCAGCGCATCCCCCTTCTTCACCTAGCTCTGCACCACAGGCCCCCCTGATGCTTTCTCTCATAATTTTCCCCTGGCAGGCACTGCTTACTATTGCCACCATTGCCATAGGGGATGGGAATGGTGTGTGTGGCAGAGGGGACAGCAGGTGGCTTGGGAAGAGGGGAATGGTGGCCTTAGGCAATGGTTGGGTCACACGTCCCTACTGCAACGCGGAGTGCTTCCAGTATAGCGTGCAGCTACAGTGACGTAGCAGCGAAATCTAACCATGTGCCATGCACATGGCACAGTAACTGCCCATACTGTACTGTGCTTTAGTACGTCCTTTTGGAAGAAGGTACTTCCAAAAGGACGTACTAAAGCACAGTGCCATAGCAATGTGTAAACACACCTTATATGTATGAAAGACGGGTACACTGCAACACAGTTCTGCCACACACCCTTTCAACCCTTGCTGTCCCCTCTGTTCAAAAAATGCCGATGCCAGCATCACAATGTCACTCCCTTATTAGCAAAAAGAGGATGCTAATCTCAGCAGAGACATAAAGAGCTGAATGGAGAGCCACAAAGCGATCCTCTCACTGGAACTGACTAAAAACCAGGGTTTCCAGTTTGCAGACAGTTCTGTACGTTTGAAATGTAGTTTTCAGTCAGATTTCATTAAAACCATTTTTTTTAATTTCCAGGAGCCATTAATAATTTTGAAAGAACTTTGTTTCAGAAATAGTGGCACATGGTACTTCTGGCACAAGATCTGCTCCCCAGACTCAGCGCTGCTTTCTTGTCCATTTCCCTGTTGCTGTTTGTCTCTGCTCCTAGCAGGGGAGAAACTGACACAAATACAAGTTTCATTGGGCGGCTGCAGCTTTCCCCAACCTCTAATTAGAAGCTATGCAAATATATCAAGTTGAAACTATATCCTGTTATTTATAATGTAAGCATCCAGGTATACATTAGCTATCCATACTGAATTACAATAGAGACACAGACACTAAGAAAAATTATTTAAAAAAATTAAGTAGCTGACAACTTGAACTGAGAGTATATAGATTACCATTCTTTTTCTGGCAAGCTGTTTCTTATCCAAAATAAAAGCCAAACACATCTGGAAGACATAATAGCTGTGTCCTATAGAGACTGCACCAAGTAATTTGCTGCCAATTCTGCTATAAACAGACACAAATAGTCCATACGTTGGTTTCCCAGCTGTCACTGTGTCAGTTTTCAATTATCTTTCTGCTAAGGAATAAAAAGGAAATCTTTTGTGTAAGGGCTGTGCCAAATTAGCATTGCTACATTCTTGTGAATTTTGCCAAGCAAACTCTTTGGCACCCCACTCACCTGCATGAATTGAATAATATTTATTAACTAGCTTCTAACTTCTGATAGGCAAGAAATGGGACACATTCTGTTAAAGTGATCATATCAGGGATTTTGTGATTTAAACAGGATAGCTCAGCCAGTCTTTTTTAAAGCATTCAATGCATTTTTTAATATTGGTTCTTAGAGTGTTATTGTAATTCAGTTGGTCTTACCATTGAAAATATAGGCGTAAAAATAGTACTCATATTTGAAAGTATAGCTGCAAAAGACTGCACATTTCCTCATGTTCCAGTTTATAATAAACTGGAACATGAGGAAATGTTGTTTCAGAGGAACAAACAACTTTTCAAGGAAAAAGGTCAAGTCCAAGTAATGAGTGTGAAAACAGCTCTGCTCAAATTTGCCGAATTGTTGATAGGCTTTAGAGAAATAAATAAAAACCTGTCCCAGTGAGAGACAGTCACTGATTGTTCTGAACATAATAAATGACTGGCAAAATCAGAAGTCCTGGAAAAATGTCCTTGCCACATGAAGAAGAAAATCAAGAGGGAAGCCGTTAATACCTGAACAGCATACAGCATGAGAATAGCACCATCTCCTAGTATATTGTTACCTTTTTCTTCTCCCTCCATTGTGTTCTAAACCCACCTGTCTCATCTTGTCTCTAGCTTGCAATGTCTCTGGAGTCCCCATGCACAATCACATCTTTATTCAGCAAGCACTTCAGACAAAACCACATTGCTGTTTTATCCTTATCCCTTTCTTCCTCCTTTACAGTTCCGCAGAGAGCAAAGCTGCTACATAGTACTGAAGAGAGAAAATAGGTGAAAAAAGAAGAATGGAAAAGACCTTCCATTAATAGATCTTTATTTATAGGCTGTTTTCTTTACCCAGAATCCACATGATTGCTTTGGTGTTCAGCTCATTACAAGAAGAGATGGTAAGTTTCCACTCAAAGTAAAGCACTATGTGTGGTAATGCCATGTTCATTATAGCGAATATCCCATATGTATTTTCAAATAAAGAAAACTTGATTTGGCTCTAACCATTGCTTTCCTAGTCCATTATGGTAAATCTCAACTTTCTCTTATAAATATATTCCTGTTCAGATATCCAGACTGTGGCTTTGGATGAAAAATGTAAGGTTCTGTTTGTTTTCTTGTCTAAATTCTCATTTGAAAGTCTACAGCTTATATAATATTGAGCCCACTGAGCGAACAGCATTTTCTTCAGCTGCAGCTTTCATTGATCACTTAGTGCTACAAAATTATTATAAACAACTGTAATCCAGAACATTTCTTACTCATCAGTTTCTGCAAAAGCATCTCTCTTATCTTTCACAATCTTGTCCCAAGGCAAAATTATTCTTACCATACAGTACATTTCCTTACTAAAAACCTTACTTATAGCTATAATCCTTTTATAAATGAGATACCAAATTGAAAGATGTTTTCGTTTAAGAATGTGATTAAACAGCGATCTTATTTATGCAAAATCTCTGTAAAACAACAGATGGAGAATTAGTAAGTGTCTGCACTATGAAATGATGGAAAACTATTGTGAGTCATGAAGAGCAATCCATTTCTTCTTTGGAAATTTACTGCTATTGGAAGTGATATTGTCTGAAATAAATTAACTGTAGTAGAAAGAATGGGAATTGTTTAGCTTCATTGCATCAGAACAGAGGGGAGAGGCTCTAATACCCAATGTGCCTGAGAAAAGAAAGATCATAGTAAGTGACGCTGGTTCATATGGGTGGCAGGTGTGCATGAGTCAGCATGCCGTGCTTTAGTAACAAAAGTTACAGAGGAAGTTTCACAATATTGAATTGTAGGTGCACGGGACAGCACCCCACCAAACTGAAGAGTATCTTGGGTCAACTAAAGAACTCCAACCCCATCCAACAACAGACCTAAAGGAATTGTCAGGAGATAAAAGAAGCATGGAAAGGAAGTCTGGGTGTCCCAGACAGTGACATACCCTTTTGCCAAGGAAGTCATGGGCAGATGGATCCAAAAATTTAAGGGCAGCCCAGATGGGCCCTGGTCTCAGTAGTGTAGCTGGTGGCGGGTGTTGGTAGGGGGGAGCATGGTACAGCAGGACACCAGCTCTGGGCACCATCTTAGAGTGGATGCCAGAATCACCCCCACCAGCCTGGAAATCTTTGCCCTGGCAGAAATAGCCATAGGAGCAGGCAGACACAACCCCTTAGCCAGTAATGTATCTGGGGGGAGGGGAGGTAAAGCAGAATGGCACCCCCCCAGAGGAGTCTTTGCCAAGGCAGGTGCAGCCCTCAGCCAATAGCATATCTGGGTAGGGAGGGGGAGTGAACAGGACACCAAGGATGGCTCCTAGGGAACCTGTGCCATAGGTAGTCTGCAGTGAGTGTGTCTCCCAGCAGCAGCCACAGCAGTAGCATCTGTCACTTGAGTGCAGATGGCAGGGACAGGTAAGACTGTGTTCCTCCACTGCTCCCCTCCCTCTCTTGTGGTCTGAATAACCCCCTGTCCCACCTAGAGTTTTCTGTGCCTCTGCCTGATCCCCAGGTACAAGCAAGGACTACATTGCAATCACAGAATTTTTCGGATTTTTCAATCCCGGATCCTTGATAAAAGGATGTGTCTGTTGAATACTTTGATAGTATTTTCCCCTCTTAACCTAGAGACAGTCCAGTACAGCACCAACCTGATCACCTTTTTTTTTTTACTTAAAAGAAAAGATGCTGAGTTGCTCATACTGCAGCTCTTTAGGACAACTCAAACCAGGGATTTTTGGATGGCAATTTTGGATCTCCACCCAAATCATTTACTGGATCTACATCTTTTCTTATACATTCCACAAGCAGGAACTGTCT
The DNA here is from genome assembly GCF_001723895.1 of Crocodylus porosus. Lineage (NCBI taxonomy): Eukaryota > Metazoa > Chordata > Crocodylia > Crocodylidae > Crocodylus > Crocodylus porosus. The sequence goes on from NW_017728948.1 coordinate 19,191,175, forward strand.
CTGTTTCGGTCTGACACAACTGGAACAGTCTCAGCCAGAACCTCTAAACACTACTGGAAAGTAAATAATAATGCTTATTCATCCCTAATAACTGTGTTGGTACACAAATATTCATGGCATTATGGACAAAACTGAACATAAGTAGTAAAGCCAAGAATCCAGTTTGTGCCTGTCAGTCCAATAAAGATGCAAATCCAGAAATAGTTTGAACATTTGGGTACTTATGAATGTCAGACATGTAAATGTGCTCATCTGCCTGAGGGCTTGCAAAAAAATTATGAAACACAACACATAGGTGGTCATTGTCAAAAATGAAGTAAGTAAAGGGAGGGTGACTTAGACTTCGAAAGAAAAGCAGGAAGTAAAAACCTGAGTTCAATCAATGGAAAAGAACACTCTGTTTTCAAATGCTGTGAAAGTATAACAGAAGGCAGAAACAAACAGTAATAAATAAGGTCTGTCTGTAATGGTCCTTCATGGTTTCACTTTAATAGCTTGACTTCCAGCTGGCAAAACATCTATTGCTCCAGATGTGCAGCTGGACATGTGCTGAAAAATGTTATTTATTTATTCATTTTCATGGTGTCCTTGATTGCCCAGTTAAGCCACTGAGAGTTGTACTGACTTGGTAGTTAAGGGCTAGGTCACACACATTTTCAGAATGCAGCAGTCTACCACTAAGTAGCAGTCTAGTTTTAGAGTGATGATGCAACTAATGAAATTAGGCCAAATCCATCCCAGGTGTAACTTCACTGATGTCAGCTGGCTTCTTCAGAATGATCAGATTGTTCCAATACGTGTAGTTAAGATTTAGACAGAAGATTCTTGTAAGGGACTCAAGTGGGTTTAGTATGTCTCTTCTAATGAGAGTGGCACAATATATTGAACATGGCTTTTCCTTGAAATGATGATTTTTTTATGAATCTACTTACGTTTAGATCATGGCTATTATATTCTATTTATTCTTTTCTTTTTTTTAAATATTACTCGAAAGTCCCATAAATTAGGTCTGGATGCTCCTTTATCTAACCACTATCTGTTAACTATCCCCGCAAAGGGAGAAAACCTTTATTTATCATTTGTATTCTAAACTGTTTCAGACAAGCTCAAACCTAGAGTGTATGTGGGCCCAAACCAAGATTTCACTGTAGAAAACACAAAGTAAAAGACAATCTGTGCCTTAAAGACCTTACAGTCTGCTTCCACTGAAGACCTAATAATGTATACACAGGTAGTGTGTGACTTTAATATAAAGGTTTATATTATAGGACTATCCCATTAAAGTCACCAAGGCTAGGGACAGACATTAGGGGTGTCCAAAGTGGGTCCTATTTGATTCAGATTCAGATTCAGCCCATATCAGGGATAGTGATTTGATTTGTTGATTTGGATCACTGTCCCTGATTCAATTCAGCCAAATCCGAATCTGAAGCTTCAATGGTCATTTAGAGAATTGGAGATTCGGACACAGACACAGATTTAAATGTTTTTTCTACATACCTTGAGGTGCCAGTGAGGCTTGTGAACACTGAGATGCTGGGGCGCATGGAGTGTCCCACAGGAGTGGGGGGGGTCCCCCACCATGTACTCAGCAGTGAACCCAGAAGTGGACTGGAAGTACTTCTGGTCCACTTCTGGGTCTGCCAGGGAGCACTCAGGGGGCCCTCCATACCCCCCCAGCTTGGTGATCAACCATGGGGGGACCCTGGGTGCCCCCTGAGACCCAGGAGGCACCAGTCACTGAGCTGGGAGAGCACGGGGGGCCCCTGAGCACAGTCCCTAGGGGGGACTTCTGATCCACTTCGGGGTCTGCTGCTGAGCACACTGGGGGGTCCCCAGGCTTCTGTAGGATGCTCCATCTGCCCTAGTATCACAGTGCCTGCTACCTAGAAGTATGTAGAAAAAACATTTAAAGCTATGACTATGTCTGAATCTCCAAATCTTTCTGAATCTCTCTGAGTCCATTTGAAGGATTCTAATTCAATTCAGAGAAATCAAAGGGTCTCCTGATTCAATTCAGATTTGTAGATTCGGCCACCAAAACTCTGCTGAATCGAATAGGAACCGAAGCTTTGCACAGCCGTAACAGACATTACACATAAATTGGTTTCAGTGATCAGAAACTGATTTAAACCTGTAACAGAACAGGTGTTCTGTGCACATAAGCCAGTTTGAGAATGACTGAAACCAGTTTGAGATAAACCTGGTTGAATGTAGTATCAGACTTAACTGATTTGGCTCAAACCGGTTTATGCAATATCTGCAATGTCTCTCCCACACCCTTTGCTGGTTTAAGATAAATTAGACAACCCCAGCATCCCAGCATGCTCTCTGGGCTCGGCAGGGCTGTCTGCTCCATGGCAGGGCTGGCCCCTCCCTTCTGCTCCGTGGCTGGAGCTCCAGAGACTTGAAGGCTCTTCCCCCCTCCCCTCCCCACTCCCTGCTAAGCAGAAATTCCCCCCTCTCCTCTGCCTTGCTGAGGAGGGGTCTGTGTATTAGCTAGCAGGCCACTTGCTAGCTATGGTTGTGCTGAATCAACTGGTAGAATCAACAATTAGCTGTTAATGTTCCTCTGACGTTTTCTTAACTGAGAGATAAACACTGTTATTCCCTGCTGGGCTAATCAGAGTGTCCTGCTGAGCTTGTCCATGCCTCCCTCACTTCATTCTGCCGAAGGAAGGGAGGGCTACTCTAGTGCCCCAGCTTCCAGCCTGAGCCACTGCAGGCATGTGCCTGCATTTCTGGCATATCTGTATGGTTACAAAACTGATTTAGCCTGGCCAGGTTAGACTAACCTGCAAAGATTGAATCAGCTTAGACTCAGGCTTTTTGGATGTCTGTCCTTAGTTTAGGACTACTAAGGTCTCAATCCTATCTCACATTACACACCTACATGGCACATATGCAGCCAGGTAACTGCAGTTTTTGGCACTTATGCAGTCTCAGATTTCCATTTTGCCTATAGGAAAATACAGTTACCCTGAGCACACACCTGCCAGATGCAAAATGGATGTGCAGCAGGAAGACAGCAGGCATCCCATGTTTGAGCCCAAGAGTCTAGTGCTTAGAGTGTTTTCCCAGGGAGCAGGAGACCCAGTTTGTAAACCCTACTCCTTCAGAGCAGCCTTGAACCTGCATCTCCTGTTTCCCAGTAAAGGCTCTAATCATTAGGAAACAGCCAAAAACTCCAGTTACATGAGTCACTGCCACTTAGTTGAGTAAAATGAAATAACATTTACCCATTGGGTTATAGGGCTCTTCAGGATTGAGGCCTTAAAAGACAAGAGAAATAAATGCAGGGAAATACAGTTTACAAATGACGAACTGAAGCAGGGGATGTTGTCCAAAGTCATAGAGGAAGTCTGTGGCAGCTCACCAGATTCCCAGTCTAGTGCTTGAACTACACAATCATTCTTCCAGTTTTCATTCCTTTTAAAGAACAAGTATAATAAGGGATAAAATTAATGGCTATATGTGGTCTACTTGGAAATCATCCAACAAAAAGTACAATATACAAAATACACCCCTATGTTTTATTGTCCTGGAAAAGAGTATTTGGGGGACTAGATCTGTCTAAGTGTGACCTGTTAAATTATCTTTTGTTAGTGGGTTGTGGCAACAGTTCTACTGCTGTCCTGTTATTCATTAGTAACCATAGCAATGTAAAACCTGCCAAGTTTATGCTCTTTGTTTTCAAAGGGTTGAAAGATGATGCAGTAGATGTGATTACACCTCCTGACTTCATTCTGAACTCACTCATTGGCAGTCTTAATGAAGGGGGAAAGGAAAAGCTTTCTCAATTGTCAAGCTAAGTCATTAGAAAGCAAATTCCGTAGCTGGGCTCTTGGTGTATTTTCAAGAAGCTTGATATCTAGAAGCAGTGCCTGGTGAGAAGTCACATGCTCTTTTCCAGTAGTTACTTTTCTGATAGAAAACATTTTTCATAATAGGTAAAGAAGCTGTGTTGTCTTATACAAAGTTTCTTTTTTAAAAGGACTTTTTAGCATAAAATACTACCTAAAGGACAGAAATGGTCAGCCCTAGCTTCCAAATGAATCAAGAAATACATGTTTAGCTCCTTCTTGTTTTAATTGTGAAGCATTTCTTATTATGGAGAGCTAATTACCTCAGAAAACACCATTTTACAATAATGGGTTTAGAGCCCTTTCTGCATTTTCAGTTTTGCTCAAGACTGAGTGGGTGGTGAAAGTTAATGGGTAAATACCCCAAGCTGTTATTTTACAGACTTGTGAAATGCTCCTTTGAAAGTAGGTGCATATTCTGCAAAAGTGCTTATTTGGAAGCTGTCTAAATGCTGCCTGATTTCCACCAACAGAACTTTTCAAAGCAAAGATAAACCTAATGAATGCACAGAGAATGAGTCCTTCAGCCCTGAAAAAATGCTAGCAACCAGTCTAGCGTAGAGAAATTATAGATGGGTCTGGGAATCCTGGTCTTTTGGTGAGGCTGATAATAATTAAAAAATAAAGCAAGCAGGCAATAAATATACCAAGTGCTGCCGTGCAGTGGGTGATGAAGGGAAGCATCAGTCTTGGAACAGAGACACTTAATGTAAATGCCAGGCCTGTGTGTTATAAATGGTGTTGCTCTGCAACATTTTTCAGCCAAACCATCCTGTATTTGTTCAAGTCTGCATGAAGGCTTTGCTAATCCCTAATTGCACAATGTTCCCATTTTATTATAAACTGTAAGCTTCTTTCCAGAATCCTTTTAAAGGTGCTCTGAATTTGATGCAGTTAGTCTAAGATGGTGCTGCTCACCCTTTCCGTCCCGTGAGCCAGATGAGTGGTGCAGGGCTGATCTACAAGCTAGAGTAGACCTCTTGCCACTCTGCATGCGGGACTGGGCTCCAGGGCCACACCACTTCTGCCTGGCCATGCATGCTGTGGTTGGACTGTATGGCCATGCACTGCCTCTACCCAGTCCTGCCTGCTGGGATCAAGCTTTGGGGCCCCGTGCTGCCTCCACCAGGCTCCATGCACGGAGAGTAGGCTCTGGGGCCCCGCATCACCCCAACCCAGTTTCTGGGCCACCCCGTGTGCCCAATCTAGTGTGTGTGGACACATCCTGCAGGGCTCCTTACAAACCAATAGGGAACCCCACAGGCTGGATTACACAGTTCCAGGGACTGGATCTGACATATGGGTCAGGAGTTGAGTACCCTGGTCTAAGAGATAGCACTAGAGTATTATGGTAGACTGCAAATTTATTTGTGACAAGAGTAATTTTACTCCCTAAATAGGAAGTGAAATTACAAAAAGAACTTCTGTTTTAATTGCCAGTCGCACAAATAGATTGCAAGGCATTCATTTATCACTGAACCCCTCGGGCCCAATTTCATGAAAGAAACAACAAGTCCTTGGGCACTGAACCAAAGCCCACAGAAGTCAGTGGAAAGTGACTGCAAAGTGTCTGAAATGGATAACTTATAACTGGGTTAAAACTGTAAAAGTAAATTCAGACCCAGGTTGTTCCAAAATTAGTGTTTGTTTGGGTCAGGGCATGCTGATTCAGCCTGTCTCTAGGGCACATGTAGGAACTTTGTATTAAGTGGTGGTGTTTAATGTCTATGTGGTGATTTTTGTCATTCAGAGTGGCATAAAAATATTAGACTAGTGTGTGTGTCAGTCAGCATAAACTGGCACAGCCTAACCAAGAACTGGCTGAGATCCAGGGCATGAGGAAATAGGCATTTGTGCCCACTTAAAAAGGGGAGGAGGACCTGCTACACTTGAGTATGCTGCAGCTTTTATACTATGACTGTTACGTGTGCATAAGCCTGCAGAGATATAGCCTGTATGCAGCCTCTATGTAGTGTAGTAGTTAAGGTACTAGGAAAAGGTGGGCAGAGGCAGGTTTGATTCTCTGTCTACCCAAAATTTTAAACGAACTGCTTGGCAGTAGCAGCAACATTTCTACTCAGGAAGCAGTGAGGGAGTCACTTGACTTCATGGCTCATTACAATCTACCTCATTCCTTCTAAACTTCTCATTCCACAGGTGTTAACAACACTCTGCCCTTTTTTCATGGTCTTAATGTTACTCCAAATTAAGCTATTCTTTCATCTCTAATTTTGCTGCCTGTTAGCTGCTCCTGATAATTCAGTTTCTATTTCACAACCCTGCAGAATGTTTTTAACTCTAGCTAAAAGCATTAAGTGAGGTGAACATTAACTCAGATGTAGAAATAACTTTCAGTGAAACATTGAGTTCACTGTCAAGATAAGCAGGCTAGATTTTCTTTTATGATCTGAGAAAGATGCATGGTTAATTGTATGACTACAGAAGGAGAGAAACAACATCTTTTGGGTATTTTCCCTACTTTGTTGTGTTTTTAATACATAATTGGTGCACTTAGAGACCAAATTTCTAAACCTAGTGCTTTAAGAATTGACACAACACTCAGCTGATGAATAGCAGAAAGGCTTGCTTTAATAACTACCAACAAACTATAAAACTAAATGACAGAAAACAGTCCCAGTATTATCTTTGCTGCAAAGATATCTTTACCCAATGCAGGCAGGAAGCAGTTCTTGTACAGCTTTACAAAGCGTGGGTCCTTCTCTCATGGCTGGGTGGTGCAGGATGGCTTCTTGATCTTCCCTGGACTGCACACACCTTGCTGGCAGTTCTGTCTTGCTATTTATAGTGTTTTAATTGTATAGCTTCAAAGCATTCCTTCTTTGTAGCTAGTTAATCAAAATCCGAACAAAGCAAGCAAGGCCAAAATTAGCATATTACAATTGTATCCTTTTTGTGTGTTTGTGAAGTTTGCAAGCTTTTGATCAGTTTGGAGACAAATGGGATAGGTATTGATTGAATGACATACCTTCAGGAAGTTGATCACAGAATACTGTTTCAATAGCTATTTTAACAAAGGAGCCTAATAAATAGCTGTATCAAATGGCTTGTGGAGATAGCAAAGATCAGAGCCCCTTTGATATAATAGGTGGGAGTTTCAGAAAAAGACAGTGGTCTAGCATAATATAGATTTTGAAACTGACTGCCTATTTTGAGAAATATGCCTTAATTAATTAATGCAAATGTGAGGCAGTGAGGATCAGACAATACGTGTGGGATAGGTTAGATGCAGTCAGGTAGACTGATTTGGCACAATGACATTTAAAAATTTGTAAAACTTTAGACAGATATTGGATGTTTGCTTTGCAAAATAGGTCTTTATCAAAGAGGAAATATGTTAACCAGGATATATTTACGGTCATGGTTTCAATGCACCTTGGCTTCTCTTGTCTCTTACAGGCTTTGCTTTGAAGTGGATATTTTAGTTCTTTTGTTTTCTTTTGTGACACTTGGCTTAATTAAGAAGTAGAAGTAGTTTGTAGGTTTCTCCCCAGGCCACTTGACTTTCTGGCTTGCTCTCTGAGTCTTGTTACATTTACGCAATGTGTCAGGTCTCTGCCAATAATTTTAACCATCACTTTGATTTTTTTTAGGATTCAGGCTGCTATCATACTCAGGACATGGGCCTGGCATTGGGTACCGCAACCTCCACTCTCTCTTACACAGAATGGGCTGCAAGCCATTAGCAGAGTTTGATTTTCTTTGTGGCAGGCTTGTTACCACAGCCCAGTCTTGCCCCAGCCACTGTCTTGCATTTTTGCGCACGAGGCACTGTCCAAGCTTCCACAGCTTTCATAATCAGCAATAAAGTGTGATATGGCAAATTCATACATTCCAATGAAATTATATTTGTTTTTGTTTCAATCTTGAACTCAGTAATACAGCCCTAGGCCCCTAGCATATAAGTAAAGCTTATTAGTTTCTTCTTATCTGGAGAAAAATATGTTGTGTTATATGCAATGGTATACCATATCCTCAGCACTCTCCTTTTCAAAATCCTAGATCTACCCCTGGATGTGGCTTTGAATCCCTCAGGCAGAGAAGAAAAGTAACCATTGGTCTCCCACCTGAAGAGTCACTGTTTAACCATGAGACATACATAAGAAGAAGCTATTACCTTCTTTTAAAAGAAAAAAAAAGAGCCCTGCTTTCTTTCTGGAAAGGTTATAGCAGCCTAATCCAGAACATTTTGTGCAGTAAATCCTAGTCTCACTTAGCACCTCACTACAGCCCAGACTGTTCATCTAAGCCCCTGCAAAGGGTAGGAATTAAGATACCCCCCTCTCCAGGTTTTCCTATTGCTAGTATTGGTGGCTTCCTGCTTAGTATGCTAGCTCCTATGCATCCCATGCCAAAGGACCTAACTCTCCCCATTCATTATGTATGTAATACAGGTGCCTCATTCCAAATTCTGAAATCCATTCCAGGAACAGACTCCTAAAAATAGGCAATATGATACCTAACTTATTTGTTATAACTGGTCATTAATAAACTAATTTTATCCCCAGGGACAGTCCAGGATGTAAACCCTGATACAGCTAAGGAATTAAGCATTGTTTTAAGTATTGTATCAGGACTATAAAAATGAGTAGGCCCAGGGCTTCATGGGCACATCTACACGAAATGCTTACTGTGCAGTAATGTAGTTTACTGCACAGTAAGCATGTGCATCTATATATGCAAATGCTTGCTACACAGTACGCCTTGCTAATCATGAGTAAATTTGCTACCTGCAAATGCAAGTAACAAATTTACTTTCAATTAGTAACAGTGCAGTAGTGCTTTTGTGGACACCTGACTGGGAGCAAATCTGCTCCTAGTCAGCTGTCTACCAGGGAGTGGGCGATTGCTCCCTGCGCCTGCTTCTGGGGTGGGCTCCACCACAGAAGCCCAGGTGGGGACTATGTCCCCTTGCCCTGGCAGCAGGGGAGCCCCAACCCCCACTCCAAGATCTCAATCAGGGAGCGGGGGTTGGGAGATCCTTATCTATCAGCAGCAGCTCTGCCATAATGGGGCTTGCGCTGGGATCAGATCAAAGTGCTTCAAAGCCAAGAACCTCAGGTAACTTATTTCATTCCCTGCACACAATTGAGGCTGGGTGGTACCAGCCCAGCTCCACTCTCAGTGCTGCATGAAGGAAGGAAGGGGGGTGAAGGGAAGGTGGGGGGGCATGCTGCGGGTTGGGGTTTGCCCATTTTGAGCTGAAGAAGGGCCAGAGGGATTGAAGCTCCCTCACCTCATGCCTCCCCTGCCCCCACAGTCCTCTCCTGCTTCAGCTCAGGCTGGGCAAATCTTAACCCGCAGCTCTCTCCCTCTCCCATCCTACAGACATCACTGGAGCTGAGAAAGGCATGGAGCTAGGGGAGAGAGGCTGTAGCCATGCAGCTTCTCTACTGGACTGTCTCCAAAGTGGAGCTTGATTCAAGCCAAACAGCAAACAGCTGCTGGGTTGGGAGTCACTCTAACTCAGGGGTGGGCAATTATTTGGGGCGGAGGGCTGCTTACCCAGTTTTAGTAGGCTGTCAAGGGCCACATGGGTAGCCCCGCCCCTTGACAGGTGCCCCACCCCCTGGTCACCATCTTGGGACCAATATACCAATGTCTTGGGACCAATGTCCAAGGGCCAGCACCGGTGGGGCCCAGAGCGGGGCACAGGCTGGCAGGGTCTGTGGAGCTGGACTGGGCTGCACCAGCAGGGAGAGGAGGGAGCTCCATAGAGCCCCTGCCAGCCCAGACCCCACGCTTTTGCCACCCCGCTCTGGGCCCCACTGGCACTGGCTCCAGGACACTGGTGCAGGCCCTGTGCTCCCACTGGCTCCCCGCCCGCTTACACCCAGTGCCCCTCAGCCCTATGGTACAGGCAGGGGATAGCACACAGCCCAACCCCCTGCTCACCAGCAGGGAAGAAGCTGATGCTAAGCATGGGGAAAAGTGGTCCCTTGCCCACCCCATGGCTGGCACTCCCTGCTGCAGGCACTTGCAGCCCACATGGGGCTGTCTGGAGCAGGCACAGGCAGCCTCATGTGGGTTGCAGGTGGCTGCAGCATGGGGTGCTGGTCATGGGGTGAGTGAGGGGCCACTTTTCTCTGTGCTCAGCACCAGCTCGTAACCCACCCCACTGCGGGGGTGGGGAGAAAGCAGCCCCTCCCTGTCCTATGCATGGTGCCCTGCACTGCAGCTGCTCGCAGCCTGCCTGGGGCTGCCTGTGCCTGATCCGGACAGCCCCACGTGAGCTGCAAGCACTGGCAGCATGGGGCGCCGGCCATGGGGCAGGTGAGGGCCACTTTTCCCCATGCAGGGAAGGAATCCAGGGAAAAGCTGAGTGAGGTGGGGGGGAAGCAGCCCCTCCCCGGCCCCGCGCTGCAGGCACTCGTAGCCCACATGGGACTGTCTGGAGCAGGAACAGGCAGACCCACTGAGGCTTCCAGCTGGGGGGCAGGGCTGAACGGGCCCACTGTTGTGGGAACCCACAGGGCTTCCCCTGGGTCCTACTGTCCTTGTTTTCTGTCATTTTTAACAGGAACCAAGGGCAGAGAAATATTAATTCTCTACAATTTTTTAGGGGCCCTGTGGGCCAGATAGAATGGCCTTGCGGGCCAGACCCCACCCGCAGGCCGGATTTTTCCCACCCCTGCTCTAACTCATGGTGCTTTCTGTGAAGCACCATGAGTTAGTGTGGGGGAGTTGCACTTCTGTCAATGCCCCTAGAAATGGTTCAGTTACTATTATAATAGAGAAAAGAGAATCATTTAAATAGAAACTGTTTAAAAGAAAATCAAAATAATGAATACAAATATTATTCTTTAGAAGGTCTTTTTCATGAAAATATTTTTTCAGTAGAATAATTCATGAGCCATAAACAGAATTAAAACTGGCATCTGGGAAATGTGATGTAACTTTTATTAAATGCCGAGAGTGAGAGAACTGACACAATAAGTACAATAATGAAGGTAGTATTCCCAAATCCAAGAACTAATATATTCTGTTATTCTGAACTGTCTATATTTGGATCTCTGGTATTTGAAGTGTCCTCTTTCTAACTGGCATTGCTAGTAATGAATCTACAGGTTTTTCTGCTGCAGAGGCCACCCCATCATGTACTTAGTACTATCTACTGGGCCCTTTCTACTTTTCTCAGAAATTCAGACTGACCTTTACTCTTGTTGCAGCAAATTCTTGAAATTAACTGCTAACTGTAACACACTTCAAATCAAATAGCATCTCTTCTGAATTATGTTCTGGATGATAAGCTTCGTTACAAAGAAGAAAGAGTTATATATGACACACTTTTGTAATATTTTGTTCCAAATGGCTTTGGAACTGTTTTCCAAGACTCCTAACATTTCACAGGGTGATGCCATATATTCATTCTATTTTAAGAGATGTTTGAGTATAGTTAGGTATTTAATTGGCACCATTGCTCTTTACAGAGCATGGTATATGTGCTGATGAGTTCTCTGATGGCTACTCAGTTCAATGTGCAAGTGACAGTCCCGCCCATGGGTAGGGCGCACCCATGCAATAGCAATGCTGTGAATCCGAGTACAAGATTCTTTCCTCCTTTGACACCAGTCATCATAAAACTTGATCCAGCCCATGCTCCGTCTGCAAGCTGACTCCACCAAGCATTCTGTATTCCTTTCCAAATCATCCAGGGATGCTAAATTATCCAGAAATCTGTGCAGCAGTCTGCCTCTATTTCTACACCCTTTGCAAACTTCAAAGTGCAGCACATTCTTCAGGATCCTGTGATCCAGCATTCACTTGACATAACCAAACCACCTGAGTTTTTCGTACTAATCAACAGAGGTTCTTGTTTTCTCTAATAAAAAAGTCACAAATTCTCTGATTTAAAAAACTTTTCAAATTTTCTGATAAAACCACCAAAATCCAGGATTAAAATGAAACACCACTATTTACAATTTTAAAGCAAATTGAAAGCCTACCAGTGGCTCAATCATTATAATAAAATACATTTTAATACCTATACATTTTGGTGTTTGATTTGGGGGTTTTTATCATGGAGGCTCTGCCTGCCTCCTTAGCTCACAGAACTCAGCCACCCTACCCCACCCCCAGCACTGCTGGTGCCCCGACTCCACACCCATAGCTCCCCAACCTTGACAGGGCCACTCAGTTCCCACCCATAGGCCTGTCAATGCCCCACACTCTGCACCCACAGCCCCTGGCTCTGCTGATGCCCCTCACTCCCCACCCACAGCCTCCTGGCCCTGCCTCACTCATAGGCAACTGGTACCACCTTAGTCGGGGGGGGGGCAAGTGCCCCTGCTGCAGACAATTTCGCTGACCGGGGGAGGAGGGCATCCCCCTCCAGCTAATCTTGCTGAACGGGGTCTCCCCACAACTGATTGCAAGACAGCTGATAACTGTGGCTGCAGCCACTTCCAGAAATGGTAAGTGAGGTTGTTCAGGGGGTGCACCAGTAGTCTCAGTGGGTGCACCAGTACTCTCAGTGGGTGCATGTGCACTGCCATCACTCCCACAAATCTGGGAGCATAAGCCCTCCTTGCTTCCCAGGAGTGCCGGTGGCAGCATGTAACCAGCCCCACCCCTTTGTCCCCCAGACATGCACTGCCTGAGCTGGGCAGCAGCACCAGCCCCACCCCATCCAACTCCCTCCCTCCCTGTGGGGCCTCAATCCCCACTCCCCCTCCACCAGAATTACTTGTAGGAGCTGCTCTCCAGACTGCCTGGTAGCCATGTGCATATACATGTACATGGTACACTCTGCCTGACTGCCCTTGTCCCACTCTCCCCAGCCCCTTGCAGGCTGGAACTCTGCCAGCCTTCTGAGAGCTTTTTGCAAAAATGCTAAATCCACGTGATTCTCCGTTGAAATGAAAAATCCTCATTTTTCATAGGTAAAAGGGATATGCATGTTTTTTCCCATTTTTAACATGGGAAACAGAAAACCCAGATCCCTGCTATTCAATGTTCCCATGAATGACACCAGCACAATTTAACACTTCCACATTTGTCACCCTGTCTTGCCATCTTATTCAAAGAATTCTACAAAAGCATCTGATATGAAAGCTGTTTACTCTTTTAATATGTTTGGTGTGGGTTGTCCATGTTTCTGAGCCATACAGAAAAGTGGATAAAACCATGTCTCATAAATATAGATTTTCATTTTAGTTGACAGTTTGTTATTGTTCTGGGCTCTGTCTTGCAAAAGACCAGAGTTCCTGCCTGGGTTGCTGATTCTACTAGGGAGCTCATCATCAAGATCTACATTGGTGGTTACAGTAGAGCCAAGGTAGAAAAATTGGTCAACCACATTCAGATAAGTACCATCTCGGGTGATACCTGGAACTGGTTCTAAAGGGCCTTGGTGCATGTAGTTAAGCAATATAGTTATGTATGGCAACCAAGTAACTGTAAAGGGTTATTAAGAGCCTAATCCAAAGCCTATTAAAGTCAACAAAAGAGACTTGAATAATTTTTAATCAGGCCCTGAAGCACCATCAAAACATACTGTGACTTTTTTCTTTTAATTGATCCTCAGCAGATTAAGAGCCCTACTAAATTACAAAGTTATTATCTGAGGGCTTTTTGTTATTGTTATTGTTCATTTGAAAACAAAAACATAAGAACATCACCCAATATATTAAGTGTGAAATTCAATAGTATTATTAGATGTCTTTCTTTATGCCTTGCTTTTTTAGTTGCATAGAACAAAAGATAATTTTTGTTGTTGATGTTTGTCTCTTCCTAAAAGATTCAAGCACCTAAGCTTTGCTAAAACACCCTTTTTTTCTTCTGATGTCCAGTCAGGGAATCGGTAATATCATGAAACATCTGACTAATCAAAGAGTATAAAGGCCTTGTTACACGTTCCACTTTAAGCCGCTCAAATTTTGATTCGTGTTAGTGCTAGCTTGAGTTTCGAGCAGTCACACTTCAAGGCTAATTTTTTCACACCCCACCCCTACACACACACACAACAGCTGTGAGTTGCCACTACAGGGCTGGTGAGCCAGAACAGGCTTCTCTTTCCCTGCTGTACGTGGTGTGAGAAATGGGTTGGGATAGTGGGAACATGTTGTTGAGAGGCAGAGTGTTAGTGGGATGGGAGTGGGTAATGAAATGAGAGATGAAAAGAAAATAGGGGTGGGGGAAGGGTTGTTCCCCTGCCCCCACTCCTGACCCAGGAAGGAAACCCAAGTTCATGGGGACCCAATCTGGCCCTCTACCATTTTCCTCCCCCATGCTCCCATAGACCCCACTCGTGGACCCATTTGTATCCTGTGACCTGGCTAGCTGCCATATGCTCTACAGGCTATTTACACAGGGTTAAACCCCTGGAGGGGAATTTTACACCCCCGGGGGTGGGAGAGGGATTTGGCTTGGTGTCAAAATTGCCCCCCTGGGCAGTAGAGTTCAGGGGGTGGAAAGTTTGTGCATAGAGAACAGAGGGGTAGGAAACGGGACACTGAATCCTAGGATGCTGGAGGACTGTCACTTGAATGGCTAGTCTGTGGTCAGTGGCCACACATTAATGGGACACAGGCTGGGTAAAACAGATCAGAGATAAACCTGCCCTAGAGTGGCATAAATTTAAGCCTCAACTTTAAACTTCGAGCTTTAAACTTCAACTTCAAGCTTAAACTTAGTTTCAGGTTTTAAAGTGTGGACAATCCAGGGGTTAATAGCTCCAGGAGCAGGCTAAAATTAATGTGTAACAAAGCCGTAAGTATCACATTGCTAATATCTACTCCCTGAGATGCTCACCATGAGAAGTCTGGTAGATTTCTTTGTTGAAATATATTTGCAGAAAGCATTTGCAAAACAAGTTAGAATAATAAATAGATGTCTTCAATCAAAATATATTTAAGACAATTTTCAAACTAAAAATTTGGTTTTATATACTATTCACAATAAACAGTTTAAATAATTCTAATCCTTATAAAGATACCTTTGTTAATATGTTCTGCAAAGAGGTAAAGGACATAAAGATTTTCTATCTACAAAGTTGTACTGTTTTAGTATACCATTTTGGACACATTTTACGCTATAAATATGTTTATATCGTATGTAATACGGTAATAGCATATGTTGAAGAAAAACAAACTGTAAAGCTATGAAGCAATTTTTTGATTGACATAAATAAACACACTCATATTATGGTTGTACCATTCTAATTATATTGGTTTTAAAAAGAATCATACCCCTAGCCACATCAGTAAAAAACATCAGATATACACTGGGCTTGAATTAACAGATAGTCAAGTATCCTGCTATTCCTGTTTTGGAGGACTTTTGTAGGAAATGTTGACGAGGTAACATGAGGAGCCTTGTACTGAGTCCACCCAGTTTACATCATTCCTTCAGAGAAAGGGATGACATCAGTTCAAACCTGCACACAAATAAATCAATGGCACAATTTATTATAATGATGTATTTTAATATTAAGCATGATACTGGAATCTTCACTCAGACAAAACACCCACTGGGCCTTGCATGCATTATAATGGAAGGATCTGGTCCTTTTTGATTATTAAATATGACTCCATTTAGGGAAAAATATCTCACTCTAACTAGCATGCTGTAAACTTGCTGTAAACTTGCCTGTACAGCAAAATGACCTAACTTTAATGCAGATAGATAAACCTGTGCTTGCTGAGATCTGGCTAGCATGGAAAGCAGTAGTTGTGAAGACAAATTGCAGCATGACCTAGC
This sequence comes from Crocodylus porosus, assembly GCF_001723895.1. Lineage (NCBI taxonomy): Eukaryota > Metazoa > Chordata > Crocodylia > Crocodylidae > Crocodylus > Crocodylus porosus. The sequence goes on from NW_017728948.1 coordinate 19,206,756, forward strand.
AACTAAAGGATAAGCCCTATGAATGTTTGGGTACCAACTCATTAGCAATTACTGATTGCTAGTACATGCTGAATCCAATGCAATTATATGTTCACTCCTATTGTTACCCACAGTACCTAGTTCAAACCCAGCATAGGTAAGCCAGTGCTGCAAGCACACTTTATTTTGAAATTTAAGCACATTTCAAAATCTCATACCAAACCAACAGAAGTCAATAGGAACCTTTATGTAGGGCTTGGATCTAACCTCAAGGATTTTGCTGAACTAAGGTGGGCTGAGGCATAGGCTTAAGTGCTTTTCTGAATTAGGGCTATGAGAAGATTATTTTTATCATCATTATTATTCTGATTCAGAACTGATTTCTATCTTAATTATGTTTGGTTATGAGAAATATTGAAAGAATCTGCAATAAGATTGAAAGAATCTTGCTCTTTGGCTTAGAGCAGGGTTTTCAACTTTTTGGATCAGTGTATCCCCAGCAGCCAGACATGGAGTAGTGTACCCTCTGTGGCCAGACATGAAGGAGGGTGGCACATGGCTGGATGTGGAGTGTGGGGGGAGAGAGGGAGCAGAGGTGGCACGCAGTCGAATTTGGAGCAGCAGCATCCACTGCATGTGAGTTTTCCTGACCCCCCATGTCTGACTGGATGGCCAGCGCCTGAGCCTGCAGTGCAGGATGGCATGTAGCAGGACTTCATCCCTGCCCACCCACATGTACCCCCTAGGGCCTTCTCAAGTACCCCCAGGAGTACACGTGCCCCCAGTTGATAACCCCTGGCTTAGAGCTTTAAAAAAGTTGCTTTTGCTTTTAGGCATATTTTCAAAGAGATTCTAAATTAGGAAATTCCTGGCCCAGCTATGAGCACTTCTATTTGAACATCTGAAATTCCTCAGCTATCAGCACATTAGATCAAGCCTTGGTGACCGTAAATTTTTCTCAACCTTTTATTTCATGATTTCTAAGTTAAAGCATTAGATGGAAAATGCATTTTGCAAAGAACACATATTTTGATATCGTCATTTTAAAAAAATTATAGTAGCTATCACTTCAGCACCTGTCATGGTAGGTATTTGGCTTCTTAGGAGTGTTTATCTGCTGCACAGTTTATCTTGGCTTTTCTGGAGTGATTTGCCTTAGTTCTGGAATGAAAAAAGCAAAGACATTTTCCCTACTAATAAAAATACTACTGGAACATCAGGAGTATCTAAAGGAATGAGACAAAACTGCATCGTCTAAACATCCAAATTTTAATGCAGGCATAGCCCTGAAGAACCACTGCTACATCCCCCAGAGCCAGTGGAGGCTGGCAGCTCCACCCTACTAAAGAGCTTGTTTCAATTCCCATTTCTCCTGCCTCTCTCTCGTCACACCCTGCTAAGGGGGGTGAGCAGCACTGTAGCAATTTGAGGTTATCTAGAGCTGCTTATTAAAGGGTCACAAGATACTTTACACATATTAATCACTGAAATGCATTGTATTATAGGCAGTATTATACCAATTTCTGAATTTTACCCAGTGTACAGAATAGAAAGAGGTGGAATCAGACACTCTAAACAAGGAGTACCCTTCCCAAGTGAGTGCTCTAATCACTAAGGGAAAGCGCCATTCTCTCAGTTTTGCTGTCATACTGCTCTCATATTTAATTCTTTGCCCCACATTGTCAGTGGGAGGGGTGGAGAGGGTCCTTTATATGTAGTCTCATGTAGGCTCCATTCTACATGTCCCATATTCCAGTTTTGCATACCCGCAAGCCAAGGAGAGCCTAGAAGCCAGGTCTCCCACTTAATGGATCAGTGCCTTTAACCACTTGATTATTTAGATAAAAGGTAGTGTCTGGCACTTTTACCACCTTTGACAAGATTAAGCCCTGAAACATTTGATGGCATTAACTCTCAAGAGATCTCCGAGTGATAGATCCTTAGTAGATAGGATCCCTAAGTTTAAGCCACTATTTTCCTACTGGCCAGATGCAAAGTATTAGACTGGTAAGTAGACCTGTGCAAAGCGGCTAGTATTCACTTCAGATTTGGACTGGGTTTTTCGAATCACTGTCCTGAATCAATTTGGCCGAATCTGATTCAGAGATTTGGCCACTGCCAAATCAGCTGAATCTTTTAATCGAACAGGGCCCATCCCCTGCCCACTCTCCCAGTCCCATCGATGGCTGCTCCGCCCAGCCCCAGCATCCCGGCACTTAAAAAAAAAAAAAAAAAGCTCTGCACTCACTGGCTCCTGCCAAGTGTGGCGGCGATCCCCACTGCCCTGCACTGTGTGTTCTGCCACAAGCCCCCAGAGGCCCCTATGACTGCTGCAGTATCCAGTGAGTGCAGGGCTTTGCTTTTTCTTTTTTCTTTTTAAGTGCTGGGATCCTGGGCCTGGGTCTGGGCAGTCATTGATGGGGCTGGGACAGCAGGCTGGGGTCAGGGGGTGCTCAGGAAGGCTGAAGGAGCAGGTAGTGGATGGGGCCTGGTGGGGGTCCTCCCATGGTCCCCTCTCCTCTCCTCCAACCCCCTCCCCTCCCCTCCCTGCTCCCTAATTACTGGCATGAAGCCCGGTCCAGCTCCCTGTGGAGGCAAGCAGGGACTGCCCAAATCACTGAATCTCCAAATTGATTTGGACCCTTTAATTGGTCTGCCAGTTCAATTTCGATTCGGAGATTCGGCCTCTGAATCAGGTCAAATCTCCTCCGAATCAAATCAGCAACCGAAGCTTTGGATAGCCCTAATGATCAGTGCACTGGTTCGTATTGTGAGGCACCTCTCTCTCTCTCCCCTTCTCACTCTGTCTCTACCTCCCCACCGCAGGAGGAAGCTTAGGCACCTAATACAGGGTCGAGACTGTGCTCCAGGGCCCAGGGAACCAGAAGTTAGGGTCCTTCCTCATCCCACCTGTCTCCACAAGTGCCTACATCCAAAATATACGATCATTATTGTTGTTATTTAACTATCCTCAGTTCAGAAGCTGGTGACAAAATAAATCAGATCTCTTCACAGCTGTCTCCTTCGCTAAGCTTTGGTATTCCCCAAGAACATGTGATAATATTATATGTGAATAGTGGAGAAAGGAGGGGTTGAAGATCTAAATTTTGGATTTAGGTCCCTTTGTAAACCTAGTGCTTTTCTCTTCCCTCTCACATATAAGAATATGCACAGCTTGCTGCCTTAACATCATAAACAATGTAATGGTACTATATGTATTCATAAATTTAATCTATGCTGCCAAAAAGTGAAGGGTTTTTTTGTTTGTTTGTTTTTTACAGAGATACACACAAAGCTCTTGGATCAGAGGAAATACCTTTTATTAGACAAACTAAATAGTAGCAAAAAAAATTTTCTTTGCAAGATTCCACGTACACACACCCTTCTTCAAGCTGAGGAGAAATCAAAGATTGTAAAAGTTGTCTTAGGTAGAAAATAAACTTCATTTCGCGCAGGGGAGATAGAAGCTGAAAATGTATTCCCCTGGGTCTGAGAGTCCTTTTGTGAGAGTGTTGCTCTGTGATGTGCAAATTAGGCTGTCCAACATCAAAGGCAGCCAAGGAGACCAAAATTCCTTCTTTCTTGTCTAGCAATGAAGTTTATATTTCCAAATGGCTAAAATACAAAATCTTCCATGTGTCAGGGATCAATTTTATAGCCATGTTGGTCTGGGAAAAAAGAAATACACAAAGGTTTTGGATCAGAGGCGGTATCTTTTATTATGCATTTTTTTAGAGGAACTTCATGTTATTTAGTGGACTACCGTCGGCCAAGTAGAAATTTCAAAGTCTTAGAATTTTGCTAAACATACAACAATAAGTTGTTTCTATAAACTGATTATGAAAAGACCTTCAGCCTTAAGGATGAAGGTGATATAGTGTGAGTGGGGAGCCTCATAAGACTTAATTTTCTTGGAAGTCACTTCCAGACCATTTACTGCATGCGAACCCATTATTATTTATAGTGGGGATCCAGGGAGATTCAGCAATCTGCTCAGTACTACATTTTGTAGAATTTGGCACTCAGGTCTAGATGCACAGAAGGATTTAGGTACCCAGTTTAGGTACCTAAATCCAAAATTACAATGCCTAATCTCTTCCCTCATCCATCAGCTGTTGCTCCCAAACTTGGAAGCACCTAAAAGCCTTTGGCACATCAATTTTCACCTGTACAGTTCCTGGAGTATCTGAAGGTATAACCAGAAATGCAACAGTCATGGTAACTGCACAGGTCAGCACCTAACAGCTGATTACACATACTAAGTTCTTCCACTTACATTGCTTGTTGAGCCTGATGTTACTGGCATTCTTGGAGCATATGTAACAGACCAGGTTCCTCAGAAAAAGTCAGAAGAGAAAGTAATGATTGTTCTACTTCCCTTAAGTCAGAGTACTCCCCCCCAGAAAAGAAGAACCAAGTTCAATTACCTTCTCTCACTAGGAGTATTGAAACCCACAGGTCTAACTACTAAAAGCATGTTTCTTCCAGGCAGGTTGGTGGGATGTTCTCAGTCCTACCTTTTGAAGCTGGCCACTTTGCATAGAATATTGAATTGGGATAGAGAAAATGATACTCTGGGGATGCACTTGGTAGTGGAAAACTAAACTTGTTTCAAAGACAGTTTACTTGTGCATCCCTCCATTAAACTAAGATAATGGAAATAATTAAAGTTGTGCATGTAAGGAGTGAGTCATTGTTCTCTGAAGGGATTCAAGATAAGTAAAATACACCCAAGATGACTAAGTATATTTGTGCCAAGCTTTATTTTTCTTGAGAAGTTTGTATTTGTACTTCATTTGCTTCCACTATTTTCCCTATGTCTAACACCTTGTTTAAGACACAGTCATGAAAATTACTTTCTGGATTTTTCTTGCTAATTCCCTCATCAGTGGGAATATACTTTGTTGTGTCTTCTAAGTGTATCATCCAATCTGATCTTAAGAGACTTACAGGATATGGGTCTTATCCCTTCTTTTTGGGAAAGTTGTTTCACAGTCTAGTCCCTCTTGTTGTTAGGAAATATTTGTTAATATTCAGCTTATACTTTCTTTCAATCAGTTTATTGTTTTACTCTTAGTTATACCCTCAGGGTCATTAAAACAATGCATCACTCTCCCTGCTCTCCATTTAAACAAACACTTACAGAAAGTTATCAAAATCCTTAGTTATTAGTTAGCCAAACCAGATGTATGTTTTATTTTCTATATATCTTGATAAAACAATCTAACCCCCAAATCAACAGTGTTGTTTCTTTAAATTCTTTTCAATATATTAATATCTTTCTGGCCTAACATACTGAGAACCATAAATATTCCCTTTAGGATTGCATAAAGTAGTATTAGAGTGATATTGTAGCTGAGATGTTGTCCAGGAATTATGCACAAGGCAAGGATTTTCTTTTCATGATATCTTTTATTGAATCAACTGCAGACTTGGGCTCAAGTTAGACAGGCTTTCAAGCGTTTGACATTTGATCTAAAGAAGAATATCTTGCACTTTGAAATCTTGTCCAACTCAATCCCAGCTCTGCAGTTGGTCCAATAAGAGATACAACCCAAAGAAAACTGTATTGTATGAAGAGCATTTATTATCTGTCTGATTCACAATATAAAATTTGACAAGCTTTAGTTCAAGTGTCTCTTCCACCATTTTTAAGTGCGGGGACACTAATACACAAGGCATAGGAGGCTGCTGGAGTGTGGCAATTGCCATGCTCTTGTCTGACACACAGCCCTCACACTTGTGTATAGACGCCCCAGATTTCCTAATTTTACTACCATATTGCTTTACTTGCTTTCAACTATTAAACCTTGGCTTTTATTATATTTTTCCAAGTCTCTCTCCACTGAATATATGCTCCTAATTATTGTTGACACTGAACAGCAAGTAAAACAATATGTTTCCACTTTAGCATTGCCTAGATTTCATATAAATAAAGGTGTCTGTTAGACCTTGACTCCATGCGGTGCACAATAACTAGGGACACAACGATCCAATTGCTCATGGATCCTGTTACTCATTAGCCAGAGTAAGCAGGGAGCAAACACCAACACACATTGCTTACAACAGCTTTATTCAGAATGGAGACAGCTTCAGACTAGCTCCCAAAAAACAACAAACTGGGGAGCCGCACTGAACATCAGTTCTTTCATATTTTATACACCTTGGTTCATACTTATTACCATTCACTCCACCTCCATCCTGCTTTCTGCTCCGCCCATTTTCCTCCCATCTCAAGCTCTGCCTCTGTTTACTGTTTGTTTCATTAGCATGGAATTGCCTATGCATTCCATTCATTTCCACGGCTCTCTGCTATGAGTGCATGCGTAAGACTTTGACCTCCGCTTCCTTCGGTCACTTGCTGGTTCTTTCTGGTTGTTTGCTGATTTCAGCACCATCTCCAAGGTCTTTCTTCTGCTTTATCTCCTGACGATAGCTGGTGGGCTGCATCTTGTTCTTCTTACACAATGTATACTACATACTACCCCATTGTTAGAAAATTACTTATTTAAGCATTTGCAAAGTTAGTTACTTTTAACATATTATCCTGCCTTGTGACCAGCAGCTTTTGCTGAGACAAAGGAAAAAGCCTTTGTATTCAGCTGCAAATCCAGTACTCCCCAAAATCCAAATAGTGTCACCCTAACAGTGTCTAATGAAATTGGGCTTATTAATCATACTTTCAGTACTCCTCCTGGACATCTTCCCATCCAGCATGGTTCACTACCATTGTCATTAACATTGATTTATTATCCTTTGTCCAGTTGTCAGCCCCCCTTGAAAACATGCTCACTCAAGCAACTTCCTAATTATTTTTAAAAAGATCTTATGCCATGCTGTTATACAGTCTAGATACCTTACATATTCTTCATTCCTGTTCTCGGTTAATTCTGTAAATCTATTTTACCAAGAGATTGCTGTGAGAGGGCAATACAGTCCAAGAAATGTTTACAACCAGAATCTCCAGTAAAGCAGGAATCAGGGAAGCAAGTCAAGTAAGTGAAAAAAAAATGGAAACAATGATCCTAGAACTCAAGAATACTCGTATAACTTTTATACTGCGTCCTGCATCTTTGATTTCATTATTCATTTATGTGTTGTCTCAAGAATTCATATAGCCTAAGTGTGTACTTCTGTGTACTTACTGGAAACATGGCCTGCTTGTACTTGGTGCTTGACCTCTAAATCAGTAAAACTTCAGTAAAACTGGGATTTTTATATGGGAACTAGTTTGGCCCTACTGATAAGCCCATGACCTTTCCCGATTATGGCTCTGTTTCATCAAGTGAAAAGCTTATCTGAGTCAAATGATCCTTTGAGCTAGCACTGTTGAGGCATACCAGTTTCTCTAGCAAATGATACATACAGGAGTGCTATAATTAGCATCTTTGATTCCAAATCTTAAATGATTATGTACAGTTGGTTTGACTACAGGCAGTGTTCAGCTTGAATCCAGCTCAAACTTTTGTTTCTGGAACTGTGGTGAGACACCTTAACCAATGCTCCACTGCACATTTATGGATGTGTTATGTACTAAGGTCTACATCCTGGTCCCACTGAAAAATAATTTTTTAAAAAAATCTTTGAAAGAGCATTTATTTATGCTCAACTACCTCATAACTTTAAGAAACCTGCTGCTGACACATTACAATTTTATTGCTTTGATTTTTGTTTCTGTTCTTTTCGTTTGTAAAACAGCCTGAGAAGTATGGGGACTCACTTCACTGATAGATGAGTCCACTAACATTTATTTGCTTTCTTTCCACCTTGATCTTCCTTGAAGAGAAGTAGATCCAAACTAAAACACACCCCAAAACTGAGGAACTTCACAGCAAGATAAAGACAGATCATTTCATAGATTTCATATACATTAGGGCTGGAAGGGACCTCGGGAGATCATCGAGTCCAGCCCCCTGCCCAAAAGGGCAGGAAGTCAGCTGGG
>NW_017728948.1:19214776-19242190 GCF_001723895.1 Crocodylus porosus
TTTAGTGAAAATTGAACTCACAGTTTGCTGGATCAGCAGTGATCCTAGAAACACCATTTTAGTTTCTAGCCAAGGCCAAAGCAGCTTGTCTAGTTTGAAAGAACCTCTGCACTTAAGTGACAGGGGTCTTGTGTGTGTCTGAGAGATGGGCCTGATTACAATGGCAGGGAAAGCCTGCCATATCTTATGGATGGACGATGCCTAATCCTGTGCTACCTTAGCAGATCTTTTGCCCTTCCCATGTACTGCAGCTGTTCAGTCATACCGTGCTGATATGGTGACATTTAACACTGATATACTGTGTGTACTTTGCAGAGGTCTGTGGGTGCCCTAACAACTTGAGGCTAGATGCTTCTGTGGAAGATGAGGGTAGAGCTCCTGCCTGTGCCCCAAACTGCTTCTCTCTTCCTTTGATTTATGTATGACACTTGCATTTGCAGTGCCACTGATCACTTGGAAGAATAAAGGGTGAATAAAGCCTTTTGCTTGAATATGTAGTAACTGAAAAATGTTGTTTTCATGTAGGTTATTTCAACATTAAGTGGGAGGAAACATAATGTCCTCCTTCATTTTAAGCCTTTTTGCATGTATGAATCCATTGATATTTTCATAGTTTCATTTGGAAGTGAGGCCAATTAATTATTCACATATTGTTTAAAGCATGGCACTTTTTATTGGACTTTTAAAATCTAAATCTCCCTTTTAGTCATGAAATATTATGCAGAAGTGGAGGCATGTTTCTTATTTGAAAATGTTCTGCTCACATTGTAATAACAGAAAGTGAACAATCCATAAGCATTGGCACAAAGACAGTTGTTGTTTCACTTGTACCAAACCAGTTACATTACAAAAAGGTAAGACCAGTTTGAACAGGTGCATCTGCCTTGTCTGTCTCCATGCCTTTTGAACAACTCCATTTGGATTTAATTAAGAATCCCATTCATTCCTTCTTTAAGAAATATATGTGAGACATTAGGCCTCTGCAATGTTTTAGTTCATTGCAGATCTGTTCTTGTTGCCCTGCAGAGGTGCTTAGCTTGAAGATGGCAACCACCACTGACCTGAAGGAAGCCAGTGGCACCGAAAACTCTGGGGACACTTTGCTGCCAGATTTCCCTAAGGGACCACTTTGTGTGTATCGCAAGAAGGCTTCCTTCAACTGGAAGGAGATGGCAGTGTTTTTAGAGGGAAAAGAACTCCTCCAATATAAGGTAAGCTTTGCAAACACTGCAAAGATGGCAAAGATTTGTTTCTTTCTAATCATCTGTGAGGTTACGTTTTGGAAAGAAAAGTGTCCATTGAACTAAGATTGGGCAGATGTTGGGGACTGTTTCGTGGCCAATTTATGGTGAATTTCAGAACAAAACTTCTTTAGCTGAACTACTCCAATATAAAGAGTTTGTTCTCCCTGCTAATGGTGGGTAGTAGGAAGATGAGTAAAGACTAACTTCCAGGATTCCAGTCCTGCAAACTGAGACGGCAGTGACGAAGTCTTGTACCTACATAAGGCTATACCCAGTTGCAAGTATCTCTGGGTCTCTCAGACATACACATTTTAGAAGGTAGATCACAGAAATGAGAAGTAGCTTGATGTACATCTGGCTTAGCTAGTTAAATACTAAGGAAACAAAGGGTATGTTTATACAGTTGCGTGTTGTGCCAGGCAGAAACTGTATTAGCTTCAGTACTAACAGCAGTATATTTGTGTTACTTCAGCATAGCACCCAGTGGGTAAGCTCTGTTTCTGAGCAAGGTTACTTAATTAACTGGGGAGCAACACCATCCTCATAGAGCTACGCTGCTTCTGGGCTGGCATTCACAACACTAGCTTAATGCACTTCTACACCAGTGATTCTCAATCAGGGTGCCATGGGAACTTTTTAAGGGTATTGTGGACTGCCACACAGCATTAACAGTGTTGTTAGGTGTGACAAATCTATACATGATACATCATAAACCCAGAGATTTCAAGTAGGACTCTAGTGCCAAAATATTCCCACGTGTTCTGCTCTGTCTAAGTTCTTTGTGGCAACAGAGTTGCTTTTTTTCCCCCCGTCAAGAAAATAGTAAAAGTTAAGAGCTGGCATTTTTAGAGGGGTGTCTCCAATCTAACGAAGGACTTCTTGAGTCTAACACAGTTGAGAACCACTGCTCTACACAGTGCTGGTTTGCTCCATACAGATATATGCCCAAACTTTCTGTATGCTAGAGAGCTGCAGAGCTGTACAGGCAAGCACCACGGTTCATTTGACAACATAATATAGTTGCTGATTGCCAGAAAAGTATAGGAAGAACCATCTCGCTACCACAGACCCTTTCCATTGAGATCAGGGAAAGACATCTCTTTAGTCCAAGGCACTATTTCTCCTAAATTTCACAAGTGAAACTTCATTTTATGTAATCTCAGATAGCTGCAGGCCACAAAGCCTCTTTAAAAATCTTCCATGGATGATAAGTCAACTAGGGAACAATCATTCCATGTAAGACCATCAGTCACCTAAGATTAAGCCCTGATGGTTGAGGTAGTAGTTGGGCTAGATAGAATAGGTGTCTGCTTTTCTTGGAAGAAGAGTGGCATTACTCAGCCACTACTAGCTGCTGAAGAATCCACTTTTGACTATACTGATGGCCAAATGAAGACTAGAACTAAGAAATTATATTTAGACTCCTGCCATGAGTTTAGATATAAAATAATAAAGCAACTATAAAAAGCAACAAGGTAAGGAAATGGAGACTTAACAGTGTTCCTAGGATAGCTTGAGTCATCCAGGGCAGTGGGGATTTAATTTTGAGAAGTTGTAAGGTGCATCTTTCAAAGTGATGCAGCAGTATACTTAGCTCTTCATGAGTCAGAAGCTCTCATAAAGTACAGTCCTATTTTCTATGTGATAACACATTTTGATACATTTATTTATTGTACATTTCGATTTTTAAATTCTGCCTTTTGGCTTTTTTCGATTTAGATAGTGACTTTCATGAACAAACTAATTCTTGTGACAGGAAGCCTAACTGAGTGACAGAAAAAAATGAACATAATTCCTTAATTATTTCACCCCTCTGGTTTTAAGCTTTTCTATTCTCATCTTTCTCCCCTATCTAGAATGGAATCTTCTCTGCTTTAGAAAATGATCCACTCTTCGCTCGTCACCATGGAGAAGACATAACCCAAGAGAAACATCGTGAGCTGACATTCCTGCGTTGCAAGAGGCTCTTTGAATATGAGTTTCTAAATAGGGAAGATCTCATAGTGAAGCCATTAAAACTTATGATATTTTTACAGTGCCTTGGGATGTATGATTGGTCTCTGTTTCTCAAATACATCTTAAATGATCAAGTGAGTATAGTTCATAGAAAAGTCCTTTGAATAGCTAAACTCAAGTAATCTGTAATTTCAGTGCCTTTATACTGGTTATTTTTCCCTTTGAGGAAGTTTTCTTAAGTGATGTCTTGAAACAAATGTTTTCTCTCTAAATAAGCAACCTGAGTTAAATTGTTCAAAGGTGCCAGATTGGATAGGTTTAGGACGAAGTGATGAGTCATTTGAAATCAATGCCATTCCTAGAGCATACTACAATTGCAGCATTGCCTTCGTAATGCAAGCCTCCCCTTACTAGCTTGTCAGTGTAATTAGCTTCCTCTTGGAGGGACCATACCTACAGGTGAGAGGAAAACTTAATCTCTATGTTCTATGAGGACATGATTTAAAAAAAGATTCTCCTTGATTTCAGTGAGCCTTGGACCTGACTTTCAGTCATATGCCCCTCAATTGAAGCAGAAGGCTATTTCATAGAGCAGATTAAAAAGCATTGGCCAAATCTTACTATTTCCTTTAAATGATATACTTGAAAAAGTATTTTTCCTGGTATTTGCTGACCATTACTACTCAGTATCAATTGTGTTGGAGCTGGTGGTTTTGTAAACACCAAGCCAACAGAGACTAAATTGAGGCCACCAACTCTTTTCTAATTAGAACACCACTAGAAGGGAAAAGCCTTCTAGGGAGATACTAATTTGGCCTGTGTTTGAACCAGCCGCTCATATGTCCAGACCCACACATCTAAAAACTTGAAATTTTCAAAATGAAACCCCTGAAGGGGCTTTTGTTCCCCGAACTGCAGATACAAGTGGAAAATGAGCCCACCTAAAGCATTTATGAAGGAGAGTGTAAATAGTAGGCTGCGAGAAGCTTTGGTCCCTGATTTGATTCAGCAGAGATTCAGCCTGATTCGGTGGCTGAATCTCTGAATCCGAATCAAATCAGGAAACCCTTTAATCTCTCCAAATCAAATTGGAACCCTTCGAATTGATTTGAAGATTTGGTCATAGACACACCTTTACATGTTTTTTCTACATACCTCGAGGTAGCAGGTGGCTCGTCAACACTGTGATGCTGGGATGGATGGAGTGTCCCACAAGAGCATGGGGGGCTCCCCAGTGTGCTCGGCAGCAGACCCAGAAGTAGCCCAGGAGCACTCCCAGTCCGCCTCTGGGTCTAATGGAGGGCACATGGCGGGCCCCCCCATCCCATGCCTCCCCAGCTCAGTGGCTGGTGCCTCCTGGGTCTGGGGGGCACCCGGGGTCCCCTCACAGCTGATCGCTGAACTGGGAGGGTCACAGGGACAGCCCCCAGCGTGCTTTCTGACAGACCCAGAAGTGGACCAGAAGTACTTCCAGTCCACTTCTAAGTTTGCTGCTGAGAACGTGGGGGACCCCCCATGCTCCTGTGTGACACTCCATCTGCCCCACCGTTGCAGCATTCATGAGCTGCGTCTGGGTCCCAGAGGTATGTAGAAAAAACATTTAAAGCTGCGTCAATTGCCGAATTGCTGATTCTCCAAATCGGCATTGAATCTTCAGCTTTGAATTCGGCCAGATCAAATCAGGGACAGTGATCCAAATCAAAGAACTGACTCACTGTCCCTGGTTCAGGCCAAATCCAAATCTGAATCTAATATGGCCTGTTTTGTACATCCCGAGTAAATACGGTACAGCAAGTTGAAGCTGCCTAAAGCTGAGTCTGTCATGAGGGGCATAGTATTCTTGACTGATTTAGTACTCACATGACAGAAAAAAGTCCAATGAATTTTCTCTGTTTGGATGACAATCACTCCAGAGAATTCAGGGCCAGAATCATTCACTGTTTAATCCCTCAAAAGTACAGTTTAACAAGAACTCAGGTGCTGCCTATGCCCCTGCCAGGGGTGACCAACACATGTAAAGTTTCTTTTTCCTACGCAAGCTCTCCTTCCAGTCCTGGGACATAATTTCACTCTCAGCTCCTTCACTTTATATTTTCAGAATTTCAAGAATATGATTAGAAGTTCTGGTTCTGAGAGGCATAAGGAATTGGTGAGACAAGTCGATAATATGGAGGTAATTTTTTGTGTATGTAAAACTCTTCAAAGCTGTGTTTTGTATTGTTTATAAAGCTAACTATATCTCTTTGTCTTTTCTGGTCTCTCTGAATGCTCCCTTCCACCCATTCAGTCTCTTTCCCTTATCTTTCTTGTGGGGAAATCTTGCTTTTCTTTCATTCTTAGATTTGGATCTGGCTACACCACCATGAATATAGCAACGTCTTATCATTTTTGCAGGGTTTTTTTCCCAGCAAGCCTGACAAAATCATGAAGCCAACTGTTTTTCACAGAAAACACCTGATTTCACATTTTCTGTGAAAAATGCAAAATTGCAATTTACTTAAACCTACTCACGGGGAACCTGAGACCCCACGATATTAACCAGTTAACCAATATTAACCTTCTTAAATCAAAGTATTTTTATTTAGCCATCGGGACAAAGCAGGGCTATCCAACTGGCAGCTTGTGGGCTGTGAGTGGTTAACTTACGGCCTACGGACTCCTGCTGCTTTTACTTCCTCAGGTTCCTAGACTTTTCCTCATGAGTCTGGGTGCTGTTCTGCCAGCCATCACTGCCTCCATTGCCTGCTTCTGCTGCCATTGCCATCTTCCATCCAGGGTCTCGGTTTTCCCCTATTCCCCTTCCTCCAGCTTCTGCTTCCTACAGCCCATGGCAGAGACAGTGGTGGAGTAATGCAGCCCACAGGGGAAGCAACTACGGGGTGGTGCAGCCCCCAGACACTCAGAGGTTGGACAGCCCTGGCATAGAGGATGGGACAGCAAAAGGGTTTTAGAACAGCAAACAACCAGCCTGTATTTTTCTTCTCGTCTAATTATACGCTTCCCTACAAGTTAAGTTTTTATCTTTCCTGGAAGTTAAGCTTTCCTCTTAAGTTTCAGGAATAGAACAAAGTTCACTCAGAGTCTCTCAGGATTTTTCGACACTTGAACCTGTGCAGCAGAGCCCCCTCCTGGAGATGCAGCATATCATGATAGAAGGATTTCTCTTCCAGGCACAGCCATACCTCCTCCATGAACAATTTTAATGAAGTGCCAAAAACAGCATAGCTTTTGCTCATGCAGTTTACCTAAATCATGTTTCCCCCCCCACCCATCATAGCTGTCCTGCCTATAGGATGTATGGGGTTTGTTTTGTTTTTTGGGGGAGGTTGGGGGGTTTGTTTGTTTTAATGGTTCTAGATGACACAGTTGTGTTTGGCTAAGGCCAGGTTTACACAACCATTTTGGTCCCCCTGAGTTGGTCGTACTCTTATTCTGACCCATTCTACTGAAACTGGCTTGAGTGTTCCCCCCCAAGGGGCTGGAGCCAGGAAGGGTATGTCTATGCTGCTTCCATAAATTGCTCAATGAGCACTATTTTTAAGCATTCTTCACCCATCTAGCCTCACTCATGTATGCCAAATCCAGAAGAGAACTGGCGAATCTCTGGGCATACTCCCTGCTCCTGAGATCTCTGCTTCTGGCCGACTTGAGAGCTGCAGCAGGAGGTGTTTCTAGTGGCCTTTGCTATCTCATTTGTAAGAGCACTGGGGAGTGCTGTAGACCTATCCTAAGGCTCTGGCATTGTCCCTAAAAGGATCTTAAGAAACAGCTTTTTAGCTGACTACTCACTTTCTTTCAAGAGCTGGGTAGGTTCTGCTCCTCAGTCAGCTTTTTAAGGTAAATTATCTATTCCATTATAGTCCAGAAACAATACAGTACTGATGGATCCAAGTATAATATAATTATGAAAAAGCACTCCAAATTGGTTACCACTTTTTATTGTGTTATTTCCTAAGATAACTAGCGTAATAAAATTGATAATAGTAAAATCATGCTGCCTCTATTTTAAACTACTACATGATCTTTATGTCATTAAATTGTTCTTCTTTTCTTTTTTTTAAAGCTACTTGTTCATAGATAATCTCATGTACTGTGTATATAATCATGTATATAATCCATTCTGTAGAAAGTCAAAGTAAAGCTATCTGTAGGAAGCCAATTAATATTACAAATAGACCTCAGCATCGAAAAAGCCTGCTTATACAATGGATGGCATTTAATGACCTGTGCTTTTACTATAAGTCAGCATCTCCCTAAAGCAGGAGTGGGAAAAATAGGGCCTGTGGGAAATATCCAGCCTTCCAGTTGATCATATTTTGTTTGCTGGCTGCCACTGAGAGCCTAAGGAGAGAGGGCTGGGCCCCACACTGCTCTGCTGTGCTGCAGCCAGGACCGGGCTGGGCCATGCAGCACAGGTTCCTCCACCTCCACTCCCCCAATCCTCCTGCCTGGCTTCCTGCTGGTGCTGTGGCTGTGCAGACATGGCACCATGGCTGCCAGCAGTTGAGCCCACACAGGTTGGGTTGCAACGCAGCATACTGAGTAGCAATCTCGCCCACCCAGCAGTCTGGCCACCACAGTGAACCACGGTCCACAGAGCACCACTTGGAGTTGAGTCCATGCTGGCCACAGAAAGAGTTTGGCCAGGGGCAGCTGTTCCTGACTTTCCCAGTGTGGTGCGGTGGCAGCAGCTCATTCTGGTGGGCAGGCAGGATAGCTACTCAGTGTGCATAGCACCCCAATCATTGCAGGCCCAGCTCTCAGAAGTCACAGTGCTAGGACTGCACAGCTCCAGAAGGAAACTCAGTGGAAGGGAGATGGATACTGCCCAGCCCAGCCCCAGCTGCAGCAGAATGGAGTGGCACAGGGCACAGCCCTTCTTCCTCAGGCTCCCAGTGGTGGTCAACTGGGATCTCTCCACTCCACCCATTCCCTAGTCCTCAGGAGCTCGTCAGAACTCATTAAATGTGGCCCTCCATCCCAAATAATTGCCCACCCCTTCCCTAAAGGCTTCTAACATGCACCAGGAGAATGAAGCAACAGAAAAGCCCTGCCCCCTTCCTGCATAATTTATACTTATTTACACCAGTGATGAATTTAGCTTAATGCCTGGAACTCTAACCCCCTCTTAAGCACCTGGATTTTCATTTACTTTCATTTTTATAGCCATAATGCATAATACTGGCCACATCTACATGAAATGCTGACTGCATGGTCATTACTGCACAGTCATTTAGTAGTTGTTTATACAAGTACTAAATGACTGTACAGTAACCTGAGTTACTGCTCAGTTGTACCAAGGAATGGCTTTTTCGTGACACCGAGTGTATAGTAGCTCATGATTACTGTGTGGTAATGTTGCATCATGCATCCTGCCACATGATGCTACTGTGCTGTAGTCATGGGCTACTGTGCAGTCAGCCGCCATTATAATGTTATTTTTTCAAGTTGTTATACGAAAATTGGTTTGCTTTGCTTCTGTTCAGATTTTTGGATGTTTTGCTCTGACTGAACTTAGCCATGGAACCAATACAAAGGCTATCCGGACAACTGCCCGATATGACCCCAGATGTCAGGTCAGTCTGTAGTCTACAGCCATAATTAGCTCTGAATATGTTACTGTATGAATTATTTTATAAAAATATTGGAACAAATTTATTCTAAGTTTTATAATATTAATGCAAATTAACACCTAGCAGAGTATAGCCTGAAATTTCCTTCAATCAGAATATGTCACAGGTATGTTTCCTGCTAATCAGACCACCAAAGTAATGGAACTTGGGTTGTTAGGAAGC
Organism: Crocodylus porosus; assembly: GCF_001723895.1. Taxonomy (NCBI): domain Eukaryota; kingdom Metazoa; phylum Chordata; order Crocodylia; family Crocodylidae; genus Crocodylus; species Crocodylus porosus. The sequence continues at coordinate 19,223,772 of NW_017728948.1, forward strand.
CAGGTTGATTAGCCTGCCATTTAGCCTGTCTGCCTGGCTGCTGTCAAAAGTTTGAATCAGCATGCTTCACCAGAACATCTTAAGGTCATTGAATTGGTGTTGTGAAAAATGTTGTGTCCAAAACTTTCCAACCAGTCTAATTACCAGGTTAGGTCTCAAAGCACTTTTCTGAAGAGGTAAACAGAAATGGAAACTTAAGCATAGAGTGTTTACTTGCTTATGTAAATCTTTGCAAGCAAAGGTCCTGCTTAATAAAGCTTTATATGCGTAGCCTTCTTCACTTAACTGGTCATTGTCTTGCCTTTACTTCAGTCGATTCCTTTCTTTTCCCTGATAAGACTTGCTATTGCAAATAAAGGTGACAGATCAAAAAGGTTACATCTCTGACTCTTCTTTAAGGAATATAACAAAAAAAGAAAGATACTAGACTTATTCTATTTCATATGCACACAGCTTGCAATACGTAGGTTTTCCACAATGAGCATAAACCAGTCAAGCATGAATTTAAACATTCATGAAGACAAACACAAGCAGGGGCTTGATGCAGTTGTGAGTGAGTGACCCAGCTGTAGATGCTTCCAGTCCATTCAGTCTCGGTGGAGGGGTTTGGGAATTAGAAGGGAAAAGGTAACAGTCACACAAGCACTCAAAAAGAAACACCCAGGCCTTGGAGGACTAGACCAGTGCTATTCTCTGTGGTCAAATCTACATATCCACGTCATGTTATAGTGTTGACCTTAATTTTGAAATGAATGAATACATAAGCTCAGCTTTGCCTGCCATTTCTGACTTTGGTGGCAGTGAAGAAAGTACACATATCGTGGATGTCAGCAGGACGTTGAATCTCCCTGGCCGTGTCTTTCAACCATTTGTTCTTCATATCGTGGGTCATTTTCTTTTGCTTGTCACCGATCAACTCTTGGATCTCCCACTCATTCTCATCAAACCAGTCTTCATGTTTCCTCATAGAGAATCCAAGTTTATCTTCACAGGTGCTGATGACAGTGGCCTTGAGCGCACCTCTCACACTGCTGACATTCTTTTATTGTTGTTCGTTGGAATTCCACAGTTTTTCTTTTTGGTACTGGTGGGAGAGGTCGTGTTTGCTTGGGTCCTTGAGTTGATCAATGTTGACCATCCATCGCCATTCCTTCTGCTGCAGCCACCATTTGGGAGCCAGAATGACATAACTGAGTGGATGAGTCAGTGATCAGTCCAGCAATCATCATCTCCTATCATACTCAAGTGATGCAATCATGACCTTAGACAATGACATAGTCACTCAGGTGCCAGTGCTTAGCTCGTGGGTGTCACTGTGAGATCTTGTGCTTGTTTTCCCGGTGGAACAGGGTGCTGGTGATGGTGAGTCCACATTCTGCAGATTTGACCAACAGAAGGATGCTGTTGGAGTTCACCTTTCCTACTCCTTCCTTGCTGATGGCTCTGTTCTAGAGGTTAGATTTCCTTCTCTAGCATTGAAATCACCAAGAAGAATAAGTGTGTCACCTTGGAGAACATCAAAAAGAACTTTGTCAAGGTTGGCATAGAATTTCTCCTTGGTTTCATCAGAAGTGTCAAGAGTCAGGGCATACAACACTGATGACATTGGCACATTGGCTCCTCACCTGTTTAAGACGCAGAGTCATGAGGCACTCTTTAATTCCAAAAGAGAACTCAGTGGTTATGCTCATTCTTTATGACAAAACCAACTCTGTGAAGTCAGCGTTCTCCTTCCTGTTTACCCTTCCAGAAAAAGGTATAGCTGCCTCCATGTTCTTTTGACTGTTCATCTCCCACTCACCTGATATTGCTTAGTGCAGTGATGTTGATATTGTATCACCTGAGTTCTCGAGCCGCGATTATGGTATGGCACACTGGGTATTCACTATTAGGGTTGTTCATTAGGGTTCTGATGTTCTGGGTCCCAAAAGTGATTGTGTGACTTTGCTGGTATTTTCAGCCACAGTAAAGATGATCCCAGTGGAGGCAGTTATCCTGCCAAGAAGACATACAGAATACTATATTAGCCAGGCTATGTTAGGGATTCTTTTCTAGCCACTTCCCCATGTGGGTGAACAGAGCAGCCTGAAAGAGGGCTGCTCAGTCACAGCTGCCAAATTGCACACCTGTCTTGTCTAAGTGCTAGATGGCCTCTTTGTAACTCTTGTCTTCATGCTAGTACAAGACTAGGAACTTTCATACCTCACAGTCCCGCTCCTGTCACTATTAGCTGGTCACCAAAGGGCTTGAGGAATGTTCTGGGAAAGCTTTTTTCCTGGAAGATGCCTGTGTGTGACTTCATTTATCGTGGAGAAGCTGCTGCACATCAGCTTTCACAAGGCTCCAGAATGGGGCAAGGAGACCAAGACAACCAGGCATCTCATTCTATTGCATCCTTCATCTGCCTTCAGAGCTGTTGAGCTTCTAGCATCATCTTTTGGCTGCTCCATCATTGAGGATTTGTAGTCCCATGGCTTGGGGCTGGTCAGGCTTATTATAGTGGTGACCTGTACTTGCCATGTCACAGGACCATCAAAGGCTATATGTGGCTTTTCAGGAGGGAAAGCATTGTCATCTGCTGTCCTTACCACCTTCTGGCAGTGCTGCCAGTGCTTGGTCCATAATCACTGGGTACCAGCATGGCTTTGCCCCAAAGATTGCATTTATAGTCCCTTGTATAATCAACAAGAATGGGAAAAGTTAATTATCTTCGTAACAGTTTTGTCAGGTTATTAGTTAGGTAGATAGCCACTATTCTCATGTAACCGATTAGAGGAATTAAGATAGAGTGAAAATAAAAGTTTAGACTCATAGACTCAAAATTTAAGAATGCTTATGTATGCTGCTTTCTAAGCCAAAATTCCAGTCTTTCAAACAGGTATTCATTTTTCTATCTGTAGTGTAAGACTGAAAGCATTTTTCTGTTTTGGTCACTTAGGCAAAATACAGATACCTGTCCTCAAGTGAACTCAGTGAGGGCACAACCTGTCTTGCGTGTAAATCAAGATTTTAGAATCTCCAGGGCACTTCTTCCCCAACTTTCATTGATTAAATATGAGGTCTGAAATTGATGATCACATTTTTGCCTCTCCTTTATCTATCTCCTATATCTCTAGGTATACATATTTTAAAATAAGTGTAGAATATTCAACAATGATTACATTTTTATTGTTGTAAAGATGTTGGGCTGAGATGCAGGTCTTTTCAAAATGTTACTCTTGCAATGAATAAAAATTGATAGAAGATGACTGTTCATTGGCATGTATGATTCATGTGGCATTCTTTTTTCTGGCTTCCATAGGAATTTGTCATCAACACTCCTGATTTTGAAGCTGCCAAGTTTTGGATTGGTAACATGGGAAAAAGTGCTACTCATGCAGTTGTGTATGCCCAGCTCTATACTCCTGATGGAAAATGCCATGGATTGCATACCTTTTTTGTACAGGTGGAAAATATATGTTTCTTTAACAGGCTGGTTTACTTTCAGTTTTCTAACCAAATGAAGACCTTAACATTTATTATGTATTTAGCAAACTTTCTGATTTTAAAGAATTGCTGTATTTTTGAGACAGGAATACATTCCATTTTATAGCAGCAGCTTATAACTAGAACATACAAATGATCCAAATATTCCTTAATATTATATGGTATATGCAGTTTAAAATATATACCCCAACTGGACACTTTCACATGCGCCAACATGCATGTGCAGGGGCATGTCCCTGGAAACTCATGCCTCTGCACATGGGGATGCACCCAGAGTGGCTTATGTAAGGAACATTCATCAGTGCCTTATATGTTTTCCGTACTTTCATGTGTAAACTAAGCACTTGGTGACAGGAAACCTAGCCTGGTGGGAAACAGAAGTATTGTTAGTCCTGTTAGTGAGATGGCTATAGTTGGTAAATTTTTGTCAGCATTGCATTTTCAAAGGAACCAAAGCTATTTGTAAATTTGGATTGAATTTGGTGAATAGTTTCAACTGAAAAAATAGGAAATTAAAAACCCCTCATTTTTTTGTTTTGATACAATGGCATTTTTCATTTAAAGATTGGTCTTTTCAGTTTAAAAAAAAAAAAAAAAAGAAGAGTGAAATGACATAAAAACAACACTTTTTTTCTCTGAGTACAGTAAAACATTCTGGGTTGTCCCAAAATGGATATTTTGGGCTGTTTGTTTTGCTGAAGAAGGTCCATTTTTCCATTTCTGGCTGACCATAAAAGTTTTTTGCTGTTGTGGATTGTGGTGTTTTTCATTTTAGCTAGGGACCGACATTACACAAAAAACAGTTTAAGTGATCAGAAACTAGTTTAAATCTGCAACAGAATAGACATTTGGTGCACAGAAACCAGTTTCAAAATGGCTAAAACTGGTTTGAGATAAACCCGATTGAATGTAGTGTATCAGACTCAACTGATTTGGCTCAAACTGATTTATGCAAGGTCTTTCCCAGTCCCCTTGCTGGTTTAAGATAAACCAGACACCTCGAGCATCCCAGCATGCTCTCTGGGCTGGGCAGGGCTCTCTGCTCCACAGCAGATCTGGACCCTCCCCTCCGCTCCCTATCCAGAGCAGGGACTGGCCCTAGTGGAGACGCTGGCTGGCATGGCCCCATTAAGGCAGTGGGCAGGGACCCTGCCCCCTTCACCTTAATGGGGCCATGCCGGGTAGGTTGTCCTTCAGGGTGGGAAGGGAGGCTTTGTTCCGTGCTGGTGGGGAACTCTTCCCCCTCTTCCTCCTCCCAGGGTGGAGAGGGAGACTCTGTGAGGTGCTAGATGGGGACTCTTCCTCCTCCTCCCCTTCCCCCCTGCTGCCCCAGGGCTGGGAAGGGGCGCTCCCTGTGGTACTGCCTGGCTGCAGAGCAGGGTGGGGGCAGGGGGAGGCTCTGTTCCATGCTGGGGGGAACTCTTCCCCCTCCTCCTCCCCCCAGAGAGGCAGCAAGAGTGCAGAGCTCAGCTGGGCAGGGTGTGAGGGAAGGTGGGTAGTGGAGTGTAGGGACCCCCATACACTTTCTCCATGGCATGCATCCCCCACTGCCTGGGGATGTCAGGGCACTCATGCCCAGCACAGGCATGGGTCTAGCCAGTGCTGTGTGGGGGGGAGGGAGCAGAACTTGACTTATCCCCATAGCTCTGTTCCCCATGCCTGTAGCTCTAGCCGTAGCAGTGGAGAAAGCCCCACACTGGAGCCTGCTGTCTCCCCTGTTCCTGGCTGTGCTTTCCCTGCAATCTTCCAGGAGTAGAGGGAGCCCTGCCCCTGCTTCCAGGTGGAGTCCAGTGCAGGCCTTCCCTGTTGCAGATGTGGAGCTCCAGACACATGGTGTCCACTGACCATTTGAATCTGATTCTAGTCCTAATAATACAGCACTATCAAGGGCAGTGGAAGTTCTGCTATTAACATTAGTAGGGACTGAAATATGGACTTATCTTAAGCCTAACTCTTACTAGGTCATCCCAGACCATAGTCAGTTTACATGACCTTTTGGGGTGATGATCAGGGAATTGTCAAAGTAAAAAAGAACGTCTAGACATCAACATCAGATTTTTAGGGATTAGGATTTGTGAATGGTTACTGAATTATACCTGTAAATAAAGGAAGAAGGTTGTTTACAAAAATGAAATTAATGCAAGTAGAGGACTTGATACTAGGAGAAGTGTCTTAATATATATGCTATTTTTATATTTTTTTAATGGAAGTATAGACTTCAGAACTTCTGCCCAGTCCCCTGGGAAAGTTTCCTCCTTGACACGAGCCAATATTTCAAGCCTGTTTGTAGGATACTAATACTTATCCTTATCTCACAAGCTAATCTGATAGAACAGTGTTCTATGCACAGAGGTCAGCATAGAGGATCAGAGCTACTGCCACTAGAAAATTTGCAGATGAAAAATGAAAAAATCTTAAACAGACTGGTTGCTGACTGGATGTACTGTGTTATACATCCCTGGGAAAGACAGGAAAAAGAAAGATATGAACGGAGTCAGATTTGTTAATTTGTAGTCATGCCCACATAGACCAGAAAGGTTTTGTGCTAGAAAATTTTCAAATTTTCAGGAATACAATTGAAAACGCTCATTCTGAGAGGCATAATACATTTGTGAGACAAATCAATAATATGGAGGTAATTTTTTTGTGTAACAAATTAGAGGGTTCATCCAAAGAAGATGCACATTGGGCCATGATAGTGGAATTAGAGGCAAATAAACCAAGAAACGGGAAGCCATCCAAGTCATTTTTATTACTTGTTCCCTGTCATGGATGAGAGTGAATCATAAGGATTGCATTCTTCTTTCCTGTATATGGTAAATAGTGGGATTTTTATAAAAAATCTAATTATCAACTATAGGAATATTTTCAGTCTGAAAGAGGTCACAGAACTTTAGTTTTTCTAATGACTAAAATATTGTATCATTTAATTTCCACACAGATTCGAGATACAAAAACATTGTTGCCAATGCCTGGAGTGATGGTAGGTGACATAGGAAAGAAACTTGGGCAGAATGGTTTGGATAATGGGTAAGTTAATTTTAAAAAGCACCATATTTACATATCTTTTTCTTTGGCACTTCCCCGCAGTCAAGGATAATTGTCTTCAATGGTTTTCTAATCTGTCAGTCCAAAAATGGATGATGAGGCCAATCTGGGATCAACAGACTCCGTTGCAACTCAAGCACATTTCAAGCATATGGGACGGGTGGGGCTGGATTTTTAATTTAGTCTTCAACACACTGTTTATGCCCATTTTTTCCATCTCCTTATGTTGTCATCATAAGGTTTCAAAGCACTGAAATCCTTGCAGCAAATTCTTCCTCTGTTTGGGGCAGTGCTGGGTAATAGTCTCCCATGAGTTGATGACAATTGTTGCTTTTTTTTCCAAGTTGTTCTTGAGGATGTCCTTGAAGTACTTTCTCTGACCTCCTCTTCAGCATATGCCTTCATTGAGCAGGGAGAATAAAACTTGCTTCAGAGTCTGGATGACGTGGCTGGCCCAACAAAGTTGATGTCAGCTGATCATCACTTTAATGCTTGTACTGTTTTTTTTTGCAAGAGAATGCTAATGTTGGTGCATCTGTCTTCCCACTGTACTAGAAGGATCTTCCACAGGCAGCGTTGACTTTACTTCTCCAAAACTTAAGGTGTCTCCTATACATTGTCTGCGTCTTAGCTCCATACGGTAAGGTTTCTGCAAGAGATGGCTTCTGAGGTCCGTAAAATACTCAGTGTTCTCTAGAGTCTCACCATGAATTTGAATTAACTGGGGGCAGCTGGGGACTGCTTGTTAAGAGCTTGTTGGTGAAAGACCTTAGTCTTCTGAATATTAAGCATCAGTCCCACTTTCTTGTATTCCTCAGTAAAGATGTCAATGATTGCTTGAAGTGAGTCCACATAACAGCATCATCAGCATACTGGAGCTCAGTGATTGAAGTCAGAGTGGTCTGCATTTTGGCTCAGAGTTGGCTGAGACATCCGTTCAGTAGTTTAGGTCTACTCTGACTGGAAGCTTGTTGGTGGTCAGATGTAGCACTGCAGTAAGGAATATCAAGAAGATACTTGTAGTATTGACACAGCCTTGCTTAATTTCCATCTTAACCTCAAAAAGATCCATGATAGATCTGTTACTGAGAACCACTGCTCACACATCATCATGAAGCAAGCAAAGAATGGTGACAATTTTCAGTGGGCACCCATGAAAGATTGTCCATGGAGGATCCTCCACAGCGCTTCGCAGTTGACAGTTGAAGGCTTTTGTGTGGTCAAAGAATGCCATTAGAGAAGAGTTAATGTTGTTCTTGGCATTTTTCCAGCAGCTGGCAAGCTGTGAAGATCATGCCAGTTGTACCTCTTGAAGCCCTAAACCCACAGTGAGATTCTAGGAGGAACTCTTCAGCAAGTGGAAGGAGATTCAGGAGTGTTCTCATAATGATCTTTCCTGTGGAGGACAGCAAGGCAATCCCTCTGTAATTTCCACAGTTGGACTTTGTCTCCTTTCTTGAAGGTTATCATAATCATGGCTTCCCTGAAGTCATCTATGATTTCCTCATCATCATTCCAAATCCTGAAGATGAGGGCAGGGAGCTCTGATGTGACCTCCTCTCCCCTCTGCTTGAAGATTTCAGCAGGAGTTCCAGCACCTCCAGTAGCCTTGTCATTCTTCATCTTCTTGATGGCTTTCTTCACCTTGTCAAGGGCTTTAGGGATTCCGGATAGTCTCTGACTGGGTATTTTGAGATGGGGTTGAGAATACTCTTGTCAACAACAGAGTCTCAATTGAGAAGGTCTTCAAAATGCTCCTTCCAATGGGTGTTGATGGCTCCTCTTTCCTTGATCAGGTCTCCTCCATCCTTAGGTCCCAAGGGTGTTGGTTCCTGAGTGTTTGAACCATTGATGACTTTGGCATTGAAAAAAACATTGTATATCATGGGTATTAGCAAGATGTAGACTCTCCTTCACCTTGTCTTCCTACCATCTGTTCTTCATATTTCAAGTCCTTCTTTGAACCTCTGTCTTGGCTTGTTGAAAATTAAATTTCTTTTGCTTGCAGTTGATATCATTTTGCCAAGCACAAAAGGTCTTTGCATTTGGGATTGATCAATGCTCCCAGTTGTTCTCATCAAACCAGTCTTCATATTTCCTAGTAGAGAATCCAAGTGTCTTTTTGCAGGTGCTAATGACAGTGGACTTGAAGGCCCCCAAGTGCTGCTGACATTCTCCCATTATTGTTAATTTGAATGTGCCAGTTTTCTGTTGAGGCACTGGTAGAAGAGGTCTTTCTGGATTGTATCCTTGAGTCCTTTGATGTTGATTTTCCATTGGCATTGCTTCTGCTGTAGCCATTGTTTGAGCATCAGTTTGAGTAAGATAAGGAAGTGGATGTCAGTGATTGGTCCAGCAATTAACACTCCTTAGCATAGATCAGGTGATATGGACATCTTTGCGATCTTGCGTTCTACAAACAATGATGTAGTAAGTTTGGTACCAATGCCTACATCGTGAGTGGTGCCATGATGCCTTGTGCCTGTTTTTCTGATGGAACAAGGTGTTGGTGATTGTGAGTGCATGTTGTGCGCATTTGGTCAAAAAAAGGATGTTGTTGTTTACCTTTCCTATTCCTTTCTTGCTGATTGTTCCATTCCAGAGGTTTGAGTTCCTTCTGACTCTGGTGTTGAAATCACCAAGAAAAGTAAATCTGTTTCTCTCAAAAATGTCAGAAAGGATGTGGTCCACCAGGCTACTGTAGATCATCATTCACATAGCTTGTGTTTTGACTCCATAGTGGCCTAGTAATTAAAGGATACAATTGACCCATTATGGCAATCTGCTACCCCATTTTATTTCAGTATTGAATGAATAAGGAAAGGAGTCATTATCAGTATTTACATATAAAAGCCAGTAGTCGCAAGAAATATTAGTGCGCAGGCTTTTAACAAAGCTTTAACCAGCTTTTTAACCAGATCACCTGCGTTCCTGGATGTCCTGTTTTGCTTTTCTAGTTTTCTTGTTATTTTCTAACATGACAGCTGAATGTAGGTTTTCCACATTGGGCATAATCCAATCAAGCTTAAACATTCATCAAGGCAAACAGAAGCAAGGGCTTCATGCAGTTGTAAGTAAATGACCCAGGTGTAGATGCCTCCAGTATTTTCAATCTGTTTACCAGGTTGTGGCGGGGGAGGAGGTTGGGAATTAGAAGGAAAAAGGTAACAATCACAGCAAGCATTCAAAAGGAATAGCAGACAAGCCTTAAAGAACTAGACCAGCACTATTGTCTGCAATCAGATCTACATATCAAGCCAGGTGAAGATTATCCACATAATATTTAAATATTATAGTGTTGACCTTAATTTGAAATGAATGAATGCATAAGCTCAGCTTTGACTGACATCTCCAACCCAGACTAGCATTGGCATTTTAATTCTCATTAAACAAGGGCAAAACTGAACATATAAGATAGTGACAGATGCACTAAAACCAAGAGAATGACGCTCAGAAACTCCAATACAGCAGTCTGAAATAGAAATGGCTAGAGGCCTAGACAGTTTCAGGAGCAATACTTCCTTTTAATTCACTTGAGAAAATGAGGACATAAACCCAACATTGGGACAACAAGGGGACCTTACCGAATGACAGCATTTGACATTTTGACTACTGATGGTCAAGTGATAATGTATTACCTTCTTGTTTGCCAACACTGAGACTGGTATTAGTAGTCTTTGTCCAGGATTAGTGGGCTTCAAGAGAAGTCCAATGGGGCAGTGCCTCTGAATGGGGCAGGAAAAGAGATAATACAAAAATTTATGTAGATTCAGTATATACCCTAAAACCTACATATGGAGAAAATGATGTTATGATGAAAAACACTGTAAAAGACAGAGACTTTATTTTATGTCTTAGTGTGCACTTCAAATGTAAGCCAGCAGATGGTAGTGAAAGGCAGGAACGAAGTTTCACCTATATACAGAAATGAAATAATGATGCTCATATTTGTTTTTGAGCTGCAGAGGAGGTTTGAAGCACAGAGCCACAAATTATTGAATCTGGCAAATTAATTTTGTATCAATGTATAATTTCCATATACAGTAAAATCTCTGTTATCCGGCAGGAGTAGGGAACGCTGGGTCCTGGTTATGTAAAACTTCCGGTTATATGAGACAGATAATGCAGAGTGGAGGCTGGGGTGGGGAGGGGGAGGGGGTGGTTGCACGTGGAGTGGGGGAGCTGGCACCTGTACATGGAGCAGTGGCAGTGCAGGGTGGTGGGTGACAGCGGCCTCTGCTACATGTGAACTTTCCCTGCCCCCCAACTTTCCCTCTGCATTAGGGCTGTGCAAGGCTTTGGACAGAGCTGCGGATCCGGATAAGCTTCGGATACTTCAAGGTCTGAAGCAGCACATCCGGGTCGAAGCGCTGGCCTCATTCAGCTTCCTGAAGTGGTTTGGAGCTTCCAAAGAGCTTTGGAGCCGCCTCAGAGATCTGGCCATAGGGTATAATGGGGAAACAATAAAATATAACTTTGCTGTTTTTGTCCAATTTGGATGAAACATTAAGGGGTGGTAGATGCTGCAGAGAGGATGAAGTCTACCAAGTTTCAAGAAGATTGGTGCAGGGGTTTGGGGGCAACTATACCCCAAATTCTTGAAAGCAAAACTCCTATCACGTCTATGTGTTATAACACAGGGAAGCTGAAACTGCAGGGGTGGTAGCTCTTACTGAGGCCACAAAGCTTGCCAAGTTTCAAGAAGATCGGTGCAGGGGGTGAGGGGAACTGCCCCTCAAGCTGCAAGCACAACTGGTGCCATGGGTGATGTGAGACTGACTGTGTCTGTCTTGGGGTGGGAGGGGAGACACTGCTGCAGGCCTGGCTGCTAAGCTGCCCTGTTCCCAGTTACCAATCAATCATGATTCACTCAGGGACCAGGGACTCAGGGACCAGCTCAATACACAGGACCTAGCTACTACATGATGACTTAATGAGCATCAATGAGCACCTACAAAACCAGGCTAAGGAGAGGAAAGACTCAATACAGACAGTCAACTGCCCCAACACAGAGACAGCTTGGCACGAGTTTTGGCTGTCAGCAGCTAGGGGTGCAGGGCCCCAGAATCTCCCTGCACCGATCTCCTCGACAGCTGGCAGGCATCACAGCAGGGGCCACCATCCCTGAAGCTGTCACCCCTTTGTGCCTTAGCACACGCGGTGTCACCCATGGCACCAGTTTTACTTGAGGTGCAGTTCCCCCCAAACCCCTGCACTGATCTCATTGAAACTTGGCAGGCATTGTGGCCTCAGTAAGAGCCACCACCACTGCAGTTTTGACCCCCCCTGTGTTGTAACACACAGCTATGACATGAGTTTGGCTTTCAAGAATTTGGGGTACAGTTCCCCCCAAGCCCCTGCACAGATCTTCTTCAAACTTAGCACATCTCATGCTCTCAGCAGAGGCTACCATCCCCAAAAGTTTCATCCAAATCAGACACAAAACAACAAAGTTATAGATAGTTCATTGATTCCCCATTATATGCTATGACCAGATCTCCGAGGCAGCTCCAGAGCTTCAGAGCTGCTTCAGCTGGATTAAGGTGGAAACCAGGTCGTGAGCTCTGGATCGGATTGGAGCCATTGAAGCCGGATCAGATTTCTGCCGACTCGCACAGGCCTACTCTGTGTCCAGCTGGCTGGAGATTCCAGTTCGTAGAGTGTTCCAGCTTGTAGAAGGCCGGATAGCAGGGACTGTGCTGTATATATGTATGTGTAACTATGGAAGGACATGCTTATTGCATACATATTTGTCTTTAGGTATATAGAATTTAAAATATTTAGTAAGCAGTATTTCAAGGTAAAATATATGTGGTATGTTTGAATTGGAAGTCCATAGAATACATGTTAAGTAAGGACCATGTGCAACTTGAAGCACAGATTTCATGAGGAATTCCGATTTTGGATACAGATAATATCATTTTGTGATAATCTAACTTTTCTTTTCTAGTGTACTTTCCCTGTACCCTTTGGGTTAGCAGTTCTAGAATTATTACTTTTATTATTATTTATTCTTTATTTTACAGCAGTGTGTAAAAGCACCAACCATGGCCTAGGACATTATTCAACAATGACAGTCCTTGAAACTTATAGGAGCTTGCTAACAGACACAGGGGCACATGAAAACAATGCAGTAATTCACCATCTGCCAGTGTAACTCAAAGCTCCAAACCTGTTGTGTTGGAAAACGTGCTAGGATAAAGATCCAAAGAGCTATAAAGCATCTTCTAATCACACTCTTCTAGCAGGCCTGGAAATACCAAACTCTACCCAATAACCAACAATTAGTGGGCATGATCACGGTGGCTGATTCAGTGCACCCGCTGAGCAGCTCCTAATAATTGGGTTCCTTTGGAGACTCAACTATAAATTAAAACGGTTGCCCTCTGGCTGTAGCCATGAAAATGGGTGAACAGTAACCGAGGAAAGAAATTACACCAGTCTTTCAACAGAGTAGAGTTTGCGACACACTCAGTAATGGGTATATCAGCCTCACTCTTCATACCTTTTACTCTTCTCTCCCAAATGTAAACTGTATAAATTGCTTCACTTCACTTAATACATCTCTAGAAGATGCATAGATGTTGCAATTAGATATACAACTTGGAATAGATTTATAGCATTTTTATACCCTGTTTTATTAAAGGGTGCCTCTTCTGACTGATTAAAATGGGGACCTCTGAGTTTCTTGGATTAAAACAGGAGAATTCACATGCTCTGTTTACTCTTCACCTAAAGATAAAAGTCAAGGTTTAAGTCTTGAATTGACAGGCAAACTTCCCCAAACATTGGTGAGGAGAAGTTCAGGCTCTTCTCAAACTATAATCAGAAATATTTAAATAAGAACAGAGTTCAGTAAGGTAGCATAGTACAGATCAAAGAGAGAAAACCAATTAATTAGCCCTCCAATCTACAGGAAAATGAACCCTGCAAAATGTTTGTAGTAGTTCCACTCTGTGTTGCCTGATATAAAAGTGCACAGGTGAGGCCTGATTCTGACCTCATTTAAACTGATATAAACCATAGTCGAGGGGGCAGTGCTGTTGTAAACTTGCAAGATTAGAATTGAGAGTGTAAAAAAGGTTAATGCTGTTCTTGAGGTTTACTTAAGGGCTGCCAAGAGTTAAAATTGGGTTCATACTATTGAGCTTCTCTGGAAGTCTATAGGCACTCAAGGACATGGCAGAGAAATTAAAGAAATTGCTAGGTGAAAGATAATGATAAGATAATGCTAACAATGTTTTCTGGCTTCTAACCTCAAGCTTTCCAATAGTGTTGGATTTAGTTTCCTTACAATGCAGACTATGCTTTCATTAGACACTGCGTCTGGCTTCACAACACAATTCCCAGTGGAAGTCATTGGCTCCCCTCCTTAGTTCTCTGTCTTCCTAATTAACTTAGATGATCCTAGTTACTATACCGTCTGGAAGTTTCTCTATGTAAGTCAATGATTATCAGCCAGGGTTCTGGGGCACCCTGGGGTGCCACCAAATCTTTTGGAGGGTACCATGATCTGTTAAGCTAAGGCTAAGACTCATCCCTGCCTGGACAACTCCCCTTCCCCACTGCAAGGCCCCTCTGCAAAGAAGTAAGCAGTGTAATAGAAATTAGTTTTTGAAAATGGGTGCCACGCAATTTACAGAAGTTAGGGAGGGGGCCTCAAGTCCAGTGAGGGGTGCCTTGAGGCCAAAAAGCTTGAGGACCACTGAAGTAGGGACACATGGTTCTCCAGAGGAACAAGGCTTTTGACAATCTCCCCTGAAGAAGATAACTTTAGGTACCAATAAAAACATCTTATTTTCTATAATCACTCACATGACATTTAGTGTGTATAAATTACAGCATGCTATAAACCTGTGATGCTCAACTAAAGTGCTGGGTCACCCTGGGGTGCCATGAGATCCTTTCAAGGGTGCCTAAGGATCCTGCACAATGTTAGCATTGTTAGCTGTATGAACATGATTAACCAGATAAATCCAGAGCTTTCACATAGGATCCAAAATGTTAAAAACATCCTGACCTATTTTGATCTTTCTGAGCTCTTTGCAACAGAAGAATTGCTCTATTATTTTTCTGTAGCCAAATAAAAGACTGGAAACCAAAAACTGACCTTTTCTGAAGGGTGCCTTGAGCAGTTGAGTATCACTGCTATATATTCAGGATATCTGACTGCTATAAACTAACTTTCTTCAGATTGCAGGCTTAGATTGCTTCCTTCATCCTGCTCATTCAGAAACACGGTGCAGCTGCTTCAGTCTTATTGCCATTTGTGTGGTGGAGCATGATCCATCTGGAACTGGAACTGCTACATTCAAAGGTGTACATTGTTAGGGCATTGCTTTGCCCGCTCCATAAAAGGAGGGAGTAAAAAATATAGTGTAACAGAGTATGGGTAAGGGCTTATATCTTAAAGGTGCAGAGATCACTGCATCGTTATGAAAAACTCCCCAAGATTTTTCCCACGAGCTAGTTATTAAAAATAAATTGGTGACAGCAGCCTCCTACATCTGCTCCTCCACAAAAGATATAAAAGTACATTTGAGTTAGGTTTAAAATAAAATTTAGGGGAAGGAGTGTACCACATAGTAATATCCCCTTCCTACCCCCTTCCTCCCATTAGTTTTCACCTTAGAAAATCCAAGCTTGTCTGCTGTGGAAAACTGTAAAATTCACCTTGGCAAATGATTGCAAGTGATGTACTGTTGAAACTAGTTTAAGCGCAGAAGTAACTGCAGGCAAACGGTTTAGCACCATTTTGGCAAACCTGGTTGCCACTGCAAATGGTGTCATTCAATCTACATTGTGAACATTTTAACTGCATGTTGAGCTGTATTAACTGTGCTTTCTGGTGTGGTACTGAACATGATGGCTATATATATATATAAACCCTGTATTAGTTCAGCTGTACCCATTGTCGACTCCTATATTTTTGTTAGCATAGACAGGACTTATGATGGATGAAGAACTGGTAAAGTTATGGAAGTGAAAGTTTACCAACTGCAAGGAGATGGGAGTCTATTTAAGACTGTTCAAAGCACTTTATTTTTCTGTGGTGGAAGGGTTGGGATGAGTAGTGTTACCACACACCTATTTTCAGTGACAACTGTCCAAATCATGGTGGGCCAGACTCAAATACTAGAGTGAACTAACAACCAGCAGTGGGCAAACCTGGGGAAAAAAATGGAAGTGATTATAAGTGAAAATTATTGATTTTCTCTCCGCTTTAGTCTCCAGAAAGTAGGAGTTTACTAAGTTTCTAGCTGGGGAACATTATCTCTTTAGCTCAATTGTAGCATCTTATACTTTTTGTTCTGGAACTCCCTGACATGAGTTTCCAGCATATTGCCCAAGCATACAGCAGCTTAATTCCTTTGTAAATTATGTTTGTTCAATTTAATAGTCAATGAATTTGTTATTCATGTAATGCAGCATCTTGGGGCCTCAGTCACGGATCAAGCAAACATAGAACTTAAGAGGACTTTTCTATCCAATAAAGAAATCTTCACCCCAAAACAATCATGAGATCTCTTATCCCCAAGCTCCAAATAGCAGCCACCCGTCTTCTATTTTTGGCTAGGCAAATTGAAAGGACCATCAATTAAACATTTCCAATATACTCAGAACCAGAAGTTTGCATAAAAAGAGATTTGAGCAGGTTTGAAATTCCTCCAAGCACATTCTTGCCATCTGTACTGCAAGTAACAGCTGATTAATTTAGTGCTGGCAAAGGGAATGGGCAGCTTTTCCACCTGTGTCCTTTTATCAGTCGTGTTGCACATCTGGTTAATTATTTCAGCATGATTTAGGGCAAGTCAGATTAACTTTGTTTGAAATGTTCCCTATACCACTCTGAGAGTGAGACTGCTGTTGTCTTGTTGCTTCACCCTACCCAATGATTATACTACTGGCCTACATAGAAATGTGTATAGTACAGTTGTTCTGCATCAGTGTATAGTGAATGATGGGAATCTATAGATTACTCTTGCTGTTTGGTGGGACCGTGCTTGCCAGTGTAGCACCAATGGGGTTAGGTTGCTCTAGCGCTGTGACAAATCCTGTTAGGCAGATGTGACTGTTTCCTTCTCAACTAGAACTCCTGTGTGTGAAAGCCAGACTTCAGTGATCATGACTGGCAAAAGTAATAAGTGACAATAAATTGCGAAGAGCAGCAAAATTGTAGAAATAAGTCTAGTTTTATTAGCAGCCGAGCAATAAATAAAGTACGTGTTTTTAACAAGAACAGGTGGTTAACTATTGGAACAAACTACTTAGGGTGAGCTTCACATTGATACAGGCTGACTTCCTGGTAGAACTGCTTTCGTCTAATATATTATCAACTCCAGTGCAGGGTTGGATGAAAAACTGTGGCCTGTTCTAAGATTTCAAACTAGATCATTGATTTCTAAGGTCTTCAGACTTAGTGCACACCTTCAGTATGCTTTTTTAAATTTAGTAGCACTCTGGTTATAGCACAGAGTACTGCCTCAGTGGGTCTCAGCCAGGATGCTGACAGGTAGAACTGCCATATGTTCATTGTGTGGAGACGGATCAGAAAGGGCTGAGGCAGGAGGGAGCACATGCTTCTGCCTGCATTAGTGTTATCTGATAAACCTTAAACAGGCAAGTTCCAGGTCTGACCCTACATCTGCCTCTCAGAAACAGATGTGTGGGAGAGTTCCCATCCAATACTGTTTTATATAGATAAAGGCCATTCAGCAGAACAAGGGGAGGGTCAAGTCCCTCTTTCAATAACCCCTATGCAAAAGTGGCTGTGACTCTGTGTCCATTCCACACTGCAAGCCATTTGTGCAATCTTTCCATTCGTTTAAGGGAGTTTTTGCCATAACTTTGTTGACAGATCTGGGTTGGGTCTATTAGTTATGGTGTCTGTAATAACTCAAAAAGTGAACTTCCATTTTATGAAATACCACTTTTTAATATGCGTTTCAAATGGGCCTATATTATTAGCTATTAACAAAATGAGATTTCAAATAGTATAAAATTTCTTGGAGTAGTATAATGGCAGCTGGCAATAGTTTCACAGGCCCATCCAGCTCCTATTTACTTCTGCTTACACTGTATATATGATGAAAATTAAATCTCACTTTTTACTCACTTTGTCAATATATTATTTTTCTTCCTGCTTATTCAGGCTTCTTAAAGGTTTTGCTATTTGCATTATGATTTTATTTTCACAGAAGCTAGGAGAAAAAGCAGGAATGTGTAGCCCATAAAGTACAAAACCAAGAAAGAACTTTAGAAAAGCTTCATTATATTTTAGTTAAAGAATGCAAAGCTCCTCTTTTTCTCCTTTTATTCATTTAATTATTTTTTTCCCCAAATAGATATGTACTGCTAAATGGTTGTAATTTATTTTGTGATTCATTTGCTACAAGAAATGTGATTGTATGGATATATTACCTTTTTCTTTTCATGATAATATTCTTTTCAATTCCAGGTAATCTTGTGCAATATAGAGGTGATCAAATGACACTTTAGATGTCTGGGATTTTGTTTTTTATATTGAATCCCCTAAGAAGAAGAGACTTGCTTTCTGTAATTTTTTCCTCAAATTGCAACAGATGATGAGGGGAAAAATATTTCAGTCACTTCTATAACTCTTAGAGAAAATCTTGAATGTGGTTCTGTAAAAGGGACTCACTGGATTTTCAATTAAATATTAAGAGCTCAGTTCTGTAACCACTTTTCCAGTTGATGAACTTATCACAAGGGTTCTCTCCCATTGAAGCAAATGCACTTCTTAGTAAAGTTTTTGACAGGTATAGGTCTGTGTAAAAAAAGTCTGTAATTGTGAGGGAGCGGGCGCTAAGGGCGGCCGTGAAACTCCCTAGCGCCACTCACCGTCACGTTAGGGTGAACGTAGC
>NW_017728948.1:19242201-19258823 GCF_001723895.1 Crocodylus porosus
GCTCCTCCAGCTGGCGCGCCAGAGACCCCAGTAGGGAGCAGACCCCGCAAGGGGAGGTGGCCATGCTCCCGGGCCCCAGAGCCTGAAAAAGGGACAGGCAGCCCCCGCAGCCAAGAGCCAGGGGCTCCGTCTGCGTGGAGCCCGGAACCATGGGCTCCGTCTAGGTGGCCGTCTCTGAGGTGCCCGATGGGGGGGCTGCAGAGCCCGAGGGGACCCTCGGGGTGCGGCACGTGCGCATCCGTGTCATGCCTCTGGTAGGCTGGCTACGGCTGGGGCTGACTACTCTGGGGGGGTCGCAGGCAGGGTCTCGTGCCCTCCCGTGCCCTCTCCTGCGCGAACTCCATGCTAACTTGAGCACCTGTTTACACAGCCTGTTCGCGTGGCTCCGGTGGCGTGGCTCCCTGGGGGGCTGGGCCAAGTAGGGGCCTGGGCAGGGGCTTGACCTGGCCCAGCACCAGGCAGCGGCCTCCTCCCAGGGAGCGAGGAGTTAACCCCTTCCCACCGCGAGCCCGCTTACCTCTGACTGTGCTGGGGGTCGGCAGGGGGCTCTGCGGCTGCTGAGGGGGTGTCTGGGAGGCTTCGGGGGAGCGGGGGCACAGCGGGCTTCACCCACGCGTCTCTCACCGCTCCGGAGCCTAACTTATACCTTTATCTGGAGCCAAATAATCACCTGTTTGCAAAAGCTCCCATCACTAGAAAAACATTGATTGATACGGACTATAACAATGGTGGAAGGCTACCTCAAAATAACTAGATGGGAGTGGGAACTGTGAAAGAATAGCTGTCTCACAAAACAAAGAGAAACATCCTTCATTTTGGCCAAGAAAATGAACCTGTGGCTCCTATTGCATTAATTTTAATGGAATAAAAGAGCTAGTGATCAAAGGCACTAAAATGACCCTGTCAATGTTCATCATTACACAATTAAGAATAGTTTCAAGTACAAAGACCTCTACTTGCATAGTCTAATGATAACAACCACCAATTAATAACCAATCAATAAAAAACCAATAACTTTCTATTAAAGATCCAACTAGATGTTCTGAAGCATGCAGGGTGTTTTCTCGGGTGGCATCTGGTTGCTGTCACTTTTGATGTACAGGCTGCTGGAGTACATATGTTCTGGAAGGCCATGATGACAAGCCATCTTCCAGATCCCAAAGGCAACACAGAAAACACAACTTGGATACAGTGGTGAAAGTTCAGAAAGATTTATTGTCATCAGACAGACAACACATTGGTTGGTGTGATTAACAGGTTAGTCTAACTTGGTGTAGCTTGTCTTTGACCAGCAGAGATACCATCTTATTCACGTCCCCTAGGTCTCTATGGTTAGGGACAGAAGTTACACATAAACCAGTTTAAGTCATCAGAAACTGGTTTAAAACCTGTAACAGAACAGAAGCTCAATGCACATAAACCAGTTTCAAAATGGCTGAAACTGGGTAAAAATAAACCTGATTGAATGTAGTATCAGATTTAACTGATTTGGGTCAAACCAGTTTATGAAACTTCTGTCCCAGACCCTTTCCAATTTTAAGTTAAATCAGAGAACCCTAGCATCCCAGCACACTTTCCAGTCCTGGGCTGGGCTGGGCTGTGCTGTCTGCTCCAGCAAGGAAGGGTTGCAGAGGGGAGTAGGGGAGGGAGATGCAGGGACTTCTCCTCTCCCTCACCCTCTAGGCAAACCCCAGCTGGGGTCTGGGGCCAGGGAGAGGGGTTAAACCCACCTTCTCCCATGCACAGAGCTGCCCTGCTGCTAAACTTACTGAAACTTACTGCTGGCTGCAACTGTAGGCTACAAATCCCAAAGGCACCTGGAAGCAGGAAGAGGAAGTGATAAGCAGGGATCCTGGTTTTCTAGGATTAAAAAAAAAGTATGCGTGTGTATACACACATATGTATACTCCAGAGAAGTGGGTGGTAGGTTTATATCCCTGTCCTCCCGCAATCTGGTATATATAGTATACATATATATAGTGATGTTTCATTCTAATCATGGAAATGTGGATTTTGGGTTTCTATTTTAATCCAAAAATTGAAGATTTCTTTTTTTTTTAATCAGAGAAAACCAGAATCCCTGGTATTGAGCAACCCTGGATAGTCTGCTGCTGTGATTGTGGCAAATCCCAGAGGCCTTGGGGGCAGCGAAAGAGGAAGCGAACACACAGCCCATGCTGGCTATGTGCCAGAGAGGTGGGCTGTAGCACCCCCCAGCTTCTGGCCTGAGTCACTGCAGGCATGGGGCTGCACTTCCTGATTCAAAAGTAAATGCACATCCTGTTTTTTTCTCAGTTTAGACTAACCTCCAAAGACTGAATTGATTCAGCCCTGGGCTTTTTGACTCTCTGTCCTTAGCCTATGAGGGACAGGTAGCCCAACTTCTGTATTTAAAACTGTGTACTCTCCCTCCCCCCCACCCACCATTTCATGTCCACTTTTATCTCTCCCTCTCTATTAAGATGTTCATCTTTATTTGTTTTGTTTGCTAGATTCATCCACTTGCAGCCTCATTAGTAAGTTCTACCTTTTACATCCATAGATCATATTTTCATAATCCATCAGTGCCTTTTTGCTTGTTAGTGTAGTTTAATTGTTCTTTTTCTTTTTTACAGGGTCATCTAGCAGTCAGAAGGCCCCTTTCTCCCATACTGCTTTTGGGTACCATAGCTAACTACAGCTTAGCATAACAACAGCCTAACACAATGGGAATTCCTACACTAGACAGGAAAAGCAATAGATAAAATCTAAAGTATAAAGTAAGGCTGTCCTTTCAACACATTTCTCCCTCAAAAGGAAAGAGGGAAAAAAAATCAGCCAAGGAGAATGCTTCCTTTTTGGTAAGGCCTGACCTATCTTTCACCATTTATTTTCATTCATATTTGCTTTTAAAGATCCTAAAAGAGAGTAATAGGCAACAGAGGCATAGAAAGCTCTTTCAGTGCCTGGGTCAGAGGTGTAAGGGGAGTGAAGGATTACACTGATCACTGGGGTGAGCAAGTGGTGGGGTGGGAGAGGGAAAAAAGTCTTACCTGCTCCAGCTCTCCTCACTTAGATGGCAGCTGCTACCGTAGCAGGGCGGGTGCATGCTTCTATAGCTGAGGGGCAGGCAGTGGCGGAGGCTCCCCAAGGCCACTCCTAACGTCCTGTTCACTCCCCTCCACTGGGAACAGGACTGTGCCTCCCATGGCAAACACTTCCCAGGTTGGGGTGGGGATGTAATCCTACCACCCTCTACCCTAGAAACACTACTGGGCATAGGGCTATACCTGCCCAGGTCCTATGGCCAGGCTGTATAGGGCTATGCCTGGCATGACAAAGGCTCTTGGGGAGAAGCTATACTGACAATCCTTCTAATTCACCACACACAGCTGGTGCGCCACTCCTCCTCCTCACCCCCTGCCCCCAATTATGGTATAATCAGAATACACGATTGCCTCGTTATTTTGCCCACCAATTAGGTCTAATTTCCTAAGTTTAGTCCATTATTTTTTTATAATTCTCTTCTTTTGTATTTCAACATAGTCCTTGGCCAGATTTAGTAGACCTATTTGTCTGGAATAATCCAGTTTTTTCTGACTTCTTATTCCTTCTTTAACAACAACTACTGTGCAACAGCAAAACAAAGTCAGGGAAGGTTTTCTATATCCCAATTACTACGTAAAACTCATTAGTCTGCTTCCCTTTTTCTTATCACTGCAGAGCAAGGATCTTACATAATGTTAAAAACATGCCAAAAGCAGGTGGTTCTTATTTATTTCTTATCCTGCCCTTACTCAAGAAGCCTAACTTAAAGTGGATGTTGGGTTTTGTAACGATTTAGCAAGGATTTCAGGATTTCACTCAGAACAAAAATTCTCTCACACATGCAATTTTAAGAACAGAGAAAAGAAGAGAAACTTTGCCAGTAGACAGTTTGCTGGGGATACTACAGCCAGTACTTGTAATGCTACAATTGTCACACCCACGTTTTATCTCATGGAATCAGGGCCTGACTTGTTATTTCAACTTAAGCTTGCAGAGCTCATTCAGGCTCAATAGAAACAGGTTTTGTTAATGTTCACTATTACTTCTGTAATGATCTAAGTTACAAAACCTAATATTAAATCTGTTTTGGGTGGGGCTGGTAGCATGGTTTATTATTCAAGTTGCCTGCCACTCACATTTATAAGATCCTTTATTCTATCCCTTATAACATTGTCAGATTTTTGCCGCTTGGGCTGAAATGTTTTGTCTTGGGCGTCTGCCTTAGGCTGATTTTTTTCTGGAAAATGCCAGCTAAAACTGTTCAGTTATTTCCAAGAATAAGGCTAGGACAAAATATTTTGTTCTCCAATGGCTAAGGACATTCATTGAGAACTGTTCGAGCAAATTTCTTTGAGATGCCCTACTGTCTCCACATTTTTAGCAGGTATTAAAAAAATAAGGGAATATGCACTTGTATCAGTGATGTTCTTTTTCTGTCAACCCAGAAAATTAGCCTATATTTGAGCAATTTATAAATTCAGGAAAGACTTCTTTGAATTTACCAGCAAAAATCTCTAAAGATTCTGTCCTCCCTGAACATACTTAATCTTTTCTGAAACTGTGGAGTAGGTCTATGCTGTCCCCATGAAAACAGTTATGCTCTAGCGGAGGACAACAAGGGCACATTTGGACTCTCCCAGTAATCAGCTGTTTGCAGCTGATCCAGGCTTATGTAAGGCCAGAGACAAGAACTGAAAACACAAATTCTCATTTTTCCAGATTCTCCATAGTACCCTTGCTGGTACCCTGACACTACTAAGCTGCAAGATGGCAACAGCACAGGACAAGAAGTGGTTGATAGGGAGGGAAAAGAGTAGACTGAGACAAAAAATCTCCTAACACTGGAGTGGTGGACAGAAAAACTATTAGTAGGAAAAGAGGAGGCAGACGCTGTGACTGACTTGACAGGAAGACTTTCATTCTGTCACTTCTTAACACGTGAGTGCTTGACTTTGCATTCTTAATGGTCTGTAACATAGGCTTTATTGTACTTAATAAAATGCTGATCATTCTACTGATTTCTTTAGGCTATGGGTAGCTCAGCTTGAGCTTCCTCAGCTCTTACAAATCTACCTTCCTGGTGGGGGTGGGGTGCAAAGTAAGTTCTTGGAGCAGATACAGTTCAACACCTTTTACCAGGATTACACAATATGACAGTTTATTAGTGAGCATCATAGGCTATTGCATACATTGAGTTTGTCAAGACCATTTCTGCACATTGAGAAGTCCAATGAGGTTTTACTGGTCAGCTCCATTTGGTTCCAACACCACCGATACTTCAGCTTCACCCCAGTTGTGGCCATTATATAACAAATAACTTGTGTGTACACACATCTTTTGTCACGTTTCTTGCCTAGCAACATTAAACTTCACCAACTTTTTAACAATATAGACCACCTACTCCCAACTAGCATGACCAATAGCTGAATATGCCTTCCCAATAGTGGATCTAAAATTCTGAAAAGTGGGGTGTGGCCAGGACTGGACTGATAGCCCCCAGACGATAACAGGGCTCAGCAGGTGCTTCTGGCTACCTGCCCAGCTTGAGAAGAGGGGTGAGCAGTCTGACTTCAGCAGGATCAGTCCCTTGACTCCTGGGGACAGATGACAGGAGTGAAGTAGCAATTAAATTTACGGGTAAAACTGCACTACCGCACACATACCCTCCCCAGGATCAACCCCCACATTGGTCTTGGTAATTTTTCATTAGTCACCTTTCCCAGGGCACTTCACCCTGGTACTTCAAGAGTGTTTATTGGACGGGTTAATCATTTTAAATATGGAATGCCTTCATACGTTACCTTTTATTTAAGAATCTAAACTGGGAAAACTACATATCACCCTAGCTACACTAGAAAAGATTTATGACCACTTGGGCTGGAAGAGCTAAAATCCCATTTCATTTAAAACTCCAGGAGTTTAAGAAGAGACCATTACTGCTTTTTTCCGCTATTTGGTTTGGCTTGCAATTTGAACAGTTCTTTTCTTTGAGCCCATCAGTGCCAGGATAGCTTTCTCTTTCATTCAACATCAAATTTAGAAAACTCAACTCATTGGAATTAAATTCTTCCTATTGCTGAAAGCTGAAAAAGGTTTAAGGTTTATCTTGAACTAAATTAGCTTACATTTTGTCTTCATTTGCCAGGGCGGGTTTTCCACAGGGCTCAGCGAAAGAGTAGCAAGATGGGTTATCTCAAACAAGATGTATGTCTTTGCGGGGGTGTGGGGTTTCATGGGAAAAAATGATTTTTTCTTGAAAAAGGAAAAATATGAAAGCAATTAGTAGACAAGACAATAATTCAAGATATAAATTGTCATCAAAATAATGTACAGCATCTGGAAAAAGAATGCCTTGTGATAAGGCAAACAAGACTGCAACTCAGACACTCTAGATTCAGTTTCCAAGTTTGAGCAGGACTTTAGACAAGTCATTTGAGGCTAGATTCAGTAAAGGACTCGGACATCTGAACCAGAATTTAGGCAGCACCGAGATGTCTAGATCCAAAACTGAGATCCAAACATCTCATTCTGGTGCCTGAGTCAAAACACTTAACTGAATTTTATCCAATGCCTATTGGAGATAAAATTATGGAAACAGTCCAGGGAACAGGATCTGGAATTCTCTCAGCTGAGTGTCTTAACCATCTGCCCTGTGTGCTCTGTTTCTAGCCACAGAAGTCGTAATATTTTTTTCTGCACGATGACACAGCATCAAGTGGAGACCTGGAGAATTCTCACCCTAGCCTAGGCTAAAGCCTGGTGCCTTGGGCACTCTCCTATGTGGTGGGTGATGAATAGAGATATAAAGCCGGGTGCCCCATTTCCTAGACAACTGTTTGAACATTAGATTTCTATCTAAAAGCTGTTCAGGTACTTGAAGCATCCCTGTTTTGAAGGAAAAGAGCTAGTGCTTCCAAATATTCCCATCCCCTGTAGAGGATCCCAGGGTCGGCCTCCAAACTGGAATTAGAGGTTTGCCAAAAGCCCTGATTCAGGAACCCACACTTTTCTTCAGGGTGCAATTTCAGGCACCTCTCCATGTTTGGTGCTTCCTATCGACTGGGTGTAGGTGTCTTTCTGCTCAGCCTTCCAGATTCACTGGTCTGAGGATCATCATTCTCCCCATGCATGAAGTGGGGAGCATAGGCACCTGGCTCCAGATTCTGGAGTGAGCTCCAAGGGCCAGGACCCTAAAAATTTGGCACTGCAACACCTCACTTGTAAGTCCTCAATCAGATCTAGCCCTCTCTCTCTGTGACTCAGTTTTTTTATGAGTAAAATAAACATAATATTATGTCCTTCAGTCTTATCCTTTGGACCACATGTGTATGGTTGTTTACCATGTGCATGCCCTGTGTCTGGTGTAATAGAGCACCCCTTTTTTAGATATGTAACTTATGACCATAAATAATAACTCAGATATTTCCAAAGCCCCTTAGAAACCTCAAAATACTTCTATGAGGAAGATGATCTTTACAACTATTTTACTGTTCAAAACATAGTACTGATATGGAGAAGTCTCATAACAAACCACTGGTTGAAATGTTGAGAGTTCAGTACAGAGACTTCAGCAAAATAAATGTTGAGACTTTTATGTTATGTTTCATGTCCTCTAAATATTAAGACTTCAGTAAAATACCTTTCATCCACACAGACAAATGTCAGCCAGTGTACTCTGGGGTGGTTGAAATAATTGATTTACTACAATAGCTAGGATAAGAGTTTTAGCTGAACCAGGTCACTTGACCAAAGTTTCTCCCCTTCCATTACTTAAGGTTTGCCCATTTTTATCAGTCCATCCCAGAATACAATTCCTACAAAAGAAGATTTTTGTACCATAGCTTCCCACATGCCTATGTCAATCATCCTGTAAGGCACTTCTTCAGGAAATTATATGAGGCCTGTCACTCCCTGCATGAAGCTAAAGCTCATCAGCCTGCATTTGTAAGAGACCACTGAGTTATTTTTCTAGAAAACAAGCAGGTCTGGGAAACACTTTAAATTACTGATATTCTGAAGGTCAAGTGCTCTCTGTCATTCTCCAACTATTGGAGTATGAGTTCTGCACCAAATGGTTCAGATGAAAAACCAAGTTCAACCCATCAGGGCCACACATGCTTTCAATCATTTTCCAGGGCAGTGCTTTGTCTTTTATACATATCAACACATCCTTCCAGCTAGTGCCTCAAGTCTCTATATGCAGTAATAGCACTGATCTCTCAGGGCTGTTGTGTAGATTAATACATAAAATACTTGGACAAGGTGCTCAGATAGTACAGTTCTAATGACCAAGGGCCACAGATAAGGAATGGGATTGTACAAAACCTGTTTGTAGTAACACTAAAGAAAAAAGATTTACAAATCAAAAAGATTACACAAATATTAACACAGGTGCCTCCTTGAACAGCTAAAATAATGAGGAACATTATCTCATCAATTTAAAAGGTTGGAATCACAGTTCTATCAAGGAAAATGAAGATTCCTTGAATAGGAGTGAAGAGGCTGGCACTGGAAAGGCCAAAGGGAAAAGATCAGAAGTGGTAGCATGTGACTAGTAAAAGAAAGAGGTTTCCCAGAATTCAAGAGAAACAGATTCAAGTCAGCAACCACTTTCAAGCGCTCTGCAGTGGAGCCGCTGAAGAAAGGACAGAGGTAAGGAAATCAACAGGCAAGACCCAAAGGACTCAGCAGTCAAGAGGGAAGAGCAGGGCCCCAGAAATGAGAGCCCTAAAACCACTGCACTGAAGAGGAAGAGGAGAGTGTTGGTGGTTGATGACTCCTTCTGCATGGTAAAGCATGAATTTGTCATCTAGATTTGGGGTCCAGGATGGTATACTGTCTTCCTGGAGCCTGATTTCAGGATTTCACAGAAAGATTGTCAGAGCTTATCCATTCCTCAGACCACTACCTTTTCCTGCTTGTCCATGAAGGCACTGGCGTGGGCCAATGCTCATGCTGGAACTGAAATCTGGAGGTCCCTGGCTAGAAGGTTTTGCCCCCCTGCTCACGGTCAAACCAATTTGCACATTTGGGGGCAGGAAGGAATTTTACCCCATGCCATGCTCAGATTGGTATGCACTGTGTGGGCTTTTGCCTTCCTCTACAGCAGGAGGTGTAGCCTCCTTTTAGGTCTCAAACATGTTTTAGCAGCCTTTGCAGCAGCAGGATGTGGGTCACTGTGGTTCCCCCTGCATTGCCTGTGGCAGGCTAAGGCGTTATGCCTTGTGGTTGTGTCAGGGTTGACTATGTAGTTTTGCTAATAACTTAGTGGATTGGTATAGGATGGCTTAGATAGGGATGATCTTGTCTTAGGGGGTTGGACTAGATGACCTCTGGAGGTCCCTTCCAGCCTTACTTTTCTACGGTTTTTATGACGCAACAGTTTCTGTCAAATTTTTCATCTTCAGGTTTTTGAAAGATAGACAGGCACCACTTATCATATTGACTCCATGAGTTCTACTAATAAAATTCAGGCAAGTAAAAACACTTCCACACACCTCTGCACATTTTTACTATTTATACTCTCATATTGTTTTTTACACTCTTTAGGTTCCCATGGTGTCCAGTCTGTGCCTGAGTCAGAAATACATCATCATTATTTCTGGGAAAACATTACTGACATTATGTCCTTGGGTGTCTATCACTGGGAAAAAAACATAATGTAGTGGATGTAGGTCATTGGAAACGGAGGGTGCTTGAAATCTTTTTGAAACATGAAAAAGATTTCCTGGAATAGAGGAATAAGAAATTAGACCATTTAATTTTAGATGCTTCATTGAAAGGCCACAGCTGCTCAGTTCATTTGTCTACTCAGAAATAATAAGCGAGAAGCAGAGGGCAATGCATTAGTGCTAGGAAATGGACTGGGCAAAATGTAATCAATTCAGCAATTAAACACACTGATTTTCCTGCTAAAGAAGTTTATTTACTGTAAAAAAATGAGCTAATATTTTTTCTTCAACTCAGTTTGTACTGGATCACAAGCTGCTAGGTATATGCCTAAGCATAGACACTACCTCACCTCTTCTGACCCCTTCCAAGGCTTCTGGTGAAGGGCCCTTCATATTACTGAGAAAGGAATTTGGGACAGTTGGAAACTGGTTCATACATTTTTCCATTTCAGCTTGTCATTGTGGGCAATCCTTACCAGGTCTGCTCTACAACTTGGCTGCCCCCTCCCCCAGACTGGCCAGAACAGCTAGTTTTATAGCATTTGCCAGTTGCTCATCTATTTCTTAGCTTGCTCCTAGGTATGTACCCATTCCTCCCTGCTCCCCAATCCCCTTCGTAATTTACCTGCTGAAACCAACATCATCAGTTTCTCACAGTAGCTGCTACTGATGTTACACAGAAGAATGAAAGAGGTAGAGGAGGAGGAGGGATTGTTTTTGCTGTTTTGCTTTTATATCATAGCAGCAATAATGGTTTTCCCCAAATCAATAAAACCTCATTTCAAGACTTCTAGGCCTGCATTTAATATTGCTATAGCTCTCACCCTACTAAAGCTCGCACATGGCACGCAATATGTGACAAAGACAAAAATAGGAAACACACAAAATTCATTCTGTGGGCTTCTATCCACTTGTGCAAGCAAGCCCTGCTCCATTTCTGACATAATGTAAAATGGGACAAAGTCATGGGGACATCAAATTCATGTGGAGACTAAAGTCAACTGTTACTTGAGAGAAATGAATGCAGCCCCCTGGCAGACCCCCCAGGGCTTTCACCAAAGCGCCGTCATTCTCCTCACAGATGTGATGAGTTGTGTCCAAGCTACCTCTAGATGCACGTGCTCTCATTGTGGCTAAAGGGTTAATGCGATCCTGAACCCAGATCCAAGTGGTTATTTGTGTGCTCACCGACGATTAAGGCTGCATTTCTAATTTGTAAGGGCAACCCGCTAGTTAGTGGGACTTTGAAGACTACTGCACCTAATAATTTCCAAACCAATGTTTGTTTATCTACATGGAAGACACAGGATGTTTAGTGTCTGTCTGCTAACATTTAACAGTTACCAGAAATCATGCAGCCTTCTTTTTATCATTATTTAATAGTTCTTAGAAGAATAACTGAATCACTTTGCACTATATTTCACCAGAAAACTTCAATTATATATTAATGTTAAAGAAATTAATAAATAGGCTTATGGGAGTGCCAGAAGGAAATCATTCTTCCAGAGTCATAGGCAACCATAAACTTGCAAAAAAATTATCTTTAAAAATGCACATCTTTAAAAATGTCCATCTGAAAATGTAATAATGTTGGGTAACAGCACTGTGAATAGATCACAAAATAGTCTTAGAATTAGTGATGGTAAAACTTAAACTAGTTGCTTATGAACTTCTGGTTTTCTTCTGCCAGATTTTTAGTAAAAGGAGGTGCCCAATAGCAAAGGACAGGTGTTATAGATTTATGTATTTTATTATAGGTTTAAACACAAAGAGTAGCGGGGCATTGCTGCTAAAGATTAGGTTTGTAATATAATGATATTAAAGAAGGTAGAAAGGCCTTGTATATTAAAAAATCCTTTCTGAAAATAGGGCAAGGTCTTCTCAAGAGCAAAATAATTCACAAATTGTCATGAAATCTCTGAAGTACAAATGAGGCAACAGATCGTATTAATCAACACTGAATGCCTATCAGTATATCAAAGAGAAGCCAAATTGACAGTGCACTGGGTGCATTGGCTGAGAATAATAAAACCCAGATGATTTCACAGCTCAGTTATTATAAGAGATCATGCATTGCTAATTCTCAGTTAGAAAAGAAGAAAGAAGTAGAGTTAAAGCAATTAATAGAAGCTGTGTCAAACTGGCAAAACAAATTAAATCAGAAGACTCTGATACTAACAATACAAGTCACATGTAATTAATAATCTAGTTTACTAATATCAGTAAAAAAGACAGTAAGCTAAATATGGCCCATATGGGGTTTAACATTAATTAGAAAGCTTCAGATCTGATGCAGCTGTGGTATAATCCTTAAAACCTCTTGGCCTATTAACTTCTATTAAGAAATGTTACGTTAGAGCCCGTTCTAAAACCTTTGGAAATTAATAGAAAGTCTCCCATAGGAATGGTGAATTTAGGACTACATATCTGCTGCATTTTCTCTTTTGAACTTACCTACCTGTCAGAACCCAACAGTTTTACTACATCAACTTGAATCCAAGATGAGGTCTTTTCCCCTCATTCAACATAGAGAAAAAGGCTCCTTGCCTTGGATTCAAGTACAAAGGTAGGGTGGCAGGCAGCTGCTACAGCTTCAGCTCTGCCTGTGGCTCAGGGTCAGGGTTGGAGTCAGAGCAGCAGCCATTGCCCCTCTGCAGACTCTGCACTGTTACTTCCACTCCCTCACCTGGTCTTCACATGGCCTCTATCCATCCACCTGCTCCTTGTGCTGCCTCTGCCTCCACCCCTGCATATCCCCACCACTGCTATCACTAACTCTGTCACCGCTGTGGCTCCGGGCATGGAGCACATTGCAGTTTCAGCTTCCACCCAGTCAGGCAGCAGCAATTGCAGCAGCAGCAGCTCTCACCCTGGCTCTGACTGACCCTGGGGCCAGGGCCGGAGCTGCTACCATCTAGCCAGGTGAGTGCAGCAGCAACTGAAGGTAAGCAGTAGAAAGGGGGAGCAATAGGGGAGAGAGGTGGCAAGGAGGAGACATTGGGGGGCAAAAATACTACAGAAGGGGCACATGCAGGAGGACTCGGACATGGTGGGCAGATGACAAGGGCAAGTAGCAGGGGAGGGAAGTGGTAGTAGGGTAGATGCTGGAGGATGCAGGCACAGGGGGAAGGGAACATGTGCCAGGGAGTGCAGGCAGTAAGGGGCATGGTGCAGAGGGGCAAGAGGCAGGGGTCACATTGCTTGACTCCCCTGCCACCTGCCCTTCCCCACTGTTTTCCCTCCTGCTGCTGCCTGCAAAAAAAAAGTTGGGGTTAGGAGGGATGAATCTGGGGTAACCCTTCAGTAATTAGATTCTGTACATGAAAAATTATAACAAATTTATAACTTCTCCATGTACACAGTATAATCATTGAAGGGTCATCTTTGATTCAGTTTGAAGTCATCTTGGATTCAGTTAAATATGGTAAATGGGACTGCACAGGGACTTCCATGAAATAGTTTAATTGAGTTATTAAGTGGGAAAAACAGAGACTACCTAGCAACCTGGGGAGTCAGAGTTTTGAAATTCTACTACTCAAACATCAGTTACTATCTTCAACTTACATTTTACAGATTTATTTTCTTCCTGGAGATGAGTATCTATTGCTTTGGATCAGCAGGAGCTTCCTATTGAAAACCAGGCCTCAGCTGTGGTTTAGCTTTTCTTGTGCCTGCTGCTAATGCAACAAACTCAGCCATTGCTAGCATGCAAGGGACTGAACCAGGGACTTCCAAGGTGAAAGTCTGAGTGAAAGCCATCTACCTGGGGCTGGAGTTGATGTTCTGTCTAGGGATTAGGCTTACATCAGCGCTTGTGATACACATTCACCAGTGGGTTACACTGGCACGTGGCAGCACCTAGCTTTAAATAAGGACCGTCCAACTTCTGAATGAGTGCAGGAGGTAGAAGCAGGAGGACAGAAGGGGAGCTTGGAGGTCATGGATGCCTTAGGAAGAGATGTGTCAACAGTGGCAAGAGCAGACCTGTGGTGCAGAAGTGCAGGGAGCTGAGGGGATAAAGATACCAGGAGCCCCCCACCATGAGCTAACCACTTGCAGGTTAACCATTGGACAGCCCTGATTTAAATGATAAATCCCTGGTAAAACAATGACTTTTGTTCAATGCTATTATGTAAATGAAAATAGAATAGTCACTTAAAGACAGGGTCACAATCCTCCTGACAGCCTCTGGTGGATATGTCACACCTGCTTACATGTTTCTATTAATAAGATATTATCCTAAGTCTTAGTGGCAGTTACAGGAAACATCTGCTTCTCACACCTTCTGTGCTTATGGTAGTTGGCCACAAGAATATCTGTTTATGTATGTGACTATAGAAAATTTGTAGGTAGTGCAGTCACTGAAAGGCTTTGGCTGTTCATGATTATAGTCTTGCCATAAATAAAGTTAAGAGTATGAGCAAATTTTCCCCTCACCACTTGCTGTAATCTGTTCAGCGAAATGAAAACACAGAATGGCTAGAGCCCTCTCATGCTGATATAAATGAGGTTCTTGGTATTATTTCCATACGCTCCTCTAAAATGATGCTATAAATAGCGGTTAGCACAGCCTTACATGGTCAAGTCTTGACAAAGGTCTTGATGGTGCCAAAATGTCCTGTTTCTTGTGTTTGCCAGAAGTTTTTAATAAATCTATATCCATGTTATAATAGTGTGTAGCCATTATCTCAGCCAGTGTTATCTGTAGAGATTTTGTTATTGTTCATCTGACTTTCCCCTTTTGACAGTATACAAGGAGTAAGACCATTTATTCTCTGGAGCCACCCACAAAATAAAATGATGCTGATTGACCAGGTTTCCTTCAGAGCATATTTCATATTGGTTTAAGACTATAATTCCAGAAGACTATATTACAAAATTTCTGGTCATGATCACCAATTCCTTCCTATGTAGTGGCAAAAATGCAACAGGAGGAAATAAAATGCCCCTGCTTCCCATACTGTGGACTGGTGGTTAGAGCAGAAATGTAAGTTTGCAATTCCTCAGGCAGAGGAGTGAACTAAACATGGGTTTTTCAGTTCCTGGGCAATTGTTGCAACTGCTTGTCCGTTGTATAAAAAGGGTGCCTTTCCTCTTCTGGGGTTTTAAAACTCTAAGTAGCTGCTGCCTTCTTGTTAAAGTGGATTAAATGTCCCCTGAAAATGCCTATCAAACTGATCCCCTTGGGTACTAGGTAATTTCTGAATCCTGATAAGCTTAAACCCAAGCAATGAACTGGAAGCAGGGTGCAAGAGGAAAAAAAAATAAAAAAGCTCAGGCTCTTCTTTGCTTTTTTTCTTTTTTTTCCCCTCAGTTGTGCCTGCTTGCATGAGCTGCTACCGGATCACAGCTGCTGAGCTGCATGGGGCACAGTCTTTCCTCCATGGTGGCAGCACCCCTGGGACTGTCCAGATGGGGTGCTAGCAGGCGGGTGACACCTGGGGGGCACCACCACCACAAAGGGAAGGACCAGGGTTCCCCGCAGGTCAGGAACTACTCAGCCCGCTGGCAGCTTGTCCTGCCCCTCTCCCCGCCTGCCCCCCCGCTGGGGGAGTGACAGGTAGGCTCTGAGGGGGAAAGAAAGGATCGGGTCCCTCACTGCTTCTTTTTTTTTCTGATGGAGGATGCCGGAGGGGGGAGGAGGAAGCAGGTGAGCTGATGGGGGACACACTGTGACATCACGTGATGTCATGGGCGTCCCTAAATTGAAACGGTGGGTTTTAAAATGACAATTAAAAATCCACCATTTCAATTTGGGGAGAACTAAATCACTGTCACTGTATGCAAGCACCCTGAAACACTAGGCACCTGTGGAAGGCTAGAGTAAAAATGCAGGCACCTGTGGAGTTTAGGCACCTCTGTGGCTAGGTAGCAACTTAGCAATGTTTTTCATAGTTTCATAGTTGGGCGGGTCGGAAGGGACCTGAGCAGATCATCAAGTCCAACCCCCTGCCATTGGCAGGAAAGAGTACTGGGGTCAAATGACCCTGGCTAGGTGATTATCTAGCCTCCTTTTGGAGATCCCCAGGGTAGGAGCGAGCACCGCTTCCCTTGGAAATTGGTTCCAGATCCTAGCCACCCTGACTGTGATGTAGCACCTCCTGATGTCTAGTCTGAACCTACTGTCAATCAGCTTGTGGCCATTATTCCTAGTTACTCTGGGTAGTGCTCAGGGAAACAGGGCTTCTCCCATTCCCCACTGGTCCCCACTTGTAAGTTTATAGACGGCCACCAGATCCCCCCTCAGCCTTCTCTTGTAGAGGCTGAACAGGTTCAGGTCCCGTAGCCTCTCCT
Organism: Crocodylus porosus; assembly: GCF_001723895.1. Taxonomy (NCBI): domain Eukaryota; kingdom Metazoa; phylum Chordata; order Crocodylia; family Crocodylidae; genus Crocodylus; species Crocodylus porosus. The sequence goes on from NW_017728948.1 coordinate 19,258,194, forward strand.
CTTAGGGCCTGCCCTGCTGCTCCCTGATCATATGAGTGGCCTCCTCTGGACCCTCTCCATGTTGTCCACATCCCTCCTGTAGTGCAGCACCCAGAACTCAATGAAGTACTCCAACTGTGGCCTGACCAATGTCGCATGGAGGGGAAGGAGGATCACCTCCTTGGACCTACTTGTGATGCATCTGTGGATGCATGACAAGGTGTGGTTAGCCTTACTGTCCATGTCCTCACATTGGCGGGCCATGTTCATCTTGGAATCAATAATGACTCCAAGATCCTTTTCTGCCTCTATGCTGACAAGAAGGGAGATCCCCAGCCTGTAGGCATGCTGCTGGTTCTTCCTTCCCAGATGCAGTACCCTCTTCTTATCAGTATTGAATCCCATCCTATTCTCATCTGCCCACCCCTGTAACCTGTCCAGATATAGTTGTGGCCTGTCCCTCTCTTCTAGCATGCCTATCTCTCCTCACATCTTAGTGTCATCTGCGAATTTGAACAAGGTGCTTTTCAACCCCTTGTCCAAGTTGCTGAAGAAGATGTTAAACAGTGTGGGCCCAAAGACCAAGCCCTGGGGGACCCCACTACCCACGTCCCTCCAGGTCAAAAATGACCCGTCCACTACCACTCTCTG
>NW_017728948.1:19258923-19264071 GCF_001723895.1 Crocodylus porosus
TGATGTCATGGGCGTCCCTAAATTGAAACGGTGGGTTTTAAAATGACAATTAAAAATCCACCATTTCAATTTGGGGAGAACTAAATCACTGTCACTGTATGCAAGCACCCTGAAACACTAGGCACCTGTGGAAGGCTAGAGTAAAAATGCAGGCACCTGTGGAGTTTAGGCACCTCTGTGGCTAGGTAGCAACTTAGCAATGTTTTTCATAGTTTCATAGTTGGGCGGGTCGGAAGGGACCTGAGCAGATCATCAAGTCCAACCCCCTGCCATTGGCAGGAAAGAGTACTGGGGTCAAATGACCCTGGCTAGGTGATTATCTAGCCTCCTTTTGGAGATCCCCAGGGTAGGAGCGAGCACCGCTTCCCTTGGAAATTGGTTCCAGATCCTAGCCACCCTGACTGTGATGTAGCACCTCCTGATGTCTAGTCTGAACCTACTGTCAATCAGCTTGTGGCCATTATTCCTAGTTACTCTGGGTAGTGCTCAGGGAAACAGGGCTTCTCCCATTCCCCACTGGTCCCCACTTGTAAGTTTATAGACGGCCACCAGATCCCCCCTCAGCCTTCTCTTGTAGAGGCTGAACAGGTTCAGGTCCCGTAGCCTCTCCTCTTAGGGCCTGCCCTGCTGCTCCCTGATCATATGAGTGGCCTCCTCTGGACCCTCTCCATGTTGTCCACATCCCTCCTGTAGTGCAGCACCCAGAACTCAATGAAGTACTCCAACTGTGGCCTGACCAATGTCGCATGGAGGGGAAGGAGGATCACCTCCTTGGACCTACTTGTGATGCATCTGTGGATGCATGACAAGGTGTGGTTAGCCTTACTGTCCATGTCCTCACATTGGCGGGCCATGTTCATCTTGGAATCAATAATGACTCCAAGATCCTTTTCTGCCTCTATGCTGACAAGAAGGGAGATCCCCAGCCTGTAGGCATGCTGCTGGTTCTTCCTTCCCAGATGCAGTACCCTCTTCTTATCAGTATTGAATCCCATCCTATTCTCATCTGCCCACCCCTGTAACCTGTCCAGATATAGTTGTGGCCTGTCCCTCTCTTCTAGCATGCCTATCTCTCCTCACATCTTAGTGTCATCTGCGAATTTGAACAAGGTGCTTTTCAACCCCTTGTCCAAGTTGCTGAAGAAGATGTTAAACAGTGTGGGCCCAAAGACCAAGCCCTGGGGGACCCCACTACCCACGTCCCTCCAGGTCAAAAATGACCCGTCCACTACCACTCTCTGCGTGCGGCCCTCCAGCCAATTTGTGACCCATCTGACTGTGTAGGTATCAACGCCACAGTCACCTAATTTTTTAATGAGAAAGGGGCAGGAGACAGTGTAGAAGGGCTTCCTGAAATCCAGAAAGACTACGTCCACTGTGACGCCTGCGTCTAAGGATTTTGTGACCTGGTCGTAAAAGGCAACCAGGTTGGTCTGACCAGAACCCATGTTGCCCCTAATGAACCCATGTTGGTTGCCCCTAAGCATAATCTCCCCTGCTGGTCCCTTACATATGTGTTCCGGGATAATTTTCTCAAAGAGCTTCCCTAGAACCAAGGTAAGACTAACGGGCCAGTAGTTACCTGGGTCCTCCTTCCTCCCTTTTTTGAAAACAGGGACCACATTGGCCCTTTTCCAGTCCTCTGGCACCTGGCCAGAGTATACTATGAGTGCTCATAAAACTGCCAGGGGTCCCGCAATGACCTCTTCCAATTCCCTCAGCACCCTGGGATGAAGATCATCTGGACCTGCTGACTTGAACATGTCCAGCCCCACCAGAAGTTCCTTCTCACTGACCCTAGGCCTGGCGGTGCCTCTGAGTCCCTAATGGGGAATCCTGGTGGGAGGGATATCCTGGTCCCTGCTCAAAAAAATGGAGGCAAAGCATTTGTTAAAGAGGTCAATTTTATCATCTGGTGCAACCACCAGATTAGCAAGCATGTCCTGCAGGGGCCCTACATTACCCGGTGCTTTCTTTTTACTCCCTACGTATTTAAAAAAGGACTTCTTGTTATCTTTGATCCTGGTCAGTAGTCCTAGTTCTGTCTCTGCCTTAGCCTTCCTAACAGCCCCCGTACAGTCCTGAGCAATGGAGGTATAATCCTCCTTGGTGATGGCCCCTCATTTCTTTTTAGCTTTCAGACATTCCTGAATGCCTTTGGTGAGCCATAGGGACTGTCACCCTTTGGGCTCAGAGGATCGTCTCCTTAGGGAACAACCACATGTCTTGGACTCCCAACTCCCCTACCCTCTGGGACCTCTGTGCCTCCCTGACTAATCTCCTTAACTCATTGAAATCGGCTCTCCTGAAGTCAAAGGCTGCTGCCTTGCTGCAGGCCTTTGACGCCCTGTGCTGGATGGTGAATTCCAGTAGGCACTAATCGCTATCGCCCAGGTGGTTGAGCACCCACAGTCCCCTCACCAGATGTGGCCAGGACCAGGTCCAGCAAGGCATTTCCCCTGATGAGACTTTGTACCTCCTGGGTTAGGTTGTGGTCCTGTATCTTGGCTAGGAACTCATTTTCAGGAGTGACATTTTGAGCTAAATTATAGTTAGTTTGTTTAAATTCTTTTTTTTTTTTTTGGATCTGGCCCTTAGAATTCTGTTGTATATTTAAAGAGCACTGGGTCTGACCTGAATTAAAAGACATTCTCCTATGCAGAAGCAATAAAGAAGAAAGCCAGAAGCATGGAAATTAAAATCAACCTCCCACAAAACTTGTTTTCCAGATATGACAGGGAAGCCAGTTCTGTCCTGCTCTTTCTGTAGTGCATCACTTCACATATAGGGAGTAGAGAGCTCATGCTATCTTCTGCACATTGCTAGGCATCTTGGGATTTCTTCAAACCATTTTCAGGGTGGGGCTGGTGGAGGGTGTGTAAAGACTGAAAGAGTGACGTGGACAGGACATGATTTTTTGTCCCTACTAACTACTTTCCTCTGTGGTGTGTTTAGGAAGCCTGGGTATTTTTATGAGATGGTAGATATCATCATTGTGCTTTTTTATCAGTAATGAGGGAGTCTAAGAGGAGATTTGAGGAGAGGAAAGGAGCTATTCCCATACTTTTGACAACCCTTTACTTGAAATCCTGATTCCTAATCATATGAATAGCTTCAGCCTGCATTCTCTGCCCGTTGGGGAAATGCATCAAATCACAAACCCCAAGTCATCTGGAGTTGTTCCAGATGCATATTTATCATTTGTTACTAGCTAAGGGATGACGATGTACCCCATATTATGCAAAGCACAAATTAAGTCAGATGATAATTCAGTCTAAAAAATGAAATGAGAAGACAGGCTACAGTGGAATGCATAAAGGATATTTTTCCCAAATGGTTTTAAGAAGAGATTCATTAGATTCAGTTGTGCCTTAGCAATGCAAAGGCCTTATAATAGGTATTTCTGACAATGTTCTGGTATGTTTAGAACAGAAAGCTAAGGCTGAACAACTGGAATCTTATATTTTGAGATCAGATGGATCTTTACTTAGGGATAACATTTTAGTTCAAACACAGTAACGTGAAGGTTCTAAATCTGCCATAATTGGTCATGTTAACTTCTACACTGCCATAAATGGATTTGCAAAAGGCAAGCTAAATTGGAAGGAAAACTAATCTCACTGGAGAAGAATTAAATATAGTCCAAAGATGTTAGCCAGAATATAATTGTTTTGAATGAATTTTAATACATGTTTTTACTCAAGGTCCAGTCCTTTTAAAAACTACAAGCAGAAACAATTTCTCTTTTCTGTCATGCTACTAAGTTAAGTGCATGTGACACATGAGCAATTGTTTTCTGTTAATATATTAAAGAATGCTTTTGTCAGTCTCTTGGTAGGTACAGTTTATGTAACTAATACTGGGGATATCATCTTTGCTCTAGTAATCAGGACATTGAAACAACCAAAGAAGAGACAGAACCCAAAGCATCTACCAGTAGTTCTGATTTTATATTGGTTCTACAATGTTTGTTTATTTCTTCAGGCTCAGGGAGACCTACAATAAAAGACAAAGCAACTCACAAGATATGAAACAACAGACAAGCCCATCCCCATGACTCTGGAAATGTAAAACTTTATCATGCCCAGCCACTCCTGCTGTCTTACCTGTCACCCAGACAATCTAAGCATCCAGCCCATCCCAACCATGCTTTCCAACTTGCCAAATCCCCATTCGCTTCTAGGGATAGAAAACTTCTTACCCTCTTTTCCACAGAATGCCCACCCACACCCGCTTCCCTCTCTCCCTCCCAGTCCTGTAATTCCTGGTTCCAGAATGTGGTTGTGGCTTTCTCCCAAACTCCACACCCCCTCCCATACAGTGAACACAGCATTCAATTCATAAGATCACAAATGGGAAAATAAGAAAGACCTTCCTTTCCTGCCTCCGTCACAGCAAAAGGACACCTGTTGAAATTAATATTCAAAATTTCATTTTGATTAGCATTTCAATAACGTATTTAATATACATTCATAAAAATGAGCCCATTTCAAGCATTCTAAAGTGAAAACATCTTTATCATTTCAAACATTTTTCCAAACTAAGTTTGATTATCTGACAAATTCATTATTTGAAATTGACCTCCGGGTAATGATATACCATGAGACTGATTCATTACCTATGCATTTAAGTCCTCTAAGTGTCATACAGACAGAGTGATTTAATTCAGAAGTCATTAGGTCTGTGCAAAGTGCCTAGTATTTTCTCTGGATTCAGCTGATTTGGGGGGACCGTGATTCGGTTCGGTGATTCAAGTCGCTGTCCTGAATCGATTTGGCCAAATCTGATCCAGAGATTTGGCCGCCACCAAATTGGCCAAATCTCCAATTTGAACAGGCTGCATCCCCCACCCACTCTCCCAGCCCCATCAATGGCTGCCCTGCCTGGCCTTAGCATCCCAACACTTAAAGGAAGAAAAAAGCCCCACACTCAACGGCTGCTGCCAGGCAGGGTGGGGGGAGGCAATCCCCACTGCCCCCCACTGCTCCATGCTTTTTGGGGGGGCTCTCCCACAAGGCCCCAGAAGCCCCAACTGCTGCTGCATCTGGTGAGTGTGGGGCTTTTTTTTTTTTTAAAGAGCTGGGACACTGGGGCAGGGCAGGGCAGCCATTGATGGGGCTGGGAGAATGGGAAGGAGTCAGGGGGCAC
>NW_017728948.1:19264171-19290503 GCF_001723895.1 Crocodylus porosus
GGGGGGGCTGGGACAGCAGGCAGTGGTCCAGGGGATCAGGTGGGGGCTGGGGGAAGAGGCAGGGGATGGGGCCTGGCAGGGGTCCTCCCATGGTCCCCACCCCCTACTTCCTGGCATGGAGCCTGGGTCCAGCTCCCTACAGAGGCAAGCAGGACTACCCAAATCTCCAAATCTTCTTCAAATCTTTTCCGAATCAATTCAGAGGCTTCAAATCAATTCATACCTTTTTATTGGTCTCCCTGTTCAATTCAGATTTGGAGATTCAGCTGATGAATTGGGCCAAATCTCCTCCCAATCAAATCAGTAACTGAAACTTCACACGGCCCTGTAAGCCATACCTTTTCACCATTCTGTTTCAATCCTCTGATTTATGAATCCTCAGATTTTGTTCCCAGCATAACAAGCAGCAGATTACCAAATTGGATAGTCACCAACTATCAACAGGAATGTGTTCAGAAATGTATATAGGGAATAGTTTTAATGCATTAGGTAGCCTGTCCTTCAGCATCAAGCCTACTAGAGACAATAAGGCATTGAATTGTGAGTCAGCAGATGTGAACTTCTGTTTCTGGCTTTGTCATTGTTTTCCTTTCCAGATGGTAAATTTTGTACCATTGTACACCCAGATTGTAAATTTTTTGTCTATTATTATGTGTTTGTATTACAGTGCCTAGCACAATGGAGCTTCTATACGCTACTAAATTATAAATAATTAAAAATACGATTCAGATTGTAGAAAGAAAGAGTGATTGAAAATTTCTTAGAAATATTTTTCCTCTTCTGAACATAGTCAATTTATTTGCATAATATCTCCCTCTTGAAATTATTTGGCAGGGTACATTAGGGGAAAAAAGTGCGTGAATGGAAAAATAGGGGTTAGAAAGAGCTGCTTTATTTGATCACCTACTGTAAATAGTGAGGCACAAAAATACTGCTTTACTATCATCTCTAATGTTTCTTCTGAAATGTCTAGAAACAGAAAGTTTGGAAGCTTTCTTACATCTTGGGGACTAAAAGAAAACAGAATAAAAACTGCCTTATTTTTCTCCTTCATTTGCCAATTGGCAAGAAAGAGTTGCCAGTATTGACATGGTTGTCTGATGAGTTAATATTATACAATATGTGCATATAACTTACCACATATTAAAGTCACTTGCTGCTGTTAATTCATTGAGCCAATACTATAAATGCACAAAAAGAATAAAAATATGCTAACGCATAATCTGTCTTGTAAATGATTTATGAGGTGACTGACAGATAACTCTAAGTCAGCCACTTTTAGTGCACTTAAAACTGCCAGCAGTTTTTCACAACACAAACTCTTCCAAATAGTGAGCTTTCCAAATAACTCCCAGACAGTTTTCAGGCTCTCTGGAACAACGGTACTATTAACATGTTCAGCCACTTGTGTGGATCCCCTCTTGTTCAAATGTTGAGTTGTTTTGCAGGTAGATCCTTACCAGTATTAGAACAACGTTTCACCCTGAAAACACTTTCCAGAGGATGTAGAACGAATCATCCCAAAGATTTTAAGAACAGGCCATTAAATAGTTGATTTGGATTTTGCATGTGTTCAACTAATGTTTATGTATCTAAAAATTAATGAGAACCCTATGGATTTGTTATCTGAACAACAGGTCAGATTTCACAAACTAGATTTGCTGTATTTAAACCTGAATTAGGACCTTAGGTTTGGGAAATAATCACAGTCAATGGGACACTTTCCAATTGATTTTAGTGGGGTTTAGATCAGGCTCTGAACATTTCAGATGAAAAATAATCATGGTGCATGTGGAGTTATTGATGTCTTAGTTGCTTCCATCAAGGCTGAATGTGTACTTGTCTCTAGTGTGAAAAAGTATTTCTGAGCTTTCATAATGTTTGATAGTTGTGGTTAACACTATGTAAGATGTTTGTCTGATAAATATGTATAGATAGTGTAATTCTAACAAATTAATGGAAAACAATAAATTCCTACTTCTAAAGTATTAGAGTTTTCAAACTGGTATTTTAGGAATTGGAAAAAAATTCCTGACTCTAATTAATGGCGTGTAAAATACTGGGTGTGGCTTTTAAGCCAGGAAAACAAAAGCAGTGAGAGAATGGAAAGCAACTTGTTCAGCTGAAAATCAGCACAAAATCAAAATGTCAACTTGAAGATGTTCCAGATTACACGCTACACTATTTAAGGACCACATGCTGGGCAATTAGGCATACTGCCATTTTACTCCAGAAGCACTTAGATCAAATCATCTATGTTTTTATGATGTCGCATTATAGCTGGAGAACACCTCTAAACAGGAGGCAAGACAATTTGCAGATACCTATATACATGAAATCTACACAAAACTGCTGTTTCATTTTCTTCTCTGGGAATGATGTGATGGAACATACAAACTCGGTATGTTTGCAGGAGGATACAGTAATAGCTCCTGCCCCATGGGGTGGGGGCAGGTTTGAACCTAGGAGCACATCCCCACACGCAGGAATTAGCAGTGTGTGCAGTGTGCAGCGCCTCAGATGGCTCTGTGGTGCTGTATACCACAAATTCCTGCTCGTCTGGATGCACCCTAACACCCCTGGTTTCCCAGGGCAGAAGCCAGTCTACTGACTGATCTTCCCTCTGCTGTATATTTTTTCCTCTAGACCTCACCTGTCTTCCCCTCCTGGCTGCCCAGGGCTCCAGCTTCAGTAAAAGGGCCAAATAGTTCTCTGGATTAATGGATAAACAACAGTGGGATGGTTTCTGCCCTATTCAGGGTCAGCTACCAGAGCTCTCTTCCTGTACAGCAGCATCCATCTCACTGAGTCACCTTTTCTCTGGTTTGTCTGCTGCCCTATGGTCAGGTTCAAAGGGAAAAAAGGCTGGAGTATACTCTGAGGAATTTCTTGCCTGTGGGCTTGTGGTTACAGTATATAGCTGGAAAGCAAAATGTGCAGATTCAAACCCCTTCTGTGTAAGGAATGGTTAGGCCAGGTTTCTTGCTTTCTGGGCAAGTACCCTAACCACTACACTATTAGAAGCTCTACGTTAGTCTTAACCTGCTTTTAATGGTTTTTATGTAGCTAAAGTTTCAGGACTTAAGTGGCATTACATGTTTGCCTGGGTTATTTTGGTCTGTCCAGACACCTCCACAGCCAGATAGTGGCCTACTGAGCATGCAAAGAAGGGAAGCACAGGGTGACCATAAACCCCTTATTGTGTATAAGTGCCACATAACCACATGAAGGATGTAGCACATAGGATTTAGAACAGAAACATGTTGGATTTAACCCTAGAGCTCTTCATAGTATTCCAGCAGTGGTCACACCACTGCCAAATTTAGAAATAATTCAACTAGGGTGGTCATCATAGAGGACAGTCCGGTTGTCCTCTATCGATGTGTAACCCAATGCCTTTATGTCTTCTATTTTTCTCTTGAAGAATAATTTTTTTTCTCTTGAAGAGAAAAATAGAGGACATAAAGGCATCAGGTTTCACGCCAATAAAGGACAGAGGACAGAGTAGCAGAAAACCAGAATGTCCTCTATGATGGCCACCCTAAATTCAACCTATTCTAAATTTGAGGATCCTTTTTGCCCTTTCAGCTGTTGCACTGGGAGTCAAGTTTATCTGGCTATACACCATGACCACCAGCTCTTTTTCAGTCAGTTCTTCCCAAAGTAGTCCTCCTCCACAGTCCCCAGGGTCTAAAATGCTAGGTGTCAGCTTATTTGGGCTGGTGGCATTTCAGCTCAGGTTAGACATGCCTATCTCCTGCTGTCCATCTTCTCCTGCTTTACATCAGGATACCTGAATCCACACTGATGCTCTTGGTTTGTGTCTAAGATTAGAATTTGTGAGGCCACATACCAAGTTTCCTAGTACTAAAGAAAATGGAGGTTTTCTAGGAAGTAGTTTTCTGTAGCTTTATGGGGTAACTTGTCTTTCTTTCACAGCTTTAAGGGTGGCCATCACTGGCATGTGGCTGCTCTGGTTCAGGCCTGTAACGGGGGGGGGGGGGGGGGGCTGGCCTGTTAAGGAGGAACAGTCAGTCCTGTTAAGAGAGCTCAGCTGTGGGCATTTGCATTGGCAACACATAGGGGGTGCACGCGGGTACACCTGCATCCCCTGAGATTGGTGGTGCACCCCCTGCAAAAAGCACTGCTGACACTGTTGGCGGTGCCTGCAGATGGTTGCCGCTTGCAACCTTCCCCAACAGCGCTGCGACCACCTGCGGGAGCTCACCATGCCCCCCCAGCCTCTGTGGGCACATGGTATTCATGGGCATTTGGCTTAGAATGGAGTCTCTTTAAAAGCTCCCATAAGAGAAAGCAAATGGAAGGAAGAAATAAGTTGTAAAGGGTACAACTTACTGCAAGGATAAACCAGGTAGCTTTGTTTGGGATCAGGGCAGAAAATGCCTCTTTTCCCTTCGTTCCCTCCTAGTGGCTACAAGATTGAGGGTTTTGTTTAATTTGTTTACTGAACTTTGGAAAGCTAACTGAATATAGCTCATCAGGGAGCAAATTTCCCTGCATAAGCCAGAAGGATAAACTACCTGCTTACAAAGTATTCTTCCTTCCTATACCTGTTTCAGTATGAGTGCATCTTTCTACTAGTTACCTCACCTGTATACAGTATTCCAGGTGAGGTCTCACAAGTACCATACACAGTAGACTAACTCTTTCTTGTTTCTACTGATATTTGTAGTACTGGATTTGCCTTTTTCTTGGTGTGATCAGTGATAGCTCAGTCATCTTGTAATCATCTAAGAAATCCAAGTCCTTCTCCTCTACACTCCTTTCCAACTGAACTCTTGTTCAGTTTTTTGTTGTTTGAGCCTATCTGCAAGACTTCAAATGTTATACTACTGAATTCTAGTCCATATCTATTATTCTACTCCTCAGTCATCCAGGTATTTCTGGATTGCAATTATGTATTATCAGCGTAACCGTATTTGTGCTCAGGACACTAATGGAAGTATTAAACAGAATGGGTCCCAGTAATAATGGTTAAGTAGCTCTACTGGTAACCTCTCTCTAGCCTGCTGCTTCCCCTTTAAAACTGTTTCTTGTCCCTGTTCATCAGTCTCTTACTTTAGAATCTGTATATTAATCCCGGTCTTCTCCAGGTTCTGTAGTAATTGCCCATGTGGCTCCAAATCATTTGCTACATTAGTGTCTAAATAGATGAGATCAATTTATTGGCTAGACAAAAGAAACACAACCAGCCCACTAAAGAAATTTGTGCAGCCTCATCTGATAATATACTGTAAAATTCAGTTGCATTTTTGTATTCCATTTATCTCCATGTCTTTAATTATTATCTTCTTAAAATTGTTTTAAAGTCTTGCATATTTTTGAGATTAGACTACCAAGCCTGTAATTGCCCAAATTGCATTTTCCCCTCCTTAAAGATAGACATGGATGTCTCTCTTCTTCAGTCAAGTGGTACCATTCCCAACTTAATCAGTTTATTTAAAATATTTTCTACCGAACATGTAAGTTTGTATGTCAATTCTTTCGTGTGTCAGAATCCTTGGATGGAGATTATCCTTTTTCTCTGAGTTGGAAACATTAAGATCTCTGAGTTCTGCTTCCATTTTAGTTGTAATTTCTGTTTTCTTGCTCTCAGTCCCATTATTCATCTTGCTTTTGCCTCTGTGTTCAACTTCATCTGTGCTGAAAACTGAGATTAAATATTCATTTAGACTTTGAGCCATAGTTAGATTAACTTTAATCTCTCCCATAGGGGCCCATTTGTTCTCTATTTATATAGATAAAGAACCTTTTGTTGTTTGTTTTAATATCCTTGGCAAGCTTTCTGCACTTCTCACTTTATCCCTACGCTTCTTGACATAGATTTCTTTGCTGTTCAGTCATCTTTTTCCATTCCTTATAGGTTCTCTGCTTATTCCTAATATCTTCCTTTGGATAGATATTCATATAGTTTGTCTGGAGCTGCTGCCTCAATTTGTATTCCCTTGCTTGGCATACAGATTCCTAACGCTTTTAGCACTTGCAAATTGATATTCCAGGTTTCTTCCATATCTAAGTCCCTGAACTCCATTTGACTTCACCAGCTTGTTTCCTTTGATTTGTCAAAGTTTACCCATTAGAAATCAAGCACCCTAATTGCAGACCCACTTTTGTCTATGGATCCATTCAACTTAAAATGAATCAACTCATTATCATGAAATCTAAGGTTATTTTGTACCACTGACTTTTCTAAATATCCTCATTATTTACTAAAACTAAAATCACATCACCTTCTGGTAGCTGGATGAGTATTTGATGGTAAAGAAACTTTCAACTATCACATCCTGGAATATCCAAACTCTATTGCTTTTAGCAGCACTTGCTCTCCAGTAAACATACGGGGAATTAAAATCTCCCATGATAACACAATTCTTGCTAGTATTAGTCTCTTTCATCTCTCTCTGTCTAAAACCTAACCACAGGTATAAAGCAGAGGTCCAGTGCAACTACAGTAGAACCTCCTTTACCATCTTTCCCCAACATGATTTCCATTTAAACAGATTTTATTTGATTAATGTTATCCCTTCTCACCTCTTTGCAATATATCACCTCTCTAATACATGATGCTGCCTTACCACTTCTACCCTTATTTCTGTCTTTCACGTGTCATGCCTGCCTCCTTGTCATTTTCTTTGCTCTCTCTACAGGCCACAATGAAAAGTTTCTTTCCTCATTGAAACTAAAGTGTTTAGTTTCCCAGATATAAGATTCTCCAACAACTCTTTGCCTTCTCTGATTCTCCATCATGTCTGAATTTACTCCTCCATTAAAATAATTTAGTTTTCTATCTTAACTACTAATGTGCTCTTCACACACAGAAAATCCTTTTGGCTTTAGGCAAGCAGGAAAATATTGCACATCCAGACAAGTCACTGTTCTATTTCATCATTGATGATCATTGGAGAAAACACAGAACTATCCCTTGAAAGCAAAGCTTTCAACTTCTCTAGAAACTCCCCAGTTTGCCACTTGGATTTTATCTCCTGTTTATGGTTTCTCATTGCATTTAATCTAGTTTTTCCTTTATCCTATTATTGATGCCAGAGTAAGTCTCTACTTTGTTATATGACTAATTACTATGTGACAAATGCTTTTCCTGCACTATTATACCCACTGTCTCCTCTATTTCAAGTTACTCTCAAGACTCACTTTTACTGTGATGCTTACAAGAAATTATCCATCTAATCATAGCAGATATTTTGGAGTATGTGGGGAAGGAACATTTTTGTGTTTTTTACACAAATGAACAGGATTTGATTATACTTTCCTTGCCTCTTCAGAGCATGCACTTGTTAAGATTTATTCAATACCCTTCTGTATGTAGATGCTGCTTGGCATCCAGTGCTACCAGAATGCAAAGAATAAATAGCAACAGTTATGAATTAATGAGCCCTACAACATTCCTGAACTTGATTGACCCAAACATAAAGAACAAACAAATATGTTTAAATTTAATCAAGTTTAGTACACCGATTTCACTGAAACTGCTCTCGCACTGTTAAATTATCCATATTTTTTATGTTTTTTATTGAATAAAAGCCCAAACTTTCTTGTTTTGTATTTGCTTATGTCTCATTCCTGATCTTGCACATTAAGCAAAACTATGTCATACTTCTGGAACTCAAAGGGTTGATATTGTGTGCAATCCATTAAATAGTTGGATACACTCTGTCCATTCCTTTGCCTTCTGGCTTGTTAGGTTCATTATATTGTCAATCACTAGTTCCAAATGAGTGCATTTACCAAGGCCATTCAAAATTTAACATGGAAAATTAACACATTTACTTTAAAACATCATTGTAACAGACAGTAAACCTCTCTCCAGTTTTTAGAAACTTTTACATTAGCAACTGAAAACTATTATTCAAAATATTACTTCTATGGACAAAGGAATCCTGAGTGTAGCCCAAAATAAACTGGGAATATGTTGTACCTCATTGCTCCATTTGTTGATTCTCCATTCTGCAATTCTTATACAACATGGAAAATGAAAAAAGAAAAATCTTGATGTTTTATTTCCTTCCTTCCAATTCTGAAAGAAACTAAAACAAACCTCCTCTGTCCAGTACGTGGCACTATGGCTTTGTTGATGTTGGCACAAATAAAAGTTTGAATATATCAGTGGAAATGAACCAGGAACCTTTAGTTATAGCAAGAGAAACACTTTAACTACATATTATGAAACAACAAGGGTTTAATTTTGTTTTATTTTATGTATTTATTTATTTGCAGTGTTTTCCTACTGTATATAATTATAGTATTCCAAAAAAAGCTATTGTTGGCAGAGGACTCCCATTATAGAGTATCAACAACATTTATATCTATTACTACTACATATTTCGTTAAGATTAGAAAACATTATAAATGTGGTATTTTAGTGTGAGTGGTCTAATCAGCTGCACTGACCCTGCTGAATCAGCTGGAATAATGTAGGGCCATATTTTTAGCCATGTGCATGTAGTTGCATATTTATTATTTCTTTGCATCTCATTTATGTCTACATATATGCATGAATATTACTCTTTATGCCTTGCAAATATCCAGCCTGCACACTCATGTTTTGTGCTTAACAACATGCAAAGTTGAATTCTCATGGCTGTATAATTTTAAAAGTCTGAGTCCACGTTACCATCTTAAAACAGTGCATACTTCCATGATAGATGGAAAACCATGGGTTTCAGTATTCCCCACTCTTCAATGTAAAGCCAGCAGAAATACAAAAAAACTACAATTTGTTATAGAAGTCTGCCCCTATGGTTTGTGTGGAATTGAACATATGGGGCTTTTTTTTTTAAAGAAAAGAGGTAGTGTCTTGTATATTAATTTTTGTTGTCTTGGTGAGATGTGTTTCTGTTGCCTTATGTCCCCTTGCATTGCTTAGATAGGGCTTTTGTCAAAGAAGTATCAGAAGTATCGACACTCATTCAGGATACATCTTCATAACTACTACTTCACATTGTAGTAACACCAATGACTGTAAACCCTATCAAAGTTTTATATTTGTATCAGAGGCCTGCTCAAGCTTGTATGTTTAAAGCACTAACTTAATGTGGCTACTATCATATCTGGCCACCACTGACTTTCTAGCCTAAATGGTCATTTAAAGCTGGGTGCAGAATGGAGCTCAAATTTGTATCTCTTTGGATGAAACAGTGCAGCATCCTCACTGCCACTCAATTCCAGCTCAGAAAAAGGGAGTTTTTTCCTGACCTGGAATACAAAGTTTACAGAAATCTGTCTGGAGTTAGCATTATGGAAATTTTACATGATGACTATAGACTTCAATCTTTCATTTTAGGTTCCGATCATACACCACGAAGGCCAACAGAAAAAGGAAGGCTCATTAATCATATTAAGTTGAATGACATTTCCTTTAAAATACACGAAGTAAAGTCATGGTGTAAAATTATATGCCATTTTATAAGCAGTAGCAAGAAAGCCACAAATAAAGAATTGGCCAATGCAGTGCTAAGGTCTGCATTTTAATGGCAAATGGGACAAAAGTTGTAAGCATTGTGTTTTCTTTCATACTACACCCCCCTCCCCCCCCCCCCAAATAAGAGAGACTCAGCTCGCTTTTTGGGAATACAGAATGAAGGAAAACAAGGTGTAGTAACTAAATCACAAATTCTTCAGCAAAATCCTGGAAGAAAAGATAGCCAGATTAGTAGACCCATCAAGACCATTAAAAAGAAGAGTAGGTTATTAACACCTCTTAAGTGAAGAGCAATTTGCAGTATCCAAGTACATTCTAATGAGCATGAAGTTAGTTTTCCCTCAAAGTGCCTGAATAGAGATGACACTCCTGCTGTTCTGGAGACAAAAAAAAAATCATATTCTTCCCTTAAGAAATACACCGTAGTTTTTGGAAGGCTAATTTGATGGGGAATACGTGTGATATGTGAATAAGTAAGGCAGTTTTCTTTTTGGCATGTTTGCTTTATTCCATCATCAGCATAACTATACTATAATCATATTATTGAAGCTTGTTACATTTTGAGAGGAAAGTGTAATCAGCATAGCTATTTACAGCATTTTAGTAGGCTTTACTTTCACACAGCCTTCTTTTTCAATTTGCCCTGTCTTACTTATTGTGTCCCTTTCATCTTGCAGCTGCTGTTACAGCTGCTCGTCCAAATAAACTGTAGTTTCCATGCCATGTGACATTTGAGTCTGTGGGTGCTTATTCCAGCAATAGTAATGGAAATGGCATGGATCAGTGATAAATCTTAGAGCTTTGCTCTAATAATCCCTCGAAGCTCAGTAATCTGAGTGTAAAATATGTGCAACATATGCATGGAGAGATAGGTAGTAATGGATAAATTGCAGAGCAATGTGACACAATGCATTTATCGTTGTACTGATCCACACACCTCGTTCACTTTGCCCACTGAGCCTTCATCATTCTAACATTCCAAATCAGTGAGCAGTTCCTGGGACTTTAACAAGAAATCCCCTTGATCTTCCATGAAGATGTTTTCTAATTTTCCTTAAATGTGGTATTTCATAATTTCATCCTAATGTTTATACTTGTGCAAAGCCCAAGCTGAACAATATCTAATCCTGGGTATGTGTCACATTTTAAGTCATTCAGAGGCAGAAATGACATGTAAAATCATTTTGCCGTGGGATGTATAGTAGTTAAGTTTCTAACTGTGAAAAACTCGAAGATGTGGGTTTTAAAGTTAAGATATTTTACGTAAAAAGCTCCTGCTGTACATTTTAGAGGTTTTATCTACCCCTCAATAATTGGAGTAATACTGAATTTTTGTAGGTTGAAAGGTAAAAAAAATAAAATAAAAATAGGCACAATTAATGTATTTAAAACTTTTCTAAAATAGTGTAATGAGCTTGTTGCTTCACTATCTGACATAACGTGACCATGTTAGCAGTATCCTAGATTACTACATAGACAGAGAAACAGTTTATCCTGTCACTTTGTTACTTTACTTTGCATGTTAATTGTGGCAGGATTAGACATGTGGTCCAAGACAAGAGAAAATGAAGAGTATTTTTCCCTAATTGAAACTAGGGGCAGGTGTTTAATTATAGTGAAATATACTCAGCATCCAAAAGAACTACTCTTTTGAAAAGTATCTGGAGATTGTTAACCGCAGATGACCAGATGTGTTTTATATTGCAGATGAAAGACTGTTCCTCTAATAGCATAACGTATCCTGCCATTGCACTGGGATACTATTTCATTCATAGATTCATAGATGTTAGGGGCTGGAAGGGACCTCATGAGATCATCTGGTCCAGCCTTGCTGTGCTTGGGTAGGAAAGACTGCTGGGGGCAGATGAACCCAGCAAGGTGTGCATCAAGTCATTTTTTAAATATCTTCCAGGTAGGTAATTGTACCATCTCTGGCGGGAGTCTGGTCCAGACCCTGAGCACTCGAATCATGAAGAAGTTTCTCCTTATGTCCAATCTGATTTCATTGCCAGTTCCAAAGTCTGAATGTCACCTTACAAATCACTAGCACTATTTTCTCTGGCATATTTAAGGTCTCCTTGTCATCTCCTCCTCATCCTATCGATCTCCTAATTGAAGGTTGATGATGACATAGCCCAAAGCCAGAAGCTCTTTTGAGGTTTGGGTTTTTTTGTTTGTTTGTTTTTGTTGGGCTTTTTGTTTTTTATTCGTCTCCTTCCTTTTGTGCAAGTAGCAACGCAGGTGCTATTCCCAGCGACGAGGATGAGAGCACAGAACGCGATTTCACATAGACGGTTTTGTAGCTGTAAGTCACTGATATCCGTGGCTCCACTACAGCCATGTAATTAACTCCTGCGAGCTGCTCGGCTGTTCTCCTTGGTGACTGATTTCCTCACGAATCTGTTTTTCCCTCATAATGACTGAGTATACTTTGCGACTGCGTGGCTAGTATTTCTTGGAGCAACAAAGAGTGTATAGCTAGTTCTGCAATTCTTCTGATATTTTCATAGGTCAAAAAGCTTTTTAGCACATGTATGCTCCCACAGCGTTTTTTAAATAAGGGCAGTTGCTTCACCTGCCTTTTTTCATCCCCCATAGATAAAAGCTGAAATGAGAAAAAGTAAGCATTTTTTCCCCCCGATATGTCTTTATTGCTGTGGCAGCCTGAACTCTTACTACCGTGTCCAGAGGCACTTTCTCTTCCATCTGTTCTCAGCATGACTGACGTGCTAGTACAGCACTGAATAGCACAGACTACACACAGACACAAGGCCAGATTTCACAGGACGTGCAGCTGAGGGCTGCACTCCCATCAATCAGAACGGCGCTGGCAGCCAGTGCCTCTTTTGCAGTATCTGCACAAGTACAGGTGAGTTTTATTCTTTCTGCTTAGATTTATTTCCAGAGTGCACAACCTTTAAAGTTGTTCTGAAAGCAGAAACTTGTAGCCTCTCGCCTAGCCTGAGTATTGGAGAAGGACTTGCTAAAAGGAGCACAAAAAAGTGACCAAAATATCTTCCACTGTGGGAAATTGGAATGAGAACACAGCCCTGGATGATTCCCCCAAGTGCATTCAGTTAAATGAAGACAGTGGAAACCCAAATAAACAGACTACACAAAACAAAATACAAATGTTCCCACCCTTGTTTCCAACAGTCTTTCAAACTTCAAAGTTACCCAACTACATCAGCCTTCTAGGTGGGTCCCCTGAGACACTAGCACTCACGATACACACGTTCAGCATTGCTTTGGTTTGCTTCCTGCCTTGTCAGTGTCTCTCCAAACAATAATTTCTGGCCTGCTATGGACTGTCCAAAGGCAATCTCAACTCCTTTATGCTACATTCCCTTGTCTACGGGAAAGAGAAACTTAATCCATTCAATGCACAGGCATTATTCAGTTGCTTGAAATAATAGGTAGCATTACATCATAGACTCCTGCTAAGCCCAGAGAAGAAAGATTTCCCCTAGTCCTCTTTCCTCTGAAGTAAGTCAACCAACCTGAAGTAAGAAAAAAGTAGCAATAGAGATGGGATTACTAGCTAGTATGCAAGGTAGGTTAAAGAGCTTCGCTTCATGCGAGCCTAAAGAGCCTGAGATATTTCCAAAATCTAATGCAGAAGTTAAGCTTTACTAACTCCATGTATTGATTCTACATTGCGAGCCTCTGTATGGTTTAGCTGAATCCTTTCCCAGCTAATGTAAAGGCTTCTGCAGCTGTTTAAAGTTTTTTTCAAATCATCACAGCTCGACCTTTAACTATGACACACAGTGGCACTCCAACTGCAAAGTCAAGTCAGTATATAATAAGCATTATACTTCAGAGACAACAGTGTACCTTACTCTTTGCTAATGTTGCAGTACAGGCAAACCCTTAGGGCTCAAGCACTCATTTATTAATACCAAATTACATGCAAATATTGCATAGGATATGGCAATCGTCATTGGAACAGATTCTAGCCTTGTACTAAGTGCAGGTCAAGAAAGGCAAAGAGGGTGTTTGCATGTGGACACGTCTACTCGGCTCAGCGTCAGACTGTCTGCATCTACTGCCAGTAATAACAAGCAATTTACTTTCAAAAGCGGTCTTCTTTTCCCATTCTGCCCTACTCTTCTCTCCCCTTTTCCTTGTCCTAACTCGCATCCCACCACATCTTCACCCATCAATTCTTTCTTAAAAATAATTTACTTTCTCTCTTAGATAATTGTATTATCTAGCTTGTTTGGGGTCCATTCCTGCTCCCTTTTTGCCAAAACAAAAACCTGCCTTCAGTTCACTGGGAAAAAAATCAGGGTCTTGGCTCTAGTGTTGTGGAGCAAGCATCCTAAATTTCATCCATGCTGCTGTTACCACTCAATAGTGACTGCAGTCTTGTATGTATAGAGATACCCAAGCTAGGTAAGCTTCAGGACTGCTAGCTATGGCAACACAAAGTTCACCACAACCCAAGAATCAGGGTAAATTAGCCTACTCTGGGCTCTATCCAGTTTTTATGACTGCTGTTGACATATCCTTATTTCTTATGGCTGTAGAGGATTGATTGTATTCCTATGTGACAGTGTGATCTATCCCTTAATTAAATCAATCCTTTTATTTAACTGCAATGGCACTTACAATTAATGAAGTGCTTTTAGATATCTTTCTGATATAAAAGGATAGTCAAGAAATAGCAAATGCTTTAATTGTGTTGACAAACTTGACTTAGACATCCTGCAACTGCTGGGTTGTTTTTTTTTAGAAACCAAGATCACATATTTGTTATATATAGCCAATATTTCTGAAAAGAGGCTTGGTCTATAATTGTTTATAATTGAGAAAAATGCCTAAAAAATGTTTTAATAGCTACAGCAAGATATTTTATAGTCTCTAGCCAAGAAATTACAATGTAACATTAACAACTGACATCAGAGAACACTAACTCTGTCTTAGAACAGGACATATTCTAGGAAAAAAAATATTAAAAAAAAATTTTTTTTTTAAACACTGACCCATGTCATGTGACTGAGTTCACCCATCAAAGTACACTCTTCTTTCCCATCATTGATAAGGCAGACTACTACTAAAATGGATTATGCTATATTGAAGATAAATGACAAAATTTATTTTCTCAGGTAGCAACATCTAACCCTAGAGTTAAATCTATTCTAGTGCAAAGGCATAACACTTCAGCAGAGTAGATATGAGATTTCCAAAATAATCTTGTACAGAGCTGCTCACAGGTTTCTTTTACTAAGGTGATGGTAGCAAAGGGAAATGTCCCCTTCTTATGTACATATAATCTCAGTATGTTGTATCGTATTTATAAATACTTTGGACTGTGGTTAGAATTACATTAGAGTATCATACAATCTTCAAATAAAAAGTCTTTTATATGTTTTCTTTTCAATTCAGTAATAACTAATATGCTGTTTTATGCCAAGAAGCTTAAATCTTCTATTAAAAGTGTACCACAAAGGGAGGAGCCAACGGTTCTATGGGGTTGCTTATCAAGTATTTTGGCTCTGGAAGTTAAGATCCATTTAACCTGTAAATGATAATTTGGAGATAATATTTTAATTTGTCTGTTGATACTGAAGAATGTAATAATTCATAGGAATTCCCTTGACATCACTTACAAATAATTTGAAAATAATATGGTCCTAACCTGCAACCTCATACATATGGTTGCCTTCATACATGTAATGCTACTGAAATTAAAGAGACTACTATCGTCTTAAAGGCTGAGTGCACACAGGAATTTTTGCAGGTTTGGATCTTACATTTATATTTTACTCCAAGTAAACATTTGATCCTACTAAATCCCAGCATAGAGACTCTTACCTGATTTTAGTGAGAGTTATGCATGCAGAAAACTTGCAGAATCAACACAGAAGTTTAAAAAGTTTGAATAGTTTTAGAAAAGATTCCAGATGAGACAAAAGACATGGACTGAACATCCTTACATGTGTTTGGAAATGGGAGTGAAATTCCTTGGGTAGGGGTGGTTTGGGGTTAGATGACCAGCATTTAGTTCCTGGCTTTGCCCTGGGCTAACTGCATAAATCACATAATCTCTGTCTGTAAAATAGGGCTAATGGGACTATTTGCCTCTTGCGGGGTTATTTAGGGTTCAGCACAATGGGAAGTGCTGGAGCAGTGGTTCTCAACTTGGGTGCCATGCCACCTAAGGTTGCTGGGAGACCCTTTTAGGAGTGAGACAGTGCAGTCCCAGTTCAACCTCCCACACCTGCTAGAAACAGAGATGTGTGGGGCAGAAGGAACATGCCTCTGTTTCTGAGGAGCATCAGAGGGCCAGATGGGGAAGGGATGCAGCAAGAGCTAGCACTCCAGCCTGCTTTAGGCTCATCTGCCTATGCATGAGTCACATGGGGCAGTTCTAGATGGCTGTGGCAGCAGGGCCTTGGTTGAAAACTGCTGATGTAAGCTGGAGCAAAACATTAATGGTTCTCAACGATGGTCCCACCAAATTAAAAAAAGTTTTGGAGGATTTCCCAGAATACTAAAAGGTTGAGAACAAGCAGAATTAATAATTAGGAAATAACCTGGTAAAAATGCAACTTGTGATGTGTGCAAGGTATTCCTAATAATCATAGTTGAAGTTAGGGCACAATTTTAGCAAAAGAATGACTGAGCAATAAAAGTAAGGTTTCTACAGCCTTTTTTAGGATTATCACAGCCCAATTTTTCTTTAACTCCGTTATCTCTTTGAAGAACCTGGTTCTGTCTGGGAGACTATTTGGAAAATAATGATTAACAGATAACTAAAGCAAAATTTTATTATTGTAAACTTTAATTCCCTTACAGTAGAAACATATACAGTACAAGCCATAAGTAGTATATCAATTTTACAGCCAAGCTTACCAGTAAAATGCAAAACTAATTTGTACCATGACTTTAAAAAAACTGTAAAAATGCTGTGCACCTTCTCAAATGTTTAATTTTGTTCTGCACATTGGTTTGATTTATATAAAACGCATTAATTCTATAAGAATCATTTACCATAGTCCAAAATTGCATGACCTAGGTGTAATGCTCTGTAGCCTGTTACCACTTTCACCTCTTCTGATATTTACATTTTTTCCCTACCTGCATTCACATATAATGTTTAAGCTTAAAGGGCAAAATATAAGCTTTGCCAATACTAATTTCACATTCAAAAAGGTTTAAAACAGCTCATCTCTGAGTCACAATAGTTTAATTATATCACAGATAAGTCCTCATTATAAACATCCAAAGTTAAATTCCCCAATTTTGTATCATGTTTGCTCATGGTTTTGGACTTTCAAGTTACAGAGCTAGTTCTGCAACCAATGGTAACATTACTGTTAACTTTACAGCACCAGGGTGGAGCTCATTTCCATGGTAATATTCAGATATGTCCAATATGCACAATAACAGTTTAGGGTACTTGGTTTTTTTTTTTTCCCCCACAAACACCTCTTTTATCTGCAGAGTAATTTAAAATCAGAACCTATGTTTTCATTTTGTGACCCAATTTTGTTTAGCTACAATGTACAGAAATGGCTCAGGCAATCAAGTTCGTCCACCTTGTCATAAGTCAACAGGAAGTATAATTACTGTAGCTGGAAAGGAGGTATCTGATGGTCCAGAATAAGTGAGTTTAATTATGGTGTGAGCTTCTTCATTTTGATTTTACATGACAACTTCAGACTCAATATTAAATAGCAAGTCATCATTTCCTCTTCGAACTTCAAGTAGCAGAGGGGACTCATTCATCACAGCCTCTTGGAGATCACTGGTAGTTATCAAAGGTCGTCCATTGACTTTGACAATGATGTCTCCATCTTTGATCCCACCTCTGCACAGAGCACAAGAAGAAAAAGTTATGTTTTGTATTCAAAGGCATGAAATTCACCCGTGTAGGGGGCTAGAAGAAGGTTTATGTATCAATTAACTTAAATTGCATTTCAGCTATTCAAGTGGATTCTTCCAGAGGGACAAATTTAACCTAGGGCGGTACTCATTGCTGTGGTGCTAGGCCAGTGAAGGCACCTCGTTACAGTTCCAAAGGAATGCTCTGGACTTATGCCAGAGTTGACCCAAATGTAGTGGGTATATATTGTCCTTTGGGCTCTGGAGTCTAAAGGGGCCAGACTTTGTTGTATGTGGAAGCCAGCATGGCTAAGCCACGCTTAGTGAAAAATAAGACAAGGATCTTATTGAAGATATTTCTTCTGAAATAGACAAAATAAAGCAGTTTTCATTGGGAACTGCTCTCTCAAAATTTCAGCACATATCACAACATAAGCATAAATTTTACTAGTGAATGGCTTATACCATCTTTTTCCACAGGACTGTTTTATAAAGTACACATAGGCGTGTCTACATGTTCATTAATGTGCAATAGTTACTGTGCATTTAGTTTAGTACTTGCTTAATGAAGTACTAACTAAATGTGCAGTAACTACAGTTACTGTGCAGCAGTGCTGGGGCAGTTTTTTTTTGTGATGCTTACTGTGCAACAGCTTAATAACACTGCACAGTAGTGTATTAGCATGGTTTTTGACTGGTATGCTACCGTGCAGTGCTATTAGGCTACTGTATATTAAGTGTTATGTGTAGACGTGCTCACTGAGTGCTCTGGAAATTAAGTGTACTCTTAAAAAATTCTAAAGTGGACAACATGTGCTGACCAATTGGTTGGGTAAATATGTTTTCTCTTCTCTTTTTTCCCCCCTTTTAAAATAAAGACTTTTTTACTTGCCCTCCAAATTTATTATTTATTCCAATAAAAATCCCCAAGTTCAGATGGATGGAAAACATGAAGAAAAAAAAAAAGAATCCTTTCTCCAATATGAGGTATTGGGTTAGGACACTATTAATATGATGAAATAAAATGTGAAAATAGATCCAATAGTGCAGAAAATTCAAGTTGACAACTACTTTGTCATCATAACAGGGAACAGAGGAAAGTGTTTATTTAATAAAAGCTGACAAGTAGTGTCCTCACTTATATGAAAGGTTTGTTTATTCTGCCATTCAAATACCAGTATGATATATACCTCTTTAGGGTCTTTTATTTAGAGTCAAATGTAGTTTAGAATGCTATCCACGGCAATGGCGATGTTATAAATGCATGCGATTAGAATCTAAACATTTTTAATGTCACCTTACTAAAAATCCCACATAAATTTGGGAAACAAAATGCAAACAAGAAGGAGCATGTCCTTGAATATAAATGTAGATGCTGCCTGTCGGTTTCTGCTAGGCAAGTGCTCACAAGGTGAAGAAAATGATGTTTGCTTTGGATTCTACATACCTGTGAGAGGGTGAATTTGGAACAACTTCATGTACATAAATTCCACTCCTGACATCAGGAAAATCAGCATTGCCGTGTTTCAGTTCTTCCACCAGACTAAGAGAAAAGTAAAGTGTTATAATATTAGAATCATTTATTGTTTTAAAGAGAAATGATACTCACATGTATTTCCTTGTTCTCACCTTTTTTTCTGTGTCAAAAATACATATTAATTAACTTACATATCATCCACGTCAAATTTCCCTCAATAAAGAAACCAGTGCAGCATATTTTTATAAAAAAAATAACTTACTAGTATGAAACAACATATCTGGCAAAGGGAATGAGAAAACAGCTCAGGCATTTAAAAGCAGATAGAGACACGACAGCAAGTCTCTCGCTCTCTCTGACTTGTGCTGAAGAAGGCCCTCAGTCAACCCAGCTGTGAGTAGATACCTGGCCATCAGGCTAAGGAACTAAAGATAGCCAGATACAATGCTGGCCACATCACTCCCTTACATGACATTGGCTTCAGAAGCTAGCGTGACTTAACCACACTACCTTGATGAGCAGTCTAGGATGGACCTTAGACTACGCCTGTGATCTTTAAAACGTGTACAGAAATAACTTGTATGGTTTGTTTTCTGGTTGGTACTAGGGTAAGGCCAATACCCAGTTGTGCTAGGTGCTGTACACACGTGACAAGAGAGACATTGTGACATTCACTGTGGCAATAAGGTAGAGTCTTGCTAATAGTCTAGTTTGTTTTGCATTTCATTCCTTAGTATAAAACATGGCACTTCCGATAACTAATAGTCAACCAGGATTCTTCTATATTTAAGCCACAGCCAAACCAAAGTCTAATCCACAGACTTCTGTATTTTTCAAGACAAATATTGCTTCCGTTTACAGTATTTTCCCTGATTTCAGATTGTTTGCATTTGGCTTATTCAAGAGATAGGAACCAGCTGCAAAATACAGATTTGAAACCACCCATGTTCCCCCATGATTGGAGATGACTAGGTAGAAGCTTCAGTACATTATTGCTTTAAGCTTATTTCTGGGTGGAAAGATTTCCAAACTCAATGTGTTTCATGGTTGAATTAGGCTCCACATCAGAGTGGAAGTTTGTGGGTATGCAGTCAGACACAGAGGAAGCCAACAGTACTTCAAAAGCTGCTTTATATTTTCCCTCAAGAAGTTAATAAAATTAAATGCACACAGAGGAACTGCTATTTACTGAGGATGACCCCAGCTATCTCTCACTGTATTTTGTTAGACCCTTTGAATGAAGTAAGCCTCACACTGAATGGGTCTGTCCTGGTATTCAAGGGCAGAACCCCAGCTTGTGTTAACTGGGGTAGGAATGAATGCAGTTATATTGTCCCAAGATGAGGAGACAGCAATAATATACCTGAATAAACAAACTGTTTAAGCTAACATACCAGCTGCAAATTATATTGTTTAGTTACACAATTCTCTGCCATGCTAGCTACTGGTAGGAAAGAGTGTTATCATAAGAGCTCTCATTTGCTGTCCAGTCATAGTTCGGACACTTTGAAATTTCTGATGCATATTTGATACAATGAAGAGAGAAAAGTCTAAGGTACTGTTTTTATTCTCAAAAAATGGGTGACACCTGGCTGGATGGCAGCACTATGGAAAAAGATGTGGGTGTCTTGGTCTATCACAGACTCAATATGAGTCTGCAGTGTGATGCAGCCGCACAAAAGGTGATGCACCAATAAAAGCATTAGGTGCAGGACATGGGAGGTGATAGCACTTCTCTACTTTGCACTGGTTAGGCCTCATCTGTAGTACTGTGTGCAGTTCTGGGTCCCATGTTTTAAAAAGGACTTGGAGAAGTTAGGGAAGGTCCAGAGGTGGGTAACAAAGATGATCAAAGGCTTGGAAAGCAAGTCACATGAGGAGAGGCATGTTCAGTTTGCAGAAAAGTCACTTAAGAGGGGACATTATAGCAGTCTTCAAATACTTGAAGGACTGTCATAAAAACAATGAAAGCACCTTTTCTCTCTTGCTTCAGAGAGGAGGATGCAGACTAATGGCTTGCGGTTGTAACAAAGTAAGTTTAGATTGGCTATCTGGAAAAACTTCTTCACTGTTAGAACAGCGAGGTAGTGGAATAGACTGTCTAGGAAAGTTGTGGACTCTCCATTACTGAACGTGTTCAAGAAGTTGGACAGCCACTGGTCAGAGATAATCTAGGTGCAACCACACCTGTGTTCTACTACGGGTATTTTATATGCTTTTGGGCTTTGTTGGTTGCCCTGCACTCTCTCCCCCCTTTCTGTTACGCATGTTAGGGTGTTTTTTAAGCCTCCCTCAGAAGCATTGGCTACAGCCGAGGCTGGGGACTTTGGGATGTGTCAAATAGCCAGAGGTTCCTGGCTAGGGGGTCTTGCCCCTCTGCTCAGGGTCAGACTGATCACCATATTTGGAGTCAGGAATGAATTTTACCCTGTGGTTAAATTAGTACAGACTGTGGGGTTTTTGCCTTCCTCTGTAGCAGGGGACATGGCCCTCCACCTGGGATTCCTTGAGCATATATTGACATTTCATAAAAGCATGATATTGGCTGCCCTGGTTCTCCTGCTTTACCTGTGGTTGGTTAGGGTATTAGCTCTGTGTTTTATCAGGGTTGACAGTAGTCTTATGTATCAGATTAGTAGTCTTAGTAGTAGTCTTAGTTTAGATTATGGATTGTATGGGATTGTTTGGATAGGGATGATCTTGCCTCAGGCAGTGGGTTGGACTAGATGACCTCTGGAGGTCCTTTTCCAGCCCTGCCTCTCTATGATTCTACGATTTCAACTGCCAAGGGATTTTTTTAAGGGTGAACTGAAACAAGGTGAACAGAGGTAAAGGTTTTGCACCTGCACTTTAGGGCTAAGTACAGACAGTCATAAAGCCTGAGGGTGAATCTATTCAATCTTCACAGGTTAGTCTGAACTGACTGAACCAAGAAGCAAGTGAAGAGACATTCACTTTTGATTTGAGAAATGCAGCTACATGCCTGCAGTGTCTCAGGCCAAAAGCCAGGGGGTGCTAAAGTATGCCTCCCTACTCAGCTGGAACAGACAGCTTGGGCCAAGGCTAACCTGCCTACCCTGTGAAGAAGGTGCAAAGCATTCTGGGATGCTGAGGAACTGTGAGTTAACTTGACTCTGAAGGGGATCTCGGACAGAAATTCCATAAACCTAAATCCACTTAACCTAAATCAGCTAAGTCTGATATTACATTCATCCAGGTTTATCTTAAACCATTTTCAGTCATTGGTCTAATAATCTCATTTCAGTCATTGGTCCGTGTGGTCCATTTGCACTGAACTTTGGTTGTGTTACAAGTTTGACCTGGTTTCCAATTGCTTATACCAGTTTATGTATAATGCCTGTCCCTAGCCCAGCTGAACTAATGGTAAAGTACTGCCTTTATTTCAAGGGCTAGATTCACAAGAAGGATTTGAGCACCAAAACCCAATGTTTAGCTACTTCTGGCCTTCTGCAGACATCTGCTCACCTGTTGCCTAATCCCATAAGCACACAAGTATCTGGCATTGGGCATGTGTACAACTCCCTGACCAAGCAGCTTTACAGATCAGGAGCTCTTTATTCAATCCAGATTTGCCTAATGGGAGCAAACCTAATTTCACACAAGAGGTAGCCAGAAAGAAGTAATTAGATAGTATGATTTTTCAGTGGGATTTAGCAGACTCAGGTCAAATTCTTCTCCCGTCTGAGGTGGATGAGATATTTGAACCCACATCTCTCACAAAGTTACTCTTAACCACTGGACTATAAGGGTATTTGTGGGGCTACCTCATTTTCTTCTGTTTTCAGTCTTCTACTTTGTGTCAAGTACTTGAATATCCATTATGGAGGTCAGGGAGGACAAAAAGAGAAATATTCATTTAATAGTCTTTCTTTATAACCTAATGGCATACATATTCACCTGGGAGATCTGGGCCCCATCGCCCTCTCCAGTGATTATTTCATATATGAGCGGCCTATTGCTTTCATTGTTAGATCTGTTGTAGGGTGGAAGACAAGGCTTGCAGCTATGAATCTGAGTTACGGGAGGGTCTTTCCTCCAACTCAGAATTAAATGCCTCTCTTTAGGAGGTTCTACAGGTGGCTTTGGTAGTCTACATGCTGCTGTCTCAATGTTGTTTTAGCTACCTAGATCTTCCTTCACAGTGGACAAATCTACATGAGACAGTGACTGAGCAGTAGTCAAATAATGCTGTGCAGTAACATGTCACAGCACTAACAGTGCTAGCACACTACTGTGCAGTATTATTAGGTTACTGCTCAGTAGTGTCACTTAAAAGACTGTGCAGTAACTCTGGTTGCCAGTAAAATCAAGTACTAAATAAAATGCGTGGTAACCACTGTACGGTAGTGTCTCATGTGGGGTAGCCTGGGTACCTAACTTAGGGTTCTGAATTATGTTAGGTAGTAAGCCGCCTAATGGTTAAATGTTGTATTTCTTATTATAAATTAGCCATTAATACAGCTTTTGCTTTACTTATGAAAAAAAGAAATGAGTTCTAAAAGATCATCAACTGACTAGGAAAACCAGAACAAGAAAGTTTTCAGATCACTCATTAATGAATATAGTCACCAATGTCAGGATTTGGAAAACTGAGACACAACAAATTTAATGATCTCAGAACATAAATTTCAATACTGAGAACTAAAAATATTCATAAACTTTGCTAAAGCTTAAACACAGATCTAGGCTCTGTGGCAGTTTAATTCAGCAGAATTCTGAATTTTGCAGCTTTGAACTACTGCTCGGGAAATATATAATAAACTGTATGTGCCTCAGTGCAGCCTATATTTAAAAATACTTACGCAGGTGTTATCGTCAGCATTCTTATGCCAATGAAGCGCTTCTTCCCATCTGGAAAAGAGGAGGTATATTTAAGAATTTTAAGTAAATAATCAAAATAACATTTTTGCAAGAAATTCAAACATAATATATCAAACTTTGCAATAAATTAACAGTACAGATACTGCAAAGAATACAGAATGACCAGAATAAATGCCTTCTTCCAGGACCCCTCGGCTAGAATAAGGATTTTTCATCCCAAATTCCATTGCAGAGATGATGAATGCTACAAAAGAGCTCACAAAAACTCAATTTTAGTTCTGCAAAATCCCTTTTCCATCAGCAGAATTGATGGAAGACGCTATGCTGCTATACATATTTTTCTTAAGTAAAAAACTGTAAATTTCCAAGAAACTAAAACACTTGCTTAGCACAAAAATCTTTCATTATTTTTAAAATACTTAGAAAAGGGAAAATGTTCTATCATAGTGTATTTGTTTTAAAGCAGGTTAAATCAACATTATGAAGATGTTTTTAAAGATGAGAAGGATTCAAAAATAATTTTAAAGCAATGGTTATTTGACCCCAGCAGTCTTTCCTGCCCAAAGCAGGGGGCTGGACATGATGATTTCATGAGGTCCCTTCCAGCCCTAAACTTCTGTGAATCTGTGTGATTTTTTTCATTTTTTGGAAAAACACTTCTCTTGTGGCCTGATACTGCAGGATGTGAGATCACATGGTGCTGAAGCTAATAGCCCTCTTGTTTAATCAGGAGGACGCTAAAGGGATAGCATTTTGAGGGAAGGCTCCTGAGAACTTCCTGTGGAAGTCATTTCCTTTGTTATATTTGCCAATGCTTATATCTGGTAACCTGCAGGTCATACTGTAAAATCCACCCATGCAGAACAGTTTGCAAATTGGTGCCTAAAATTTTCAGTCATCCAAGCAAGGAACAGAAACAACACCTTACATGACTATGCCAAATGCACAGATCATGCAGCTATCCCACAGTGTTTCAAACTGGTGTGTGGATTTATTTTTGAAAAGCGATCTATAGCAGTTAACTTAGACTCATCACACATCTACAAAGCAAGTTAGTATAATCTCAAATATGTAACTTGTCCCAAAGTTTAGAGTTGCTCCGTTTCCCAGGCTGTACCTGAATAATGAGGCTAAAGTGCTCAATGACAGCAAAAGCTAATTCATGTAGATAGAGAGCAGTATGCAGCTGAAAGACTACTGGATAAGCTATGTGAAGCTCAGTGTATTTGCTTCAAAGGCATGAAAGAAAATGGTGAAAATAACCAGGACACAGCTTGAACCTGCAAGTTCAAATAGGAAAAAAAAAAATCAGCACTGCAGACATAAATTTATTGGTTCCTGAAGCTAAAATTGTCAGTAGTGGCCATGCTATTATACAGCTTTTTTAATGAACTAATTAGATTTAATACTTCCTGTTGTGAGTGCTTCAGCAGTTGACTATATCCTGAATAAGACAGTATTTCTTCTTATTTGTCTCAGAGTAACTGACTTTAGCTTCTTTGACCATCCCTGTGTTTCATGTTATGAGACAGGGTCAAAAAGGAGGGAATAGGCAGTCCCTTTTAACTCCAGGATAAATAACCCCAGTCTTGGGGACATAGGCATGCATTCCTCACATGCCCAGTAATCTCATTAAGGTCAGTGGAAGTTTGAAGTGCCCAAGGTCTATACAAGATGCTTTACTGCACAGCAGACTAATTGGCTGAATAATAAAGCATCACTGACTACACATGCACAGCAATTAGGGTGTAGTAGAGTAATTTACTGTGCTTGTATATCCCTGTCAGATACAAGCAGTATCCAGCAGTATGGTGCATTACTGTACTTAAATGCACACGTAGACAGTGACATCAGGATTAGTTGATCCTGGCTGAGACTGAGCTGGAGTATATTCAATCACATGTAGATGTGCCCAAGGAGTACAGAATATTAAGCTCTTGGCAATTATCTATCATGCCTCCAAGCATCTTTGCTTATTTTCCCTGGGATGTTCAATCTCTTTTGCCTTTTTAAGGTGAAACTGATATGAGCAATATAAACTTCAGGAAGCTCCAGATGGAGAAATCTTATCGATTAGAATTGAATTTTCAAAGGTTCTGGTCAAGAGACAAATTCTCTGCATCCGATTTATGAATTTGGCCAGATTAGCACATATACATTCTTTAGAATTTAAAATTCATTAAAAAATAATGTCTAGCTCTCATGGTTGCAACTGAAGCCTCTTGAATGAGACCAAATTGTGAAACAATGCACGATTGACTTCCTGAGCCACAGACATGGAAGAGGCAGAAGAGGGGAAAGAATGGGTAAGGATAGGGAGCCAAGAGCAGAAAGACTGTGGATTCAACAGGATGTTGTTTTCCCTGGAGCTGACTTTACATGTAACATAAGACCTTAAACAAGTGTGATAACTGAAGGGTTTGTTACTACATAAAGGCTTCATCTTTCTTACATCCCTCTTAGCAGAAATGTAACTGGTCATTTTGGTGCACTGGCTGGGGTGGAGGGTTGTGCCAAGGGTCAGAGAACAGCAGTGGAGAATCTTACCAGAGATTCAAAAGACCCTGGCATCAACGGTTGCCATCACCACTGCTCATAGTTTCATAGTTTCTAGGGTCAGAAGGGACCTGAGTAGATCATCTAGTCCAACCCCCTGCCATGGCAGGAAAGAGTACTGGGGTCAAACGATCCCTGCAAGGTGTTCATCTAACCTCCTTTAAAAA
>NW_017728948.1:19290603-19296995 GCF_001723895.1 Crocodylus porosus
ATTAAACATGTTAGCTTTGTCGTCTGGTGTGACAACCAAATTTCCCAACGCATCCTGCAGGGGCCCCACATTACCCAGAACCTTCTTTTTACCCCCTATGTATTTAAAGAAGGACTTCTTATTGTCCTTAATCTGGGAAGCTAGTCCTAATTTCATCTCTGCTTTGGCCTTCTTGACTGCCTCCCTACATCCCCAAGCGACTGCAGTATAGTCATCCCTGGTGGTGTCCACAGGCTCCCCACAGCCAGCAATGGTTGGTCCTGCTATTGCCTGGGTTCACCACCCACTGGCAGCCATTTCTGATGCTACTGGGTAAATACTCCCTTTAAATCGTTGCCCAGGGTTGGCATTCTTGCCTGTCCACCCCTAGCTACATTACTGTTCTTAGGGAGTTAAATATGAGACCTGCTGGAGCAGTGAAGATAAATATTCACACTAGATGTGTCTACACGTCGCTGTATGGGTGGCAATGTTGCTACAGTGACATGCTTTAGTACTTCCTTTTGGTACTAAAGCATGGTGCAGTAATCATGTATACTGTGCCGTGTGTGCAGCACATAACTAGATTTCACCACTATGTCACCATAGCAGCGCACTAAAAACAGGGGAGCATGCTACTATGGTGATGTAGCTGCCCATCACGCACAGACCCATGTGATCGCTACACTGCACCGTACAGACACATAACATGTTGCTGTGTCACCATAGGGTGATGTGTAGACATGCCCACATGTTCATAAACTATATTAAAATGGGATTGATTCCCTCAGCAGAACTACTTTTATATACCTAGTTTCTAATATCCTTATAAGAAATCTCATGAACTACATGCAACCAAGGAAGGTATTTTTTGGATTATTTTAACTGGTGCCAGGGCCTGTAGAGAAACCCTCTAAAATAATTCCCATATCTTTTTTTTTATGCATTCCACAAATGCAGAGACCTTGAAACATACAAAAGCCATAGACTCCTTTGTTTGCAAAAGCACATTAGGCTTCATTTATCCAAGTCAAAGGTCACAAAACAAAGTTCTGCTCAAAAAAGGAAAACCAGAGGAAGAAGAATGGTCAGTCTTCCTGGCAATATCAGCAGAGAAGCCAAGAACTGAATGGGCACAGAGACTCGGAGCACTTCATCACTGAGGTCAGGATTGAGTTATGTTGGCAGTGCAAAACAGGGCAGCTGGAACTGCCATTTGCTGTTGCATCTGCTCTGTGGATAAAAGGTCTCCAGATACGTTATTCTGGCAACTTTCATGAGCACTTAAAGAAGAAAAAATAATTAAGAAAGCCAGCATGAAATGGAGAGAGGTCCTAAACATAACATGCATCTTACCAGGGTAACTAGGGCTTCTTGTTTTGATGTTCATATGCTGGAATAATCAAACTGCATATATGTACAACAATTTCAATCTGAATCTTGTTTATTGTAGAGCAAATGATTGCTTTTAAATGAACATTTACATTTCTCTTAAACACAAAGTGCCAGATTCACCTGAGTGGTTAGACACTTTAAGCCAGATTCATTTCCAGCGATTAGGTTCCTGACACGTTAAAGTAAAGGCATGGTGGGAACTGATCTGTGATTCCAAAAATCTTGCTCCCTGGCATGCCAGTCATGCATGGCAGATGGCACATTTGTGGGACCTCTCACATCAGATCTCATTGAACCATATTGCCGGTACATGGGGAGCCCAATCCCATACTTTCCCTGCACTGGCAAGTAGTAAACTTGGGAGCACACCATCCAGGTAGGAGCCCTGTGAGCTGACTGAAGTCCCTAGTCACCAAAGCACACGGTGCTCATGGTGGACTCCTGGAGCTGGGAGCTCTAATCAGCTGACAGGCCTTCCAGCCACAGAAGCTCTGATCAGCTGGTGGAGCTCCTATCTGGGGAAGCCCATGGCTGGGACCTCCCAGCAGCAGAGGGGCACTCTCAGCCTCTGGGGCACACGAGAGTCTTGAAAGGCTCCCAGGCACTCCGAAGGCTGGGCACTGGCCACACTTTCACTTAAAGGTTTGATACGAGCCAGCCACAAAATTATTATACATGTTTTGTGTAGTAACTTTGTGGCTAATTCATCATTTTATCATGCCATTAATTGAATGAACATGTTGCCAGGTCACTGCTTAAGATGTGATTAACCAGTTGTCTGTCAGGGGACTTTAGGCATCAAAATGGACTCAGGCAACCTAAGTGAGATTCTATTCCACAATGTTCAAGTCCTGAAAATCCATGAATGCATCTACTTTGTAACACGTGGTCTTCTTACCTTTAAAACTGAGTGTCAAAGAAAGCAGTAAGGAGATGGAGGAGCTACTGACCTTGTGCATTAACTTTTTCATGGACTACAGCCAGGTGAAATACAATCACACTTAGGTGCCTAAATCTAGTTATGTGCCTAACAAATAGAATCTGACCCTTTTTGCTGATCCAGACAGGAAAAAAACAGTTAAACTAAGTTTACAGGTCTTTTTTTTCTGTCAGTGATGTTTTGCAAAGCAGCTGGAACTTCCTGGTGAGTCTGGCCCAAAACTGTCTGACAGCAATTTAACAGTGTAAGCAACTTTCTATTCTGTGAGAGATTTTGATGCATAAAAATGACACCAAATACTAGGGACCTCTTCATTTTAATATTAAACATCTTTATTGATTATTACAAAAATATACACAATAAAATGGGCAAACAAATAAGGAACTAAAGGCACAAAGTTCCTAACTACAACACTTTAGCAAGCACTATTGAAAGGTACAGATGAAGGACCCAGCCCTCCAAACACATATGGCCATGAGTAACTATATTACATGAGTAATATACCCCTTTGTAATAAATGAGAGTTTTGCAGTTGATTTCAGTGAGTCAGGAATTCACCAAGACCTAATGAAGGAACCAATCCTGCATTCTTTACGTGATCTGCAGGCAAAACTGCTGTTTCTCTGCTCACTCCCTTTGCGTCTTGCAGGCTGGATGAATGGTCCTGAAATGATTTAAGAAAAATATTCCACTGCCAAACAGATTCTATGAAATGAATCCAGCCTCTCATGCTGTGTACTTTCTCAAGCTCTGTAACTGGGTCATAAAGTATAACCAATGATCTGCATGTGATTGGGAGAGATCTCTTCTGTTTTGAAGAGCTTCTTTTATGACTATTCTCAGTGTTTCCTTGGAAATACCCATTTATTGTTATTGTCATCACTAATAAATATAATTTGCAAAACTTGAGCATGTATACATGAGACACTTTACTGTGCAGCAGACTAATTTGCTGTACAGTAAAGCATCACCGTCTACATGTGTGCAGCAATTAGGGTGCAGTAGACTAATTTGCTGCTCTGCTAGATAGTCCTGTCAGGTTCAAGTGGTATCCAGCAGCACAGTAAATTACTAAGTTTAAATGCATGTGTAGATGGTAATGTCAGGATTACCATCTGGGTCAATCTGACTATATTCAGTCACATTAATTGCATGTGTAGATACACCCCTTAAAAAGCATTGTTAGATCCACATTCACCTCATCAGTGAGACGTCTAGCTGGCCTCATACGTAAAACTTTTTCCCTAGTCTACCTGTATCTGTTTCACTCTTGTTAGTATCATTCTATAAAGTTCTCAGATTCAGTCCTAGTTCTGAAATTATACCCAAATGTACAGATTTGCCTATATATGTACTCAGATTGAGGGGGGATTAATTAGAGCAGTTCTTGGACAGGTGCTCTAATTAAAACAGCTCACTGTCACATGTACTGAGACCTCCTGCATTCTTAAAATAGCTGCAGGGACACTTTAAAGCTCCTTAGTTAAAGTGCCACTGTATCCATTTTGAAATGTGGGTGGGCTTAATACACATGGTGGTAAGGCAAAGCTGGAATATTCCAATTAGACCATGGAGCAGACTCAACAAATCAAGTCTGCCCTAATGCACTCTAATTAAAATGCGAACAAGCACCTCTATAGGCAGCCTTGGTCTCCTAAAGAGAATCAACTAAGAAAGTAACTGGTTTCACAATTGCTGATCAGATGTTTAAATGTGGATTAAGATGGGTTAATGTAGTAACTTTTAACCACTTGAGTTCGCAATTGGTAGCTTTCCATCTCCATTTTCCTTGTTTATAAAATAGGAATGATTTTACCAAAGTTACTCAGGTATTCAAAGCTAGTTAACAGTTTTACAAAGTTTTGAATAATTAACTAACTATAGAAGAAAGCTGTTGTTATTATCAAGGTAATAAATCAAATATTATCATTATTGCCCTCCAGTTTGACAATTCATTCAAATATTTCTCATGACTAATTAAATAAACATTTTTGATTCTTCATGTTAGTTAGTAGATTATGTATGTATTTGTAATAGTTCACTCCGACTACTTCATGAATCTGCACTCAGGATACAGACCTGCTAAAATTGAGGTTTAATAAGGCTGTGGTTAAACTCATAAAATACTGCTATGGATGTCTCCTCTAAAGAGACCTCCTCCTCAAATAAATCTGTGAAGTCTCTTAGGATTTGTCTCCTTGTTATCTTTCAACAAGTCACAATAGAATGAAAACACCCCATTCTTATTTCCTATGATTTAATTATAGCAAGATTTTGGGGGTAAATCAAAGTTAAACAACTGAAGTAAAACCATGATCAAAAGTATGTGAAACTTGAAAAATACTCGTACATGCCAAAAAATGCAAACACATTCCATAGCATTATGTCTGTATCTGCTGAAATAAGACCAGTCCTTCTGGACTTTGCAATAGCAAGGATTTTTTTTAAAATACCTTTAAAAACAGCTCCATTTCCAAGGAAAATGTGCTAGGTAAAACAAGTAAAGAAATGGCCCCTGCTTGGCTGAATGTACCATCTAACTTTGCAATGATGCCAAGAGCATACACAGATGGAGGACAGCAGTGAAAACAAGATAAGACTGCTACCCGCTAAGGTACATAACATCACAATGGTTTGGATCATCCCTATCATCCTTTGTAGACTCTGCAGCAAAACCATTTTTAAAGCGGATGCAAATGGGGGAGAAAAGCAGTCTACATCTTATTCTCCACAGTCACTTCCTCTCTTGGTGCAATCTTTTCATTTCTTCAAGATACAAAAGAGAAGGGAAGGCCTCCTTGCATAATCTATTCCTAAACATATCTCAGGGTGAACTAATTCATCTGCAGTTCTCATCTATCGCAGAGACCACCCTTCGTCATCTGATGTATAAGACTGTCTATTCTTTGGGTCTCTCAGTTTACAAACAATAAAACTCACTGTTGCTTCCAAGAAATCGCCTTCAAATCCCTAGTCTTTAAATATAATGAGCTCTCTCAGGCTGTCAGCCAAAACTGCTTGCCTCAGCTGTGTGTGGCCTGCCTCCAATTTATCCCAAGCAGCTTAGACATCAAAAGAACCCCACAGTTTGGTGGCACCCAGAAGTCCATACAGAAGAATGGAGCTGTATCTTCTCAGTCCACCATATTACCAAATGCATATTCAAGCAGTCAATGAAATAGATAAATTACAGTTGAAATACAGATACATCCTTCCATACATTGTTCTTATAAAACCTAAACCATTTCTCTGACTTAAATGTATTTATTTATTCCAATTCCAGCTCATTCCAATTCATTAATTTTGTATGCTAAATTATATAATATATATAGCTGTGAGCCTAACTTCTGTCAATTCTGTCAATGGGCATATTAAAGTTGTTGTACTTTTAATGAGCACATCAGTGATTTTTGGCCAAAATTTCCCTTTTCCCCTATAGTTCAGTAGTTGGTTGGTC
Organism: Crocodylus porosus; assembly: GCF_001723895.1. Classification (NCBI taxonomy): domain Eukaryota; kingdom Metazoa; phylum Chordata; order Crocodylia; family Crocodylidae; genus Crocodylus; species Crocodylus porosus. The sequence continues at coordinate 19,296,375 of NW_017728948.1, forward strand.
ACCTCTGGGTGCTAGTAAAAGTAAATATAAAAATAACGGTTCATTCCTCTAGGTATTATTATCTAGTAACACATGGTTATAAGGGCTACAGCAGTGGCTCCAGAGACATGAATTAGAGCTCAGTTCCATTCAGTCCAGTTTTAAATGGGTTCTTTGTCGTTTGGCCTGGAAATCAAAGGCAAACAGACATGAAGTAGCCACATTGCTCTCTTGTGTGCTACTGGCTACAGAACCTGGTGTGCCTTAACCACACAAGCCCTGTGGGCCACTAGGCTCAGGAGGACCTTTGACCACAAGGATATAATTTATAACATGTTTTAGGATACCTCAGGATAAAAGGGTTTCTATTTATTTTGTCATTCCTCAGTGTTATATCTGGCATGGTGCATACAGTACAGCAATGTAACATTAGGGAAGGATGAAGCAGTGAGTCAAGTTCCAGCCTGAGACTGAAGAGCTAAGTACCAATGTACAAAAAGGCCCTGAAAGGAGTGCCTTAACCTAAAACACTATAAAGCGCTTTACCTAAAACACTATAAAGCGCTTTACCTAAAACACTATAAGTTAGAGCACAAGGAAACAAAACAGATGTTTGCTGGTCAGTGGGCCTCCTTACAGTAG
>NW_017728948.1:19297145-19314809 GCF_001723895.1 Crocodylus porosus
CCACCCCCCACACAAGGCTGCATGCTGGCTGGAGTCAGAGACTGTCACAGACTAGGGTGACAGGGAGCCACACAATGCTCATCTGAACTCAGGTGCCTAAAACCCTCATTTCACAAATAGAGAAGCAATTATTCTTTCCTTCTCAAGAGTAAATGACACTGTAATGATGATGACCCTGACACCACCCTTTTAGGCAGGAACTTGGTGGCTACAGCCCTTTTTCAGCACATAGGAGAACTGAGTTTAGTGTCTGCCATGGGCTCGTGAGATTGAAACCTCTGTCACTTGCTGTGAGAGTGCCTTAGCCATCTGACTGTAGGCTGTTTTAGGTGCAAGCACCCTACACCTGACATTATGCAGAAATGAATGCAAGATTCATGGGGCCAGAGAAAAAGGTGTGTGATGCTATAGCCCTGTGATTGGGTACATGAGTTATAATGAGAGCAGGGTTTTGCTCCTAGTGCTGCATTTTACATAAGCAGCCATTACAACATGGACCACAACATAAGACATCCTTTTCTGCCCTAATCACCATGCTACTGAGTTATACTCCATCTTGCTCCCTCTCTCTAGCCACAACACCCTGGGATACCTTGGGGTCCTTTTAAGGGTGATGCAGGGCAACATATAATGTCACAGATGCAAACTCGATTCACAAGATAAACCCAGAGAATCAAACAAAAATCCACAGCTGTGGTTTATCTGAGTTCTTTGCAACAGAAAAACTCCGTGTTTCTATCCAGGGATATCTCAAGTCTAAAAAAGTTGAGAACCATTGCTCTATCCCAATGAATCTTAAATACCTTTATTCACAGTAGCACAGCTCTAAATGGAGGGTAAGTGGGCACCTTCTCCAGAATAGCCTGTTATCAGATAATTGGGGCACACTCTTGGCAGCCATGGGTTGTGTCTTCAGATCATCTCAGGCAGAGAAAGGAATTAAACACAGATTTCTCACTGCCTAGGTAAGTACTCTGCCCACAAAGTCTAGTGGGCAGGGTAGGTAAGCATCCAGAGTAGCTGCTGCCCATTAGACAAGGTAAAAGAGCAGCAGCTCCTCCTCTGGCTGTACTTCAAAACAAAAGGATGACCTTTGTCCAACCTTACAAAGAAAGATCATGAACATCTACTCTTCAAAGATATTTCAGGGCTATGGGTATCAAGGGGTGTTTCTACACATGCTCTGGGAGGCGGTGGCGCATTAATTAGAGTGGGTCCAAGAGCCGCTCTAATTAAAGTACCCAGTGCATCACATGTATCAGCTTCCCTGTGCTGAAAAATGGTGGCAGGGGTGCTTTAGATAAAGCTTGTCGAATGAGCTTTAGTTAAAATGCCCCCACCACCATTTTTCAGTGTGGGGACAGTGATTCGATTAATCGATTACCATATTCCAGCAGGCTTGATTAATCAAATCTGCTCCATCACACTATAATTCCAGATGCATGTGTATAGACACCCAAGGGTACTATGTAATCAGAGATTCCTCAATGGGTATCTAAGAGGCAAGAGTAAAGACCCTGTGTTCAGTGTTTCTTGCCTGGCTAGGTCTAGACACCTACACCATAACTACAGGCAGCTCTACCTCGGTGCTTTGGATTTTGCTTCCTGTACACTGTTTAAGAAGCCTGGGCAAATTACACAGGCTTCTGGATTCCACTCTAGAGGCCAGATGTCTAAAAGCTGGTGGTGCTGTACCCAAATTCTGGATGCTTATGGTATTCATGAGATCTAGGCCTTAGTTTCTTTTTAGTGCCTCAGTCTTCCATCTGTAATTTGGGGATAATACATACCACTGGGAGGTATGGTGGGAAAAGTATAGTAAATATTCTGAGGTGCTCGGATAGTATGATCATGGGGCCAGATAAATACAAGAGAATTAAGAGTACTGTGCTCAGCTCCTGGACTTCTTTTCTGAATAACACAGACCAAACTCCTAAGGATATGGTTAGTATTATTTATGATGGTATTTATTATAGTTAATGTTTCTGTTAGAACTTACCTTTATTTTGTTTGTCATGTGACTCTGTGAGGAACCGAGTGATGCGATCTGAAGGAATAGCAAAGGAAATTCCAGCAGTCACCTTTAGAGTGTTTATTCCAATCACCTCACCATCCTGTGGATAGAAGAGAGCTAATGACATTGTTCCTAATGGATTTAAAAAATAATCCATTTCCCTAAATTGTAATGCCACAGATTTACTTCTCAAGAAAGTAAATATAGATCACTTTATGGCAACCAGTCATTCTCTGAAGAAGCAGAATGCTCCTTTTGGGGAAGATAGTGTCTCTCTGTATGACAGAGTTCAAGGGTGCTAAGAAAGATACCCCAAATTATTCTTCCCTTGATATCAAGATGTTGCTCTTGTCTCTAGTGGCAGTTATTCAGACATTATTCCTTAAATTCCACCTGCAAAGAATGCACACTCGTATTCAAACAGCAAATTTATGTTCCAGACACACCAGATACATGCCTATCTGCATAGCATTTGGGTTCCCAGTTACCTGACTTGCATTGGAAAGGGGAATTTTCTAGGCATATGGGGCATGTATGTGTTTCTTTTACAGGAAAATATGTATGTTTGACTATTTGACAATTGAGGTGTTAGTCATTTTGCTTGAAAATGTGCCACTTCCATTATAAAAGTTGTGGAGAGACAGTCCTCCTTCACTGAGAACACAAAATACACTGTCACTTCAAATCTACTCTCTGAAGAAAAAAAGAAGGAAAGCAACCACACTTACCAAGTTAACAAGAGGTCCTCCGGAGTTCCCATACTGTAAAAAAAATAAATAAATAAAAAAAATCAGAAAATGTTACACCGGTATTCTCCTTCAGGAAGTGAAAATTGTGTGAATGAATGTGTATTTCTTAGCATTAGAAGTAAGTGAGATGCTCCCTAGGCAGCACCAAAGGACATAATGCACAGCATGGAAAGGCTTCAATAACAGCCTCGTCCTGCAAAGAAATCTAGGCAAGTGAGCCCTTATGACAATTTCACTGCAGAAGTGGGTCCTAGGTTGGGATTAAAATTAAGGAGAGTATTTAAGAGCATCTCTGACATATAAAAACATATTTATCCTTATTACTTTACAGCTTTAAATGCAAGTAATCAATGGTTGCATCTACACAAGCGGTTTTATAGTACATTAGACTAATCTAATGACAGTAAAGGATCACTATCTACACATGCACAGTAATTATATTAGTCTAATGTGCCATTTTCTAGTACTTATAGATACAGGTACTAGAAAAACAGCACATTAATTAAAGCACCATACCACACATGTAGACACAAACCAGGAGCAAATTGCTGATAGTTAGCCTAGGCAGCAGGGGGCCATGGGGGATAGGGATAACTGTCCCAGCTGGGCAGGACACATGGAGATCAGGAGGGGGCAGGGAGGCAGCTCCAGTCTGGTCCCAGTCTCCATGTGGCTAGGAGGTAGTTGTCCACCCAGCCAGAACAGCTCCTCCCACCCTGCTCAGGGCCAGGCTGATCTCCCCCAGCTGGGACAGAGCTGCCCACTGAGCTGGGACAGCTTCGCCCCAGCCTCTAGAGTTCTGGGCTAAGCCCCCATGCCTGCTGCTAGCCCAGGGCACAAACCTGGGGAGCCTGGAGCTCCTCCTGGATGCTACTGTGGGGCAGAGCAGGGCAAAAGCAGCCCTGGACTGGCTGCTCCTGTGGGGCTTCATTTGCTCCTAGGGAGCACGTGTAGACATGTGCTGAGGAGCACTTTAATGAGCTTGAATTTTCTGCACAGAAAATTCAGGCATAATCATTGTATATGTACAGGCACTCAATTCGTAGAAAATTACAGTAAAAGCTCTGTTATCCTGGGACTGGGGGATGCCAGATAAAATATGTCTGTTAATTGAGCCACCCCTGCTGTCCTGTGGGCACTGCAGGACAGAGAGGTAGGTCCTACACAGCCCCACACAACTTGTTATGCCCCCAGGCCATGGGGGCTCGGCAGTGCAGGCTGCTTTGCCCTAGGCCGTGGGGGCTCAGAGAAACTGGAAGTGCCACAGTGGGCACTTCCAGTTTCACTTTTCCTTACAAGCTAGCATGCCGGTTAACAGAGCATGTGGACTTGTAAGGTGCCAATTACCAGAGAGTTTACTGTATTATATTTCAATTAGATACTGATAAGCAGGTAATGCTTTGCACACAGAGCATTTGTCAGGAAATACTAGGGATGTCTAGGTGGTGTCTGGGCATTAAAGATTACACTGACATTTTAAAATTAGTAGTATTGGGTACCGCAGGATAGGTTACCATTTGTCAGTTTTACCTTTCATCTGGGGACCACAAATAACTCTGCAAATGTTAATTAAGCTTTACAACATATCTCTGCAAGGGACATTTGTGAAATCTAAGGATTGCTTTACTAACCATCTCTGGAGTAAAATAAGGCAGCTATTTTGATTAAATAGCTTTGAATCTACTCAGTATCTGAAGATCTCCAAAGAAAGAAAAAAGCAATAACTTGGAAGCAAAAGGTATAGGGATCTCCTTAACATCTACATGTTGGATCAATAAATATGTTTTTGAATCAGCCAACTTTTCTGGTCAGCCTATCAAGGAGCCAAAAGCAGCAGCCTCCCACTCAAACGAAATAAATATTAAGTGATGGAAGGCAGCGGTTTGAGCCATCTAAGCAGTTTACATTTTGATTACAGCAGGCAAACTGCTATTTGGTCTCAGAAAAAAATATAAAATGACACTGGCGTATTAAAATCTGCTTCAGTCTTCACAGCTATATTGATTCCGACTTCATGCTAAATCATTATTGTTTTGATGGGAAAAGATTGCCATAAACAACCAAACAGCCCTGTTTAGGAGCTGATTGCCCATCCCTTTTCTCCCCTCTCTCTCTTCCTGCCTCGTCTCCTCTATCCCACATTGTTTCCCAAGGCAGCTGCACATTCCTGCTGGGAAGTCTTGGCCAAGCAGCAGAAAAGCAACAGACCAGAACAGTCCTCAGACTTCTCCCTTCCTCAGGAGGGAATGAGAGAAAATGAAGCAAGCTATGCATGAATCCATCTTCGTATCCCACATTCTCATCTGTTAGAACAAATATCGCTACATGGATTTTTTTCCATTGATTTTCCTCCTTTAGTCTTGTATTAAGTGATAATTTTTTCAGAGCAGTCAGGAAGTTTTGATGTGGAGGACTGTGCTTAAATTTGAAGTCAAGAAGGTCTTTAGCTAATCCTGTTCTCTGCCCCCAAGCAATTCACTTAGGGTAAAATCTTCAAAAGTACCTGAGTGATTAGAACACTAATTGCACTAAGTCTTCAGCATTTGATCTCCTAAATCAGTTAGGTGCTTTTGAACATGTTATATGTATGCCATGCTAGTACAAGACACTACAGACTTTCTACAGAAACTTAAAAACATAGACCACCTTCCCAGCAACACCCTCCTAGCCACCATGGACGTTACCAGCCTATATACCAACATCCCAGCCTGCCTTGCATATCCACAGGAACAAGATTACAACTCAGAATACAGACCCAAAGATATTACTGACCTTATACACTTCATCCTCACACACAACAATTTCACTTTTAATAACCAACACTTCCTCCAGACGATGGGAACAGCTACGGGCACCAAAATGGCCCCACAGTATGCCAACCTTTTTATGAGCCACCTGGAAGAAGACTTCCTCAAGAACTGTACCATTAAACCCTTGCTATACTTAAGGTATATCAATGACATCTTCATCATTTAGACTGAAAACCTCCAATCTCTGATTGAGTTCTATCAGAAATTCAACAATCACCATCCCTCCATCCGACTTTCTCTAGAATACTCCAGCACCAACATCTCCTTTTTAGACACAATGATCAGTATCCAGAATGATAAAATACAGACCACGTTATACAAGAAACCCACAGACCACAATCTGTGATATCTGCACAGAACCAGCAATCACCCTAAACACACCAAAAAGCTGTGATATACAGCCAAGCCCTCATATACCACCAAATTTGCACTGAAGAGAACACCCAGGATTGCCACCTCACCAATCTTAAAAAGGCTTTCATCCAACAAGGACACTCCTCCAGAGAGATAGATCGCACATTTGAAAGAGCCACCTGGATACCACGTGAAGAATTGCTGCAGTGCAAAAGAAAAACCCCTACAAGTTGCACACCGCTGGTTATGACAGATCACCCCTCCTCAAACCCATACAGAAAATCCTCAAACAACTGCAACCCATACTAGAAAGAGCCCCTATTCTTAAAGAGACCTTCCAAGAGCCACCCATCCTAGCCTTCAAACAAGCACCGAACCTCGCTAACCTCATCACCAGAAACAAACTTCCTCAGGCCCAGAAAATGGATCCAGACCATGCCATGACAAGAAATGCAAAACCTGCCAACACATCTCCACCACCCCCACAATTACTACACCCCACAGCAGAGCCATCAGCATTCCCAGATCTTACAGCTGCACCTCCAGAAATGTAATATAGCTCATCTAATGCACCAACTGCCCAGATAGAAAATACGTAGGAGAGACCAAACAACAACTGCGCACCAACATGAACGCACACCGGAAATCTATCAAAGACAGGAATACCCAATTACTGGTGGGGGCACACTTCTCACAAGAAAACCACTCTGTCTCCGATCTCTCAGTCCTGATCCTCAAAGGAAACTTAGAAAACACTTCCCAGAGATGAGCCTATGAACTGCACTTCATCAACCTCCTGGAAACTAAAAATCATTGACTAAATATAGACATTGGATTTATGACACATTATAACCTGCCTGCCATCTGACTCCCCAGGTGTCTCTCCACTATCATCCCCCTTCCCCTTCCCTCTCCCCACCCCACCCCACTGCCTGTCTCTCACCCAGTGACTCCTCAATCTACATCTTCACTGACTACCTGTCTTGTATGCACACCAGCCCAGCCTCTGGCTTCTTTACTTTTCATTCCATCTGGGAAGAGCACACACCAACTGCAGAAACTTCCTTAGCCTGACGAAGGGTTTTTGAACCCAAAAGCTTGCTTAATAATTGTTTTCCAACTATTTAAGTTGGTCTAATAAAAGCTATCAGATTCACCCAAAGAACCTTGTCTGCCTATGCCATGCTAAGGGCACTTAAGATGTAAGCACCCACATGGTTAAGTTGGTTAATTCATGCTAAGTGCCCTCTTCAAGCAAGGATCAACTTTGGTTCATGCTCATGTTAGGATGTCTTCAGTCTGTTCCACAAACATAAAGTGAGCACTTTATAGTCCTCTAGCATCTCAGGATGCACTACTCCCACACACTCGGAGCAAGGCTAGAGCCCAGGTGCCCTGGCTTCTCACACACCTGCTCACATCCCTTCTCACCAACGCTGTACTGGCAAGTCAGAGCTGTGCAGGCAAGAAATGTATTAAACCTTAACATGCAACTGCTTACAGCATATGCTCTAACTTTAACGCAATTTAACATTCCAAGGATTTAGTATCATCTAAGAGTACCATTAAACTTCACCCTAGGTATATACACACGAAAAAAAAATCCTATATTATTTGTATTCATCTGCCTCACAAGGATGTCAGACTTAATAAACATTAAAGAAGTATTTTGCACCTCTAAAATGCTAAACATTCTTAGTTTACTATGCCAAGTCCATTATCTGAACTCAATAAATAAATAATCTGGGAAATATATTTCTTTTACAGTTTTGGCAAACAAGCTGAACAACTTTTTTTACCTGGGATGTGTTTTCCCAGCTTCCCTTAAAACCACTAAAAGCCTCATGCAAATATCTGGGGTTTTAACTTAGTCTTTTGGTTATCATTTGTAGTTTCTCTTATGACAAAGGATTTCATAAACATCAGGGGTGGAAGGGACCTCGGAAGAGTCCAGCCCCCTGCCCCAGGGGCAGGAAGTCAGCTGGGGTCAAAGGATCCCAGAAAGATAAACATCCAAATATCTTTTTAAGGAGTACAAAATAAGTGCTTGTGCCTCCTCTGGTGGCAGTGTGTTCCAGGCCTCTTGGGCTCGGACAGTAAAGAAGCTCTTCCTTATGTCCAGCCTGAAACCGTCTTGGAGGAGTTTGTGACCGTTGAACCTTGCATTCCCTTGGGGCACTCTGGTGAACAGGCATGCTCCCGGATCCTGATGCACACCCCTTATATACTTATAGGCAGCCAACACATCCCCCCTGAGCCTATGCTCTTCCAGGCTGAAGAGTCCCATGGCTCTCAGCCTCTCATCGTAAGGCCTCTTCTCCTGCCCTCTGATCATGCACATGGCTCTCCTCTGCACTCTCTCAAGCTTCTGCACAACCTTTTTAAATTGTGGAACCCAAAACTGGATGCAGTACTCTAGCTGTGGCCTCACCAAGGCCGAGTACAGCATGAGGATGACATCCTGGGACTTGCTTGAGAAGCATCTATGGATACAAGCCAGAGTTTTGCTTGCTTTACCAGCTGCGACATCGTATTGGTGGCTCATTCATCTTGTGGTTAAATCATGACCCCCAAGTCCCTTTCAGCCGTGGTGCTAGCAAACGTAGCAGTGCCAAGCCTAAGTGTGCTGCAGATCTTTTTCCCCCCGAAAAGGTGAAGTACCTTGCATTTTTCAGTGTTGAATGCCATCAGGTTTTCATCTGCCCATTTTCTGAGCCTGCCTAAATTGGCCTGGAATCACTATCTTGTCTTCAGGTGTGGACGCTTTACCCCAAAGTTTGGTGTCATCAGCAAACTTGGCCAGTCTGCTTCAACACCAAATGTCCATATCATTAATAAAACTGTTCAAGAGTATAGGCCGAAGGATGGAGCCTTGGGGGACCCCACTGGTCACGGCACACCACCATGATTCTCCTTCCACCAATTACCACTCTCTGGGTCTGACCTCAGAGCCAATTCCCCAGGCATAGGACTGTGATGCAGCCAAGGTCACAGTTGGCCAATTTTTCCATGAGTTGATCATGGGAGACCAGATGGAAGGCTTTTTTTAAAATCAAGATATATCACGTCAGCCTCTTTTCCCTTGTCCGGGTGACATGTCACCTGGCCAGAAAAGGAAATGAGGCGGGTAGGTCTTGTCTGACCAGCAACAAACCCATACTGGCTATCCCTCAGGATGTTGCCTTCAGCCAGTTTGTCAAGAATGGTCTCTTTGATAATTTTTTCCAAGATCTTCTCTGGGATAGAGGTCAGGCTGATAGGCCTGTAGTTTCCCGGATCTACTTTCCCCCCTTTCTTGAAGATAGGCACCACGCTGGCCTTCTTCAATCTTCTACTTTCATGTGCTATAATACTATAAAGGTGGTATCACAGTGGCACCTCAGACCTGATAGATGTCTCCAGCATTACAGTAGGGCTGGATTTTCATTTGAACCAAGCAATTGCACAAGATAGCAAGAACCTCAGTATATAGCACCTATAAAGGAAGGTAGGGCGGCACCTTAGAGCAGTGGTCTCCAACCGTTTTAAATAGGAAATCACCTTTGGCATTTAAAAGCAACTCATGATCTACCGTGCACTGCCACCCCCCACCCCCCAGTCCATCAGGTAAGTCTGTGGGGAGGGAAGGGAGAGGGGCAGATCAAGGCAGGGGGAGAAAAAGTTATCTGGGGGCTCGCCTCCCCAGCAGGTAAGTCCCACCCGGCCTGGGCCCTGCTCAACTTCCCCCTGCTCCTGCTTCTGCAGCACTGTCCCTCACCACAGGAGCCTCAGTGTAGCCCCTGCCCCTTCCCTCCCCCATGAACTGACCTGCTGGGCTGGGGCATGTGCGTCCATGCACACAGGCACTCAGAGTCAATCTGAGGCTGAGGTGGGGGACTAAGAGGCTCTGAAATCTACCTCAAGAGGCTCCAAGATCTACTGGTGGATTGAGATCCACTGATTGGTGACCATTGTCTTAGAGACTAATTGGTACACAGAAGCCATAAGCTTTCATAGGGGACAGCCTTCTTCATCGGATGCCATGAATGGACTTGCAGAAAGCAGGGATTCCAAATAGCTTCTGATGAAATAGGCCTGTCCCCTACAAAAGATTACCTTCTGCCTGATTTCAGACTAACATGGCTAACATCCTCTCTCTATAGCACCTATGTGGGATCCCTTCAATTTTAAATCAAAGTGAGGTTATTCATGCATTCTGCCCCTTTTTGGTGCAGTTGGATAGAGAATGAGGGCAGCCTTGGCTCCTACCCACAATTTGCTGGCCAGAGTAGCAGAGCAATATAGAGTGCAATGTAAGAATTTACTGCTGATCTATACCAACCACAATGGGTGCTCAGGACCTGCAGAGCTGCTTGCAGATGTTAAAACAAACAAACAAACCCAAAAATGTTCTTTACTGGAAGAATCCGCGCATGACTTCTAGCAGACTCTGAAGCATCTGTAAAGAACAGGTACTTCAGGAGGGCTTCTTCGCACTTTTAGCAAAAGCTGATTCAATCAGTTATTAGATAAATGTGCCCAAAAGTCCCACAAAAGCACCTGATCTTCACACATTCTGTACAGCCAGATTGAAGTGACATGCTGCCTATTCTGGGCATGTGTGGGGCTTAGCATGGGAACACACCAAGTTAAAAGTAAAGTGCTGTTTTTATTTATTTAATTTATTTATTTTTATACCTGCAAGCACCCACTGGCAAAAAAGTCAGTGCCTGTGCATGTCTACGTGTAAGATTCTGATGGAAACCCTAAGTAACTAGTTATGAAAAGTGTTCCAAACCTGGGAAACACTGAACAATGAATGTCCTTTGCCATTACAATCTTGCCACCATTTCCTCCTTATTTTTTTGTCAGAAACCTTCCTGGTGCTTTTTAACCAGTTACTGAAAGAATATTAAATGCAATATGCCATGGGCTGCCTCAGGGGAGGACTGGAGAGCACTCTGGGTAATGCATAACCTGCGGCCTGGTGGCTAGAGCTCCTTGCTAAGAAGCGAGAGCATTCGATTTAAACTCCCTCTGGCAGGGAAGGGGGTTGAGGTCTACTTCACCCTGGGTAAGTGCTCTAACCACCAACCCTCTTGGCTGGACGGTAGGAGCCCTCAGCCTCCATGTTACTTCCAGAAGGCATGCACACAAAGCAATCCTATTCCCCCATAAGTGGAAATAGAAACCCAAACTGTGCATTTACACAGCGATGTAAATACTGCTTAGGAGGGGAAGAGGGAAAATAGAATCTAGCCCTAGCTAAGCTGTGATAGAGGGAAGGGTGCCATTTACTTGGAGAGAAGCCCTTATTTATTCAGTGGGATTCATCTTGCAGGCTAGTCCCTGAAGAACAGGTGGAGTTTCAAGGTTCCAGAGTCACAGAGCTCATTCCTGCCATGCCAGTACTTACATTGATTATGGCATCTGTCTGAACATAATCCATATCTGAGTCCCTCAGGCCAAGCTCCTTTCCATCCCGCTGAGCAGTGCTGACAATCCCGGTTGTCACCGTGTTCTGAAGGGCAAATGGGCTCCCAATAGCCACGACAAACTCCCCAGGCCTCAGGTCAGCTGAATGGCCCAGTAATAATACAGGCAGTTTTTTCTGTAAAAAAAGAAAGAAAGAAACCAAATGAATGCTTGTTTGTGGCTGAATACATGAGAACAAACTGCAAGTACTAATCCCAGACAGAAGGAACAGCTGCCATTGTTCATCCACTGGATGAACAATTCTACCATGACACGTCGAGACAACACAAGCCAAACCAACTCCGTGTATTACCAGGCCTTGCTTCTTGCTGCTGTCTTTAAAATAAGAAGACGCAGGACTCTGAGTCCAGCACATCCATTTCCCATGAGACCACTCCCCAGTTGAGAGGGTGTGAATCTCATCGTAAGCCAGTTCCTATTCGTATTGTATACTCCTCAAATAGCAACCTTTTCCACTCTAAGGAAAGGTAGCAGGGTCTGACTATCTCTTGGCTCTAATAAATGAGACCCATTTTTTTCTAACCAGGGCTTGCAGCCCAGAAATGGGAAAATAATTTATTCATAAGATGTAAAATATTTCTAGACCAGTCCATTCTGGATGTTTTATCTCCAGATGTGCACTAAGGAATTTTTCAGAATCTGTTCCAGCAAATGAGGCTGTACCTAAAACCCAGCTATACTGAGGTTACCAAGCTCATTCATTCAACCACTGAAACTACTTACTTTAGGATGAATCTTTATTGTTGCTATGTCTGATTTCTTGTCAATGTCTTTGATTGTAGCTTCATAGGTATCTCCATTTTGTAGCTGCACCTTTAATTGCTGTCGTCCTGATACAGCATTGCTGCTAGATACCACATGGGCATTGGTCACAATTAAACCTGAGTCTGACATAATAAATCCAGATCCACTGGACAGAGGGACATTTCGCCCAAATAGAGGGTGCCTGTATCAGAAGCAAAAAACAAATCTCTCATAAATGAAGCTTGTAAGGAAAAATAAAAAGAAACACAATGGTCATTCATAGAAGCTTATAAACATTTCACGCCAATGAATCCCAAAACACACAATATATTTATTTATAAAAATTGTAAAAATTTGATTGTCAAATTTAACTTTGGATCAGTGGTAATTGACATAATGCCAGGGATCCACAAACTGAGGTTTATCGGAACTTGCTTGAGGGTAGTAGAATTTTACATTTTTCTTGTTATTCTCCATTTTTATTCCAAGGAAGATAACTCGCAACAGATGAAGGGGAACCTGCCCATCTAACTTCTTTAGTCACTGCTGCTATGCAAGGGAAAAATGAAGCCTGGAGATAGAAGCTTCCTCCAAAGACTGGAGCTACCAGCAACCAGTGGGAACGAACAGTAGGACTGGATCCCCAAGTAGAAAAAGCATATCCAGGGAAAAAAGGAGAAGAGAACCTGGCAACTGAAAAGCTTGTGTAGGAAAGAGCAGGAACAAACAGCAGGGACTCATGTATGAGGCAGTAGGAGAATGGACTAAGGGATGAAAAGTATATCCAGGGGAAGGCACACAATGGGAAGTAAAAAAAAAAAGACTAAAACACATGGAGACTGAGTTGGAAAAGTTACAATGGTTTCACTTTAAAGTTAATTATACATTAGTTATGCCTTTTTCTTGTATCATACAATGAACATCAAAAGAGAGATTGTCTTAGCAAGTGGAGATGGGAAAGATGGCCCACATGTCCACCTTTCTGCCAGAAGTATGGTCCTTACTCTAAAATTATACAAATCCTCTGGTATATGCAGAAGTAATGAAGTGCAGCAACCCTTGAAACAGAACGTCAAACATAGTAACCTGCCGGAAACTAATAGAGCCATAGACTGAAGGCCACATGAGCCTTATTCTGGACATCTAGCCTGACCTCTCACATAAGACAGGTCAGGCTGGATATGCTTTAACACAGGTCATACATTTTTGCCAAGTTATTCCTGCATCATATCCATAACTTCTGTCTGAGCTGTAAAATATATTTTAGAAAGACATCTTAATATAAAGATTTAAAATAACAGAGAATCCCAAAGCTTCCAATACTGTTTTAATGTTTAATTTCCCTGACTGTGACTATTTTCAGATTGCTTTTCGCCTAAATTTATGTAGTTTTTTGATGGATCAAATCTTATTATGCCTATGTTAGGTAGTTAAAAGAACTATATACATCAGAAACCTTCTCCCCTGTCTGGTACTTACATTTTCTAAGATAAATTAACTGAACTGAGGTCCTTAGTTTCTCAGTGCAAGTGAAATAAAAAGTAAGTTGATACAATTCTTTCAGATTAGCTTTTTTTGGTAATTTTACTCGGGGCTGAGGTGGTGCAGGGGCCAGCCCAAGAGTTGCTAAGCCCAGAAGTGGCGAAATCAAGGCCATAGCAGAAGTGCTCACAACACAGCCTGTCAAATTCCAAAAAAATTGTGAATTCTGCAAAATAACCTGTCACAAGGACACAAAAGAAGGACGGTATCTTTAATATGATCTAATGAGCGATGGCTCGTATTCATCCATTTGTACTACTGGTTAATACCAAGATTCCTTCCTCTTGATCTGCTATTCTTATATAATTAGGCTTAGATTAATTAACACTAAATGAACCACAATAATACAGGAAGGAAGCAGATCCTACTCCCCAGTGACCAAGGCTTCACATTTGAAAATAAAGACCTCTCCAAGACTTTGATATGGTTTGTCAAGCCTCAGGAGGTTTCTGTAATGCTTTCTGTAATTATTTAATTCTAAGCTAACTTGGATAGTCACAAGCTCCAGTCAAGACTTTAGTCCACTGTCATTTTACTTTGCTGCAAAAGGAAAGACAAATGTGTTTGAAATCTTCCTACCCCAACCTTCCCCCAAAGCAATGCAGTTAAACGCAACCAATTTAAATAGTTACCTCAGGAAAAGCTCAATGTGCACAACTGCAGGCGCAATCTTTTCCACCACATCTGCGATGAAGTTAAACTTGTACCTTGGGCTGCTGGGCTGTAGGTGACCTATACTAGCAGAAATAATTGGGTATGTTAATAAGAAAATACCCTTTTTACCATGTAGAGAAGCTAAATGCTCCTTAAGTAAGTCTAAAGTTCACATTGGGACATTCTTCAAGCGGGGGTGGGAAGTCTAAATCTGTAAGACAGTTTAAAATATTTATGTTTCAGTTTGTCTTGATAAAGTCAAATGACAAAGTCAATTGGCTGACACGTTCTTGGCTTTCTTGAAACTCAGAAAGTTTAGCAATAGCCTTTTCCAGCTCCAGTCCTTTCCTCCTCACCCCTAAGTTATGAATAATGATGATCCAACGCTTATATTACAGTAGCACCTAGTGGCCTTAACCAACACAGGGCCTCATTACATTTAGCCGCTATACAAACAGAAAACAAACGTATTTATGAATTTGTGAAAAATGTGATAAATGTCAGCTAACAGTAGATCTCCTACAGCATGTTTGATTTACATTAATATAATTCAGTAATAATGTGTTTAACAGTATTGCGCAAGGAAATATAAATATAGCCAATGACATTTCATAAAAGGATCAAAATCTCCAGAAAAAATGTCATCACAATACAGTGTCGCCATGCACTAAACGTGGCATTTTAGAACTGCTGCCACTGCTGAAACTCATGTTTCAGAATATTTGTATCACAACCTTTTAATCCAGGGGTGGCTCATCCAGAAGTTGGAGGGGTGGCTCCCTACTGCTGTGCTCACTGCTGAGGAGGCATGGGGGGGCACGTGTGCCCCCAGATTTGTGGGGGGAGGGTGGATGAGGGCTGCCTGCTTCAGGCTTGGGGTTTCCTGCCCTTCTGCCCTGCCATAGGAGCCCTGCACTAGCTACGCACCCCTGCCTGCCCAGCAGCAGCGGGGACGGCAGCAGTGTAGAGTTGTGCCCCAAGCTGCTACCAGGCAGGCAGGGGGCATGCAGCCAGTGCAGGGCTCCCAGCTGAAAGGCAGAAGGGCACAGAGCCCTGAGCCCACAACGGGCAACCCACCACTGCCCCCCCTCTGCTCTGCTCTGCTCGTGTTATACTGCCAGGAGAGGGGGGTGCGGATGAAAGGTGGGTATGTGTCCCACCTTTACTTTTTAAAAAGTTGGTCACTCTAGCCCCCAGTGGCATAGGCAGCCTCTGCATGTGACAGACTGGGGTGGATGTAGGCAACACAGTGGCATACAGGGCAGTGAGTGGAAAGCAAAGCATCAGATCAAGCAGGAAGCATGGAGAAAGAAGCAGAACACAGAGCAGCAGCTTAGGCAGCACAGGGCTGGTAGTAAAAAGCAGAGCTGTAAAATCGAGTAGGAGGAAGGAATTGGACTGCCACTTGGGTAGGATACAGGGCCTGCCAAAAAGGTTGGCCTTCACTGTTTTAACCACTTGTATTTATTACAACAGCACCTAGGGACCATTTAAACACAAGACTCTGTTACAATGGGCATGCAAAAATACAGAATAGCGGACAGCCCTTGTCCCAAAGCGTTTCTTAAAAAAAACTAACAGACATGGAGCATGGTTTTTTTTTTGTTCCAGTGGCTTTTTGGAAAATTCTATTCCAGATGTTTGATGATGGCAAATGTTGTGTTTTTCAAATGTGTAGTACAGCAGAACCTGTTTGTAAATGAACGATTAGAAACAGCTCCAGCGGTCCACACTTAAACAATTAAGGTTCCAGTCCCAAAGAATATGTTCATGTAGATCTCTGTCCTGTTAGAGAGTACCGTTCACTTGAATGGCATTTCAGACAATATGTCCCATTGTATGGTTAGGGACTATATTAACAGGAACATACATAAGAATAAAGTTCAAGCTTATCTTCCTCACAGAACAGACCATATGCCAGTCAGAAACTAAATAAACCCAACTTTTGCAGCTGGTTCTATTGGAAGAGCACCAGAAGCTTTCTGTTCCCTCTTTAGCTACCTTGCTCAGACAGTCTTCATACACAGTTTGATGATTTTAAATAAATACTGGAAGGAGAGGATGGCTCAAAGGATTTAGAGTAAGTTGTAACACCTAAACAAGGTTCAAGTGTTGATCAAACTTCAAGCAGTTTGTGACAGGAAAACATTTCCATCTGACTGCTTGATTAGTGCCACATTTGGAAAGAGCTGGTAGGTTCTGTACACAAGACAGAATGATTTTTGTCACAACTCTCACACATGTAGGCTTTCTTAGAAAACAATAAATGGATGG
Organism: Crocodylus porosus; assembly: GCF_001723895.1. Taxonomy (NCBI): domain Eukaryota; kingdom Metazoa; phylum Chordata; order Crocodylia; family Crocodylidae; genus Crocodylus; species Crocodylus porosus. Next base: position 19,313,762 of record NW_017728948.1, read on the forward strand.
AGAATGGAACAGACTCTATTTTCTCACTTTTCCCATACGATCGAGGTCATTCCATTGAAGAATAACACCTTATGTTACCATCTTGGTCCCTGCACTGATCAGCCTCAGCTTTAAGGATGAATTAGCCCTGTTTTAAATTAGGCTCATGCAATGCTTCAGGATAAAAACTACCAGAAAATGTTAGATTTCCCTGATTCTGGTCAATACAACTTAGCAGTAACACAGATAAAGTACTGCTTTCTTTCCAAAACTATTTTTCCCTGCTTTAGAGAGAGAGACTATGTAAAAGAAAAAAGGGATAGGAAAATAATGATAGCAGAAAGAGAAAAAAAAGCAGATATAAACAAAAAATAGAAGAGAGAGGCTGCAACTGAGTGGGAAGACAGATAAACAAGGACATGGGGACAGGGAAGGGAAGGAAAATAATAGTTCAGCGTTTCCTCTTGTACTATGTAGTACAACTGTAGTTTTGCCAATAGGTTAGGCAATAGATTTGTATAGGGTAGTTTGGATAGGGATTATCCTGCCTCAGGCAGGGGGTTCAACTAGGTCACCTCTCAAAGTCTCTTGCAGCCCTACTTCTCTATGATTTGACTGGGTCTTAGTTGAAAATAATCTTGGCCACAAAGTTTATAGGTGAGCACTGGAGGTAATCTGGAGAATTACAGACAACTGAACTTACATCTATGTTTGGTTAACGGTTTAAGATTATCATTAAACAAGGTGAATACACCCCATTTTTGCTGAGCCAGCCCCAATTTAAATGCCTGTCCCAGACATCACTATAGTTTCATAGTTAGTAGGGCTGGAAGGGACCTGAGCAGATCATCAAGTCCGACCCCCTGCCATGGCGGGAAAGAGTACTGGGGTCAAACAACCCCAGCAAGGTGATGTCTTAAAGACCCCCAGGGTAGGAGCCAGCACCACTTCTTTTGGAAGCTGGTTCCAAACCAGCTGCCCTGACCGTGAAGAGCGCCTCCTGATGTCTAGCCTAAATCTACCCTCTGCCAGCTTGTGACCGTTATTCCTGGTCACTCCTGGCAGTGCT
>NW_017728948.1:19315127-19316499 GCF_001723895.1 Crocodylus porosus
TGGACCTGCTTGAGATGCATCTGTGGATGCATGACAAGGTGCAGTTGGCCTTCCTGACTGCATCCCCACACTGCCAGCCCATGTTCATCTTGGCATCAGTGATGACTCCAAGATCCTTTTGGTCCTGTTGGTACTTTCAAAACAATACTTTGTACCTTATTCTGCAGAAGGCCCAGGGAAACAGGACTCCCCCATGATGCCTTCACTCTCTCCCTCATGCCCCTCAGCTGAGTCTGGGGCTCCTGTTCTCTCTCCCTAATGCATTCTGCTGAGACCAGAGCTCAGAAACAGATAAGCTCAGAAACAGATAAGCATGCTGAAAAGCAGGGTGGCTGAAGCATCCTATTTTGTAACCAGAGAAATAGCGTCATGCTATCATTAAAGTAACTGGGAATTCATGATCAGAGAGGGTCTCATCAGTAAGGTTTCTGCCAGGAAAGTGTGTCAATAATCTGTCAGAATCGCTTGAATGTGTCAATACACATTCACTCATTCGGTGAATAAAGAACCAGCTGACATAATTTATTTAGACTTTCAAAAACTTAATACTAGGACCCTTGCAAGAAGCCCTTAAAGAAGCTAACTAGCCAAGGTTTGAGAGGCAAAGTACTGTCATAAATGAAACACTGTCCAAAAGATATGAAACAAAGGCAGGGATCAGTGATCAGTTTCCATCACGGGAAGATGCAAGTACTAGGGTATTTCATTCTAGACCTCATGGTTTTTTAAATATTTTTTATGAATTAACTGGAAAGAAAAGTTAATAGGAAAGTTGCAAAATTGACAGGTTATCCAAAATGACTTAAGTCCAGAGAGGGCTGTTAGTAACTTCAAAGGGATCTCACCAAGTTAGAAAAATGGATAACGTTCAGTAATAACAAATGCAGATTAATGCCCACTGGAGAGAAATAAGTTAAACCATTCATACATCTTACAGCTAAATTGACTGTTCAGGAGAAGGATCTATGCATCAATGTTAACAACACAGTAGGGGCCTTGACCCAAAGTAAAACTGTAGCCAAAAATGCCCACAAGATGCAAGGTCATTACTGACTCCAAGATGAACATGGGCCGGCAGTGTGGGGATGCAGTCAGGAAGGCCAACCGTACCTTGTCAAGCATCTAAAGATGCATCTCAAGCTAGTCCAGAGAGGTGATACTCCCCCTCTATGCAACTTTGGTCAGGCCGCAGTTGGAGTACTGCATCCAGTTCTGGGCACCGCACTTCAAGAGGGATGTGGCCAGCCTGGAGAGGGTGCAGAGGAGGGCCACCCACTTGGTGAGAGAGCAGCAAGACAGACCCTACGAGGAGAGACTGAGGGACCTGAACCTGTTGAGCCTCAGCAAGAGGAGGCTGAGGGGGGACCTGGTG
>NW_017728948.1:19316819-19323899 GCF_001723895.1 Crocodylus porosus
TCCTGACCCTAGCTACTATGAAACTATGATGAGTAAGGACTAGGCTTAAAGATAAGGTAGAAAATGTTTGCATGTCAACATATAGCTTAATGGTATGCTGCAATTTAAACGTGTACAGCACTGGTCAATCCATTTATACAGGGCATGTGCAAGTGAGAGGCAACTTAGATTAAAATGATGAAAGACTTTAAAGAATATAGTATGAAGAAATATTGAAAAGACTAGGATCATTCAGTTTAGAAAGGAGACTACTAAACCAGAATGCAATAGACACATAAATAGAAATGGTACACAGGATGGTATATTTAGAGCTTCTGTTTTCTTTGCCTCATAAGACAAGAACAAGGGAACTGGAGCAATCAGCACACTGCAACTTAGCTTGTGCATTCCTGGTGATGGACCATAATGCTATTTAGATTTTTGGTACAACACGGGCTTAGTATGTAATGGATACGATGACAATGTGACTATTACGGAGGAGTTCCAAGGACATGAGGAAAAAAACCTGTTACAGATTAAGGCAACTGAAAGACAATTAGGTATTTCTCCACAGATCCTTCATAGTAGTAACACTCAGCTGCAGCTTTTTGTTTTTGGAATGCCACATGGGGTTTGCTTTTAGTGGAAAACACACTCTCATTCAGCAAGCTGAATTTATACAGTATGGTATAAACAGATGGAACAACTTGGCCGAGTTGGAAGCAGCCTATTCTTCTTATACATGTTCTCACGCACTTGAAAAATGTCTTTAAGTGTATACTCTTGTTGTAGTACCATGTTTAAAAGAGTCACTGCAAACAGGGATCATGTAGGTCACTCAAATATAAGCAGTGCACATTTTTATTTATTTTACCTCCTGGGCAAGGGGGATTTATGTTACCTCCAAATCGCAGGCAATTGATGCAACTGTGCAGTGTATCTGGCTTCAATGAAATCTGCTTACAAGAATTTAAACACTTACATATACATCACTAGTGTCCTGACAAGACATAACACTGTCATCAGGTTTTCTTAGCAAAAAAGTCAACAGGAATCACTACAAGACAGTGGGCCACATCTTCAGTTGGTGTTAATAGGCACAGAGGTGTGATAAGATCTCTCTCAAAGGCTTACATTTTAAGTCAGCATAGCTCCTTGTAAGTCAACAGGACAATACCAATTCCCATCAGCTGACAGTAACATAATTACTGGGGGGGAGGGAGGGGCAAACAAGGCATGAGGGGCAGCTATGAGGGGGCCTGTACTGCAGGGCTGCGGCAGCCTGAGCCCACACCAGTAGCTGCAGTAGTAACAGCTGCCTCCAGCGTAAGACTGCTCTCTCCCCCCCACCGTCTTCAGTGGTAAGCATAATCCATGCCGCCTTCCCCACTTCCCTGGGTCCTCAAGGAGCTTGCTATGACTCTGCCAGCTGATCAATAGATCCCTTGGGACTGTGCCTAGGTTCTTGTCCGCAGGACTCCTCAGCAGCAGCAGGATGAGCCAGCTTCACACCATTGCTCCTGCAAAGCCCGAGAGGAAGCAACACAAGTGAGTGCCATCAGCTTTACAGCTGTGATCCTGGAAGGCGGGAGAAAATGTGAAGAGCAGAGGAGAAGTGAATATATGCTAGGAGTGGGCAGGAAGAAAACAAAACAAAGAGTAACAGGGGGAATCAGAGGGGAGACGGACAAAGAAAACCAGAGACAACCCAATACAAATGACACAGTGGTAGTACTTACTACTCCGAGAACAACTGTGGTCCCTTTCTTCCTTGGCCAAGCAGTATAAGCCCATTAACCTCCCCAGCCCTAGGGATGATTCAAAGCCTGGTTCTAGATCAGGGGCATGTAAAATATGGGCTGTGGGCCAGATCCTGCCTGCCAGGCACTTTCAATCAGCCTACGGTGCCCACCAATGAACTGTACCCCTCCCAGCCCTTCTGCCCACAAGAGTGGGAGCAAGTCTTGTGCTCCTCACCATGATGTGCAGCGCTAGCTGGACCCACGCACTGCTGGGCGGCAGTGCCTGCACCGGGTACAAGCTCCCCCGCTTGCTGCTCCTGACGCCACTGCTGGCAAGGTCTGCGCAGCATGGGATGGGGAGTGTGGGGGAGGCCCCACACCTCCCACCCTCCCTCACATCCCACAAACACTGGGGTGATGTGTTTATTTTTGTGATGTGAACTGGTGATGTGTTTATTTTTGTCTCTTTCTTAGGTACGTCAGGGGGAAGGACTGAAAGAGAGAAATAAGGTGGCCAGAAATAAAATGGAGGAAAGAAAGACTCAGAGTAAAGAGGAACAGCTTGGTTTAGTAGAGAGGCTGCATCTAAAGAAGTAGCAGTCCAATGGACAAGGGAAGTTAGCAACAAGAGATGTCTGAAGCAAAATGTTCTCAAGAAACTGTGCATTTCAGTGCAGTGCTGTCTTAAGACTTTTCTGCTAAAGTAGGCAGTAGTATAAACTTAAGGGGGAGGTTGAGGAGCAAATGAGGCCAGCCCTGGATGCCAACTTGGGGAAGAGGATGCAAAAATTCCAACTCCTGCTGTCACCATTACCCCAGCCAGCACAGCCCCAAGTACTGCCACAAAGTCCAGGACACAAAGCTGCCCAGTTAAGTCTGATAGCTCATTCTGGTTGCATCTACACGAGATGCTACTATGCAGTAGCAATGAGCTATCGTGCAGTAGCAAAGCGGGGGGGCACTAACCATGATGTGACACTACTATACAGTTGAAACAGAAAAAAAATACATGTGGGGATCCTACTGTGCAGTTATGCTAGTTACTGTGCAGTCATTTAGTACTTGGATGTGCAAGTGCCAAATGACTGCTCAGTAACAACTGTGCAGTCCTCCACTTATGTAGACACGGCCTCTGAGGACTTCTGAAAAGCTTACTTTCAGTCCCTGGGAAGATTTAGTTTAGGGCTGGAAAGAGAAAATAGTAACTGTAAGTTTCACCCAGATTTTAAACCACACTTGAATTGCTCATCAGAACAATGCATTGAGCTGATACCGCACCTTCCATCAGTATATCTCATGGTGCTTTATGAAAGAATTCATTATCTGTATCCCCATTTTGTAGGTGGAAATATTAAAGTGCAGTGAGGAATAACTGCCCTGCCCACTATCACCCAACAAGTCAATGGCAGAGTGAGAAATAGCACACTGAACTTGTCCCAAGCCCAGGTCCCAAGCCATTGCTGCATCCATTGGGATACACTCCTTGAGAAGTCAGGTAGGAGGCAGTCCCAAATGAGGTCCACCTAGACCAAGACTTCTGCAAGGTTAGAATGTAATCAACTCCCTCAACATTTTTGAAATCCCATCAGTTTTGCTTTCTGAAGGACCCATGCTCTTATAATGCATTTAATTTCCAATTATACAGTGTTTTGGTACCCCATTGTGAGATCAAAACACATAGCTGGATTTATGCTTTCCATAGCCCAGATTTCGTTCAGTTCTTGCTGTAACTATTTTTATTTGTCCACCTTTTCTTGTATTTTCTATCAAATGGAAAAATAAGTCCACAATGAAATCCTCACATTCCTTTGTTATTCTTGCAATTCTAGCATCTACTCTGTGTGTTGGTGGTGATGGTAGCGGTGGTGGTAGTGACAATTGTATAATTAAAACAGCATACTGTATCCTCTGAATCTTTTCTCTTAACTTTTAACTCTCAGTTTTTCTTACAGCTCTAGACCTCTAGTGGCATTCGAGTGTAAATGCTGCACTCCATTATATCAATTGACCCACTGACCTACTGAGAGTTCCTGCATTTTTTCACAAGTCCTCTTTATCACATATGTTACCTTATGTTCCCGACCATCCCTTAAATTAATCTAACAAAACTTACCATGGCAAGCAGACATTTAATCAGAAGATTATTTGTAAAATAGCCCAAATATGTACCAGTACTATGCTTGGGGCAGAACTGCTTTTATATTTTCTGAGCCTCGTGATGAACATCCGTACACATTTTAATCCTTCAGGACCAGATCTTCAAAAATTGAATGAACAAAAGTGCCAAGCAGTCAGCAGCTCCCAAACATGTTCATAGGCACCTAAATTGATATTTAGCTGATATTTGACCTATTTTAGAAATCTAGCCCTACATTTTTATCTTTAAGGGATTCAACCACAAGTCCGTCTCATTATCATCTCATTAGTAGGAACGTGACTTACTCCCACGTGACTACAAATCTAAGCTATCATTTTAGCATTAAATCTGGATACTAGGGACTAGAATTTGAGTTTCTTTCATAACTTCTAGGGTTCCTAAACTGCACTGATTTGATGGGCCTGATTCTGAGACTACTAATATTGATGTAAATCAGGAGTAGAGAAAAAACCAGTTTTGTTACTTCCATAAAATGACTATGAATCCTCCAAGGAATAAACCAGCATAGCTCTTCTAGGGAAAGAAATTACACATAAACCAGTAGAAGTGATCAGAGAAACTGGTTCAAATCCATACCACAACGGAAGTTCAGTGCACATAAACCACTTTAAAAATGGCCAAAACCAGTTTATGATAAACCTGGATGGATGTAGTATCAGACTTAACTGATTCAGGTTAAACTGGTTTATTGAACTTGTGTCCCAGATCCCCTCCGGATTCAAGTTTACTCAGTCCCCCAGCATCCCAGGATGCTTTGCACCTCCCCAGCAACCCCCCAACCCCATCCTCCCCCTCCCCACCACAGAATGGGGCTAACCTTGGCCAAGTTCTCTGTTCCAGTCCAGCAGCGAGACATACTTTAATGCACCCCACCTTTGGGTGTGGGCCACTGCAAGCATGTGGCTTCATTTCTGGAATCACAAGTGAATGTGTGTTCACTTGCTTATCTGTTCAATCTATGCAGCTTAGACTAACCTGCAAAGATTGAATCAGTTCAGCATTGGGCTTTCTGACTGTCTCTACTTAGCCCTACAGTCAAAGGGGCTACCTTAACTGCACCAGATGAAGAAATGGCTCATTAATATGAGTGAGAGAAAAATCAGACTCTTAGTTTTCACCTTTTTTAAAATAATCCTTACGAGAAAATAAATCATATTGTGGTCATTAGGATCTCGCAAATATGGAAAAATACATTCTTTGGATATTGTTTTTTTTTTTTAGAAAGTTAATTTCAATTATAAAACTTAAAAGATCCATGTATTTAGATAAATTATTACGTCTAACAGAGGAACACAACCTGGTAGAACTGGTTACTGGAGATAAGCAGCGTTCCCAGTGTGCTTTCATGGAAAAAAAGAAAAGACAAACAAAAGATTATAATGGCTGTGATTAAAAAACAGAATCATCTGCTAGAAAGAGAGGATTGTGGCAGATCTTCTTATGAACTGAGCATTTACATCAAGTTGGATGTCTATGCAGTGACTGAGCATAAAGTCACGGTGAGTTTAATGTTCAGGCCATATGTTTATATAATGGATGCCTTCCATGCACAAAGGAAACTAGCTTGGTATATATGCACTGATATGGGCTTTGTCACTCTATAGCTGTGATAACTGCATTTACAAGGGCAGAGTAAGGATGGATTAGCACATCCCTTCCAGGAAGGAGAGCTTGCTGGCTAACTAGATTCAGAAAGCAAGAGCTTTGTTATTTATTAATATTTGTTCCCCTTTCAGGAACAATGAGAAAATCATCAATAGGTCTCTTTCATTAGAAGTTTTATTCCAAAGAAGTAAAGTGTTATTTTCTAAATATTCCCTTTGTCACTAAACAATATTTACCCTTCTCACCCACAAGACTTCAAAACAAATGTTTTAAAACTGTCTCAAACTAAAGGAAAACAACCAGAAAAGGAATGTGCCCTAGCCTTACAGCCTGTGTTTCCAGCCAATATTTTGCAATGGGCTCCCCTAACTAAAATATACAGTAAAGCTAGTTTAGAGGCTCTCATGACACCAATACAAATAAAAAAAAGTTAGTACTCTTCTCACTTTGTCTAACTTCCCAGAAATCTGTTCAATTATATGGTCATTTATCCATTTTCACCCTCCCAATTATGCACATCTATAAGCAGTTGGTAAATCTCTCTGACCCAGGCAGAGCAGCACTGGATACCTTTGTAGTTTATTTTTTATTGCCATTTTTTTTAAGTGTTCCAGTGCTCTAATCAACTCTGATCCTGCAAAGATTGACTCACGGGAGCAATCATGTCATGGGCAGCCTTTGCCAGAGACTTCAGTCAGACCATTTGTAGCACGATTAACTCCTGTAGTGCGATCTTTGCGGAATCAGGACCTTAGGGTCTCATTGACGTTAAAGGGACTCGTCTTTCAGTGGCTTCTAAATCAAGCCTTTAAAGAACTACTTAGCCTTGCAGGCAACTCTTGAAATGTTACCTGTTCATATGGAACTTTGTCACTTATTAGTTTAATAGTAGTTCTGCTTGCATAGGCTATTGCTTGTGTTCTGTGATTTTCTTACCTGCATTTGTGCCACTAAATGTATTCATGTGATAGTAAGGTCTTTCATAAATACACCCACTGCATACTACTTTTCCACAGATCATGAAATCCTAATCCTTTTCTGATATCAGGACTGTTTAGACAAAACCCAAATGTGATGTTGATGTTGATGTTGTAGGGGATCATGACTTCAATGGCAATAAACTGTCAAGAAGTCAAACTCCTAGCAGATCTATAAAATCCATTGCCATACAAAATGTATTCAACTAAAAAAGACTGGTATGAGAAATACAAAGAAAAAAAAAGGATAAGTAAACCAAACTGAAGTCTAATCTTACAAATCCTTCATCAGGTATCTAGCCTGACTGATTTTAATGGGAGGCACAACCATTTAGATCTAAATATAGACAGGCTTGGTAAGCAGGGACAAGAACTGTGTAGGAATATTTCCCACAAAGCATCAAGCTACACATTAGGCAGTCAGAAAAACTAACTGCTTGTATTTTTCCATTCGTGATAGGAAATCTACCAAAACATTGCCTCTTAAAAATTAAGAACTACAAGAAGGTGTAATTTGCTAAAGGAGTAACAAGTGACTTGTTATAGAATGATCTCAGGTGATAATCCTGATTGCAGGTCCTGTGAGTAGCTCCAAAGACGTCAATGGAGATACTTGCAT
>NW_017728948.1:19323999-19395668 GCF_001723895.1 Crocodylus porosus
GACTTGTTATAGAATGATCTCAGGTGATAATCCTGATTGCAGGTCCTGTGAGTAGCTCCAAAGACGTCAATGGAGATACTTGCATACATTAGGCTATGTATGTGTGTAAGGGTTTTCAGGACAGTTAGTAATATTATAATGGTATATGTACACACACACACACACACACACACACACACACACACACTCCCTTCCTCCCATCATGTGCCAGTTCTTTTTGGATTTGGCTCACCCATGTATAAGAGTTTGTGCTGCCCTTCATGTTACTTTCCAGTGTTAGAAGGGAAGAAAACTGGCCCACAAAAAAGGGAGGCACCCAGAAAAACTAAGTGGGTGATGTTTTTTCCTCCCAAGGTTTCCTTCCTCCCTCTTCTATTTTTATAGACCTGCATTTCCTGCAGCCTTGATGCGACTAGAAAGTGGAATTTGTGTTGTTCTGCCTACCTCAGCTTCTTACAGTCGGAGCCTAACCTCACCTGCACAACTCAGACCTCTCAAAACGCAAAGGAGCAACAGGCTGGTGTGTCCTGTAAATAAGGCCAGTCACATGGGGGAGAGCTATCACCAGTTTGGATACTTTCTATGTACACATGGGCTAGGGACAGATATTACACATAAACCAGTTTCAGTGATCAGACACTTGTTTAAACCTGTAACAGAACAGATGTTCAGTGCACATAAACCAGCTTGAAAATGGCTGAAACTAGTTTGAGCTAAATCTGGTTGAATGTAGTATCCAAATTAATTGATTTGGGTCAAACCATTTTATGCGATGGCTGTCCTAGACCATGGTGGGGTAAAAGTGGATCCACTTTAAGTGGAGCCAGGTCTCCAACTTCTGAGTTGCCAGCAGCTCAAATCCCTGCACAAACAGGGAAAATGTGAAAACGTGACAGTAATTTAAAACAGTCACTTCTCTTTTAAAACCTCTTATTACAGCCCTTGCATGTTATTGTTTTAAGAAGTAGTATAATTGAGTTCTATTTCCGACTCCAGTATTGCCTCAGTCTGACCTTGGGCAAGACACTCAGTCTCTTTGAGGTTCAGTTTGCGCAGCTGTAGAATTCAGTAAAAAAATCAGAACTTCACAGAAAACCAGATGCTACATCTGAGCTGAGGTTTCCTGGGTCAAAAAATAAAGCCAAAACAAAATGAACACAAATCGTTACTTGAAAAAATGCAACCTCTATCCCTATCCCACTGCTGCAAATTCCTAAGCATATTACAGTAAACTCAGGAGGATTCCATGACGAAAATGCCATATGCATTGAAAATAAATCATTCTATAAGCCCTTAGATAGAGTATAGCATGCGAATTTCAGATAAATATGTTTCTAAGTGAATGAGTTCCAACCAAATGTTAGAAGTGCCAAAGCTAATAGCTTTGTATGTTCAGATGAGCAGACAAAAGCCCTTTACAGCTACAAAATCAAAGAGAGGCAGAAGGAATCAGAGGAAAGTGCAATGGATGGGAAATTGTGTTCTAGTTTCCGTGTTCATTTCTGCCAAGTGACACTTTGGACACGTTTCTTCACTTCTTTGTGTCTTCTTTACCCCAGTCATAAATTTGGGATGATGATACTGATCAGCTTTATAAAGCACTTTGAGAGCCAGGGAAATGCTATGAAAGTTGAGGTAACACGCCTTTTATATTCCTTCCCAATGAATTGTGTGCTCACAGTTCTACTGGACTTTACAACACTATTGCTGTCTGAATGAACAGAGGGTTTGCTAATATTTCACCAGACATTTGATTTATAATCCCATCAGCCATAATAGCTCAGCTGTCACGGATGCTTCCTGGAACATTGTACATGGAAACAGGTAACTCTTTTATTAGATGTGTTTAACTTCAGCACCAATAAAAGGGATGCTTCCTGTAAAGTGATCAATAATTTGTCTCCAAAATTCTTTGAAATTAGCAAACCAATCTTGAATTTAGCAGAAATTACAATTTGCCAGATCAGGTAAAGGCACCAATACCATATCACATTCTAAATGCATCCTGGCACCTTTGCTCTCAGCACCTCAATAAGACTCACTGATTTGTGGGGGCTTTCTAGTGTATGGTAGAGGGACACTAGTACATTGTTCCAATCAGACAGAAAAATGCAATATTTAAACTTGCACCAGATTTTCTTTCTTGCTTTGTTACAGACATCAGGTGCTTTCTCTCTACAGGTGTCTGTCAGGTCAAAAAACTTAATTCTCTTAATGCAGTCACTATGAAAGACACCAGACTATAAACACTGTGGTGTCTTCAGATCTGTTTGTACAGTACTTGGGGCAAAGGAGTCTCAGTCCTGCTCCTGAATCTTGTGGGTGTTACTTTGCTATAAATATTGGATAGTGAAATTAAGTTTATAAAACAAGTGCAGCACTGGCATCAGGAGAGTAAACGTTGGTATTCTTCACTACTAATGTGCCTCAACCCTGACTTGGTGGGACCACTTCTAAGGATGAAAGGGTTATACTGTACTGACCATGTCACCTTTGACCTGTAATTGGACTTACTAATAGCAAGCACACCAAGATCATTTCTATATAACACGCCTCATCTGTGAATCCCAAAGAGCTTTTTCAAATCCAGACTGCATTATACGCATTTCATGCAGGTATAAACCAAGCAAGAAAGACCCTTGCCCAAGATCATGCAGTACCTCAACAGCAGAAGCACAGTGCTCCTGGGTCTCAGTCCAGTGCACTGTCCTGTCAAGCACAGTGTCAATTGGTGAGTGCCATATTTATCACCTTGGGGCAGGCCTGAGCAGCCCAGCTCATTTCACATAAGCTGCAAACTACTTAGATCAGTGGTTTTTAACTGTTTGAGACTCAAGACAGCCCTCGTTAGACTCAAGGCACCCTTCAGAAAAAAGCCAGCTCTTAGTTTTCATTCATTTTTGACTATGGAAAAACAGTACACCAGCAGTACACCAGCTGTACACCAGCAGATCCAATTTTTTTTTTTTGACACTGTGGATTCTTACTTGAAATCATTAGCTCATCTTGAAAACCGTGTTTGTAAACCTAACAGTGCTATCATTGTGCAGCATCCCCCGGCATCCCTAAAAGGATCCCAAGGGAGCCCAGGGTGCCATAGCACCTGGGCTGAGAATCCCTGGCTTAGATCTGCAGTCACTGCCTGACTAGATCAGGAGTTGAACTGATAAGAGCTCTCTGTCTCATTCCAGTCTCTTGAGAACTTCAGCCCTCTAAGATCACTTGAATTGTAAATGTGTCCTGAACTTGACAACTAATATACATGAAGCAGTTAAAGGCCTCACATTCACACATGCATCCCTCCTTCAAACCTAGTCTCCTGGCTGGAGCACTTTGAGAAGCTGACATCACCCAAGGGGGCCTGGCTGAGAGTGCTGTAATTCAGCATAGGAGTACCCTGTATGGTCTTACCCGATTCACAGGCTCCTTTCTGGATCTGGATGACAGCTGGCAACCCCTGCTGCAAAGCCTTGCGGCTCACCACCTTCAGCTGGCACACATTGTCGTAGGTCCTGCCGTCGCTACCACACACCTGGTAGCTGAGTTTGCACTGGCACACCCCTTTGGCAAAGCGCTTGCCCATGGGGTATCTGCAATCCAGGCTATCCCCACACGGCGGGTCTTCCTTGCGGCCACAGGAATCACCTTCTCCCGCAGCACAAATAAGGCAGCAGTTGCAATGATCAGGAACATAGCCACTGGGGCAACTAGGGCTTGGGCACTTGGAGACATCGCAACGAGCAGGGCACTTGCCATGAGCCCCAGAAGGCTCTGCAAAGACTGGGCTAAAAGTTAACATCAGCAGAAACAAAGGGCTCAGCCAAGACCCCCTCATCACTAGCAAAATATACTCGAGAAGAAAGAAAAAGTGCAAACCTTAGTATATGATGATAGGGGAAAGCGAGAAAACATGCAGTTAATAAAGCAGTGAGGGAATGAAAGAGGGAAAGCCGTGTTTTGTAAAGAAAAGAAAATAGTTAATATTCCCTTCCAGTTGTGGTCCCCTGAGTTCCTGCTGCTATGACAGTGATCTTGCTGATACAGAAAGGAGCAATAAGTGGGGGGGGAAATGAGAGACTAGAAAGAGATTAAAACAAAAGTCACAAAGAAAAGGTTGAGTTAGTCCATCCAGGTACAGAGAATATGCAGTAGTCTAGCTGCTCGTCAGGACTAGTCTGCAAAATTAAAGTCCTGAAAGCACTGGAAACCTACACACACACTCATGCACAAGGCTCTGTCTCTCCAGCTCTGCAGAAAGGCTGGGCAGTGTAGAAAGGTTTTCCAGGCAACGGCAGGAGAAAAAGTTGCAAGAGGCAGTTAAAGTAAAAGCCAGCGAAGCAAGATAGTTATATGTGAGAGGTGGCTGCTGCCGCTTCCTAGGAGCCCTGTCAGCAGCTGCGCAGCCAGAACCAGCTGCACAGAGCCCAGCTGGAGCCAGCAGCCGAACCCCACCCACCGCGGGGAGGGCCTCTCGCACTGCTTCATCAGGCCGGGGTCAGAAGCCAGTTGGGTTTAGAGCAAGGGAAATGACTAGGTTTACTTTGGGACAGAGACTCCCTTTTGAATGTTTGCATAGCCATAGCAACTATTGGTAAACCAGGCTCTGAGGAGCAAGGATAAGAAGCAGGGCTGAACTCAGCACTGCCGGGATTTGAGACAGTGCTACAGCATGTGTAAATGGGGGCTGAAAGAAAGGGGGTTCAAAACTCCTTTGACATGCCAGTCCCTGAATTGTGGAAATGCCCGGCAGCTTCATCTTCCTCCATGTTCTCCCATATTTTCCTCTCAGCTTTGCCATAATTAAGCACATGTTCAAATACCATATTTTCTCACATACAGCATTTTCTCACATACCTGGGATGTAATACACACCTTGTTTCTAAAAGGCAAAATGAAGGGGAAAAAATGTCCTTGGAGCAAGGAACTGAGACGCTAGGGAGGCAAGGGAGCTTATTGCTCCCTTCCCTGTGATCACTGCAGATTTTGCTTTTGGTTTCATGCACTAGGCAGCAGAACCTCCTCTTACTGCATTCCTTGCATAGAATAGAATGGGCACTTCAATTTCCAGCAGCTGTTTTTTGGGGAAAAGGCATGTATTGTATATGAGAAAATATGGTGTGTTGTTGCTAGTGCTATAATTATCATTGTTGTGGTGGTGGTGGTGGTTATAAAGAATTTAAGTCGCAGACCTAGATTTTAACACGAAACAGTCTGCGCCCCAACTGCAGGCCAGGCTTCTACCCCTGGCATGTTAACAGGGAGCTCTTGTGATCTCCACCCCTATTCATGCCCCCTCGGGATCTGACTCAGGAGTTACTCAGTGCTAGTCACTTGTTCTTTTTCTCCACATCTTTCATGTCACTGATCTTTGCTAACTCCCTTTTCCATGACATGCTGCCCTGCGCAATCTCTTCTGTCTTCTATTCTTCAGAAACACAAATTTAAAGCTCCTGCAAATGTGAATACAAACCAGAACAACATGGAGGGAAAGCATAAATGGTGCTGGTAGGAGATAGAAGTGTCTCAGAAAAGCCCTTATGCTTTCTTTAATCATTATGGCAAGTAGAGAAAAAGATGGAGGTGCAAGGAGAGAAGATGAAAGAAAATGAGGAAAACAAGCATACAGGAGTGATGGAAGAAACACAGGCTTTCCTCACTACTTCTGAGCTTAACTATTAGGAAAAGACTGAGGAAAAGAATACTGAGATTCAATTCTCATGAGCTCATGCTCACTCCTTTAAAAAAAAACAACCTTGTGCTGTTAATATGGTGCCCATGTGTCTCTACCGCTAGTTTGAATTTTCTGTGCGTACTGCAAACAGTTCTGTCTTACTGCTTCTGCTTGCATGAAGGCATACAGATGTTTCAGTATTTTGTAGATCGTCCTGGTCTCCCAGATGTTTTTCCATTTTGATTGAATCTTCTACTGTCCCAAGGTAAATGTAATTTTTTGAACAGTAAATTTTTATCTTTGGAAAGGAACTTTTCACCCATTCCCAGCTGCTTAGAGACTCTGCAGGTCAGGTCCTAGTTTTCTGCTTGTTTTCCTTTCCAGGGAGTCAGAGGTCTCCCTCTGTTAACTAATATGAGAAATTGTTACAAAGAAATCCATACTTTCACATACCCTTTGTTACACAGTTCTAGTTCTGACACACTGGGCAGGTGATCAGTTTACTTTACCCTTTGGTCTAAAGTGTTAATCACATGAAAGGTAAAACCCTTCTTTATTTAGAGGATTAATTTTATTCTGACTAATATGTGAACATGAATATTTATGTTAAGCTAAAATAACTAAAGGAAGAAACAGCTTTTAACAGCTAAAACATTTAAAAGGTCAAACAATTCAGAAATTGCATTATTCTCACAAAAATTGGATTGATGAAATCAAAATTAGCTTGATCAGATAAATATTGTTTTAAATCCTAATCCTTCACAATCATACACATTTAATTTTATATGCCATGAGTATTCCCACTGTGTGTACAGTTATGTACATAAGTCTTTGAATGATCGAGACATTTATTATATTGAATTCAGAATATCAATTTTCTGCTAATTATAACAATAATATGTTTATAATATTTAATAGTGCACAGACCTGCTTCATGGTATATTCAGTGTCAAAATTTCAAAAGCTGAAAAGTTTTATTGTTGTGTTTCTTTATGTTAAACTACTTAAGTGTCCTAAGAACACTTATGAAATTTTGCTTGGTAACAAAAATCCCCTGATCTGAAATTGTTACAATTTTGAAAATCTCCATGTCCCACGCAGAAGATTTGGGGGCGGGCAGGGGGTGGGGGGCGGAGGGTAAGGAGAAGTGCATGGTCTGAACTATAGACCAGAAAGAAACAGATATATTCATTATATTAAATGACTAATAATGATCTGTGAGTGACCAGTTATTGCTGATGGGACACAGAACCCTTCACATCACCATTATTTTTGCAATTAATTATTTTTACCATAGTATCACTTAAAGGCCTCAGAACAAGGAATTATTTATATGCAGTGCCGTACTAATATGTTGGATAGCATATGTTCCTCCTTAAAGAGCTTACTAACAGTTGGAGAGTACAGAGAGTTTTACAGAAAGCATCAGCTGGGCAAATGGTTTAAATTTTGTTCCCTCCGGCTTGAAAAGGCATTTTGATTCACTGCTGTTCAGTGGCTCCAGTACAATGAACTTTATACTGTATTTACTCAAATCTAAGTCAGCCCTGAATTTAAGATGACCCCCCAATAAGTAGTATATATATGTCTATATATGGACACATTATAAATTTATTATAATTTTCCAAATATAGAAGTGAATTACTGGGTTGTCTTAAATCCATTCCCATCCCACTGCTACAGCATGGAAAGCAGTGGCTATCAGGGGGAAGGGGGGAGTCAGGCAGCCCTCTTGCCTTCTGCCCCCACTTCCCTCTTCAGCCTTCCTGCCCCCCACCACTGACACCCCCACCTCCCAAGGTCTCTGCCCCTCCCCCACTCCTCATAATCTCTACCCCTCCCCATGCTCCCCACAATCTCTGCCTCCCCCCCAGCTCCCCAGTCTCTACCTCTTTCACCCCCCCATCACTACTGTCACTGCTCAGACTCTATCCTCTGCCTGGAGCACAGCATATGGAAGCATAGCCCTCGATGGGACGTACAGCAGTGTTGGTGCTACTGATTGGCCAGGCAGGGGATGGAGTTTCCATGTGCTCCATGCCCAGGAGGGAATCCAGCCCAAGCCAGAGCTGAACTGCACCCGACAGTAAAGGGGGGAGGGAGGAGGGGGGAGGAAGTGCAAAAGCTGCAAAGGAAAAGTGGAGGGCAGGGCAGGAGTCTGCTGTGGGTCTGACTGGCCCCAATTCAGGCTCAGGGTCAGAGTGAGAGCCACAGCAGTGGCCTGCTCCCCGCTCTGCTTTGTACACAAACCTAAGATGAGGAGCCTTTTTCCTCATACTGATGAGGCAGGGGGGGACGAGGACCTCATCTTAGATTCAAGGAAATATGGTACTTTTTCTTGATATATTTGACCAAAATATCACTACCATTACAATTCAACCTTTTTTTCTGAGGGATGCTTAGCACTTAGGTTTTACTGGGAGTTCACGTGCAGGTTTAACTCTTATTGTTCTTGGTGGTCTCATCACAGTGCCCAAAGGCTAACTCACTGTAGAGGCTGAGCCAGCTTTTCCCTCTCAGAGGTGGTCTTGCCAAAATATAATTGATGCACAAGGTGAGGAGGGGGGCAATGGACCTGGTTCTGTCTGTGTTGCGTTGCTTTTGGGGAATAGGACTTTGTTTCTTAATCTAACATCTTCCACTACCATTTGAAATCACTTAAATGAACATAGTAAATATATAGTATTAGAAATCGTTGAATCATGAATCATGTTGTCCAAGAAGAAATCTTCACAATAGGAGAAATACAATTCAGTTCAGATTGCAAGAACCCTGCTCAGTTAATAACTGAATGGGAGGCTCTTCAAGACAGACTCAAAGCAGCACAGGAAATAGCACTGGTGATTCAGTGAGTGCCTGTCTTCTCTCCTGAGAGCAAGACTGAAGTTTTGCTGCAAGCTGTGCGAATGGGGTAGTAGGTAGTAGGCCTGTGCTTAGCTTTGGTCAGTGATTCGATTTGGCCTGATTCAACAGCTGAATCTCTGAATCCAGACTGAATCAGGAGCCCCTTTAATCTCTCTGAATTGAGTCAGAACCCTCCAGAGTGATTCAAAGAGATTCGATGATTCATCCATAGACACAGCTTTAAATGTTTTTTCTAAATACCTCAAGGTACCAGGTGGCTCGTGAACACTGAGGTGGTGGGGTGGATGGAGCATCCCATGGGAGCATGGAGGAGTCTCAGCGCACTTGGCAGTGGACCTGGAAGTGAACCAGAAGCACTTCCAGTTCACTTACGGGTCCACAAGAGAGCACACAGGGAACCGCCCCCCAGCTCGGCGATCAGTGTCTCTTGGGTCTGGAGGGGCACCCAGTGTGCCCCCGGAACCAATCACTGAGCCCAGAGGTAGCGGGGGGGAGGGGAATCCCCCGTGCACTCAGCGGAGGACCCAGAAGTGGATTGGAAATACTTCCGGTCCACTTCCGGGTTCACTCCTGAGCATACGGGTCCCCGCCCACGCTCCTGTGGGACACTCCCACTGTGACTGTTTGGCCACTCCTTCCCCATCTGCATAGATGTGGCAAACCTACGGATCCTGCTTTCCAGTCTGTTCTGCTATTTGCATTCCAAGATGCTTTGCAGGGAAGTCCACAGGTTCCTTATTTAAATAGGTTATAGGCTGGCCCTGAGTTAATAATGAACCACTGCTCTCATTCTGATACTATACCAAGGAACTCTGCTGCTAAGGAAGGTGTCACCAGGATGTGATTTGAAGCCAAATTCTTGACCAATGCAGTCATTAAAAAACCTTATTGAATTTTTTTCAAGGATAAAGATGTCCAAATCCCAGTCACAATAGCTACTTATAAGCCTATTTCAATCAATCTTTCTTGATGTAAGTTGAGAAAATATACTTCTCCACTCTCTGTCCTTAATCATGTTATTTTAACCAAACTCTCTGTATTAACATTGGAACAGATACATTTCATATAAATGAATTGTATTGGTATTTTTTACTTAAGGATACTCACTTTTGTGGTTTTAGTTAATGACCACTCTGACCTTGCTGTTCAGGTCTCCAAATTAAGAACACATGTTTAATATTCATCCTTGATTACTTGTAGGAGTATTTTGAAAAGCAAACCAAAGCAAACCATAAAACGGAGTAATAAACACTGTTTGTTTATCAGATTGTCTGCATTACATTTCCTGAATTAAATAGCCAGAGCCTGTTTGCACATCTGACACCACAAATCTCGCAAGCCAGTCCAAGAGAACATCTGTCAGTTTGTTTTCAAGACTAGACACTGCAAAAGAAAAGGGGGGAAAGAAAACCTTTCACAAACAAGTCAGTCCAAACAGTGAGAATTTTCTCAGCAGTCTTCAGGCCTTTATCTTTGCACACCAAAGTACATGAAAGCCCATCTTTTGCATGGTAGTTATTTTGCTCCAATCCCTGATGCGTTCTATTTTGCCCCAATCCCTGATGCTAGAGAGATTTTAGAAGAACTAGGATATAGTAAACAAATTCTTTCTCTAAAAGAAAATAAAAGCATGCTCTAAAATCAACAGGTTGATTCTCCTCTAGTATTTCTTCATTCAAATCAGCAGTTACAGTTCTCAACTCACTGAATTTGCCGTTTAAAGAAAGAGGTAGGTACTGCTCAAAGTCTGGAATGTGTGAAAAACTGTATTGTGTGTTTCACTTACAATTTGAGTTGACTGTGTCAAATACCACCAATGAGTCAATCCTCCAGTACCCTAAAAGGGGATCCCTAGCTAACCCTTCTATTCTACAAAAAGTCAAGGAAAGCATGAACAACAAGGTAACTGGATGGGATGGCATGCCTGCTGAAATCTAAAAGGCTGGTGGTGAGGAGCTGGTACTGCGATTCCTCAAATTTATTCTATGAATTTGGAACAATGAAGAGAATCATGGGGACCAACATCATGGAATGCCAACATCATGACTATCTTCAAGAAAAAAGATAAGTTTGTATGTGAGAACTACTGAGGTGTTGCCCTCCTTCCCACAGCAGGGAAAATACCTCCATGCATCCTCCTGAACCATCTTCTATCTCTTTCTGGGGTAGTTCTGCCAGAAACTCTGTGGTTTCAGACCATCCCATGGGGCAATTGACATGATGTTTGTTTCCTGCCACGTCCAAGAAAAAGTGTCAGAAACAACATCGGGGCCTGTATATTGCCTTTATTGACCTCACTACAGCCTTTGGCTGCCTGTAGATGTGCGGAGAGGCTTTTCCGATGTGCTGTAATTACAGTTTATTGGAGCAGACTCGATTAATGGAGTCTGCTGAAGCATGTTAATTAATGCACCTCCATCAGCAAGCTTTAGTAAAAGCACCCCCACCACCATTTTGAAACATGGGGTTGCTGATACATAGGACACTGTGAGTGCTTTAAAGTGGTTCTCAAAGCAGCTCTAATTAAAGTGCTCCCCCACCCCCACCCTTGAAGCATGTGTAAAAGTGTCTTTTGATTCTATCAATCACATAGCTTTGTGAAAAGTATTGCCAAATTTGGATGTCCAGAAAAAATACATCAAGGTCCTGAGGCTTTTCCATAACCAGATAACTGCAACTGTTCTAGGTAGCAGATCAAAGACAGATCCATTTATCATCTGAACTCAGGTCAGGCAAGGATGTATCATTGCCCCAATTCTGTTCTCCATTTTTTGACAGTCATATTGGTTCTCATTAAGGACTGCCTTCCTTCCAGAATTGACATTAAATACTGAAAGGATGGAGGGGTCTTCAATTTGGGATGTTTTTGGTCAAAGACAAAAGTACTCAGAACAACCAGCTTTGACTTTCAATATGCCGACTGCACCATCCTTGCACACACTGACGAAACCCTCCAGACCATGCTGGATCTTTTTGGAGAACCCTATCAAACTTTGGGCTTCTCGCTCAACATAGATAAGACTAAAGTGCTCTATCAGCCTGCCCCGGGCCATGAATGTGACCCCCTTCCGAAAATTACCATCAGGGGAAAGACCCTGGAGGTAATTTAGCACATCCCTTAACTCAGTAGCCACTTTTCTCAGAGAGTGATCATTGATGAGATCCAGCTCTGGATCTGAGGTGCCAAGTGCCTCCTTTGGGAATTTGCTTTGGTGTGTCTTTATTCATCGCAATCTTCAGAAAAAAACCAAGCTCCAGATCTACAATGCAGTCATCATACCCACTCTCCTCGATGGATGTAACAAGTGGATGACCTGCCATTGTCATCTCAAGAGTCTGGAGAGGTATCACCAATGATGCCTTCAGAAAATCTTCTATATCAAATCACCACACAAACACCAGCATCTTTGCTAAAGCCATTGTTACCAGCATCAAGTTGATGATCCTCAAGCACCCACTTCACTGGACCAGATACTATGTGAGGTTGCTCAACACTCAGCTCCCAAAACAAGTGCTCTACTCCCAGCTTAGTAATAGTTTGAGATCTCACGGTGGTCAGAGAAAATGCTGGGAGGAGCTGGCTGCAGACTGACTCCAGTGGTGCTGCAACCACAACCAAGTGGCAACCCATTGTGAGGTAAAGTGCCTTACCTTCAAAGCAGAGAAGAGATAGTAGAGGAAGGAAAAGGAGAGAAATCCTGGCCTATGGCCTAACTTCTGGGGATGGATCTGCAGCTCAAAAATTGGACTCTTAAGTCACATCAAGACTGATCCAAGAGCTATGGTAGAGGTGAGGGACTGCTGCTGCTGACATGTTTCATTTACAGTTCCAAGCCTGAAAATCATGGGTCTTACATCATGTAAGAAACAGTCTGGTCTATTATTGAAGACACGGGCTTAAAAGTCAGGAGTCTCTGGGTTCTGCTACTGACTTACCATATGATCTTAGGCAAGTCACTTCACCCGTCAGTGCCTTAATTTTCCTAGTTGCATAATGGGGATTACAAAACCAATCTCAGTAAATTGCTTTGAGATCAGAGATGAAAAGTTCTATTGATGGGCGAAAAATTGCCAATCAGCAATTTAGTAAAGAACCATTTTTGCAAGAAAATACCAAAAGTATTCACAGAAACATGTCAGTTGCATCAAAACTTGAATTTCTGAGCAATGCTGACCAAAACACAAGGGAGAGGGGAGCAAGAGAAAGAGTGTGGACTGTTTGCAGTATAGTTAATAGTCCAGTGATTAGCTTACTTACCTATAATGTAGAAGATCCAGATTCAGATCCTCTTGTTTCAAACCTGGGACTTGAGCCTATAGGTGAATAATATCTGATTCCCTCTGCTTTCTAACCCTAAGGTTACAGTCACTGCCAGAACATCTGCACCTACATGGGCGACTGGTGCCTCCTGAGTCAAGCGGGGCCAATCTCGTCAACCGGGGAGGGCAGGTCCCCGCACAGCTGATCTCACCAACCCAGAAGTACAAGCGGTGCACCCCCATACACCCCCTATACATCACCATTGTGCACCTATAATGTGCAAGATAAACTTATACTTATATTGAGAGGAGTACAGTGAACCAGAAATGACTGGAACTAAGCCACTCTATACATTATATTCCTATGGTAGAATGCCCCAATTTGGGTGGCAATTTTCTGCATAAATTATTGCCAAGTGTTACTGTACTGTCTCTCCTTTAACAATCAAACTTTTTAAGGGTGCACCTACCCATGCCATTAATTTGATGTAATAAACTCCACAGCAGTTTAAGACAGAGTAAACTACTCCCTGGCCCAGTGTCTACATGTGTGCCCAGGACAGCAGCAATTTGAGCTGGGCGGAGCAGTTTACACCAGAGATGGGGAGGATCAGCCTCAGACTCTAGATTGCAGCATCAGGTGGCAGGGGGCTGGCTGGGACCCAAGGGTACTGAAAGCATGGAGCCATGTGGCTAGGTGGCAGGCACAAGTCTGGAGCCCTACTGGCTGGGCTGACCAGATGCAATTTATACCTGTTGACTATGGACCTGAACCTGTTCAGTCTCAGCAAGCGGAGACGGAGGGAGGATTTGGTGACTGCCTACAAACTCATTAGGGGAGATCAGCAGCAAATAGGAAGGGCCCTATTCCTCCCAGCAGCACCTGGGTGATGAGGAACAATGGCCAGAAGATGCTGGAGAATAGGTTCAGATTAGAGATTAGGAGGCACTATATCACTCTTAGGGTGGCTAGGATCTGGAACCAACTTCCTAGGGAGTTGGTCCTTGCTCCAACCTTGGGTAAATTCAAAAAGAGGTTGGACGAACAACTGTCTGGGGTCGTGTGATCCCAGCGTGTGCTCCTGCCAGTGGCAGGGGGTCAGACTAGATGATCTGTTCAGGTCTCTTCTGACCCCAAACTACTGTAAGGCTATGAGATTATGAACCAGCATCTATACATGCATTTAATCACAGTAAATTATCCCAGCCTAATACAATACTGTTCCAGACAGTACTATTTTATGGTGGTGAAAATGAGTTTACTGTGGCCTAATACTGTCACACATATAGATAGTAATGTTTTATTTCATAGCTAATTAGTCTACTCCACAATAAAGTGCATGTGTAGATGTGACCTAAAGGGAGAAAGATCATAAGCAGAAGGACATCCACTGGACATGAGTAAAACAGCAGCAGTAGGACATCCACTGGATGTGAGTCTGGATGTGAGTAAAAGCATCTGGAAGAGACAGCCATTGTATATAATAATTGACTTCCAATCCTCAGTTCTGGCTTTTGTGGTTTTCTTAAACAGTAAACATTTTCCAGAGTCACACATCTACCAGCCTCACCTCACAGATGAGAACCCATGATGTAACCTCACAGAGCCTAGTCACATAGCAGCAATTAGGAATAATTGCAGGAATGACTTCTACCTAACAAAAGCACTTTACTGAACCAAAGAAAACAGCATGACTTAAAGCTACTTTGTTCTCTCGTTTACTGAGACCCCCTATCTAGAACTTTTTTCACCCTGTCTTGCTTGGATTCTTGCTACTAGGTATGCAATTCTGATCATCCCTCAATGACCTACTCCCACTTCATATACATCAAATCTGGAAATGAAGTAACGGTGCCACTCCTTCCCCCTGCCACTGATCTCTGCCTCCACTATAACTGAGTAGTTATGGCACGTGTCATCAAAGTTGTATCACTTCCTCATTCCTGCATTCAGTGGGTGTAGAGTTGAGATGGATGATAGGTGGATGGATGGAGCATGCGCAAGAATGGTGTAACTGGGAAGGTTAGGAAAGTGTTGAAGACATACCCACAGATTATGCCCTGACGCAAAAAGCATGTTCATTTGGACTTGTTCTGGAAAATTTTGCGACAGTCACAGCTGAGGAACTAAATCATGATGGGGGGATGTCAGACATAGTAGACCTTGTTAGAAGGAACATAGGGCTGGAAGAGATCTCCTGGATCATCATGTCCCAAAGCTATCATGTCCAAACTAAGCTATAAAAAGCAGGAAATTGTAAGTCCCTTTTCCTAACGGAGAGGAAGGGAAAAGGAGTAGAGCCCCAAGAGACAGAAGACATATGAAACAATGAGTAGAAGCAGCAGTACAGCAGGGACAGCTGAAGAAGTTTGGGGAGAAAGCAGGAGAATCAACCTAGCCACAACTCTTGAAGCCTACGAAAAGGGTGTCAAGAATGAACTAGTGATAGACTGTGTCAAAGGAAATGAAGAGACAAAGGAAATTAGCAATAGTGAGAAGATGGGGGCAGACTGAGGGAATGTGGTAGTGGGAATGAGAGGACTCCCAAAGCTCTGAGATTTAGGGATAATGATATGGATGGAGGAGGGGATAAGCAGTGAGAAAGATTTGGCAGATGGCAGGGGAGTAAAAAAGGAGAAAAGTTCCCTGCAGATGGCATCGATTATCTCCTTGAAAGAATTGGCAAGGCTCTGGGCCAAGAGGGAGGAGATGAGAGATATGTCAGACATGCTAAATTATATTAAGCAAGAAAGAAAAGACTTCTGGGTGATTATTATAAAGGAAGTTAAAATGTTAATTTTACCATTAATAGTTGATCAAATGCATCTCCCATATAACCCAGGATCCTTTTTATCGCCCCATTATCACTAATAGTTTATGGCATACTCTTAACTATGTAAATAGTTGAATCCTGAAGTTATACGTATGTCTTCCATCTTTTTCTTTCTCTTGATTTTCTTCCCATTCTTTCAGTCTGTTTTTCCTATTGAAAAAAAATGAGGTTCACGCTTTTAAAGATATTATACATTTCATTTACAACTGCCTATTATTAAAAGATGATGAATATCAGTGAACTGGAAAAGCCAATGAGATTCATCAGCCAATATTTGAAAGATGTTGCTCAAACAGGCATCCAAAGAAATAAGAAGTAGGAGGATGAACAAAGCCAAAATGTAGATAGATCTTTTTTAATTGTTAGTAGTTCAGGATATAACTGTCTACCTCCCAAAAAGCAGCCAATAAATACTCTAGTGAAAAAACCGATAGTTGGGGAGAAGGGGGAAGTGTCAGTTTTGACAGCTTCAAGTGTTCAAAAATCAAGACGATGTTTTTAAACTGTGGGCTTGAAAAAAATAATAGGTGTTGGGCTATTTTTATTTAATCTCTGTTTTCAGAGTATTTACAGTTTGTTTTTGTCAACCATAAGGGCTAGAAATTTTCTTTCATTAATTAAACTAGAGAGTTTACATGATTAAAGAAGTGAGCATTTTAAGAAAAAATATCAGGTTTTATTGGACTTTCAATAAAATCACAAGGGTTGGGAACACCAAATCAGGGTAGTTTCTACAGAACTTTAACTGTGGATGATATAGCTGGAGAAAGGGACAACAAATGGGTGGTGAAGAAATCATCATGGGCTCCGCTATTTTCTATGAATAAATTATGGTGTAACTAAAAGGCAACAAGAGCACCAAGTTAAGGGAGTGATAGAAAAACCAGAGCAGCAAAGTGGAGAATGAAGGAGGTAATGTGGAGGAGATGACAGAATTCAAGACAGAAAATATGCAGTCAGATGAATACAGTTTGAACCGTGAAAATGGAGCAAGTTGAAAGCTGCACAGGTACTGAAAGTGATGACTGTAGGAAATGGGTGTCTCTGAATAACAGTAACTTTGAATAGAAAAGACTACAAACAAGCATGAGACCTCCTGACTCCAGACATCTGATTTTAACAGAACCAGCCCCTAGAAATCATTAGCAGAGCAGCATCAGTAGAACTCAACCTGAAAGTTAAAACAACAAATGTAGCTCATTGAACCACGTTGTTTGCCATTTAATTCTGTTTCTCCTGGCACACACTGCATGAAGTCACTACATGGAGAATGTTTCTGAAGATAAAATGTAAGTGATTTGGTAGGACCCTTTTTAACAGATGTGCATAGAGTGACGAAACACAGTAACAAGCCATAGTACTCATGAAGATTGTACTTTTCATTAATCACGTTGTAATTTCATTAATCACATTTTCTTGCATTGGTTCCACAGTGAGCATTACTGAAAGTATCTGTGAAAACACATGTTCAGGTTTCTGATTGCAGCCCCCCCTACACAGCTGACTCTTAAAATGCTATACAGTCTCATGTAAATCATTGCTGAATCACTGGTGGGTGTGATCTCTCTTTTAATTCTGTCTCACGGCCCCTCCTTTTTCATTTGGTGCCAATGCCTGCCTTGCATTTCGAATCTTCCACACTGCAGTAGGATTAACATGTTCACAATTCAATATTCTTGCCAAATGCGATTTTTAATGTACTTGAACCAACCATGGATATGCCCCTTCGTGCTTACAGGGGAAAAGAAGTGAATATGATCAGTGATGTAATATAGATTGAAATGTATGTAGGGAAGAGTTATTCAGTCACCAGTTGGTACACTGCCACAGCAACACAACCAAAGCATGCTGGACAGAGAACAGGGGCTGGCACATCATAAATGGCCCCACCTTTCCTTTGTCTGCAAAGATCCCCCTCGTCAAAACAGGATTTCACATATTTCATATAGCAGAGATCAATGTAGTTTTAAAATACTGGTAACATTGGAAAAAAAAAATAGTTCAGCGAGTGTGACCAAACAGAGCAGGTTACATTGTACCCTGCAGGCAGTGGCTTAATGGTAGGTCAATGCACAGCTGATTAACCCACTGGTGAGCATGTAAGTAAGACAATCATTTCCAGGCTCCCAAGGAAGGTGCTATGCTTCCCAGCTCCACAGCTGCTGAGCTCTGCTAGGTAAAGGGTTACCAAACCTTTCTATCTTTGCCTGAGGTAGCTAGGTAGGATAAGCAATAACATTTGGATGAACATAAGGTCTGTATTTGTACCTGGCCCCTGCCAATGAGCTTAGGAAGGCCAATTCATTTTTAAAGGGTAGCACGTAAGAAAACATAGATGTACATGTTCAAGGAGTCAGATGGATAGTCACAACTTTAATCATTATCCCAGCAAACACAGGTGCTGTTCCATGTGCTGGCAAAAAAAATTAGGAATCTAATTAACCCTCTGTAAGGAGCTAGCTCCTCTTGCTGTTCATATTTCACAGTCCCCCCACATTTATAAGAGGAGGACACTGTTAAATTCCCCCTCCGGGGCTAGCACAAGGGAATGCCCTTTATTTCAACTATTGCTTGCGCCTGGCTGACACATCAGTGACTTTAGAGCATAAGTTGAAGCTAAGCTAATGAGAGTTAACAGAGCCAAGACTCCCTACCCTGTCCTAGAAACAGACTCCTAGCTTCTGTAGATTATATATAGAAAATATAATAAACAATGGCCCTTGGTTATATCACCACCTTGGCAATTTTTATGCATACCCAAGGCTGAATTTTCCAAGGATCTGAGGGCTACCTTTTTCAAATCTACTCATTCTAGTATCAGAATGGCAGCCAAGATCCTCCAAAATATACCCACCAGCTGATTACACTTTGGGGCTTTCCAGGCACAATGTTTCAAGAGACTAGTAATTTTGGCTAACTTGATTGTGGTTATCCAGCTTGAGACACCTTAAGAAGGTCTGATGTTTAGTGCCTTCTCTCTGAAAACCAGGCCCCTTCCAAAGATCTACAATTTTAGGAACATGGTTTTCTCAGGTTGAAAGTTCTCTGGAAACATGAATACGTTGTCCCCTGTGTTTGAATATCATCTTGATTGTGACTTCCAGGTACTGTAATAGTATCACCCACAATAATAATATACACCTTGCTGAAAATAAGTAAGTGATTGCAACAAACACTGTTAATGATCCTGCACATGAAGGCTGCTGCCAGACCTGACAAAAAACAAAATAGCAGTTTTCCAAAAGAGGAAGCACATCAGTTTGACCTGGCTTGCCCAATAGTCAGAGACATAATGTGCTTCAGTGGGGCTTTTAGGGGGTTTTATCTAATAGCTAATTCAATCAGCTATTAGATAAAAGCACGAAAAAGGCTGGCTGAAGCGCACAGTCTATACGGAAGTTGGGCAAGCTGGGTTAAATGGATGTGTTGCCTATTCTGGGCATGTGCTGCACTCAGGACAGGGATGAGCCAAGCTGAAAACAAAGCAGTGTGCATACTTTTGTGTGTTTGTTTTGAGGGGGGAGCTGGGGAGGAGGGGTGGTTTCACATCTGTAAGCAGCCTTAAAGTTATTTCTGGCCTGCTACTGATTTGTGAAAACTTTTTATCTTTCCTTTTGAAAATCTGCCTCAGTTCAACAGCTATGAAGTGGGGATAATGCAAATACCCACTTTGGGGCAGAATAGTGCATAGAAAATTTAATGTGTGTGAACCATCCAGATACTGAAGTAGTGAGCAACATGGAAAAGTCTACAAGGTAATTAACAATTCTGCCTTTAATGAAGGTTGGTGTGCAGTAAATGGCTTGGTCCCTATGTATCTAAAGGACTGTTTTATGTTTTGTTATGATTCCTAATGTCAGCCAAGAGCAAACATCTGTGCACCTAGTTTGTCTGACGAACACATGCAGGAAGTTGTTCTCAGAAGTTGCTTCTCCACTTTGATGTCCATCCCCTTGTGGCCCATCACAGCCCAAGCCTGCATGCATGTCTTTCTGAAATATTGTAAGACCTTTTTTATCTGGACAGGTTTTTAGCAGTCAGTGTCAAGTTTTGGGGTACTGGAATTATTTTATCACATTTATGATTTTAATATTTGCTCCTTTTAGGACTTACCTTGTTTTTGCTGTAAGCCTCCCTGAGCCTTCTTTGCAGAGGACAGCATATAAGTCGAGTAGATAAATACAGCCAAGGGCCACACATGAAGATAAAACAGCATTGGATCATAGAAATGAAAGACCAGAAGATGCCTCAAGAGAATACCTAGCCCCCACTCCTGCACTGAGATACAATAAGTTTGCATATGCTAGTACTGACAGATGTTTCCATAACCTGTTCTTAATAACTCTCCAATGTAGAAAAACAACCTCCCTGGGCATGTCTGCATGAGACACTGACTGTGCAGTAGCCTGGTACTATTGCGCAGTAGCATCACCTGGCAAAACCATGCAGATACATTACTGTGCAGTAGTATTAGGTTACTGCACAGTGATGTCACTTAAAAGGCATTTGCCAGTGCTACTGTGCAGTAACTCCAGTTACTGTGCATTTATTTACCACTTGCTTTTACAAGTACTAAGTAAATGCACTGTAACCACTGCGCGTAGTGTCTTGTGTAGATGCACCCCCTCGGTACTTTAGTGTTTTTTTCTACATGTATACGGGCAGTTAGAACACTGTTGTGGCTGTGATGGTTCAGGAAATATGCAATAAGCAAGGACGGGAGGGGCTGGGTTGTTTGTTTGTTGGCTGATATCTTTTATTGGAATAACTGAATAGCTGGGAGAGAAGTTAGACAATCTTTCAAGCACAAAGTGACCTTCTTCAGGTCATTTAGATTTTTTTCCTAATACCTAACCTAAACCTTTTTCTTCCTATCCATAATAGACATTTAGAACAAGTTATCACCATTCTTTTAAAACAACCTTTTCAATGCTATTATCATGCCCTGCCTTAGACTTTTCTTTTCTAGACTAAACAAACCAAGTTCCTTCAACCTTGCCTTATAGGTCACATTTCCTAAACCTCTTATCATTCTTTTTGCTTTCCTATGTTTTTCTCCATTTTGTCTACACTGTTCTGTAACTTCTTTACATGTAGTAACAATGGAAAGCTTTTCATAAAGTAATCACTGTCTTTCTCTCCCTCTGAATCTTACAAACAAGATATATGATCATGGAATTACAGGTTTCCTAATAATGCATAATTGCAAGGGGTTGGACCTTTCCAGCATTCGTTTTTTTTCCTGCGTATTCAATAAATCAAACTGAAAACAACAAAAAAATCAAAGTCCATGGCGTGGCACTGTTTAACACCCATATGAGCCATAATAATTTCCAACTGGGTAAGGATTTGATGCCAGACTTTTATCATTTGTGCTAACCAAATAACTCATATTAATAGAAGGTTGCCTTCTAATGTGTAAATCAGCCCTAGAGGGAAAGGACACACTTCGCTGGAAGATTTCAGCACAGAGATAGTGGACAAAGACTTATCTATCCATTTCCCCTAAACCTGATCCCTCTGCCTCCCTCCCCTCCAATCTATTCATCTCCCTGTCTCACTCCTGTCTGTTCCCCATAGTCACAGTGCTAACAGCCCTTTTTTAACCAAATAGTGCATAGATAAGTAAATGAATGTGCATGAACCACCTGGCTACTGATGTTGTGAGCAACATATTATTAATGTGCAATAAATGCCTTGGGCCATTTCCCAAAGTCCCATTCACTTCTTATTCCCTTCCCAGTCTCCTTATCTAGCCTCTCTTATGTTTTCCTCCAAACTTCGGGCACCTTATCTTTAGTCTACTTCCTCATCTAGTTATGGTGCCCCCTCCCAAGTCGCAGTATGATCTGTCATTCCCCACTCAACCCTCTAACCACTCACACCACTGGAATTTCCTTTCCACTGATTTCCCTCCTTGAATTCCTCATCTAGACAGCACAGGATGGACATGGGGCAAAGGGGAAGAATCTTCCCTAGGTGGGAGGCAAGGGAATGGAAGCAGGTAGGCATGGGATGGGTGAGTGGCAACAGGTTTTTTATGTCTAGATATGGATGAGGGCTGGAAAGCACTGGTTATGATTGGCCAGAGGGTTTGCTCTTATGGGTGATAGGCAAAGAAGCAGAGGTTGGGGGGTGTCAGGTTTTGCAGTGTCATTCAGGGAATCTAATCTTGTTTTTCTTATAAATTCATAGATTCATAGATGCTAGGGTTGGAAGGGACCTTAACAGATCATCAAGTCTAGGCAGGAAAGCATGGTGGGGTCAGATAACCCCAGCCAGATACCTATCCAGCCTTCTTTTAAAGACCCCCAAGGCAGAGGAGAGCACCACCTCCTTTGGAAGCCCATTCCAATGTGATAGGCTAGCTGGTAGTGATTTAGTCCAGGGGTTTTGAAAGGGTAAAAGATGATTGGAGGACTTGGGATTCCCTTTCCTCACCAATCAGGGCCCAGAGACTCCCTCCATGTCCCCTGATTGGCCACTTGGGTCACATGCAGAAGGATAAAAGGGGCAGCACAGCTGACTCAGGAGGGACCAGTGAGGGACCATGAGGAAGGAGTTGCAAAGAGCTGGGCCAGTGGGGCAGGAGCAGCTGCCCCAGAAGATCCAGGAGGGCAGCAGTTGGACCCTCAACAGCGCGGCATGCGGATGGCAGGAGAGGCTTCCTGCTGGGCTCCAGAATTCCCTACGAGAGGCTGTGGCCAGCAGGAGAGGCTCCCCAGCTCCAGCAAGAATCTGAGCAGTGACTAAGAGGATCCCAGCCCTGCTTGCAGCTCCTCCAGCAAAAGGACAGACAATGAGATGAGGCCAGGGCTCCTCAAAGGTCAAGAGCCCTAGCAGCTTGGCACAATACCAGAACTGGTGACTGTGTGGTGCAGTTTCTGCCCATCATGTGGGAGATCTGAGTTCAAGTCTCACTTAGGGTGAGTGAAGTGACAGGGAGAAAATCTTGTTGCAGTGGAAAGGGGTCATTGTGTTTTCCCCCTACCTTCCAGGTACCTACGCCCTATAGTTCTTGTTATTTGACGTTATGTATTTTGTCCCTTTTATAATTTTGTCCACCAGTATTGTTTGTTCTGCTGTTTGTGTTTTACATTTTGTTAACCCTGTCTTTTGTCAACTGGATGAATGTGTCTATGATTGTACGTGTCTAACCTTTGTTGAATCCTGCCCCCTATACCCCCTGGTTTATACCTGTTATGTTCCCAGTACTGTTCTCTCATTCAAAGGCATATGGTTAAGTCCCCATTGGTGGTCTGGCTCTGCTTTGTAGGGGGAGGAGAGTCCCTACATCTCCCACAGTGCTTGTACACCTGCTTTGATCCCTTCAATTGGAGAGGGGGTACCTCTTGGAGTACCGTCCAGGTATCACCAAATTTTGGCCACCCTTCTTATCTGTGGGGTTTTTGTCTTTTATTGTAAGTTGCCCTGAGCCCTTCTGAGTAAAGTGGGATATAAATATGAGTACTAATACTACTACTACTAAAAATAATAATAAAATTATTTTGCTAATAATATTCAGGGATCAATAAGGTCATGGGAAGGGTTTGTTGTTTTTTAAATTGTACAGGGGAAAATATATTCAAAATAAATGCATAAGAAAAATGAGATCTGGTATAGATTGTTTACCCTTCTCTCTTAGAAATCAGAGACAAAATCCTGGTTACTATCTCTTTGTTGCACTCATTACCCATCTGGGCCCAGTTCTATCATCACCCATTTACTTTACAGAACTTAGCCCTCCTCCCATTTTCTTCAGCCTTCTCACTAATTTCCAGTCCAAACATTACTCAGTTCCTCATCCAATAACAATTTCCCACCCACTGGGTCCTAGTCTCCCCTGATTCCTCCCTTAGTCACCTTTAGTCTTTCAGTCTAAGCCTCTTTGCCCAGACGGTTCTAGTCACCTCTCAGTCTGAATTCCCCCCCACCCCCCAGCATCATCTTTCAGCCCAGCATTCCCTTCTCCCCACCCACATCCTTGTCTCAGTCTATCCATCCTGATTCCCAGTTTCAACTTTTGTTCCTTCTGTATTAAGTTCCCCACTCTACACCACCTTGACCCAGCAAGAGGATCAAAGGGAGCAGGAAAGGGGGCTTCTTGCTCTTACATCCAGTGTCCACATCCACACATGGCACAGCCAGGAGAATATTAATAGTAATTTTTTTTTTATTTGACATGAAATTATTTAGCAGTGAGAGGTTGGCCCAGCTTGCTGTCCACACATGATTCTCCATATCTCATAAGTTTTAGATTTTTAGTCAAATATCTTGCTTTCTGCCTTCCATTTCTTCATGTCTGGGACAAGCTCCCTGAAAATAGTTACAAAGCTACCTTATTATGCTTTTTCAAATCCCTCCTTAGACCTTCGCCATGATGCCTACAGAAAATTTGACAATGGTTAGGTCTGGGGAGCTATGACTCTGCCTATTATGTTACAGATGTTGTTCCATCATCACCTTGTGCTCCCCCATCTGTCTGTATCCATTCATTGTCATTTCTCCTGTACTTAGATTGCTAGGTCTTTTTTCCATGTTCATACATCCCCTAACACAATGAGATCCTGATCCATGACCAGTGATGCCAAGCACTAGAGTAATAATAAAGACAACAAAAACAATAATGAAATACTTCTTCAATATGTAGGAATGGGTGATGAGTAGGGACTTACTTAATTTGCAGTTTCACAGATGAGTGAGTAGGGGCCTGCTTAAATTGCAATTTCACAGATTTTGTAATTGCACAAAATCTGCAATTCTTTGTGAAATTGACTTTAAAAATTAAATAAAAAGAAAATCCTGGCTGCCCAGTTGGATCCAATTGTCCTCACTGCCTCACAGCCTGCCCAGGAGGTGAACTGCACCAGCTGGTTGGGTGACACAAAGGGCAGCCAGCAGCCAAGATGAAAGCCACCCCCTCATCCCTCCTCCCTCAGGGCCTCTCTGCCAATGAGCGGTGAGGGGCAGGGCTGCACAAAGGGCAGCCAGTAGCTAAGATGGTGGCTGCCTCTTCATCTCTCCTACCCTCGGGTGGATTCCGAACCAGTAGCAAGTGTTGGGGCCGCAAGAAAATACCCGTGAAATCTGCTCTTTGTGCTGCAACCAAGCTGTGACAATTCTTTTGTCTGACCATGAATTAAGTAGGTCCCCAGTCATGAGTACTGAATTAAATTCCAGAAACAAAATTATGGCTGGTCTATTCTCATGTTGCGTGACACAGGGGTGTCAAGTACCAGAAGGGTACTTGAGAGTATGACCAGGGAAAGGCAGGACCTGCTGCAGAATTTGGGGCCCTGGGTGCCACTGAGCATGGCCATCAGCACTAGGAGTGTGAGTGAGGTGATGCTGACAAAGCCCTGCTTGCCTTACAATTGCCTGGCCTTCTGCCAGTTGGTCCTGGCTCCCTAGATCTCTTCTGTCTCTTTGGTCCCACCACTGCCAGAGACTGTAGCCCTAGGCCTCAACTCTCCCTGGCCCTGCCATTCTCATACCATCATTCCTGGACCCCCACTGGACCCACTTCAGCCACTGCCAGGCCCACTGAAGTTGCTGGCCCTGAAGATCCAGCCCAGGAGAAACCCCATGGTCTTGATCTGGCCATGGGCCCAGTATGAGTTTGTCATCCTGACCTTATGCATTTGGAACATGTATATGTCACAAGATAAGACTGTAAACCTTGGACAAGAAAATGAGCAAATCCCTTGAAAGACTTCACATGGGTCTACTGAGATATTGAATATTCCTAGTAAGATGAGGAGAAAAAGCCTGATTAGTCTTGAGTGGTCAAGTGGAAGGCTTAAGAAAATACTTTTTTAACAAAGATTGGTCATTGCTGATCACATTGGGAAGATTTTTAGGGCTGATCACATTGGGAAAAGAAGTGCCAAAAGGGAAATAAAAGAGATCAACTCCAAAATGGATAGATTAATGGCAGCAGAATTTACTGTAGGTGGGTTCACCTCTATGACCTACACTGACTAAGCTGGTCATCATCACTTCACTACTTAGCTGAGACGCGCAAGTTCTTTGGTGAAACAGAGGACTGTTTTTGTGCTAACTACAATAATTTTATCCAAAAGAAGATGGACCTGATGTGTGCAGACTACGTGGCTTCACCAGTGAATGATCCAGCATATAATGAACAGAGGACAAATCCATGCTAGTTACTGTATACCAAAAAGTACAAAAACAATAGCCAGGGTGGTGCATCAGTAATTGGTTTATAATAAAGAGTTGATCAATGCCATCACCCTTTAATACAAATATAGGCCGTCACCACAGTTCGAAGATGCTGCATCCAAAATTTCTTGGGATATGACCATAACACACTAGTTCATGTTGTACAACTGACCAGATATCATGGCTATAGATAAGAAAGACAGCCAACTTATTGATGTTACCTTCTGTCTAGATGTCAGGGCACCATGAAAGTAAAGCTAAGGAACTACCATCATTTGGTTATAAAACTGAAAGCCATCTGACACATTGAGAAGATGAGTCTGTTACCAGGAATACTATCTGTGAATGGAGTTATACCAAAATTGACTGTGAAGGCTTTAAAACACTGAAAATAGAGTGAATTCTAGTCATTCAAAAATTTGTACTCCTGTGGGGGCACGTCTACACAAGATGCTGACTATGCAGTAGCCTTTACAACTACACAGTAGTGTCACATGGCAAAAACTGTGATGCAATGCTACTGTGCAGTAGTATTAAGCTACTGCACACTAGCATCACAAAAAAACCGTTTGCTGGCACTACTGCACAGTAGCTTGCGTTACTGTGCATTTAGTTAATACTTGTTTATACAAGTACTAAATGTGCAGTAAACACTGTGCATTAGTGTCTTATGTAGATGTAGCCTGGGAGTACAAAAGTTCTCTTTCTTTGTGAGAAAATAGGTAAGGCATGGCCCACCATTATTTGCATACATGCTAGCATGCACTGGAAACGTCTACGCACGATGCTACACCACCATAGCAATGCGCTACTGTTTAACATCCATCATTGGCAGGCACAAACCATGATGCTGCAGCTACATCGCTGTAGCAATGCACTCCCTCACTACAGTGCATTGCTACAGTGATGTAGAAGCTAAAAATAACTGTGCAGCGCCAGCATGGTACAGTACGGGCTGTTACTGTGACATCATTTAGTAGTAACAATGGCACGGTAGAGGCATGTGTAGACGTGCCCACAATGAACCCAAATAATGGTACATCCTAACTTCCCAACAACCTGGAGAACTGTGAATTTGAAGATCAACTACTGCACCTGTCTTTGTCTTACCCAAGGTATCATCAAGGGTTTCAACTGTACATACACACTCTTGTTCATTTTGCTTTCCCTCTTAAATATTTAATATCATAAGTGTTATAAAAATTCTACATCAGAGATTTTATTGTATTACATTATCGTGCACCAAATCGAATTGTTTTTTGTGTTGCAAGAAGTATAATATTATAGAAAGTACTACTGACATTATTGGCACTGACTGGCTTTCTTGCATGCAGACCAGCCTCTGGCTTCTTTACTATTCATTCCATCCAGGAAGAGCACACACCGACTGCAGATGCTTCCTCAGCCTGACAAAGGGTTTTCAAACCCAAAAGCTTGCTAAGAAAAAAAATTCTAACTATTTAGTTGGTCTAATAAAATATTTCAGATTTACCCAGAGAACCTGGTCTGCCTACGTCCTTAGACTAGCACAACCACAATATACACCGCTAAAATTATTTTGTATTCATTAGTAATGCAAGTATTATGCTTGCCAGCATAAAATGTCATATGTATATTTAAGAGTAGTTTCTTTTAAAATATAATAAAAATCTCATAGTGCTCTTTTCTTGGAATGTACACATCATTAGCAATCTGTTTTTCCATTTTAATAAAAGTCTTGTGCTAAATCTCATTCATAATGATAGCCTAAAACATCTGCTAGTGGACATGACATAACCATGAGGAACTTATCTTTTAATCTCCCCTTCTGTGTTCTGGAGTTCAAATAACTCCCCCTCACTTGTAGCTGAGAACATTGAAAACAAAAAAAGTCTGCTCTTCATAGATTATCCAATTCACAGCTGACAGTTGACCCAGAAAGAAACTAAACAAATCCTGTATTACTGGCACACCAACAATTTTACTGAACTCTAGGGTCAAATCCTTCACTGCTGTAGACTGGTGTAGCTCAATTGACTTTAGCAGCTTAACACCAGAGAATTCAGGGTTAGCTTGGAGTGTGCAAGAAGTACAATATCAGACCCAAATGGTTTCCTGTTTGTTTTTTGGCTTGTTTTCAGTAGGCAAAATGTAATCTGGCCAGGATGCCTAGATTTGTACCTCTCCCCTTTCTAAAATGTTCCATGAGGTCTTTAATGATTCCAAGTAGTCAGGAGTCCAGTTGATTTTTCTCAGCAATGCTGTGCCTTCTTGAAACAGGCTGGGCATTGATTCAATGTTGACTCAAGGGGAATAGTGCTGTCTTCTGATTCATTGACACCACTTACTTCAGCACTTGATTATCCTTGGAGATCAGATCACCTATCCAAATATGAGCCAGGCTGATCCTGCTCTGCTTTACAAGATCTGATGAGATCATGACTTACGTGTGGTTGGTTAACTTGAGGACAGCACTGTGTAATCACATGTTTTAAATATGCAATTAACAACAAGTATGTTTTGTTATACATATGGGTTAGAATTTATCAGCATATACACAACATCCTTGTTATAAATACAGCTTTCAGTACTCAGTCATAAAGATAAGATTAGGCTAGTTAGCCAAAATACAAATGGTCCAGCAAATTATTAAATTTATTGTAATTTTAGCCTGTGTTTCTTGACAGTGATGATGGGTCCATCTGAATTGTCAAAGTGTTATGGTCAGACTAATTTAACAGATCTATATCTTCCTGGGCGTGTCTACACATGCAATTAGTGCTTTATGGGCTTAACTCCACAGTAATTTACCATGCAGTAAACCCGCCCTGGGCAGGCATCTACAAGTGTGGCCATTTGGGAGCAGATTTGCTCCTCCTGACACTGGCCTGTTCCCAGCCTCCTCCAGCCCTGCAGTGGCCCCTGCAGCAACCAGGGCTTCATCCAGTGCATTGTAGCCCTGGACAGGACCCACATCCCCATCGCCTGCCCACCCCGTGGCAACTGCCCCTACTCCAGCTGGTGGGGCTTTCACTCCATTGTGCTGCAGGCCATCATCAACCACTGCAGCACCTTCACCAACATGAACTTCTGGAACTTTGCCCTGCCAGCCCTGGTGGAGAATGGGCAGTTCATGCCACAGGTGCCAGACCTTCAGCAGGGCAAGGTGACAGTTCTGCCTCTCCTCATTGCGGGTCCCACCTACCCACTCCTCCCCTTGCTCATATGACCATACACCAGCTAGCTCGACCCCCACCAGGCACATTTCAAAGGTGTTGGTGGAGTGCACTTTTGGCTGTACTCTCTGGTGGCAAATGTCATATGGCTTCCGGCAGTATCCTGGAGCAAAGGGGCATGGCACCTGAGTGGCCGGCCAGTGTTCCCCCTTCAGGCTCTGGAGCTGGTGAGGGCAGGCAGTACCATCCCCAGGATGGCCTCCTGGATGGGGCTGCACACCCAGACCTGGTGGGGCAGATGCTAGCCCAGGCTTCTAGAACTGCTACATGATGCCAGGTGCAAGGACCATAGTGCGATGGGCTTCTGGTTCCTGAGGGTCCCTCCCCTTCTGATGGCTTGTCACTGGTGTAAAGCCATGGTGGAGGCTCTGGCAGGCTGCCTGTGCTGGAATACATAGTGTGGCTCTGGCCAGGATTCCAGGGAGCAAGGATGTTGTCCAGCTGCTGAAAAAAGGGCATGGTCCTGCAGGTTGCCCTGTTTGGTGGTTGTGATGCTGACCCACTGTGTCCATAAGGCGTTGACCTATGTGGCACTGGCATACCAATCGGTTGTGCCCATGCTCTTGCATGAGGCCTGCCAGGCCCTCATAAATGTGGGCATTGGAGTATCCTCATTGGGTAAATTGGCTCAGGACCTCAGCCTTACTCCACAGTGTCATGAAGTCTGCAGTCTCCTCCTGGTACCAGTTCTGCTACCAGGAGGTGGTGTGAAGCATCAGGAATGATGCCAGCATGGCTCCTTTGACAGCCCTCAGAGGCTGGATGTGATAGGTTATTCCTGCCAGGCCTGGGCAGGTGCCTGCAGTGCACAGTGCAGGGGCACAGTGCAGGACAGGCAAGCAGTGGGGCTGGGCCAAGGACCAGTGCCAGGGTCCAGGCAGGCTGCTGCAGCTGCCCCAAAGCCACTGCTGTGGGACCCAGAGGCTGGCAGCAGGTGCCACAGACCCCCAGGCTCTGAGGCTTGACTGAGAGTGACCCCTGGTGCTGTCTTAATACTCATTAACTAAAGAGCTCTGGGTGCCTATACACGAGTGTAGAGGCTGCATCGACACACTGGAATTCCAGTGCACTGTAGCTGACTCAAGTTTGTTCGACAAGATTTAGTTCAAGCATCACCACAGCTATTTTGAAGCATGGGGATGCTGAACAGATGTGACATGGAGGCTGCTGGAGCATGTTAACTAACATGCTCCAGAAGATCCAAATAATAAGGCCTTCCCTGACATATGCTAATTAGCTAATTAGCATGTCAAAGGAGACATCCAGCATGTGTATAGGTGCTCTCAATTGTGACATAGTAGGAAAATGCACATTAACCTGTCCTAATGCACACCAACTAAAGAGCACAGGCCACCTATACACAAGGAATTCCACCTCATCAGAGCCGAGTCAGTCAATTGAGTCTG
Source organism: Crocodylus porosus (assembly GCF_001723895.1). Taxonomy (NCBI): domain Eukaryota; kingdom Metazoa; phylum Chordata; order Crocodylia; family Crocodylidae; genus Crocodylus; species Crocodylus porosus. The sequence goes on from NW_017728948.1 coordinate 19,354,433, forward strand.
CTGGAGCATGGCAATTGCCGCACTCTAGGAGCTTCCTGCATCTTGTGTATCAGCATCCCCAAGCATAAAAATGGTGGGGGGTGGTTGAACAAAACTCACTGAACAAACTATAGTTCAAGCACCCCCACTGCAATTTTCAAATGTGGGGACACTGATACAGGAGACACGATGATGCTTTATTAGACACAGCGGTGCTTTATTAGAGTGCTCTCAGAGCTGCTCTAATTAAGTACCCCCTCCCCTGCCTCTGAAATGTGCCCATTGTTTTCAGTGACATTTTAATGCACATTATATAATGTGTAGATGCACCCAAAGTTTTCCTAAGAGCTGGCTTCTTCAGACTCACTCCAGTAGATAACTGTTACTGCTGATATATTTTTTCTACAGTTGCAGTGTCCAACTCTGAAAAAGCTACAGCACTCACTTTTTGTGTTGACTTCTAAGAGAACATAACCAGAAATGCCAACATCATAGCAGATCAAGTCCGACACAAAGTATACCTGCTCCCATTAAAGATAGTTAGTAAATTACCATTACCTCCCACAGAAAAAGGAGGTCCCCATATGAATACTGCAGTTTCCAGAGCTGTGAAAGCAATATCTTTCAAAGGCAGAATTCATACAAAATGCAAGGGGAAGAAAAAAAGCTGTTAAAATAAGATGCCATATCTTCTCCCTATTGTCACGGAGGCACTGGGGTGCTCCGTGCCTGAGGGAGGACAGAAGGTGAGCTGTCAGTCACCAGGGTAGCTCAGGTGCAGTTTGACAGAGCTGCCAATCAGCAGGGCAGCAGCTGTGGGTTGCTAGGGCAACCAGCCGGTCAGGTGACCGGAAGGGAGAAGGGCCAGGCCCTTTATAACAACTCGGGCCTGAGCCCAGGAGCAGTTCCCTTCTGATTGCTGCAGGAGCAGGAGCAGGAGCAGGAGCAGAGCAGAGCAGCAGAGCAGAGCAGCGTAGCATAGCATAGCATAGCCTGGGTTGGTGGTTGCAGCTTTACCACGTGGGCCGGCTGCAATATGCCAGGAATGAGAACACCCTAAAGGGAAGTAGGTTGAGAGCCCTGGTGAGGGCTTGGTGTTATGAGCAGGAGGCTCTGTTGTTTATGTTGTAGCCAGGTGGCTTGAGTTTTGGTTACAGTTTACACCGGAGGACCGGGTGAGGCTGTAGGGGAGTGAGGAGGCCTCAGCGGGTCTCCCTAACAGCTTGGGGGTTCCAGGTGCCCAGTAGGGGCACAGTGCCAGCGGGGCACTATTGTCTGTGCCAGACAGACACAGTATTGTGCCGGGGAGGTGCGGTGTGCAGGGTTGCAGACCTCAGCCCATAAAGGCGGTGTTTTGCCCAGTGGGGCAACCGACCCAGAGAAGAGTCAAGGGGACAGGCACGGCGGCAGTCGCCTGTGCCCCTAGTGTGCAGAGCGCGGTAGCAGCCCCAGGGAGGGCAAGGCCCCAGAGCGGGGCGGAGAGGGAGTGTGATAGCGGCCCCAGGGAGGGCAAGGCCCCAGAGCAGGGCGGAGAGGGAGTGCGATAGCGGCCCCAGGGAGGGCAAGGCCCCAGAGCGGGGCGGAGAGGGAGCGCGAGGAGACGGTATCGGCCCCAGGGAGGGCAAGGCCCCAGAGCGGGGCGGAGAGGGAGCGCAAGGAGACGGTATCAGCCCCAGAGGGGGCAAGGCCCAGAACAGGACGGCGGCTTCAAGCCAGGCCCAAGGGGCGCCGGTAGAAGCTGGACAACGGCGAGACAGGCCCGGGGGCGCCAGTAGCTGGCCGGTGGGTAGGAGCCCAGTCCAGGGGCGCCCAGGAAGGCGATGAGCCCAGGGTGCCCGAGAGAGAGAGAGAGCACCAGAGGGGTGAGGGACCACACAACGTCCCACGGAACAGCTGTGAGGCTTGGGGCGTGCTAAAGGGGAGGTTTGGAGGCACGCATACCCCTTAAGGGAGGGGCGCACAGAGGCACCCCATTTGAAGTAGGAGCAAGAACACACATACCGCTCACTAAGGGAATAAAGGCAGCCTCCCATTTAACCATTTAAGATCAAAGTCGTGGCGGGCGAGAAACCGAGGGTGCTGAGTACAGCCTTGAGTGACAGTAGGGGGCGCTAGGGAGTTCACCGCCGCTCCTAGGCCCCACTCCCTCACACCTATAACTTTCACTGTACTCCTGTGTAATTTAGCTTTATTTTACATGTGAAATGCTCTAAAACAGATACAGTACAATACAAGGGAGCTATTAAATGGATCCCAGCAAACTTTTGCCACAGTATTTAAGAGAGGCAAGCCTATGAGGTTTTCCAATAAGGCAAGCTTGTGAAGCTTGTCCAGAATAATTTGATAAAGATTGAATGCAACTAAAACAACTTATACTCAAAGCTTGACACAAAACAACTGAAACAACAGCAAAGCATTTCACCCTATAATTTTAATTCCTAACTATATTCTGTGAGAACTATAATAATCCTATGATCCATTTGGTTTTGGTTTTCAGTTGGTTTCAGCCTTTCATTTAAGATGCTATAAAGAACCACTAGAAGTTGAAGGAAACATTAGTCATTCTATATGTATTAAAACAGACTTTTTTGATAGCATAAGCATCTCTTCATTTAAGAGACAATCATGCCCTACAGAACAAGGATTACCAGAAAGATTACATGAGAGGGAGAAAAGCCGACCTTTGCTTAAAAAAAGAGATTACAAAGAATCATTTGAATTGGAAGGGACTTTCTGTGTCATCAGTTCCATTCCACTGCTCCACACAGGACCAATGGCACAGGGTTGTGGGATGGAAGAAAGATGTATAATAGTAGAAATAAATTACAGGAAACTATTTCAGTTTATGTATAATAAGAGAGAAAGCAAACAGGGAGCCCTGAAGTGTCTCCTGTTGTGAAGAACTACAAGAAGTTAATTTTGATCACTAACATTTTTGCCTGAATTTCCTTTGCAGTTTGATAGACAGATGGTATACCCTTTCTGTCATCTCCTTTGTGTCATGCCGGGTTGTGGGTAGCCAGGTCTGGGGATCTGGGAGTCCAGGGTTGAGAGAAGGAGCCAAGATTCAAGAGGACGATGCGGAGTCAGAGTAAGAACAGGGCTGTGAAGAATGGCACCGTTCTGTTTTGACTTGCATTTTGGCATTTTAATGGAACAGTGTTTTGTTTCAAATTTTATTTCAATTTGAAACTGCTGTTCCATTTCATTTAATTGAAACAGTTTCACTGTTTCAATGCTGTTTCAACATTTCACCTATAGGCTATAATGCAGAAGCTCAAAACAGCCTATAACATTGTTGTGTCTGGCCTGATTTGGTTGAAACTTGCAGGAACGGTAGCCCCTTCTGAGGGCATGATGCCTGCCAAATTTCAAGGAGATAAGTGCAGGGGTTTCAGGGAAACTGCACCTTAAAGTCTTGAAAGCAAAAAACTCATGTCACATGTATGTGTTAAGCCCTTGCTCATGCGATGAAGCCTACCAGGTTTCAAAGAGATAAGTGCAGGGGTTTGGGGAAACTGCACCGCAAGCTGCAGACAAGCAAAACTCATGAAATGGGTGACACTCTGTGTGTTAAAGCACAGCAGGGTGAAAGCTGCAGGGATGGTAGCCCCTGCTGAGGCCATGAAGCCTGCCAGCTGTAAAGGAGATAGGTGTATCGGCTTCTGGGGCCCTGCACTTCTGGCTGCTGACAGGCAAAACTCATGACATGGGTGAGCGACAGTGTGTGTGTGTTAAGGTACACCCTCACTCAGCTGACACCAAGGCAGAAAGCAGGGCAGTTCAAACAACACTGCCTTTTATACATTTTTTCCATTCCTCTCCCAGAGCACTGGGATTGGAAGAAACCTCAGGGAAGGATGACAGTCACTGGGCAGCTGCACAGTCAATAATGAGAGTACTCCTGCCCCCTCCCTTCCCCTTCCCTCTCCTTACTTGAGTTTGTGTTTCCCCGAAGGCAAGCCCAGCTTGAGTTTCAAGGCTCAAAACGTTTCGAAAATTTTGAAATGTTTCAACTTGCCTCATTTCATTTCGGGGCTGTTTTGAAGCTCTCTGTTTCATTTTGATTTCACTGTTTGAAGTTCAAAATGAGTTGAAACAGTGTCAAAACAAAACTGCCGGTGAAATTTCGCACAGCCCTAGTAAGGAAGCCAGGAGATCTGACTGAGAAAAAGAGTCTGAGCCAGAGGGTTGGGCAAAATATGGGTCAGGAGGCTAGACAGGTCAGGTATTGAAGAGATCAAACCAGAGCTGAGACAGTGAGCCTAAGGATCAAGCCAAACACAGGGTCCATGGGCAAGCCAGGTCAGATATTTGGAGAGCCAGTAGCAGCACAGACCAAGGGTGCAGCAGTCTAAGTTTGAGCCTTCTTGTCCGGACGCATCTTCTTCCCTGTCAGGGGTTTATACTAGAACAGGTAAAGGGTCAGCTGACCCTGGCTGACCACTCAGGTGGTAGGGATGGGTGTGTGGCTGGGCCCATAAGGAGGGTCCTGGCCACCTGAGTCAGACCAGCACACTACTGAAGATGTGACAGACCGGGATGAGTAGCTGTGGCAGGGAGGCCAAGGCCACAGCCTGACATTTTGTCACTCTCTACTTCCCAGACACTAAACAAAAAACAAAATATCCTTATTATATAGAGCAGTGATTCTCAATGCTTACACATGATTCACAAGATAAGTGTAGAGATTTTAAATAGGAATCCATGGGGTCAAAAATATTCTAACCTATTGTGGCATTTCTAAGTTCTTTGTAAAAGAAAAATTGCTCCACTTAAGTCAAAAAATGAGCAAAAGCTAAGAGCTGGCATTTTCTGAGGGGTGCCTGGAGTCTAAAAAGGTTCAGGATCACCAATAATAGTGTCTATAGGATGCTATAATAAGAATTTGCCACCGAACATTTGGTTATTGCTTTCTATTAATTCCCACAACACCCACTATTTGCTTTGGAAGACTTTGTCAGCTGCTGAAGTATGTGAGTTATTAATGAATAAAACTACTGGGAAGAGCTGAATCCTGCGATGCATGTAGGGGATTAGTCTCAACCCAACTTGACACTCACTGATGTCAATGGCAGTTTTTCTGTTGACATCATTTGGCATTGGATCAGGTCCTTGAGGTGAGAAGTCTTAAAAGTCTGGCAGATAAGAACAACTCAAAATCTATTTAATGACAACAATTACAATGATTACAAAGTAGCAGTGGAACACAATGATGAATTCTGCTGTGGCAGGAATTGTGGGCTTTCATTTTGGTTTTATCATTGAAATCATCTGCCATGTAGACCTTTAAATTGCTATGATTTTCTGTGTATGCATCATTTTTTAATGGATCTTCATAGTCACTGCCTCTACGTTCCTTTGCTGCTAGGTCATACTATTCCCTTCGCAATACACTACCACAACTACAGATTTCACAAGAAGGCAGAGATGACCTAAAATGCATAAAACAAACCTCAGGTTCATCAGCAATATGCTAGCAGTTTCTTTCAGAAGCAGGTAACTGGCACACTCAGGTTCATTTGTATAAGACACATTATACTGATTCAGGTTAAGTCTAAATTTATCTCATTTTTATGAAAACACAGAACTAGATATATTTGCATAAAATTCTTACGCTTCCTGCCTTGTCCTTGCTTCAGAGTGCAGGAAGTATGATTTTCAAATAGACCAAGAGAGCTAAACACAGCCAAAAAGCAGAAAGAAAAAATTAAGAGTCTTAAATATATGCATCTAAGTATTTTAAGTAAACCACTTTTAATGTTGTTTCTCTTAGAGAAAAGTGCTTGGGTAGAATTTTCATCTTTCTTGTGCTACCTATGAGACACCTGTGAAAACAGATCCTTTCACACAGCTGGTACAAAGATGCCAGTTGCTGAACGGCGGAAAAGTAAAATAACATCATTTCTCCATGGCTATTATGTATATACCAGTTCACTCTGTAGATACTTATCTGTTATACAGTCATATTCAATACTGTTTCCACACATTAAATTGCAACTGAAGGGCATAAATTATATCTGAAAGCTTCAGTACAAAAAGATCTTATTTTTCTAACTTTCATCTGCCCATTCACCATTGTTTCTAGTTATCATGAATTGTGGCCCATTTGCTATTAGACTAACATTTTCATGGAAGGAAACTAATTTTCTTATGGTTCAGATCCTACAAGGATGTCAACAAGAGCAAACCCCTGCATCTACATGGAGCCCTACTGAAACCGATGGGAACTCTCTTGAGTTTTCCTACAGGACAGGGGTCTGTATATTCTGCAGGGTGTCTAACCCATTACTCACACTTTGGAAAACAAGAACAATAACACTAATGATGACTTCTATGGACTATTTGCATGGTAGGTAACCAATTAATTTACATAAACACTTCTCTCAACAAGCTATTCTTCTCTCATAAGCTACTCTACAGTCTCTGGTCCAGATGCTTTGTTTTGTTTTAAACCTTTTGTGGTGGGCTAAGTTTTCCCCTGGACAAATGCAACCAGCATTAGTATCTTTCCATGACTCAGAAGCGGTACAGAAGACCACAGAAATGTTCCATTATAGAAAGCTCAAATTGTCCTTAGAAAACCATTTTATGTAATCCATGGATAAACAAAATATTCTTGGGACTCTTTCCATGTGCACAGCCTTTGGCCTCAGACAGTATTTCTGGGGAGAGGTCACCAAGTCTTCCAGTTATGGCTGAATGGAAAATTAATTTTTTTTCAGTAGAAAATAAATTCCCAACCCCCAACTCATGAATGAATTTCTTAGGCAAAATATTCAAAATGTGTGTAAATTACAACAAAGAATCCAGGTTATTTCCATAATTTTGTCAACTTGCTGATCTGTCCCCCAGTCCTGTAAACTTAATAAAAATGACAATGTCACTATCCCATATAACCTTATTGAAATCAATGGGATTCCAAACGAAGTTAGCACTTGTGTAAATGTTTGCAGCACGGGGCTACAATGTTAATCTATACAACTACACACATGCACTTACAAAAACTGGCCTTTCCTCTGTAATCTGATACACATGGATCAACCCTTCCTATGAAAATTCAAGGAGCTATACATGGGCAATTGGTGCACCTCCATGGATTTAAGCATAGTGTTAAGGCTTACAATTGGTACATTTTATTTGCCTAAACAAATAGATTTAGTGAATACATTTGAACAAGCTTTTTTAAAGCTTCAGTAAGTACTTCTATTACCAAGTTATCTCTAGCAATTGTTGGAACTATCAGTCAGACTCCTAGTCCATAAAATTAATGTTTTTGTCACTATATAGGAATTGGCAAGGCTCATCTTTTTCTCATTAACTTTGCTATTATCTCACTTAGGACCATAACTCACTGGCATCTTCGTGTTTGTTGATACAGCAGTGGAGTTGTTTGTTTGTTTTTACAAGTACAAAAATAAAACCTGTATGCTTTTGGTTTTGAAAATATTTTCCTTGGCACTGAAAGTAATAAAATAAATGGTCAAAGTGCATTAATTTCCAGAGCATGTTGCACATTTTGCAACTTTATATAGTTACCAAATTTGGTGATGGAGTTTCAAATGAGATAGCTAGTACAGTAATGCTAATCCTGTCTTGCTGTCTTTGGCTTACATGGAGACATAAAAGTACCATCTAAAATTTTCCTTCTCCTATTGTCTATTATTAATTATATTATTTTTGTAAACTTTTAAACACCAATGTTTCAACATTATATTTGCAATTTTTCATTGACTTCAAAGGAGTTTGTCAACATATGTGTTGTACCTTGCACATAAATAATCTCCTTCAACCTTGGACTATATTGCCTTATGTGAGCTTAGCTATCATCAGAGTCAGTGGAAAGCAGAGTCTGCAGATCTGTGATCATAATATTTTTACATGCACTATCGAATAGAGTCTATAGCACTTTCCCAACATAAAAAGCAGGCTGGTTTCACTGATGTCAAAAGTTATTGACAGAATTTCCCTTTTTAACAACAGCATCATCCCAATGTCAAGAGATACCCAGAGTCTTGTAGCTTGGCTTCCTAGTAAAGAAGAATTTAGAGACAGAGCTGAGATGCAGTCCAAATGTACCTTGCTTCACTGAGAAGTAGCAGGGCAGGTCTGCTACAACACGCAGCTATGCCAGCTGCTGCCAGGCAGATTGCAATGGGGCAGTCAGCTGCCACCATGGTGGTAGCTGCTTTAGTGCCCCTCCCCACCACGAAGGGAGCACCTGATGCTTCTGCCCTGGTGCTGTTGTTGTTTCATTGACACACAAACAGACCAAGATCAAAAGAACTGATCAAGCAGCTTCCAGGCAGTCTTTTGTTACAGCAATTTCAGTCCCATATCAATTACCCAGCAGGCAGCTTCTCCAGCCAGCTTGACAGAGAATATATCGCTCCCTTTGCTCCAGAGGCTGCCTCTTCATAGAACCTCACATAGTCAAAAAATGAATGTCACCACTCGGTTTTTGTTCACATACTGAAGACAAGAATTTGAAAGATGATCTGTATCAGTACAACCTGCTGAAGCCTGCCCAAACAAGGCAAACACAAGTAGATCTCTCCATTTTAGTTTGAATTCTGTTCATTCTGCCACCGTAGTGAAGCAGAGAAGAATACAAGATTGCTGTGTACCTATTTGTTTCTCATCCTTCCACACTGGGGACTGGCAAAATAGATACATGTTACAAAGAGGCTAGGGCTAGATCCAGAACTGAACATAAAGTATTTTGGAGATGCTGAAATAGGATTTAGGCAGGATTTAACCACCTGAGCTTCCAAGCGTGATCCTAATTAATGTCACCCAGAGGTCAGAAAACATGTACATGCCTCAGCTCCCTGGGTATCACCATTTGGCCCTGAAAAGAACCCCGAGTTGCCTAGACTTAAGTTATCACACATTCTCAGAAGCAACCTAGATTAGCCAGTAGTATAACTCCTGCCTATGGCAACTTGAATCCCTACTCAGAAACAATGAAACACCACCTATATCCCTGATTCTTTAGGCCTAGGATGCTGAGCACAGCATGAGCACATTGGAAGATGGAAGAAGGGGTAACAGTGGGATCACCTTGGCTGTGGACAGAAATTACACATAAACAATTGCAAGTGATCAGAAACCAGTTCAAATCTGTAACACAGCAAAAGTTCAGTGCACACAAACTGCTTTTAAAAAGGGCCAAAACTGGTTTAAGATAAACCTGGATCAGTGTTCCCTCTAAGCTGTGTGGCGTGCCCAGCCGCACAGGCATGCCTGGCATGATTACGCCTGTGTGGCTGTGCACTCCACTCAGCTTAGAGGGAATGGTGACCTGGATGGATGTAGCATCAGACATAACTGATTTAGGTTAAATTGGTTTAATGAACTTCTGTCCCAGATTCCCTCCAGATTCAAGTTAACTTAGTCCTCCAGCATCCCAGGATGCTTTGCACCTCCCCCCCACCCTTGCAAATTCCCTCTCACAGGGTGCATGGTCTAGTCTTGGCCAAAGCTGTCTGCTCCAACTCAGCAGGAAAGCATGCTCTAGCGCCTCCCCCCTTTCCCCCACCACCTCCCACTTCTGACCTGAGCCACTGCAGGCATGTGGCTGCATTTCCAAAATCAACAGTGAATGGTCTCTATTGACTTGCTTATCTGTTCTATCTGTGCCACTTAGACTAACCTGCAAAAACTGAATGAATTTAGTCTTGGGCTTTTTGACTGTCTGTACTTAGCCCTTTTCCCCAGTAGCCTAGTGGGAACAGGACTTGTGCAGGACACGGGATCACTGGATTCTAGGGCATTTGGAGTTTGAGGGAACTAAAATTCACATCATCACTTCTAACCGAGTACCTTAATGGCCAAGCTAAGCCAAGGACCCTTAATCCAACACTTCTATTTAAAGCTGGCCTGCTGGGTATCTGAGAATAACATTTCTAGGACCAGATGGTAAGCAAGCAAGAACCTGACTCTGTGCCTGGTAAGGGTCTTATTCTGTTGGGAGTGGGAAATTATGACTTCTGGCCTCTCCTGCTAAGTCTATTTCTGGTTTTCTTAATCAACAACTATCTAGGGGAGAGGTGCTACAACCAGCTGTCCTCATCTAGAGCGTGTTATAAAGACCTGACTACAGAATAAAGCTCCCTTTTGCTGCCTCCCTAGACTGGTTTTTGCATTTTTTCCCTAATCAGTGAAGAAGTTTGGTAGTCTGTGAAATTAAAAAGAAGCCTGTATAGCTAGTATAGTTCTATTCATGAAAACTATTGTAGCAGTGGGATCAGATTTCTCAGTGGATCAGCAATGGGAAATAGATGTTACCTGCACTTCTAAGTAACAGGTTAAAATCCTATCCAGGAAGTTACTGACCAAAGTTATTAAATATTTCATGACACCTCCTTACTGACCTATTCAACCCCATTTCCACGTGGACAGATGCCCCTATCAGAATTGGCAGTTTCAGAAACAGATAATAATGCCTGCCTCACCCTAAAGACTAAACTATCTTTCGTTAATCAGAGAGAGTCTTTCAGGATCAGCATAGCTACTGTGGCTCCTGCTGTGTCTAGTGCAGATAAAGAGAAGATTTCCGTCTCCACTGCTGTTCTGTCTGGTACATTTCACAAGAACAAATCTTCCTTTCTAAGACAGGCAAGGAAGGGTTTAAAGCAGAGCTGTGTGTGTCTAAAAGCGTGTCTAACATCTCTCTTAACTGTACAGCTGAACCGGTAAAAGATACCACCAAAAAAAAAATCCTTATTTCTTGTATATTTCCTGGACCATCACAGGTACATCACTCCAACCCTACTGTTTCTAATGCAGCAAATGTTCAAGAAGAATATAGTGAAGCAGTTCCAGGTACTGAACAGTACTAAAATCACATAAAACCCTGGCAGGATTCACAAAATAGGTGTTTCTCCATCTATCCTAATGGCATGTCCCTATGCAGTAAACATGACCTGAGCATGTCTAGTGCCACAAAATGCAGCCACAGGAGGAGTACTCTTTTATCCAGTAGGCACAGTCAGAGCACTCAGCTGGAATTCAGAAAAGCTAATTTCAAATTACCCCTCGGCATGGAAAGATTTCAAAACATATCTCATGTCTCATAGCATAGTCTGCCATGCTATGGCAAGACCTCAATGCCTCTTGTTGAAGCTGCTCCATTTTGAATGGGCCACCATATCTTCTTGTATACCACGTGCCCCTGAATAAGATGCGTAGAGTGAAGAAATGAAGCGGGGAAAAGGAATGAAGAAAAAAGAACTTTCCCTGAAAACATCTGTATGTATGGTATTTTTTTAGGGGGGGACACAGGCAGCTGCCGTGGGAGAGTAGGCAAAAACTTGTTTACCCCCCTAGCTGCAGTATGCAGTGCCCGCCTGAATCAGGAAATGGAGTTAGGGAATAGAACACCAGGAGAACTGGACCCACCGCTGATGATACTGGCTCAGCCAAACTGCCGGGTCCTGCTTCTCAAGTCGGGTGGGTAGTGGTGTCTGCTGAGTCAGCTGAAGGCTGAACCAACTTGAAAAGCAGGGCTGGGCAGGGCAGGTCAGCTCTGCCAGCTGCACCTGCCAGTTCATCTGTGGGTCCAAACCTTCTTGGGCTGCTTCTCAAGGCAAGCAAGAATCCAACCATACCTGCTAAGTCAGCTGAGGGCCCACCCAGCTCTAGAAGCAAAGCCAGACACTTCAGGCCAACAGAATCTGGCTCTTTGCTCCCCACATTTTCTCATTGAGACACACGCTCCAAATTCCAGCAGATAGTTTCATAGTAGCTAGGGTCAGGAGGGACCTGAACAGATCATCTAGCCTGACCCCCTGCCACAGGCAGGAATGAATGCTGGGTTCGCAAGACCCCAGACAGGTGATCATCCAACCTCCTCTTGAATTTGCCCAAGGTAGGGGCGAGGACCACTTCCCTGGGAAGTTGGTTTCAGATTCTGGCCACCCTAACTGTAAACTGCTGCCTTCTGATCTCTAACCTAAACCTATTCTCCATCAGCTTATTACCATTGTTTCTCGTCCCCCAGGTAATGCTGGAGAGAAAAGGGCTCTACCTATTTGCTGTTGATCTCCCCTGATGAGTTTGTAGGCAGCGCCAGGTCCCCCCTCAGCCTTCTCTTGCTAAGGCTGAACAGGTTCGGGTCCATCAGTCCCTCCTTGTAGGGCCTGTCCTTCTGCCCTCTCACCAGTTTTTTGGAGTAAAGGGTATGTGTTGTATGCAAGTAAATGTGGTAAAATGTGGTAAGTAGAAGCATAGAAATATAGGGCCATAAGAGGGATCTCAAGAGATCCCTGTAGTAGAACCCTTCTAGTGGAAGCTCTTGCACTAAGGCTGGAGAAGTTCACCGAGATGATCCAAGATAGATGTCTATCTAACCTGATCTTAAAAACCTTCAGAGCATCCCTATGAAGTCCATTGCCATGTTTCACCAGCCTTAGTGTTGGACAGTTTTTTCCTAATTTCCAACCCAAATTTTCATTGCTGCAGTTAAGCAAGTTTCTTCTTGTCCTTCCCCTGCCAGACAATGAAAGCAATTGATTATTATTCTCTTTATAACAGGGTTTTACAGTCTTCTCTTTTCTAAACTAAATAATTTCTTCAAGGTTTCCATATAGGTTATGCTTTCTAAGCTTCTTATCAGAATAATTGTTCTCTGTACTTTCTAATTTGACAACGTGTTTTTTAAAGGGCGAAAACTTGACCCAGGTCTCATCAATACCAGCAGAACAAAATAATTATTCCTCTGCCTTACATACAGCACTCTTGTTACTAGCAGTACATTCCAGAATTAGGCATTCTTTTTTACAGCATCAGACTGTGGGTTAACTTTTAGTTTCAAGGCACTATAAATCTCAGGTTTTTTCTTCCATGCTGCTGCCTCTCCATTTACTTCCTGTTTTCAATGCGTGCATTTGATTTCTTCTTCTGATGGATACATCAGTGCTTACAACCACTCCCAGCTGGATGCCAGCTCTGTAAATGTAGGGTTAAACCCTATTTCATCTTCATGTACCCAAGTGGCACTTATGCAGCCACATAACTGCGAAGTTTGGCATTTATGCAGAGCTGCGAGTGCATGTAGCTAATCACTTCACTAATGAGCATGCTCAGCTGGCAGCACTCTAGTTGCATAGGTGGCTGCAAAATAGAATGGCCCAGAAATGCATGTAATGCTGGGGACATCCTGAAACTTTTGCCACAGAAAAAACATGGCTAGTACAAGGACAAGTGAGAAGGGGGACCTTCAGTCATTTTCCCAATGGCTGTGGCACTTGCCCACGGAAAGTAAGATGAAAGTTCAAGTTCTAAGTAGCCATTCACCCAGAGGAGTTTGAACTTGCACTTCCTGCTTTCCAGCAAAGTTCTCTGACTACCAGGTCAGAGACTAACTACGGACTAGAGCATTTTCCAGCTCTCTTACTGGAGAAAGAAAGACTGAGCTATGTTGCATGTTCAGTTTAGAATGTGTTAAATGCACTTAAAATGTGAGTGCCCACACATTCATGCAGTAAAACTTGGGCTAGTGTTACCATATCATAGCAAAACTGCTTTTTTGCAGGAGGAGTATCTCCAGATCATATTAAGAAACACGTGTTCAGCTGCCATCATACTTTTCCACGAGTTCAAGACCCAGTTGTGGCACAGGCGCTGGGACTGACAATGAGCTGATTGCTGGTCCCAGCCCCAGCACTTCACTGGGGCCTACTCAAGACTCCAGTACAATGCGAGGTTCAGGACTGGCAATCAGTGAGCTGTGCATGTTAGAAACTAGTAAAAGTTACTGTGTAACTGCTCAGAACACATTCAAACTTTACTACCACACCAATTTGATTTGTAAATATCCACTGTGACAAGACCCTCTCATCTCATTTACTCATAACAATTAGGATGTATCAGCTGTTACCTTTGTGAAACATTCCCCTATTAAAAGGGCTCCAAGTTTCTGTGTGTCCAAACCTCAGAGGAAAGGTGGCTTAGTTGGATGCTGGTCTGGTTTCTGGCCCTCAACGGGGCAGAGGCTATCCCACTGGTGTTTATCCATTTTATCAAATGCCAGGTGCAGTAAGCCAGGTTCAGGAGCGTGGCTGGGGAGTGTCTAGGGAGCTGCTTAGCTCATAGCTTGGTGGATTTAAAAAAAAAACAAACTTTGCTGAGAAGGAGACATAGGATCAAACCCCCTCTAGATGGCTCTCCTGTTCCCTGGACAAGTGCCCTAACTACTGGGCTATTGAGTTGGAGGAAGGGGCAACCTCCTCCACTTCAGTGCTCATACTTCCAGGAGATGTGTACACAGGCCGATCCTATTCTGCTACAACTAGAAATAAAATCCAGACAGTGCGTGAGCACCAAAATGTCAGTTTCACAGCTATGTAAATGCCAGTTCCGATTTGGCCCCTACTCTATTCCATCAACTGTGTCTAATGAAAAAATCGTGTTAGAACCAAGCCAACGACAGAATGCTGCAGGAACCTACTTGAAACGCCCTATACTTTATCACTGACCTAGTGATCTTTGCGAACAAGTCTTGAGCCATCTGTGTGCCTATGTTACAGTAATTTTTTCTAGATCACATTTCCCTAGTTTGCTTATAATACTCACACTATAGCCACTGTCAAAAGTCTGATGAAATTATGATACATGTCATGCATTCCCTTTATCCTCCAGGCCAGTTCCACTTTCAAAGACAAAATTTAGATTGATTTAACCATATGTGATTTTTTATACACTCCTATTGGCTATTTATATCATTTATTATCTCCTAGGTTAGGTGAGGAACATTTTCTGGCAGGGAGTTGGAATGACCCAGGTCACACCTGAGACAGGCAGGCGCAGTCAGATCTAGGATTTTGAAAAGGGGGCAGGAATGTATCATCGCATGTAGCACAACATGTTTTTCTCCAGGTAGAAGCTAGAAGCTCTACCAATATTCTATAGACCTATTGCTATACTATTCAGTTTATGATGGATCAAAATCAAATATAACTTTATTGGAATGTGCATTAATTTGCTATATAATATATTGTGCATTTATAAGTACAGTAAACTAAGCAAAAAAGAGGGAAATCAAAAGAAGTTGTTTCTTTACTCCTGTAGTCATTAAAATTAAATATACATCTCTTTCAGATTCCTAAAACAACAACAAAAAAAGCCTTCTTGAATATCTTCACCATGTACCGAGTGCTTCACTGAAACTTATTTCCACTTCTGGTGTAACACGTTTAGGTAGAGTTCAAACCAGTCTGCATGGCTGTGACATCAAAGCTACAATATCAGGAGCAGCTAACAGAAAGCAGAACTGCAGAAGAAAGGATAGATCGATTATTGGAACATTAAAATCATTTTAAAAAATGTGAGGGTTGTTAAACCCAGTGAAATGAAGAGTTTGGAAGGGATTAGGTAGATTATAATGAACTATAAAGTCAAGTGATCCCCTCAGGGCTGCCTAAACAGAAGTGCTGCTGCCATTGGCAGACAGGTGGTTTTAAACTTTGGGTAGACCAGGAATTAAAGGGTGGGGCACAAATGTTCCTTCCCCACCCCCTCACTTTCAGATCCACCCCTGCAGGTCAGGAATTATGACTTGATTACTTGTGCTGCTTGCTTCTGCCACCCAGCTGTGATGCCGTATGGCAGGGAGAGCTCCCTGCCACCAGAGCCGTAGGTGCTTACAAAGTGTTTAATCAAACATGTCCCAGGACCTGTGCAAGGATCAAAGATAGGTCAGTGGGTTTGTAATTCTATGGATAAGAGAGAGTGAGAGAGAAAATGACTCTACAGTCCAGCGGTCACCTGTGAGGCAAGGTGGGTTCCACATTTTGCTCCATTAACCTGCACAAAAGTAAAACAACTTCAACAGAAGCAGTCGAGAGCACCAAACCGCAAGATGTCCAATAGTTTGATGCTTCTGGCATCCTCCCTCAGATGACAGATGTGGGTTGCGTCCTTACATTGCAGCAAAAAAAAATGTTTTAAATCTGAGTCTCTTACATCCTAGTGGCATGTTCTAGGTATAAGGCACTGAGGTGAACTAGAGCATTAGCGTTACCCCCTCTTTATGAAAAAAACTCTGGCTTAGGCCTTTAAGGCAAAGGATCACAGCCACTGGGCTGTGAAGGGTTGGCTGCCAGATGGTAGCACTAGCCCCCCGTCGGACGCCCCTCTGTCTGCCTAGGTGAGCGGTTGCCGCTGCCAGCAGTGACATGCAGTGCTAAAGCGGGGTGGTGGGGCAGCTGTAGGAGAGGGAGGCAGCCAGCCCCATACACCCTGTCCCGCTCCCATGCCGATCCATAGGTTGGGAACCACTGCTCTAAGGCGTTTCTAAAGGTATTCATGAAACCTGGCTGAAGGAAGGCTGATTTCTCCAGTCCAGTTAGGCACTATAACCCCTGCCGCCCATAAATCCCCATTGTAACTCCAATCATGGGAGCTTTTCTGCTTTTATCAGTGGACTTTGAATGAAGTCCATCATTAGCATAACTGTTGTCTTTCATTATAATTTCAAAGTTCTGTGTGAAAGGGCAACGTTCAAAGTGGGGGGGAAAGGTCTTCACTAGATTGTTTTCTTTTATTAAATTCACTTTTAAAGTACCTAAAATAAATAATCTTACTTTTCAATTATGAAAAAGATGCCATAGTTATGAAACAGTTTATTTACATTCCAATTTGTTCCAATTAGATTATTTTACTTTTATTTCTTGGAGGAGAAAGCGGAGATACAAATGTGGTTTTAATGCATAATAGAATAGCAGCCAAACACAAAGTTAAAGAGCCACCTCCCCAAATCAAAATATTGGGTCAGGCATTTAGCTGGAAACAAAATAACTTTGGATTATCTTCACAGGTTTTCAAATCCGATGAGAAGAATCCATCTATTTTTTTTTGCTGCCTGTTTATTCAGTTCTTCTGCTTTAGTCATTTAATGACTATTTTGAACTGGCTGCATACTTTATTAAATGTGGGCCCATCCAATCATATGTTCTATGACTGAACTCAGTGAGAATAAATTAATTTATTTTTAAATTATGTTAAATTGGAATCAGAAAAAAAATCATTAGGAGTCTGACCTTGCAGAACTCTCCCGAGTAATCCCTGCTTGAAATTGATGGTGTTACACATGCTAAAATGAAGCACTCATCTCTGTAGGGTCTGTGTGATGAAACACAGATTTGAGGACATCATAAATAAATGTGTAAGAGTAGATGCATATCACAGTGTACATGTCAATTTTGTGTCATTATAACTGTGGAGCAATTCCTTCATATTTAAGGGTCTGTTAACTGTACATGATCCTATCATATAAATAAGCCTTTTTACACCATGCAAGGCTCCCAGTACAGCTGCTCTCTTCCTGAACTTAAGGCTCAGGAGGAACACGTGAACTTTCTAAACTTGACACGTCCTCAGCTCTTCATTGGGGTAATAGTCCATTCAGAGATTAGACAGTCCAGGCCCTCTTGGAGAGTTTCACATCATGTCTGAGGTTATTCTAAAAAATAGTACCATATTCAGAATTCTGTGCGTGCATCTACATGTACAAATACCGTAGGGTGGGTTTATTCTAGAGTTATTTACTCCAGAGTAAACCCACCCCAGGCAGGCATCTACACATGCAGGGATATGGAAGCAGATTTGCTGTTCCTGGCAGCAGTCTGCTCCCACTCCCTCTGGCCCTACACCGACTCCCTGCAGTAGCCAGGGGGAGCTCTAGGTTCCCCCTAGGTGCTAGCCCTGGGACTATTTGATGTCCTCACAATATTGCGGTGTGAACCGCCAGTCTCTATGGGTCGTCTGCAGATGGCGGCCAGCGGTGAACGTGAACCCCATACCTCCAATGAGATGCGGGGAGGGAACTGATGTTAAAACACTCCCAAAGGGGTGGGTCCTGCTGGTCATTCTGTCAGCATGTTGCTGCAGTGAGGGACAACCAGCACCAGAAGACATCAAGTAAAAACAGTCCAGAAAGCGTAACTCGCTGGCGTCCGGCACTCGGGGCTGGCAGGGAGCATAGGACCAGAGACAGATGTCTCTTGGCAGAGCCTGCAAGATTATTCCCTGTCCCTAGCAGCCTGCTGCTGGGGCAGGCTCCACCACTACAGTGCCTCCCTGCTTCAGCAGCAGGGAGCTCCCAGCCTCTTCCCAGTTGCAGAGCAGGGACTGGGGAGCTTGTTCCCAGCCTCTGCTCCAATCGTGTAATAAATCTCCCAGTCCCTGCTCCCCAATGGCAGAGTGGGGCTGGAAACAAGCTCCCAGCCTGTTCCCAGCCCCTTCTCCATGATCACGATGGCAGAGCAGGGACTGAGAACAAGATCCCCAGCCCCCACTCCATAACCCTGAAAAGAGAACTGGGAGCTCCCTGCTGCTGGGGCAAGAGGACATCGTCCCCACACAGGCCTCAGTGGAAAAGCCTGCCCCAGCAGTAGACAGCTCCTGGCTGCCCGGTTGACCAGGAGCAAGTTTGCTCCTGTTTGGCTGTCTACATGTGACATACTGAACAGTAATCAATCGCAAGTAAATATGCCATTTGTATTTACAGGTAGCACCGGGGTGGGCAGATGAGAGCAGGATGGGATTCAACACTGACAAGTGCAAGGTGATGCACCTGGGGAGGAAGAACCAGCACTATACCCACAGGCTGGGGAACTCCCTTCTTGGCTATGCAGAGGCAGAAAAGGATCTTGGAGTCATCATTGATGCCAAGATGAACATGGGCAGGCAGTGTGGGGGTGCAGTCAGAAAGGCCAACCACACCTTGTCATGCATCCACAGATACATCTCAAGCAGGTCCAAGGAGGTGATACTCCCCCTCTATGCAGCACTGGTCAGGCTGCAGCTGGAGTATTGCATCCAGGTCTGGGCGCCGCACTTCAGGAGGGATGTGGACAGCATGAAGAGGCCACTCGCATGATCAGGGGGCAGCAGGGCAGGCCTTACAAGGAGAGGCTAGAGGACCTGAACCTGTTCAGCCTCCAAAAGAGAAGGCTCAGGAGAGATCTAGTGGCCTGTTACAAACTAGTCAGAGGGGACCAGCAGGCATTGGGGGAGTCTCTGTTCCCCCGAGCACTACCAGGAGTGACTAGAAATAATGGTCACAAGGTGGCAGAGGGTAGATTTAGGCTAGACATCAAGAGGCGCTACTTCACTGTCAGGGCAGCTAGGATCTGGAACCAACTTCCAAGAGAAGTGGTGCTGGCTCCTAACCTGGGGGTCTTTAAGAGGAGGCTAGATGAACACTTTCCTCTTTCCTGCCATGGCAGGGGGTTGGACTTGATGATCTGCTCAGGTACCTTCCAACCCTATAAACTATGAAACATTTACTCACAATTAGAGCAAATTATTGCACAGTAAGAATCTGCACATGTAGACAGTGATGATTACTGTGCAGTAATTTGCTCTAATTTTAGTAAAGCATGTTGTGTAGACTTGCCCTATAAGACTCAACAAGATCTGTATATTCAGTACAGATTTTGACTGGGTCCTTCATCCTCCAGTCCACTCTCATGCAACTGGTCCTGCAATGCTGTGGCATCACTAAACACATAGGTCTTCTACTCCACGTTAGAGTGGGTAGCCTTCCAGAGTTTAGGAGCTCTATATGGCTGCAGGAAGTTAGACAAAAAACAACCACCATATGTCAACAGCTGTACAATATTCTGAGTGGATATGGAGTTTTAACGAGTATTTCCCCAGAACTATAACACTGTAGAGCTGTTACTTTGCATAGGGTAATACAATTAGTGGAGAAAGTATGAAGAGGAATGAGAATGATCTCAGATCTGCACAAAGAAATATAAATTAGAGGTGGGTGAGGTGGTGTGGGGCTGGGAACATAAATGCAATGACTCAGGACCCCTATGGATACTAATACTTAAATGTTGTTAACATAAAATCAGCAAGATTACACTGGAGTTAAACTATAAAGTGCATATTGGAAAATAAGGTAGTAAAATCCTAAAAAGAGTAATCTCTTAAAAAAGAGTGCTTAAAAAAGCAAGCCAGGAAATTTTGAATACATATGGACATTAAAAGAAAGATAAATTTAGAGTATGGAATTAGTTGATGTCACCCAAATCTGAAGCTTTCCACCTTGATATCAAATGTCACATATTTTCTTTATGCCTCTTATGTATGTGTAAATTTTTAATTAAGCCTTTAATTTTAAGTCTTTAAACCTCATATTTGTCTTAAACCCATTGCTATTACAATTTATCACCTAGCAGTTGAATCTTCCTTCATTTATGCCAGTGTATCTGAAACTAATTTTGATGGACTTACTGGTCTAGAGCAAGAAAGAGGTAAATCAAACTCCACGTTCAAAGCTATCATAAAAATGCATAAACCATTCAAGAAAAAGGACAAGAATCAGGATACAGTGTTGGCTACAGAGGATCAGCTCTCGGGATCATCATAAATTCTAGTTTAGTGGACAAGATGTGACATTACCGATAAAATCATAAATGCAACCTTTGAGTTATGAGCGATACTGGTTACCTTAGCACATGTGCACACGCACACATGCTCATTCAAACCCACGTCACTTAAACCCATGTAGTATAGTGTATAGTAGCTGCTGTAGTGATTGTGACAGCACTGGTGTCAGTATATCTGCCTATCCAGGGCCTTGGAGTCTGCTGTCAGTGGTCAGCTTCCTTCAAGTCAATGTCTTTTCCAGAAGCGGGTCACCTGTTTGTCCTTCTGTCTCAGTAGGTCAGGTGCTGGATGAGAGGGCACCACTGAGGTCATGCTTATTGCCTTTTATCCCTTTCTGGCAGAATTGTGCGATTCCCCAGCATCATCTTGGCTACCCAATCGGGAAGTCACTGTCCCATGTGGGTTTTGAGTAGTACATGACAGCTGTTAGTCACAGGGTTTTTGCCTGTTGGCACCTGAAGTTTCAGGAGTCCTTGACTCATCAACTTAATGGCTGTATTGTTATGGGATACAGAAATAGTCCATAGGGTGGGTGCTCAGTTCCAGGAATCAGTTCCTTGGTTGGATTAGCCTAAAATGGCTTGTAGCGTTTTGTAATGCTAAGTTTCTCCGGCTAGGTTATTGTCAATTAACAGTCAGAGGCTATTGGTTTCAATTATCTATTGATTCATCATACATTTGCATTCACCCAAGGGGGATCAGCCCAATATAGCAGATTTTATCACTTTACAATTACAATTTCAATGCAGTTTTTAACAATAGTCCAGGGTGTAACAGAAAGTACATTCCTTAAGGGTTTGAAAGTATAACATATAAAATACAAAGTACCGTGGTAAAGATGAGACAGATTAAATACAAAAATGCATTGTGAAAAATATATAAAAATGCAATGTGAGATGGTGAGGATAGAAGGCTACTGAGGACAGTGATTGAGTTAGGTTAGCACCAGGATGTATTTACAGCCTTTGAAATGGATATTTTAGTTCTTCTGTTTTCTTTAGGGACACTGAGCTTAGTTGATATGTAGATATAGTTTGTAGGTTTCTTCCACAGAAAGCCACTTCAGCTTTCTGGCTTGCTCCGAGTCTTGCCACACCCATGCAATGAGTGTGCAAGGTCTGTGCCAATACTTAGAAGGAAAAAGAAATGCACAAAAAGGGGGAGGGGGGGCGAAGGCAAGAAGGGGCTTCTGTTACATCAGTGTCCAGAAGGGAAATGTATAAAGTGGGCGTTCTGCTACAACGGCAAGGAATAAGAAGCCCCTTATCTTTCTGAATCCATGAATTTTGAGTTTGTAAAAGACCACTCATTTTGTCTGATCTTCTGGGCTAGACAATTCATAGACTTCTACCTCTCCCCCACTGCTACATTTCTGGAAGTGTGGAGAGTGCCACAGGCCACATGATTTTGCCCCTTGTGCTAGATCAGGTCAGTGCCTGGGGCCAGTTGACAGCCAGACCCAGTGCACGTGGTCAGACCTGGTGTGTGGCCTACCATTTAGCCTAGGGACAGGATCCACTCTGAGGACCAGACCCTGCATGCCAGATCTAGCCCATAAACCACCTTTATCCACTCACCTTCATCTGAACCATATACCAGAAAGGTTGAGCACCTCTGGTTTAAATAAAAAATGAGAAGACAACTGAGTGCGGTAGATTTCATGAGAAGAAAAAAATTCAAACACAAACACTGACTACCTGAACATATCTGAAAACACACTACCTAATTCCCCGCCTCTTCCCCATCCCTGAGAAGTCCTTTAGAGCACAGGCAGAAATGCAGCTCTCTGCTGCAACTGGAAGTGATCTGAGTTGCAATGATCCCTGGACCAAACAGAAGTTCACTGTCGGTTTCAGGGGGGAAGGGAATTTAGCTGCTAGTTGCAAGCCTGTTTTCCCCAAGCAACAGCCCTTCTCCCTGCAAGCTGCACTGTTTTCAGAATGGAGGGGAGGGAGGGAGGGAAGGGAGAAAAAGGAGTTCATTCTAGGGGTTCCCCCCACCTCCTCCCACTCTGAAAACAGTGTCAGGCTGGCAGGCAGCATAGACACAAATTACAGAAGATGCTCTGTTTTTAAACATCTTCATCTGCACCCTCATGCAATGAGGGTTCAGATTTTCACCTGCCTTTTTTAAAGCTGTCTGCAGCCATGCATGTGTGTTTGGTCACAGCTATAGACCACTTTGTGGCCAGATCAGGCAAAAATTGTCACTTCTGGCTGCGCCCTTAATCAAAAAGTGATAAGCACCTGAACAGGAGCTGCTGTTTGGTTCTGGCCTAACGGGAGGAAAAATAATGAGGAAAAAAAAATCCAGCAATAGAAAAGTAAAAGATTCTAGCTAATTACTTTGACAACATATATCCTCATTTCTGTCTAAAATGGCACATTCAGTAATCATAGGTCTAAATATAAGGCTGAAGCTAAAGGTGATTTTTAAAAAATGATTTTTTAAAGAAGTGAAACAGCTTCTATAGTTCCTGTTTATACTCATTCAGAAAAGCTGAAAAAAGCATTATTTTATTATAAGAGATAAGAGATTCGAGATTCTGGTTTCTGGAGATTATATTCATGCTTCATGTTTCAGGATCAGAGAGATGTAACAGCTCTTACCAATAGCATACCAAGCCTAAGAGGCATTCCACTGCAGTTCTTCCATACAGGAAGAGGGAAGCAGGACAAGAGAAAGAGACCATGCATAAGGGAATTTGAAATCTCCTGTATCCTGAGTGGGTCTGCTCTATGGTTGTGCTGTTCAAACAGAAGGTAGACGGTGTGCAGGCAGCTTGTTTGTTTAAAACTGAGTGGCAATTCTGGTCAGGTTAAGAGCTCCTTTGTGCTTGAAGGCTGAGTTTATGCTGAGTGATCTAAAATCTGTGCTTATCCTGATTACCCTGACATGTCTTTTCACCTCAGAGGATGCAAGGTACAATTAGGATTCTAAATTTGGGATCAATTGATCCATGGGGTCCTGAAGTACAACTCATTATGGAAAAAAGTTTTATTTTTAAGCTGGATGGATTATACCAATATTTATTTGCAGGTGCCAGGTATCAAACCAGTCTCTGACCATGCTCAAAATAGTCTCAGCTGCTCATTTGTTAACCCAGGTAGTGCCTGGTACCCAGTCTCTCTCTGGAAATAGCCATATGAAAATTATACTCAAAATAGTTGGGCTCCATGCTAGACATAGGTATACCTAATTCTTAAAATCCAAAAAGGTGGTAGGAGAGGGGAGAAGGCAAGGGGCTCAGGTCAACGTAAAAGGATAGGGATGAGGCAACTGGGAGAGGTAAGATTGCACGTGCAAGGTGAAGGGCCAGGGTGGGAGGTAGGGGAGAATTAGGGAATGGC
This sequence comes from Crocodylus porosus, assembly GCF_001723895.1. Lineage (NCBI taxonomy): Eukaryota > Metazoa > Chordata > Crocodylia > Crocodylidae > Crocodylus > Crocodylus porosus. The sequence goes on from NW_017728948.1 coordinate 19,378,168, forward strand.
ACTGCTTTGTCTTGCAACTGTTGTGAGACGCGAGTAGGTCTCTACCTCCTTACATCTCTCAACATCACTCTCTCCCTGATCCTATGTGTGATCTAGGGTGTGCCCTCCAGTCGTATCCCTGTTTCCCTATTTTAGCTAAGGTGTAGGAGGGATCCTTCTCTCTCTTTAAGAGGGCTACTGGAGCATTCCTCCTGCAGAGCCTTCCCATTCTGGGGAAGATTTGCTCTTCACCCAAGTCTGGGGGTCCCTCAAGTAAGTGTAAATAGCCAAGAACTGCAAAATTAAGAAACATAGCACTGCACTCAGGCATTTTTTTTTTTTTGGGGGGGGTGCTGGTTGGAAGCACTGGGAGCATCCTCAGAAGGGAAACTAACTGAGCAGCCAAGGTCAGGCTTTGGAGGTCTGCTGAAATAGGGGCAGGGGACCCAGCTGATTAGAGGGCATAGATGGGTGAGCACGGATGGGTGCTGGGCCTGGTTCAGTGAGTAACTTGGTCAATACATCCAAGTATTTGACTCTCCAAAAAACTGCTGCCTTTAATATACACTGCCTGTAATATATCTGCCACCAGCAACATGAACTATAAAAGTAAGCAGCATATTTTTACATGCTAATGGTTTCTGAAGTGTGATGACTTCAAAGGACAAGAAGGGATGGGGGTTGGGGGCAGAAGAGAAACAATAATGAGAAGCTTGTGTACTGTGGGAGATAAGAGCTTGGTGAAGGAGTGAAAGCCATGGTTCTTTTAAAAACATTCTCCTATATATTGTAGCCCTCTGGTAAGCTACACAATGGAGTGTTGACATAATACATACCGGATCCCTGTAGGTATAGATGTACCTCTCGCCTTTAACCAGACACAGCAGAAAGTGGAGGACAGGACATACACTTGTATCAGTCATAACCTCTACTCCAAATAATCTCTCCACTATTCAGTACAGCTACACACAGCAAGGTAAAGACATCTGAAGTGCATACAAGGAATTACAGGCATACAGGGAAATGCATATTGTCAGCTCCAAAAAGGCAGTGTAAAAATTTCATGAGCACATACCGTCTCTTCATTAAGTGTTTGGGCTTGAAATACCATGCTTATGCATCTAGGATAGCTCTGATTATAAGATAAACCCCCTAATAATGATGTTCTAAATATGGAAAATTTATAAATTTGATATTCTTTTTCAGGTATAGAAACCAATTGCTGGGTGTTTGCCTTGAATCTGTCCCCCTTCCCACTGCTACAGCAGGGAAAATGCATCTGGGTGGTTAGGTTGCCCATTTGCCCTCTGCCTCCCAACTTCTTTCCCCTGCAACCCCTTCCCGCCCTCTCTCTACTGTCAGACCCTGTTCTCCCTGACCATATGGAAGTGAAGTGAGGGGAAAATTTGAAAAAAACCTGACCTTGAAATAAGCATACTTCTAGTAATTTACATGTGTAGTACCCATACACTTAGTTTGTCTAGAATTGATTCATTTTACTTTATTTTAAACCACTGTATGTTTTAGCCCAGGTATACCACAAACATACCGTTAAGTACTACTTTGTCACCTATTTATATATAGTACAAACTATGCATGATATTAGTCCAAAGCCAAAAGGCTAATGGTTTACCATATAGTACCTTGGGCTGAGCCCCAGCAGAGTCCACAGCATTTCAAGCCATGGTGGCCCCGCAGCTCAGTACTGTGCAGTAAGCATGCATACTCCAGGTACACCCCACAAAGGATCCATGTACTAATTAGTCCCCACTCATGACTTGTCATGAGTCCTGGGATCCTCCAAAAATTAATATGCAGATGAGGCATAGGGCAACCCTGATCCAGCTCCACCTCATAGAGCACAGGGCCACACCGATAGGAGCAGGAATGCAACTATCTCCATCCTCTAGCATGTAGGCCCCTGCTCTAGTCTTTTTGTATTTCCTTATGCTTTGAACTTTGTGATTTCAACTTCAACATTTTCCAACAAATTAAAATTGGTACTATGGAGATGGTGTCAGGGCTGGCTCTGGCCTTCCTGGTGCCATTGCAGTACCTCTAGGCCTGGTTCCAGTTCCCCGCAGAAGGGCCAAAAAAAGGTTCCCATCAGCATGTTTGCCCAAATAATGGCTGTGTCCTTGATAGTCATACTTAGCATTGGCTGCATTGAATCAATCTCATAGGTTGCTTCCATTACTGAGTACATGCTGCTTTTCGTAACAGTTAAAGAACAGACAACAACTTTTAAGTAGTTTCCTTCCATGGGAAAGTAAGACAAGGTGGCCTTTCTCCCCCATGCCAACTGGGCAAAAAAATCTTGTCGTGTCAAGTAAATATGGCACTTGTACCCTCCATTTCCTGCTTTTCAGAAGTGTTGGTGAATTCAGTATTCTAGGAGGGCAGTTGATACCATCAGACACCTTTACTCTGCATTGACCAGGTATTTTACCACTGGATAAGAGGATACACATAACCCCTATAGAAGAAGACCAACTGACAGATGAGGAAATGAACTAAATAATCTAACCTGTAGGTTGCATCTCCCATAAAAATAATGAAAGAGAAACAATACATAAAGAAAACTCTCAGTAGTCTTAATTAGCCTATCAGACAGAACCTTGCATTTTGCTAAAATGCTTACCACCACCCATGCATTTCCTCCCAAACTTCCTGCACTATCTTCAGGTCATAGCAGTCTTTGAAGAAACCACAGTTAACATCAACAAGTCCAATGTAGTTGTGAGAACTTTGGTAACAGAAAGCCTCAATTTCAAATAATGAAGGAAGGACAATGCAGAAATGATCTAATGTTTTTATTACTTCATTGTTTGTATGATAATGTATTTACTCAGCTGTATGTCTGTGTATGACTTGTTTTTCCCCTGGTGTGCAAAATACAAAATTATTCCCATTAATGCTTTTTCTTATGTATACCTGAAGTACAACAGACCTAAAGCAGAGCACAAGGGAAAAGCGCTTTACAGATTATTTATTTCTCGTAAGAATGCTTTTGGTGAAGATGTGCTATTTTACTTATTTAACATGTTTTTTTTATCATTCAAGGGAGCCTGGATCAAAATTTGCATAACTGGGCCTTCAAGATTTATTTCAGAAGACCACAGAAGAAATTTGTGCGACAAGGATAGCCCTTTGTGTAACATTTTCAATTCATGATAAAATGGAGCATACAGCTATGCCTTGGTAACACTGTTTTGGCAAACTTGCCTTCAAAAAATCCAGATCGAGAGGGACTATGTGCCTTCTAGTGTCTAAACACCTAGAGGAGAATTTACTGATTTTATTATACAGTTTCTTCTAATCATTTCATAGTGCAGCACTTGGGTTAACCTTCAAAGGATGTGTGATGAAGTATCCTAGACCAAAAGGCAAATCTGCAGGAAACATTTCAATGGAGATTGGTCCACACTTCCATAAGCAATAGTTTCATTATGGCTTTAAGATAACAAACTATCCTGGTGGTGCCGAGTTAAGGGGTAGTAGAGCTTCTTTTACAAGGAAGCAAGGAGTTAAAGTAGTAGTCAGACCAGATTAACTTGATTTTCTCAGGAATGCAACATTTTCTTGCACTAATGTAACATGCCCCACCTCCCATGATGGGCATCACAACAAACTGGCACTGCATCTCAAAGCTCCTATGCAGGGAAACTCTTTGTAAACAGAATATAGATAATACAGCTGGAAGTTAGACAAGACACTAGAGAGAAGTTCCTCATTGTTGCCTTGTATATTTTTTCATGACTATTTATCAAGACCTTGAATTTATAAACACAACTCCAATCAATCAGGCCAGTGCATTGCTTCACTATGGGTATAAGATACAATTATGGATCCACCAGTAACATCAATGTTTCCTCTGGCAAATCTCCCATCCAACTTCCAAACAGGCCTGACACTGCTTAGCTGTCCTTTTTAGACAGTCTAATAGGAGTCGCTTCCCAGTCAGGCAGGAAGGGATCCTGTCCTTAGGGGAAGTAGTATGTACAGTAGAGGGTCTCATTTTGGCTGGGTTTCTTTACATTTACACACACACACACACACACACACACTCATTCCACAGTCTTCGGATGGTTCATCCCTCTTACAGATGAGGTACAGCTTTTTCTGTGAAGTGCTTTGATATCCAACAAATGAATAGCTAAATGCCTCATACTTTGTGAGCTGTCTAAAGTGGCCTTGACTTTTTTTAAATCTAAACAGAAACGCTTCACTTATCAGATTCACTGAAACGTCATTAACAGTGGAGCTTTTACCACAGACTGATAAAATCCCTTTGCTCTGACTTGGCAAAGGAAGTAGACTTCGATCACTTCTATATCCATTACATCAGAGACCACCTGCTCAATGAAATTTTCAAGTGTTTCCAGATCTACAATTCTCTCCTCAAAGGGATATAAAGCTTCATGAGAGTACAAATCAGTGTCATCCTGTCTAGTCTGCTTTTTTTATATATCAGTGTACAATCTGCCGAACATGTCAACACACTGAAATGGAAACACAGGGTGATCCTTCAGTGATCAGAGTTACCAGATCTCACTTGGATCTGCTTGGGATTTAGACCCTAATCTACCAAGGCAATAGTAAAATATTTAGGGAAGCATCCATTTCACACATCAGCACAAATAATATAACCAATCAAATCAGTTTACATAAGCAAGCAAATACTGTTGCTTAGGTGTACAGTCCAAGCTTTGCCATGATTAAATGTGTAAAAGTATTTGCCCACTACTAAATCTTTCATACAACTCAGGAAGTAGGGCAGCTTTCTGAAAACTAATCATTTTGTAAAAGTTGGCATCTGTGCCAGAAACCCGCCAGCTTCCTCCCAGTTTCAATACTTGCCTCTGGTACTTTCTGGGTTCCCGCCATTTTGTGGGCTATTCTGTTGCTGCCTGACAACTAAATTAGGAGCTGGCTCTTACTGGTTGTCTGTAGGCAAGTCAATTAAGAATAAAATTTTATTTGAAGTGTTACAATTCTCACCTCTTCTGCCATATGGATAGCAACTAATACCATCATTTGTTTCACAGCCATCTTTGTGCACATTTTTCAGAGCTCTGCTGAACTAAAAGTGTGCAGAAGTTCTCTAGCAATGCCAATCTGTCATCTACTGCATGTGCATTGGCCATCCTGTAAAATGAAACCAGTAAAAGCAGTACCTCCAGCTTCCCCTCTTGAAATAAACCTGATTCTTGATCCAATTTTCAATAGTTTTACTCAATTAAAACTCCACTGAAGTTATTTCTGCTGATACTGTTATTAATCGGAACAAAACCTAGCCCACCAGATATATTAACTGTGTTCTTAAATTGCATCTTATTTCAGCTTCATTTTAAATCAGTCATATTAGGTAGAATACGTTCTCCAGAAAACAACACTGCTAAAAATTCAGACTGTTGTCGTTCTTCTTGTTGTTGTTCTTTGTTGGTTTGTTGCTTTTTTAAAATCTTTTTTCCAGTCTTGCATGGAAATGTTCCTTTAGTGCTGGACTGGGGAGGGTGCAGGGGGGGCAGCCTGTTTTATTGAAAGCTAATGAGCACCATCTTGTGGGTAAAGATTTAATAAACCAGTGATATTCCAGACTGAATTCTTAAACTGTAGTATTTTCTGTTCAGACTGAACCAACTAGAGGACTGTATTAATTGGCTTTTATTCACCACCCAAAGTTGGCATAAGATTGTTTACATTTCTAGTAAAAAAGAGCAGTCATTAGTCTACTTACTCTATTAAACCAACTCAGTATTAGGTGCCTGATGGACAAACTGAGGGGAACAAACTAAGTAAAAACAAAAACACAAAATCAAATCACCTGAACAGTGTGTCATCCAATGTGATCAATTGAGCAATGCAATATTATGCAGAAAGGAAAGAGGGAGAAGGTTATATGCATAGATGGATTTAGGATCTTGAAAAGGGAGATGCAGGAGCACTTCTCCCCCCACCCCAAGCAGGACAGGCAGACAACATGGGAGCAGCAGCTGAGGACCTGAAGTCACTGAATCAGATAAGAATCTCTCTTACCCCACCTGCTCTGAGCACCCCCTCCCTTTCCCTTCATGCACTATACATCAGGGATAACTTTACTGGAGTTTTACTTGAGTGAAACTATTGAAAAGCAGATCAGAATCGAGTGGCACCTCCCTTCTCTCCCCTCCTCAGTGCAGAAGGGAGGATTCTTGCCCCACTCCAGTCAGGGCTGCAGGGAGTGTCATTTCAGGGAAGTGGGCTCAGGTGGGGACAGCAATGGCAGGTTTCCCTTCCCCGTGCCACTCCCAGTCTGGCAGCGGACATCCAGGGAACCAGACACAGCAGGGGGAATTCACCTGCCACTGCAGATGCCACATATCCTTATCTGGAGCAGGGCAGGAGTGGTTCTGAGTGGTTCTCTATGCCCCTGGGCCAGTTGGAGACAGAGGTGGCAGCAGGTAGGCCTTCCCTTCCTGCATCCAGAGGCAGAAGTAGAGAATGGGAGAGCAGGGAAAATGATGCTGAACATGAAGGGAAAGGAAGTAGATACCCAAAAAAGGGGAGGGGGGATTATCATGCAATTCAAGGACTTAAAAAAGGAGTTCCCATCTGAGATGCACTGTAGAAAAGGGGTGTGACTGTGCAACTGCATCCTCTCCTCCCCCCCTCATCCTCCACCTCCTACAGATTTTCCTTTGGTTATGTGTAATCCCAAACTAAATTTTGACACAATTAATGTTGGTGGTTAGGACCAATGTACATTAGGCATGCTATGCATGGGACAGAGAAGCTTCTGCATCCTGATCATGCTTAGGTGAGAGCTGTGTACCAAGCTAAGCTGCTCAGACTTGATCAGTTAGGGAACAGCTAAGTCAAATAGAGTCAAACCCTTAAGGATTCAAGCATGTCCAGGATTAAGCAGCAAATGAGCAAGGTTTTTACGGATCCTATTTTAGACTCAGTTCCCTGAAGTCTGCCTAAGCTCCCCTTTGGGTGTAGCAACTAAATCAGGCAATAGGTAGTACCTGATAATGATATACCATGTGTTTTATATGACAAACCTCATAAAATCTGGTATGTGAGAATGCTTGAAGGCAGGGCAGGGTTCTATTACAGGAATTCAATTCTCCCCGTGTCCAGGGGCTGCTCTGGGGGCTCAGGGGGAAGTGGAGGTGGGGAATGGAGTCATGGTTTCTGCTCTACCCAAAAACGTTAAAACCTGGGAGGGGCAGTCACATTACTATTCAGGCAGTGCTGAGAGAGTCAACTGATAATATCTAATAATGGCTCATTATTAGATACCCAGTTCCTGTTAATCAAATCTCCACTCCACCAGTGTTAATGACTCTTGATCCTTTTTAATGGTTTTGATTTCCATTATTCAAACTACCCTTTCTTCTCTGCAGCTAAAAACCAACTCAAATGTAGTAATATTAACTCAGGTATTCAAATGACTGACAGTGAAGTATTGGAAGCATTGTCAAGACACTCAAGAGATGTACATATAACTATAATAACTACAGAACTAATGAAACAGTATATTTTTACTATATTGACCATTTTTGCCTAGTTTCTTTGCCTAGTTTTTTTAAGCTTTATATATAAAGATAGCAAATTAGTGAAATTCCAATATGTTTTGCTTTGTTTTTAAAACTGAATAATATAGCACTAAACCTGTAACATATTAGTAAAGTTTCCGTTTTTTCTCTGCAAACCACCCCTCCCCCAATCCTAGATCTATGATCCTAGGATTATATAGACCTCAGGGCACATTTATTGGAATACACCCATAGGAAGTTTACAGTCATATTGGAGCTTCAGCAGAAGTTGCAGAATCAAGAGATAAAAAAGGTACAGATAGAGTATTCCTTATATTTTTGTCAAAACCAAATGTGAGATATAACATTGACTCCAATAATGTACCTTGTGACTAAGAGCCATAAGGCCTAGACACCTATATTCTATGCCCTAGCATAACCTAGCTTCATGGGGGTTAATTAATATAAGGGTCTGAAATGCTAGGCAAATAAGACTCAGGGCAACAGAAGGAAGTAGTTAGGCAAGAAAGCAGATAGGTCTTATCAGTAAAATTGAATTTCAGATTAGGAAGTTCAGCTTCTTTTCCTGGAACATGAATAAACTCGAGGTGATAAGACACTGCTTCTGATTTGCAATAAATAGAATTAGAGCAAAGACAACTGAAATGAAAAATTGCCTGGTGAGCTGCGAGAAGCTGACAAGACAAGAATGCTGGTAAATGATCAGAAAAGCATCACCTCCTGCAGCCTGCTTGATTCTGGAGAGGTCAAATTAGACACTTGTGCTGGAGTTCATCAAGTTTGCTGGTTTAGGTATGTACCTGTGAAATGGGGTACATTAATTTTCAGATTAGCGCAGCAGTCAGTTAATAGTCAGAATCTAGGACCTTATTAGAAAGTTAATTTCCCATACAGATTTATAATATCCTAGGACAAGACCCTTCGTTTCTAATAATTTAGAAAGTTCAGATCTATCTGTTCAATTCAGGCATCCATAAATCTGGAGACTGTAAGAATGTATCAGTAACATATGCTCTGATGTGAAGACTCTCTCCCACAATCCTAGAAAGAGAAGCAAAGAGTGAATTAAACAGTTTTACCTAGGATAACACTTCCCAAAGGATAAAAAGGTAGATGCCCAAAATAAAAAAATAAATCCCATTTTCAAAAGGATGTTGGACTAGATGCAATAAATGTTTTTAATTAGGTACTGCAGCACTTGACACCCAAAGTGAAAAGCAACACCCAAAATTGGTGTCTAGGTTCTCTTCACAGTGTCTGGAAGAGAAGTCAGTGTTTCAGCAGGGAAGTCCAAAAAAACCCATATGCTAAGTAGGAAGACCGGCTCAATAAGAACCACAAAGCCAGGGTGTCTGAAATTCCATTCTTTCTAGAGCTTAAGTGCTCAAGTCAAGAGCTGCACTCAGGGTTCAGAGCCCATGATCCTTGTAGCATAAATAGTTCTGAAGACATAGATGCAAATCTATAATATTATTCTTAGAATACATCTTATTTAATATGTGGGGAGCAGCCATGATTTTCTATTTACATTTAGAGTGCTTTATTATGATATTTCATAGCAGATGCATATTATTCATATTCTAAGCTCTGACTTTGGAACAATAGGAATTTAAACAAGATAGAAAACTACTTCTAGTACAAAAATACAAGTTTTTCCTTTACTTCCTAGGCCAATTTCTGCTTTCAGATTAAGTCTAAATTGTCAAGTGAATGCCAGCACACTCTTGCAAGACAGGTATTTTAGCCAGTGATGCCGAGTCCCCAGTATACTGTGTCAATGTAAAATAGTCAGGAATATATTGGATGTTCTCACAAATGCAAAATAATGTTCCTCTATCGGTCTGTTAAGTTTTCACAGGACATCTTTCAGAGGTTCCAATGCTGCATTCCTACAATACGGATCGGGGGCCAAGTTTATTCTCCGAACATTAAGCTCCGTTGCAAAGGTTCTTGCCTTCTGGTAAAAGAACAGTGACATCTCCCGATCCACAAGGAAGTGGTGGTAGATAATTGCAAGTCTTGTATAAATCTTCAGTTGAGCCTTTTTGTTCCCCAAGTCCATAGCCGCTGCAAGTGCCAGATGATAGTATCCTGCTGCATCAAAAGGATCCTGAAATAGAGGTTATATAAAATGTATAATACAAAGCAATGTACAATAATAATAATAATAATAATAATAATAATAATAATAATAATAATAATGTAAGCAAAGAAAAGTTGGGTCTCAGTCATAAATTCTGTACTCAAACTAAAGGGATTAGGTACTTGGACCAGACTTTCAAAAAAGTGCTCAGCACCTAGGGAGATTTTCAGGAATGACAGTAGCCGAAAGAGGCTATTGTTCTAGCCTGGAGTTCTTGTGTTCTTGGAACACTTTGGAGGGCTGCGTGAGCATCTTTTGCTGTAGACAGTTTTAGAATATGACACCTGCATGGTCTTTTTGCTACAGAAGACTATAACAGTCTGGGCCTAGCAGCAGGCCCCAAAGGCTGACTGCTCTTTGACTGGTCTCTGGTGACATCATGTTTCATTTCAGTGGAAGAATTAGTCCAAGCTGACTACTACACTTTTGCTATGCTTTGCTGCTAATGTGGCTCACTGTGCTGGAGGACAAGAAAAAGAGCCTCTGAGAGAGTTGGAGAGAAGAGAGAAATCAGGAGTTCCCTTCCCAGGAGCACAGCAAAGAATTAGCTCTCTGAGGTTTCTAAGGATAGCCAGAGGAGCCAGGGTCTCAAAGTCTTTAAAGCTTGCTCTCGAAAAGCCATGCTAGGGTGTGGTGACGGGGATCCCTTCAGGACAGAGACCAGACAAGGATTTTTATGGGGAAGGGAAGCCCTGAGGAAGTGCTTCCCCTGAAAATCCACAACAGTGACTACACAGGTTAGGCCTTTAACCGCAAGTCTCTTCTCTCAATATTTTTATTGGAAAATACTGTTTGTGACCAGCAGGAATGGGCACAGCCATTTAAAAAAAAAAACTCATAAAAGTAGAGTTCCTGGAAGAGGAGCTTCTGGTGGTGATGCTGACCATGTTTTGAGTACTTGCTCACAAAGTGGGAAGTACTGGGTTTTGTCAGTGGGAATGCTGAGGTCCCAACCCTGGTCCCTGGTTTTATTAGTTTATTATTTATTATTTTATTTTACATCATTTCATAGACATTAGGGTGGAAGGGACCTCGGAAGATCGAGTCCAGCCCCCCCAATCAAACACCAGGAAGTCAGCTGGGGTCACTGGATTCCAGCAAGATAAGCATCCAATTCTTCCTCATGTCCAGCCTGAAACAGTCTCGCAGTAGTTTATGACTGTTCGACCTCATCATCCCTTGGGGCACTCTGGTAAACAAACGTTCCCCCAGATACTGGTGGTCACCCCTGATAAACTTGTAGGTGGCCATCAGATCACCTCTGAGCCTACGCTTTTCCAGGCTAAAGAGCCCCATGGCTCTCAGCCTGTCGTCCGTCGTAAGGTCTGTTTTCCTGACCTCTGATCATGCGCGTGGCTCTCCTCTGGACTCTCTCAAGCTTCTTCACATCCTTTTTGAACTGTGGAGCCCAAAACTGGATGCAGCACTCCAGCTTCAGCCTCACCAAGGCCGAGTACAAGGGAAGAATGACATCCCAGGATTTGCTTGAGAAGCATCTATGGATGCAAGCCAGCATTTTGGTCGCTTTACTAGCCACAGCTTCGCTTTGCAGGCTCATGTTCATCCTGTGGTCAATGATGACCCCCAAGTCTCTTTCTTCCACGGTGCTAGCCAGCTAGCACTGCTGAGCCTATAAGGATGCTGCAGGTTTTTCTTCCCAAGGTGGAGAACCTTGCATTTTTCAGTGTTAAACACCACCAGGTTCTCGTCCACCCATTTGCTGAGCCTGTCCAGGTCAGCCTGGATCACCCGTCTGTCTTCTGGTGTGGATGCTTTGCCCCAAAGTTTGGTGTCATCGATGAACTTGTCTAGTCAGTTCCTGACTCCAATGTCCACATCATTAATGAAGATGTTGAACAATATGGGTCCAAGGACAGAGCCTTGGGGGACCCCACTGGTCACAGGGCACCACGAGGATTGACTTCCATCAATTACTACCCTCTGGGTCCGACCACAGAGCCAATATCCCAGCCAGCAGATCATGGTGGACCCAAGGCCAGTTTCATCAAGAGGTGATCATGGGATACCAGATCAAAGGCTTTTTTGAAGCCAAGATATATGACATCAATCTCTTCTCCCTTGTCCAGGTGATAGGTCACCTGGTCATAGAAGGAAATGAGATTGGTCAAACAAGACCTACCCACAACAAACCCATGCTGGCTATCCCTCAGGATGTTAGCCTCGGCCAGTCCATCAAGGATGGCCTCCTTAATAAACTTTTCTAAGAGCTTCCCCAGGATAGAAGTCAGGCTGATGGGCCCATAGTTAGCCGGATCCACTTTCCTCCCTTTCTTGAAGATAGGCATCACATTGGCCTTCTTCCAGTCTTCGGGCACTACACCAGAGCGCCAGGAGTTTTCAAAGATCCGTGCCAGGGGCTGGGCTATGACGCTTGCCAGCTCCTTGAGTACCCTGGGATGTAGATTGTCAGGGCTGGCTGACTTGAAGGTATCCAGTTTTTCAAGATGTTCCTTCACAAGGTCAGCGTTAATGGAGGGCAGGGAATCTCCCCCACCCGGACCTCCCTGTCCCATAGCGGGCATGGGCGTCCCATGGAACTGATGAAAGACCGACGCAAAGTACCCATTTAGTAGGTTGGCTTTTTCCTGGGCGTCAGTTGCCTCACCTGGTTCAGCAGGGGTCCAATGTTGCCCTTGCTTTTCCTCCAGCTCCCCACATCTGAAAAAGAACTTTTTATTGTCCTTGATGCTCAGAGCTAGTTGGAGTTCAGTTGCAGCTTTGGCTTTCCTGGTTTGCTCCCTGCAGGACCAGACCAGTGCAGAATAATCCTCCTTGGAGATGAATCCTATCCTCCATCCTTTGTAGCCCTTTCTTTTTAGCCTTAGGTCTGATAGATCCCTGGAGAGCCAGGAGAGCTGCTGTGCCCTCTTGCTGCCTTTCCTCCGAGATGGAATAGATTTAGCTTGTGCATTGAGGATCGCTCCCTTGAGGAGCAACCACTGTTCTTGAACTCCCCTCTCCCTGGGGTTGTGGTTCCTTATGGCCTCACTGACAAGCCTCCTGAGCTTGTTAAAGTTGGCTTTCCTGAGGTTAAGGACTTCTGTGTTGCTGACTGACTTGCCAGCTTTATGGCAGATGGTGAAGGTGATCAGCTCACGGTCGCTGCTACCCAGCTTTCTATTGATCAGTAGGTTGCCAATTAGGTCATCCCCAGTAACCAGTACCAGGTCAAGCAGAGCTTTACCTCTTATTGGCCCATAGACTTCTTGAGCCAGGTAGAAGTCACCCATGCATGAGAAGAAGCTTTACAACTGCTCAGATTTTGCTGAGTGATCCTCACTCAGCAAATGAAATTGTAAACAACAGTTTAATATAGAATGCATGTGGAAAACAGATTTGAGCTCCACCCCCCCTTTTTAGCTGATCACCCTAACAACCAGGCTACAGCATCAGGCAACTGCTTATACCTCCTTTTATCCTTATGAATCTTGCTTTCCTCTATGCATAGTCCACTCCAGCACCCCTTCAAGCTCTCACCCAGCTTAGCCTACAGTTAATGTTTAGAGCACTCTCACAGGAGATAGGGGATGAAGGAGGACCTACAACAGGGCTGCCCAACTGATGCAGCCCCAAAGGAGTCAACACAGTCCATGGGCTCCCACCCAGCCACTACTCGTCCCATTGTTCCTGCTGCACTGGCAGCCAGGGGCTCTGGGCTCCCCACTTTCTCCTCCAGCTTCTCCTTTTGCCTCAACTACTGGGAGCAAGATGGGGCAGCACAGTGGGGAGGGACGGGGGCCCAGGAAGCGGTCTGTGCTTTGGGCACTCCACGTTTCTAGGAATCCTGGCCTCCAATGCAGCAGAAGGGAGGAATCAGGATACCGACATTCAGTTCACGACCAGGAAAGGAGCTGGGCTACACTCCAGGCTAGGAAAGGAGCCAGGAGAGAAACTAGGCTGCCCATGAAACTAGGGAAAGGACTGAGTTGTTCGCCTTGTACATGCAGCAAAAGGGGGCACAGTGCTATACCTATGCCTTTCAAAAGATTTTACCTCTAGTGTTACATAAAGGATATAATCCCCACTCTTCATTATTCCTATGCATACAATTAGAAGAGAAATCCAATGAAAGGTTCTCATGGAACATTAAAGAATGCAAACTGTAGACCTCAATTCCCTCATATGTCTTACCTTTAGGTCATAGAATATAATGTCTCCTAGAACCAAATAGACCTTCACATAATACAGTGTCTCTTCATCAAATTCTAGAGGAGACGAGCAGAGTGACAACGCTTTCAGGTAAAAGTGTTCAGCAAGTTCACACTGACCAAGGCGATGATGGATGGCAGCAAGCCGATGATATGCTATTCGTTCATTTAGCTGATCTCCTAGATAAAACACAAATCAGCATACAACTCTGACACGCAGTGAGAAGACGGATACTCCCAAACTGGGTTATATGAGACATATTTTCTTTAATTCTAATTTCTGTGCTTCTTTTCACTTAATTCAAAAGTCAGTAACCAAAGCTAAATTAATAAGAGATTACTTTACCTAACTAGACATGGGGCCAAATACTGGAGTCCTTGATTTTTACAAGAGCTTAATTTTGTGAGACACTGATTCTTTCATACTACATACTTATACAGTAGTCCTCTGTATGGTATTTGATTGTCTTCTGAGTATTTGACAATAAAAGCAACTAGCAATTATTTCCTGTCTGCAGGAGATAGCCACCCCACTCAAAAGTCTAACTGTTTAAATCAGGGGTGGGCAATTATTTTGGCTGCAGAGCTGTTTAACTTTTGGTGATCTGTCAAGGGCCACATGGGTAGCCCGCCCCTTGAGAGATACCCTGCCTCGATTGCCATTTTGGTGGGGGGGGAAGTCCCACTGCTAACCCCTGACCTTTGCCACTAAAAGTCCCTCCACTTGCTCCCCAAAGTACTCTTTTTGAGACAGGGGGTTGCCATCTTGGAACCAGAATTAAAAAAAAAATCATATTCTAAAAATCAAACATATACTATATTTTAAATTCATTTCAAAAAATATTTTTGTCCCGATTCAGTGCATTTGCATAGTTTATGTAGAGGTGATTGCATAATAGCTCAAAATAAAAATCTTACTCTTGTATATTGTGTGGGGGTGTGCGTGTGTGTGGGATTTGTTGGCGGGGAGAAGTTGTAAAGGGGTGTGGGAAGTGTAAGCATGTGGATGGGTAGGTGTATGGTTTGTTGGGGTAGGGTATAGGTTTTGTGTGGGTGTGGACATGGGACAACCCCCCCCCACACACACAACACACCTCCACAAACCCCATACCATCAGGCCAAGCAGGATCCCTGCCACAACATGCAGCTCCTGGCCCTGCAGGCAGGAACTCCCCTCCTCACTCACTGGCTGTCCAGTCACCACCATCGCACTCAGGGCCTCCATATGGATCTCGCCTCTGGAGTGCCGGGAGTCCCAGAGGTAGAGGCACAGAGCCCACCCAGTTCAATGGCATGCAAACTCTGAAAGCCTGCCTTCTGCCAGCTTTCAGAGGCAGCCATGGGCCTGTAAAAATTGTTTTTTTTTGGAGGAGCCCCGTGAGCCAGATAGGATGGCCTTATGGGCTGAATCCAGCCCATGGGCCATATTATGCCTGCCAAAATAAATGCCGAAATAAATGTTTCAAGCAATGGCTCTCTCAGGATCCTGGTTCCTGACCATGGCTTATTACTGTCTTTTTTACTAATTAACAAAAGTCCATGTCTTTCTTATATGGTTATACTGAAATTAGAAAATTTCAATTTTCCACCCAAAATTCAACTTTTAACCAAAAGGCTAGGGATAGACATTACACATAAACTGGCTTAAGTGAACAGAAACTAGTTTAAGCCTGTAACAGAACAGAAGTTCAGTGCACATAAACCAATTTCAAAATGGCTGAAACCAGTTTGAGAGAGACCTGGATGAAAGTAGTATCAAACCTGACTAATTTAGATTAAGCTAGTCTATCAAACTTCTGTTCCAGATTCCCTCCCAACTCAAGTTGACTCACAGTCCCCGAGCATCTAAGGATGGTTTGCACCTCTGCCACAAGCCCTACCTTTCAGGGTGGGTGGACTAGCCTTGGCCTACACTGTCTGCTCCAGCCGAGCAGGGACAACCCTGCCCCCAGGCCCTCGCATTGCTAAGGCAGCAAAACCTCCATTCTTCAGCCCTGGTCCTGCCCTCCCCCAGGGGACATAAGGAGTCAGAGGGCATGTGCTGGGCAGTCAATAAGCGATGTGTCCTGGTCAGCTGTATTCAGGTGCCCTCAACAGTGGCAGACAGGCTGGGAGGCATGCCCTAGAGCTCCCCACTTCTTTCCCAGGCTACAGTAGGCAACTGGCTGCCTTTCCAGATTCAAAGGTGAATATCAATTCAATCTACACAGCTTAGAGAAAACTGCAAAGACTGAATCAATTCAGCCTCAGGCTTTTTGGGGGGGTTTTGGGGGTGGGGGGGAACTATCTGTACTTAGACAAAATGTTGTCAAGGGTCATTTAGAAATACTACATCAGATACCTGTGCAGGAGGCTGGGCAAAAAGGGAGTCTGGGGTCTCTTCCAATTCCAGGATTCTAACTATTTATAAAATATTTTGCTGAAATGTTCTCTTTCCTCTAGCCCACTCTAAGTTGTCAGTTATTATTAATATTTTGCTAATCACAAATTGTCTATTAAAAAGTTTTTGAAATGTAGAAAACCTGTGTGGAAAACCTGAAAACCAGTACACAAATTGCCAAAAAAATTTCTGACTTCACAAGAAATCAGTCCAGCTCCCAAGCAAAGCCCCAGACTGGCCTTAGTAGCCAGCTGGAACTGATACTAATCACTTCTATTGTAAAAATGAAGCGAAAGTAAGGTCTGTTGGGCACTAGTTTTTGACCTGGCATTCAGGGTTTCGTTTCTCTTGTGTGTCAAAAGTTTACTGTGTGACCTCAGGAAAGTCATTTGGGGCCAGATTTTTAAATGTTTCTAAGATACCCAAGTATGCAGGCAGGTACCAAATGGGATTCCCAGAAATTCCTGGTCCATAATTTTCATTGATTTCCCATGGATTGTGAGGTACTCCACTATTTATTATAATAATCCTTTTAAAGTAAGAGGGGAAAAAAAAGAATGGGCCAAATTCTGAAGGCTCAGTGATTGTGTTTTAGATTCTGCTTTTGGCTTCTTCTTGACAGCATACTCGTCCATCTGGGACACAGATGATTATCAGTTTGAAATCAGGTAATTCCTCATAGATAGAGATGCTGCATCCTGGCAATCTACTGTATTCACTGTCCTGAATCAACTACATTGAATTTAGGTAATTTAGGATTTTTATTTCTTTTCATAAGCCATCAAGGATTTTCCATGGAAAGGGTGGTAATGGTGAGCAATACTGTGAAGGAAAGCTAGTAAAGACCTTACTGGAATAAAAAGAAACAGTATGCTAAGCTGCATAATTAATGGAAAGAGATCATTCTTACATGCAGTTGAAGTACAAAGCCTCTCCTATATAAATATATATGGTCCTGTCAAATTGCTCAAAAGGGAGCATGCAAATTTTTAAGAATGTTTGACTTGAAAAAGGGGTCTGAGAGATGCCTGCCTCAGTTACTCAGGTATCCAATGCAGGGCAGGCAAAGATGTTCAAAATTCATGCTGCCGCAAGAGACCATAACAGGAATTTAGCACATTTAGATACAAAATAAGAATCATAGCTGAGGTCTCACTAAGTGAGCCAACTGCTGTAATATTCAAGAACCATGGAGGACTGTGGTGTCGACACCTACACAGTCAAATGGGTCACCAACTGGCTGGAGGGCCGCACCCAGAGAGTGGTGGTGGATGGGTCATTTTCGA
>NW_017728948.1:19396488-19400710 GCF_001723895.1 Crocodylus porosus
GGTAGGGGGTTGGACTTGATGATCTGCTCAGGTCCCTTCCGACCCTACCAACTATGAAACCAGCACGAAAATACATTATCTCAGACCAAGCTTCCATTCCTCACTTCCTAAATGAGACCTTGAGAGATTAATACTTACAGTCCAGGTTTCAGATGGCCTCCCCTTGAATATTTCCTCCTAACAACATGAAAAACCTACTTATAGAAGGTAAAATATTAGACTGGAAGAAGTCAGGAGGCAAAGAAACTAAAAGAAGTTTAGGAACTGGCTTATCTCCCTGCTAGAACAGAATTAAAAGCAGCAATGAAACTAGTACCAACTTCCTAATGCACAAAACCTTGACAACAAAAACTACTGAATTCAAAGAAAAGTGATAAATCCTTCCCCAATTCTATCACTTACAGCAGAAATCAGTCACTAACTTTATGTAAACACTGATTTACCTAAATTCACACTGAGTGAGAGAGATACTTTTGCATACTCCAGGCCTTCCTCATAAGCCTTTAGCCTCAACAGCAGTTCCACTAGTTTGTTGCACAACCGAAGTTCTGCCTTTTTGTTTCCGATCTTTACAGCAAGTGGAAGAGCTCTGTCCTGAAATAAGCAAATACGATTCATCTGGTTATTGCTGAAGCACAGAAAACATACCAATTAGCAGTTAATTTCTCATATTTAGTAAATTATTTACTTTGCCTTATGAGCATGGAATCAAATAACCTGATCTCAGCCAGGTCAACTGTTACTTCGAGCCAAATCCATCAGTGTTTATGGCAGAGAGTGTAAAACGGATACTCTTTGGAGAAGAGAGTACTTTTTGTTCTGTGCTTTGTACCTACACAATGAAGCCAGGACTGTAGCTCCCTAAGTGCTACCATAATAGAAATAAACAACAGACCACGAACCCGGTAGAAAGACACTGCTTTTTCCTTCTCCCAGGCACCATTGAAAAATATGTCGCCTGCAGCTTCAAATAACTCCATTCCTAAGTTTGGATCCCCAGTATAAAGAGCAGCATCTTGAGCAACCTAAAATGAAAAATGTATGTTTTGTTAGAAAATATTTTGTGATTCAGCAATGAAGCATCACACTTCTGTGGAAGGGTTTTGGTACCAGCTGCACAGAATCAAACATTAGAGATAAGAAGATCTTTTTTCCCCCCTGCCTTTGTTTCTCTGCCACTGCAGGGCTGTTCACCAGAATACATTCTTTATTCTCTAAAGATAAAATATGCATTTTAACAACCAATATTTGATAGCTGAAAAATGAGATATTCCAAATAATGAGGATTTATATGCAAGTTTTACAACTATGCACAAAATGTTAAGTAAATTAATAGTATGCTAAAGGAGTTGCACCGTAGAATAAACATTTGTTATTTCAGACACAAAGAATTGCAGTGGTAAAAAAACAAAAAAAAACTCAATAAAGGGAAGTGCACACCATGCAGTATAAATGGACACTGCCAAGATACTTGGTAATTGTTATAAATTTTCAAATAACAGAAGAACCCTCTTCTCTCCCACCCGCCACACAATGACACATGAAGTAAATTAGGTAGGCCTACTGCATTAGTATTACAAGGAACCTGAATTCCAGCTCTGTTTTGATGAACTATTAAATAAAAGTAACAGCACCTAGGGTAGGGACAGAAATTACACATACACTGGTCTGAGTGATTGGAAACCTGTTAAAACCTATAACACAACAGAAGTTCAGTAGGCATAAATCAATTTCAAAATGGCTGAAAATGGTTTAAAGATAAAGCAGGATGGATATACAATAAAAGCTGAGCTATCCAGCATTTTACAAGCCAGCATGCTCTACTAACGGGCATGCCGGCTTGTAAGATAAAGTGAAACTGGAAGCGCTCACTGTGGTACTTCCGGTTTCTCCGAGCCCCCACAGCCGGGGCCAAAGCAGCTTGTGCTGCTGAGCCCCCACGGCCTGGGGGCATAACAGTGCGGGGCCTGCCTCTGTCCCCCGGGGCCCGCAAGACCTGTAGGACAGGCAGCAATGCGGCAGGAGGGACGGCGATGCCACAGGAGGGGCGGAGGAATGCCTCAGATGCAGTGGGAGAAGCGGTGGCCGGGGCCACTCAATTAACCGGTATATTTTGTTATCCAGCATCTCCCACTCCCGGGGGATGCCGGATAACAGAGCTTTTACTGTAGTATCAGACTTAACTGATTTAAGCTAAATAGGTTTGTTGAACTTCTGTCCCAGATTCCCTCCAGATTCAAGTTAAATCTTTAGTTGTTTCGATGCTGTTTCAACATTTCGCCCATAGGCCATTCCATAGCCAGTGCCAGGAAGATCGGTGCTGCTGCTGGCCCCAGCCAGCAGCACCAGCCTCCCATGATCTGGCAGGCGGATCAGGGGCCCACAGCCCCGGGAGCAGTCCAGCACAGCCCCACAGCCCTTCTGGGGGTGCGGGCAAGCGCCCGATCTGCCTGCCAGATGACAGGAGTCTGGTGCTGCTGCCTGGGACTGGCGCTGAAGCCAAGTAAGCCTGGTTTTGAAATGTTTCGAGTGCCCTTGTTCCAGTTCAAAGCTGTTTTGAAAGCTTTTGGTTTGTTTTGATTTCGCTGTTTCGAGCTCAAAATGCATCTAAATGGCTTCAAAATGGAATACCAGGAGAAATTTCATACAGCCCTACTTTGCACCTCCCCAGCAACCTCCCCCCTGCCCCACTGGCAGGGTGGGCAGGCTAGCCTTGGTCCATGCTGTCTGCCCCAACTGAGCAGGGAAGTATATACTCTAGCACATCCCTGGGGCTTCTGGCCTGGGCCACTGCAGGTATGTGACGCATTTCCAGAATCAAAAGTCTGTTTGCTTGCTTATCAGTTTAATCTGTCTAGCTAAAACTAACCTGCAAAGATTGAATCCATTCAGCCTTGGGCTTTTTGACTGCCTCTACTTAGCAGTAGAAAACAAGGGCACAGAGATGAAGCGATTTCCCAAGGCCACATAGCCAATCAATGGCGGGCCAGAAAATGAACTGCACCCTCCGAATTCCCTTCCAGGTCTTTTAGGCAGACATCTCCTATGTGCTGATAAAGCACCAGGCAAAATGGTGACTGAATCACAGAGTGGGGCCTCTGGGTACAACTACTATAGCGTAATAGCAGTGGAGGAAAGAAAAAGGGCTATTGGAAGAGCTGTTAATTGGAGTTTCAAAAGACCCTTGAGAGTAAAAAGGAAGAGAGATTCATTCCCCAAGATAATGTTTCAAAAGCAAAACAGCAAACCACTAAAACAGAAGGTTGCATTCAAAAGTTGACAGGCCTTTAATAATGCAGCACCAATAACAGCACTATAATTTATTCAAAGCATCACCTCACAAAGCTTCTCTTTTGGCTCATGATATTAGAAGATTTCTCTTTTGCCATACCACACACAGACATCTCTTCCTCTATATCCCAATCATGACCTTACCATACAGGTAGACTTATTCTAAAATCTGGACCAGGGATCCTCAGCCAGGATGCTGCCACATTCTTTGACGGGTGATATAAGGTGTGAGGAGATAAGCAGATAAACTAGGTAGACAAATGCAGCTTCAGGCTTGCCCCTGTCTGAATGATCTCCCACCCCCACTGCAAGGAGGTAAGTACTGCAATATAAAAATCCGTTTTTTAAATTGGGTGCTGCTCAATTCACAAGTTATGGAGGGGTGTCTTAGGTCCACTGATCTGGGTAATATAACTTACCTGGATATAGAGATCCACTAGTTCATTCTGCCTCAGAATGTAATATATCTTTCCTGCTTGAAGCCAGGCATAGGCCTCTTTCTCTTTTTTCTGAAGATCTATAAATATTCCTAGGCTCCTTTTGGTATATTCCAGTGCAGATCTATAGGCCCTGGGGGGGGGGGGGGAGAAAGAAAATGCTAATCAGAATGAATGTACAATAAAAAGGGGATTTACTTTTTCTATCAGATTGCAAAGCTATTTCTTTTCATAGTAGGTCATACCCTATTTACCCCAAATGTTTGTGAAAATAATATGCATGTCTCTCAGTTTCTCTCCACTTATTGTTTTGTCCAATTCCTCCATTTCCTGACTTTGTTAATTTTTCAGTGTAATATGGTAGTATTTTAGGACTACTCTCCCTTCCTCACTGATAGGCTACATCCTTCCCCAGTGACACAGTGAAACAGCATTTTCTCAGCCCTGGCTCTGCTTCTGCTTATAGTTAGTCCCTACAGCAATTTTAGTAGGAG
>NW_017728948.1:19400810-19420892 GCF_001723895.1 Crocodylus porosus
AATAACCTGTCAGGGTGCGGGGGTAGAAAAACTGCTGCCTGGGGACTTGAGTGAGCAGCTGAGCTTTCCCAGCCCCAGGGCTGTACTACGAACACATACACACATTCAGTTAGATCAGGCATGGGTAAGCCCGATCTGCATAGTACACCTCCTTAGGTGAATTAGATCCAAGTTCATAGATTTCATAGACATTAGGGCTGGATGGGATCTCGGGGGATCATTGAGTTCAGCCCCCTGCCCCAGGGGCAGGAAGTCACTGGGGGTTAAAGGATCCCAGCAAGATAAGCATCCAATCGACTCTTAAAAGGAGTCCAGAGTAGGCGCTTGCACCACTTCTGGAGGGAGTCTATTCCAGGCCATGGGGGCTTGGACAGTAAAGAAATTCTTCCTCATGTCCAGCCTGAAACCGTCTTGAAGGAGTTTGTGACTGTTTAACCTTGTATTCCCTTGGGGCACTCTGGTGAACAAGCGTTCCTCCAGATCTTGATGTACACCCCTTATATACCTATAGGGAGTAAAACTAAAAAAAAAGTGGGTAAAACTCTTTATACATTTGAGAATAAACACTTCATACAGACAGTTCTCAAACAAGCTGGTAATTTAAATAGCAACATGTTGCCAGGCCAGAATGGTGTAATCAAGAGGTCTGATAGAGTTTACAAGTTGCTAAAGTAAGTCTGTAATTTTTTATTAAAATCAGCTGCTGGAAGGTGCCCAATTGTATCCTTGTATTTAAAAAAAAAAAAAAGCTAGAAAAGTGATCTAGAGAAGTTAGATCAGGCTGGTCATTTTTTGCCTGATCTAAACTCCCCAAACATATACCAGTTTGCACTGTGATCAACCTAAACCTTTGTAGAAAACCCAGGTGCTTCTTGATCTGATCTTCCTGACTAGAGATGACTCTTCTCCCTTGGAGTCCGTTCTAGGACACAATGTTCTTATTCTAAAGGCCTTTCTGATAAAAAACCTGACCAATATTTTGACCCCGATTCACAAGCTCTACTGATCTTGGTTGACCCCTCTTTGCATATTCACTTGAGAAATTTGATCAATTCGCAGAAGTCATCATCAAGTCAACATAACCACATTCATCAGATATACCATTTTAAAATGTGCTTATGCCAGATGCATGAGAAAAGCAACATATGAACCATTTAGTATTACAAAAAAAGCCCTTAAAATATTCAAAACTCCAAATGAATACCAAATATCTTGATAAATATCAAAGTAGTGGATCTATATAGCAAAACTTAGAAATCTTTAAAAATAATTAAATGTTGCATAAAGGCTTTCCAAAGAACAAAAACATGATGTAAAATACATAGTATTACCATCCTGCAATCCGAGCAGCATGTTTGGAGACTATGGGTACTTTTTACAGATGTAAGCGCCCAGTGCTGTGACACTGCCAGTTACATAAGTGGCAAACTGCGCGTCAGCACTGAGAAAATGGCAGCGATGCTCTTTTGAGCTACAGCACCTCAGTGGTGCTTTAGTTCAAAAGCACACTGCTACCATTTTCTGTGCGCTGATGCGCATTTTGCTGCTTATACAACTGCACATGGTGCAACACAGTTCACCTCAGCTCGCATGCAGAGCAGGCTCAATTAATTGAGTCTGCTTTGAAGCAACAGATCTCTGGCACATCACGGGCAAAGAAGTATGTGTATGAATGCCCTATTCTTCTAACAGCTGAGCTTCCCAAATTAAAAAGCTATGCAGGATGCATTGAAGCCTTTGCAGTCATGCACAGCCACCTGGACTGTGACTGAGAATCAAATCAGATCATTTAGTGCTCAAGGTATTCACAAGAGGTCACTGAATAAACACCACATGATACTAGGAGTAAAAAAGAAATTAAGAACAACATATCCCGAATGAAAGCAGCAGTTAGAAATTCCATGTGTGCTGATTTTTCTGGATATGCTGAAGACAACAAAGGAATTTCAAACAGTGCTTCTCTCTCTTTTCAAGCAGTTGGTACCATTTGAATACAGACCTCCTGAAGGCAGTCAGGTGGTTCTGAAGTGCCTGATACATTAATGGTTTTCAGTTCACTCAAACAGGGGAAGCTAAATTACGAAACTAGTATAGGACTTTGAGAAGTCCTCACTCCACATAAGAGTTAAACGTAAAAAGTATGTCCCAATCATAAGAAACAGAAGGGAAGCACCTAAAAGTTGATAATGGATCTTCAACTAGATATGTTCATGGCTCTGAGAAATAGGAGAGGTGCTATGAAAGCACATGCTATGTCCTTGCACAGTATAAGTGAGCTGTCTCACAAAAGCTTATGCTATATCGCTCTGATTTAAAGGCTAAAAAGGCATGAATCTATGCTGCCTTCTGAGAAATGGAACAGGAAGCATCAGAGTTTGTATGTTCAGGAGGCATTTTATTTAAAAAATTGAAACCTTTACCTAGGTGTAAAATCGCAAAGGATTAAACAAGCAAGCAAATGCATTAAACAAGTAAGCAACAAAAACACTTTACTGCCTACAAGGAAGGTGGGGAAGAACATACAAGAAGAGACTGCCAAATGCTATTCCATGGTAGAAGTGCCAACAGTGTTCTGGCAAATGTTCTTAGAAAGAACAAAGACAGATTTGTGCATTGTCAATTCCCTGTTCGAAAGAGGATCTTTCTGCAGACAGACATTTAGTTGTGTTCAGTGCCCAAGGTGTTTCATAAGAAAACAGCAACTTTTTGGAAAGAGTCAGAGTTGCTGGGTTAGACTTATACAACCAAATATAGATTTTTCTGTAGGAGAAACAATATACCTAAACAGAAGTGAACAAAGCAAGATGTGGACACATTCTAATTAGAATACAAACTAGCAGACCTATAGGCAGACTTTTTGTGCCTAATTAACTGCTATAACCAACAACCTGAGAGGACACCTGCAAAGTGAGTTAAAGGAGGCCTCAAATCCTGAATCACTACAACAGTAAGTTCAGATGTAAATTGACCACAAATGCCTCCAAGAGAGTAGTGGTGTAGAAGCCACAGACAAGACAATAGAGTGATTCACAGCCAAGTGACATGAGATCCTTATAAGGGTGCCACACATTATTGGCACTGTGACGTGTGCAAAAGCCTACTTATGATTCAAAAGATAAACTGAGAGGTTTCAAATGGGGATCTATAATGTCAAAAACATTCTGACCTGTTGTAGTCCAAGTTGTTTGCAACACAAGAATTGTGTCATTTATCAGTAATGAAAAATGAGCGAAAGCGAAGGGAGATTATACACATGGTCAGGGGGCAGAGGTGCTTTAACTGCAGCAGCTCCAAGAGCTGCTCTAATTAAAACCCCCAGAGCATCATGTGTATCCATATCGCCATGCTAGAAAATGGTGGCGGGGGCACTTTATATCTCATTTGATGAGTTTTAGTTAAAGTGCCTCCGCCACCATTTTTCAGGCCAGGGACATTGATGAACATGGCACTGGAGTTTGCTGAAGCACAGTAATTACCATGCTCCTGCAGACTTGATTAATTCCTGCACATTAGAGCAGCCTCGCTGCCAGGTACAGGCACCTTAAGAACGGTTATTTTCTAGGTGGGTGCCTGGAGTCTAATGAGGTTGAGAACCACCAGGTTCATGTGTCAGATATGTACAACAAAAACAAGTGTCAATACATTCAACGAGAAAAAGGTGGGTTTGGTGTTCATTTCCGGATTGAAAGTCTAATGTCTTCATTTAAGGCAAGTCAATATTAGCCGAAACTCACCACAACCCACCTGATGGAAACAAACAAATATGCCCATTCTGAAAACACAGTAAATTCTAAATTTACTCAGATGTAAGTGTATAGTTTGAAAACTTAATAGAAAACTGGGGTACATTTGGTGGCTGGAGACACAGTCACCCTCTAGGCCATTTGATGAAAGTGAAGCAGAGTCTAGGGCTTGATATTTTTACCATTCAATCCAATGTAAAAAATAAAAATTTTACACAGAGAGCTTGCCCAGTAAATTTCATGCAGGAGTTAAATAATATGAAATTAAAAATCAGACAAAATATCATCATCATCATGTCACTTGTCCTACAGCCCCTAAAGCTAATTACAGTAACTTCCAATCTCTGCTTGACCACTGCCAATCTCTCAAAACAATCATAGCCTAAAGCAATTATCTTATTTAGTACAATGATAATGGTCTGAAACTCAGGCATGCAGAAGGGCCAGCTGTGTCTGATGCAGCAGCTTGGACTACTACATGCCAAAAGCTTGAAAAACCCTCAACTGAAGCTTGCTCCAAAGCACTGAAGTCACAGACAAACAACTTTATAATCCAAGATAAAACTGCCTGAACAGCAGAATTGTCCAATGGGAGGGGGGAGGGGAATGGTGCAGATAATATGTTCACCACCAGGGATGGATTCAAAGGGGGTGCAGTAGCACAACCTCACCCCTGTTTCTCATCACACAGCAGGAGCAGCAGCAGCCCAGGACTTCTTTAAATCCTGAAGATTGTAAGAGTTTCCCTCTTTCCCCTCTGTGCTCAAAGGCATGTCCCAGGGTCAAGAGGAGCTCCTGCCCCACTCCAGCTGGGCTGTCCTGTGGCTGGGCTGAGCCCAGGGCAGTAGCATACCATGGGTCTCAGGCACCCGGGGGCCGATGCCTGCATTTGCATACACCCCCCGCCCCCCCTGGGGACAACTGAACAGGGTATGGAGTTCCCTCTCCTGCCCCACGGCACTTCCATGGGGAAATTGACATTGCAACACACCAGACACTGGGGGAAGGGTGGCGGCCAGAATTTCCAGCCATAACAGGTAAAGAAACGTACAGGCCACTTGGGTCAGTTTGTAGGACTAGAGACAGACATTACACATAAACTGGTTTAAGTGATCAGAAATTGGTTTAAACCTGTCACAGAACAGATGTTCAGTGCATATAAACTAGTCTGAAAATGGATGAAACTGGTTTGAGATAAACCTGGTTGAATTCAGTATCAGACTTAACTGATTTGGGTCAAACCAGTTTATACAGTGTCTGTCCCAGACCCCTTGCTGATTTAAAGATAAATCAGACTCCCCCAGCATGCTCTCTGGGCTGGGTGGGGCTCTCTGCTCCACAGCAGGGATGGCACCTCCCCTTTACTCCCTGGCCAGAGCTGTGGCAGAGACTTGCAGGAACAGAGCATCTACCTGGCTTCTCCCTGCTAAGCAGGGATTACCCCCGCCCTGCCCCTGTGCCTTATGCAAACACCTCAGCACTAGCTAGCAGGCCACATGGGGTCTACAGTCTGTGTTGTGGGAGATGACAAAGGCAGACAGGCTTTTTGGAGCTAATCAACCAGTAGCTTAATATCCTTCCTTGGAAAAACTGTTTAAGAAGAGCTTGAACTAATGGAGAGAGGCTTTATTTTCTTAATGGGCTAATAAACACAGAGTTAGGGGTGTTAAACATTCCCTGCTAGACTGCTTGTGGCGGGGTTGCAAATAATAAGAGCATCCTGCCAGGGCCTGGCCATGCCCCACTCAGTTCAACACTGTGCAAGGGCAGGGAGAGCTGCTCTAGCACCCCGCAGCTTCTAGTCTCAGCCACTGCAAGCACATGCCTAAATTTTTTCAGTCCAGCAGGGATGTCTGTGCAGTTACAAACTAGTTTAGCCTAGCCAGGTTAGACTAAACTGAATCAATTCAGGCTCAGGGTTTTTCAATGTCTGTCCCAAGCTTAGGGTACATGTTTCCATACAAAAACCACCTCTCAAAATTAGAAAACTGTGTTGAGTCACAGTAGAGACACAATGATTGTCACACTATTTCAGCAGGAAAAAAAAAAAGTCCAGCTTGTTTGTTTGGTTCCTAATGCTGGTACTAAACCCTTGTAAATCCAACGTTGAGGTCATTTAAAAAAAAGCCTAGACAAATAAATCTGTGAGATGAAAAGGGATACCTCTAATTCTAAGCCAAGGCATTTTGGCAGAGCAGTCTACTGCACTCTACCTGATATACCAGAAGAATGTAGCGAGCACTGGCACCCTCCAGCACATAGTCTTTCCTGTTAAAAATTAAAAACAAAAACAACACCATTTAGAATGGATCTTACCTTTCTGTGCCTAAAGAGAGATACAGCTGACTGATGGTTTCCAAAATTTGTCCCTCCAAAACTTTGTCAGACATTTTTCTAACTAGCGATAATTTATATTCATTGTAGATGACACACTGGGCTCCATCTGGAGCAACTCTACTGTAGAACTGGCACAGCAGCTGAATAGCTTGGAGCTGACCTAGGAAAACAGGTTTGAAATGCTCAAAAAATATATCCTTATTAACAAGGTTAAAAATGCAATCCAATAGAATTCAATTCTACTTATTGTGATCCTGGTTTGCTGAAATAACGCCTTACATAATAAGGATTTTTCAAGCACTGCTTTATATTATAGCCAAAAAAACACCAAACAAAAAAATTAAATCACACTTCACTACCACATTCCACCCTTTCTCCATCTGAACTAGTTAAGGCCAGAAGTGACCTCATGCTTTGTCTCCAAAATAAAGTGGGCTAAGTGCACTGTTCTCTTCCGATTCTCCTGCCAACTGGCCAATGAAGTATCATTTAGATAGACCAGCAATGTAGCTTTTTTAACCATCATTTGACCCACTCATCTGCATCCCTTAACTGAAAAATTACGAAGTGGATGCTCTCTATGTTCACTGCACAGATTCCTTTCTATAACAGTACTGGAGATGAGTATGAGTATGCTCAACCAAATTTTCCCCTTTATTTTATTCTCTAAATGTGTTTACCTTTTGCATTAAGATTCCTTGTTCTACATTATTTCTGACAAATCAAATACTTAAGAGCACCTCATTAACAATATGCTTCAAAGAGTGGAAAGGCCTTCATTCTTACCAGCATACATCACCTGATTTAATCTATTCCTAGGCCACTGTAAGCGGACACAGCCACTATAGCTTTAAAACTCGAAAAAACAATTTAAGTTGCAATGGGTTAGCTTCCCATACAGTAGCATCAGAGCAAAAGATGAAAATTACATCTGTTCAGTGTAACTAACTGTAAACTAGTCTAATTGTTTTACACCCTTAATGATGACTAGAACAGTACAGCAAAGGAAAAGGGCGATGTTTGCTCTGAGTCATTAATAATGTAACGAAAATAAAGATACAGTAATATCAGCAGAATACCAACATTTCCAAATGGCCACAGCACATTTGAAATCAAAAAGGAAAGAAAGTGTACCTACTTTCCAAATTATTTGTTTCCATTGCTACCAAAAAGGCCCATTCATAATAAAATAATCCTTTTTCCTTATGGGTGCCATTAACATAATAGGATCCCAGTTGGAGCAGGACTTGAATAAAATCTCTGCCACAATCCATGCTTGGAAGCCTTGAGAACAGCTTCATGGCTTTGATGAAGTAGCGCTCTGCCAAATTACTAGCGGCTGAATCCAGACATAACATCCCAAAATTGGCCAAAACAACAGCTTGGTTATGGGTCATTTTAGTCTCTTCGGAGATCTGTAAAGCTTTGTAGTAGTTCTCAGCTGCTTCTTTTATATTCTCCACTCTTTTCAAAGCAATACCAGTCATATTATAAATAACTCCTAACTGTTGCGGACTTCCACAAAAAGAGTCTGCTATAGCATTTAAAATGACCAATGCATCAGCATTTTTTCTGTGCAGAATATATAACCAAGCAAGTAAAACTAAGTGGTTAATAGTTTCTTCGGCACTGGGTGAAGTATTGGAGTCTAGTACTTTCTCCATACAAACAATGGCTTTCCCATATTGTCTGTGATGCCTGTACAGTTCTGCTAAGCCAAGATAAATTGTGCTGCATAGGTTTTGTTGTTCATTGGTAAATACCAAGGCAAGTGCGTGTCTGAGGTAAGGTGCAATTTGTGATGGGAGTGTTTGTCCTGCTTTTCTAAGCTGATACAGCTTGGGTGCATTTTTCATAACCAAATCAATGCTTCTCAAACAACTGATTAGAGTACCTGAGCCCTGGGAAGAAGCAATCCTTACGCAGCTTAGCACAATGTGTGGCAAGTATTTCTGACTGTAGAATTCACCCAGTTTAAAATAGCAGTTGATTGACAAGGAGCTGTTTTGCAAACCCAACTCATTATTCAATAATTGCAGCCTTTCTAGAAATGGTAGAGCCTCTTCGTACTGTTTAAGTTTTGTGTAATGTTTTACCAAAAGAAAGCATGCTCTAGCCTCTGCATGCTTGCTCCGACTCACTACTGTCCTCTTTAAGGCATTCCTTAGAATATCCGACTCCATGTCAGTGCTGCAAACGCAGCTGGGAATCCCCACAAGCAGGGATGCGGCCTTGTCAAAAATGCGAGCGCTTTTTTCTTTGTTCTTCTGCTTCAAGTAAATGGCTGCTAGATTTGTATAAAGAGCGATAACCAGATACAGGTCACCAAAATCTCCTTTCATTGCTCCCATGGCCTCTTCAAAATAAACCCGTGCTTGAGAAAATTTCATCTTTCTAACACTCAGTCTACCCAAAAGAAAACATAGCCTCATCAGGGCCCAAGGCATATTTGCTTTTTTTGCTGCCTCTCTTGCCAATCTAAAATAGTCAACTAGTTCATCCTCACCGCTATAGCCATAAAATGTGGTGCTCAGAAATGGGAATGAGAAGTCATAGAGATTTTTGAAGTCTCTCTCATACTCTTGACTGTTTAAAAACAGTAACAAAGACTGAAGGACCTCAGACTCCAGATCATCTCCATCTTGATGTATGCAGAAACGTGGTTCTTCAGACATGGGAATGGTCTCTTTATTTGAAGAGCTATAAACATCCTTTTCTTGGCTCACTGTCCTTTCCAACTGGAGCTGTGAATCTTTACACTTCATCAGGAATTCTTTCACCTTCTTCGTTCTACTGAACTCTGTGCGAGATGTGTGATGTGAAAAGTCTGCAATACAAAAGTCAGTTAAGGATCCAGGTAAATAAATGCAAGTTAAAAGCATATGGGGCAAGAAATTCAACACTTAAGGAAAACACTAATAAAATTTTCCTAAGGAAATGTGAAAAGTTGATAGGTAATATTCTTATTTTTTTAAGATTAATTGTAATACATAATAAAATTAACACTATCCCTATATAAATACAGTGAATACAATTGATTATTCCATATAGATTATTTAAATGTATGTACTATAATTACAATGAATTATTAATTTTAATATACATATATGCACACAAATTAATTTTATAAAAACCACTGTCGTTAATAACATTCAGATAGATTCCCCAATTTGCACCAGTTAATGATTTGTTTCTCACTATTCAGGTTCTCCTACCACTACCATTGTTGTGACACCTGAATGCTCCATGGGATTATGAAAGGACAGGAAGATTACTCCCTCCTTTCCCAATTGCTGGAGAGTTCTCCTACAGATCACTGGGAAGAGAAATGCCTCTAAATGTTGTTGATTAGAAATTAGTGAGTATCATTAAGAGCTTGTTGGAGATTCCTATGAAGAATTTCACAGGACTCTGGTCCAATAACAATCCTGCAGGAACATCAAGGATTCTCGGTTTATACTGGAAGAATGTAAGTTTAAACAGGATGGGGCCACGTGGTCTTACACATGCATTCAGTGCCTCACACTGATCCAGGATGGGGCAGAAAACACTAAAATGCAAGTTAATATTAAAATGACATCACACTCAACCAAGAAAAACACAGTGGAAAAGAATAAACCATCAGGAAAACAGTAGATGAGCATGAGACTTTTAGCAGATTTGCAAGCCAATGTAATTTAGAACTGAATATTCCCAAGGTATCAAAAAAGCCACATTCTGCTTTCTTTCTGCTAGAGAAGGTCACAGCAATATTGCACAGCATGTGGCTAATATGCAAGTGGAAGGAAAAAGTCTGACACGGAGTATTTAATACCAATAAACCCCAAAAAACAATACATACAACAAAGTGCATGGGGAAGGGAATGATATGAAGTAGAAACAAGTTTTCAGATGTGAAAAGGTGTAGTGAATTGTACAGTTGGGAGCTGGCATGAATGCTGCCATGATAAGACTGAACATGGCAATATAATGAAAAGTAATACAAAAAACGCTTATTATGTCCTTTACCGTGCTCATAAGGCTTCTGAAATTCCAATTGTTCTAATCCATCTAAAAGACAATAAAAATAATAATATTAATTACATTGTGTGTTTTGCCCATTTGTTTGGTTTTAAATACCCTAATGTACACAAAGTATATTATAAAAATTAAAAATACTGGAGTATTTTTAGAAAGTTGTAAAAATTAACAAACATTAACTCAAAGGTAAATTTCCCTCCACTTCTATGAGTTCTGTGTTATCTTATTCATGTTCTTTGCCTCTGCATGTGGTACTTATGTGCACCCTTGCCCAAAGGTATGCCAGGATATGGCTGTAATCATAAAATTTGGTGTAAGACTCAGAATAGTTTAATTAGCAATAAGTAGCTATTGCATTATGTAGAACCTATATCAACCTACACATACTGTTATGTAACTTTATAAACATTACCCTTAGAATGCAAGATTTCTTTAAAAACAACAAACATGTTATAGCTCTGGCATATTAAGCTATTATTCATTAGTAGTAGTATTCAAATGAGTTTTAGTGTCACACTTCTAAAAAAATCATTTCAAGAAACAGTAATTTATTGGCAAAAAAGATGAGTAGTCATATACCAGACCATTCTAGCAACATGCTGGTGGATAACCATATTAGCATGCATGAAAAATTTAGGTGGAGGTATCCACATTATCTTCATTCTCTACTTCCATTAGGTGTCACTCTTTCTTGCTTACACATTTTCTAGCTGTCAGGTTCAGGAAACAAATTTAAAAGGTTAAGTCCGTTTAATAATGCACATCTATAAAATATGGAACAATCATTGTGTTATATAAAGAGAGGCTATCACGCCTTCTTCAGAGAATTTCTAATCAATT
Organism: Crocodylus porosus; assembly: GCF_001723895.1. Taxonomy (NCBI): domain Eukaryota; kingdom Metazoa; phylum Chordata; order Crocodylia; family Crocodylidae; genus Crocodylus; species Crocodylus porosus. The sequence goes on from NW_017728948.1 coordinate 19,411,751, forward strand.
GAAAGTAAGCCTCTTAACTGGTTGTGTGTGCATTCCTTAATGAGTTTGTCAGTTCCAGTAAGATGTGTTTTATTGCACAATCTTCTAACAAGGTTTCTGATGCTTTCTCATTTAAGTACCCATACTTTAATGAAAAGGCTCATTACTCTACACTTGCTAAATGCACAAAAGAAGTGGCAGAACATCTAAAATATAGGATTATGGAATTAAACTAACAGACCTAATTTCAGCTTTATTAAGGCCTTCCAGTGCTAATCAATGGTATTATATTGGCATTTGTATTGTTATAAAACCCATACTATTCATTTGCGGGGGAAGAATTGGAAGGGGAGTGGGGCAGAGAGCAAGGGAGATGTCTGCCCCCTTCCCGCCCCAGCTGCCTCACCTGTTCCCCGTTACCTGCCCCTATGCTGCTGCTTTCCTGCCTGCAGCAGTGGAGGGGCATGGGAGGAGGCAGGGAGCACATGAATGCAAGACAACCCTCCAGTAAATTAGCTTCTATACCTGGAAAAGTAAAACAAAATTTATAAATTTTCCAGCTATAGAACCTAATTATTCAGGTAAATATGATATTTACCTGAGCCAAGAGCTCACATGCGTGACTGTGCCACCTCACTCCCTGTGGATCCACCCTATTACCAACAAACTTAGGTAAGACTGGACAAGCTTTTGGGTACAAAGTGCCGTTCCTCAGGTGTGGGAAAGAAACAGATATAGCCCAAGCTAAAAAACAGATTGAACAATGACTTAACTCTTATAGAAGAGGAAGATGGCAGTGAACCAAAGGAGGAAAGTCATCAGAAGCAGCTACAAAACAAGTCAAGGGAAGTTGAAATAGATAACCTAAACTCTGAAAAAAACTACATGACCATTTAAAAGGGAAGAGGGTTGTTGTTACCTGTAGTGTTCAGAGAAATCATCAGATGGAAGAGATAATAAGCCATAAGACCACTGTGTGCATTTATTCTATGTTATTTACACATAATGGAGTTAAACAAAAGTAATTGTTTTATGTCTTATTTAGCTTAGGCTGTATTTACTTCTTTCCCAGATCTGAAGGTGTCACTTTGCCTTATCTGCACATCACAGAGCAACTCTCTGACAAAAGGACTCTTCCTAGGAAATACATGGCCAGCCTCGACTTCCCCTGTGCAAAATGGAGTTTATTTTCTACCTAAGAGGGCTTTTACAACCTTTGATTTCTCCTCAGCCTGAAGAAGGATGCATGTGCCCAAAAGCTTGCATAGAAATACATTTTTTTTTTTTGCTACTTTTTAGTTGGTCAAATAAAAGGTATCACCTCTGAACCAAGAGTTTTGTATTTATTTTTCTCAGACCAACACGGCCACAGAATAGATCCCTAAAAGTTTGTCTAACATTTCTCCCAACTGTAGACCCGGACCAGTAAAATGGTAGTATGGGATCAGAAACAGGGCAAGTGAGAATGTGGCCACATGCCCACACCTTTCACCATGCCACACATTCAGTGAGTTTAGTGAAAGCAGTGATTCCAGGCAGAGCCAGAGCCAAGAGCTCACATGCACAACTGTGCTACCTCACTCCCTGTGGATCCACCCTATTACCAACAAAACCATACTTCTTGCACATCCCCCTGACCAGAGCTATAAACACCTCTTTGATGCTAAAATACATTTATGTCATATCACAGTGATGGACATTACCAAGATGTAGGATCAGTATGCAGCACTAAAAGATCTGATGTGGCTCTACTGATTTGACTAAAGTTATACCAGTTAGGCATCTGCCAATCCATAAATTACCTAACAGGCCAGATCATAGAAAGCATGTTAAATAAACTGAAATACATGGCAAGGCATGATGAGGCACTTTTTTCTGAGACATGTTATACTTGTCAAATATTATGCAAGGGAAAATGAATTAAATACAAGAAATTGGTCTCTGGCAAATGCAGGTTTAATCCTATTTGTACTAAAAATCAGGAAACACTCTTGGCCTTGATTTAGTAAAAGAATGGGACACTGAATTCACTTTTCCTGTTATTTCTATCCATTGTGGAAGGTGAGAGGGCTTTAAAAGCAGTGACTATATCAAAAAGCCACTTCTACTAAAAGAAAATATTACATTGGTACTGATAGTTACAGGCAGGACTTCTACAGTCTTTTGAGAGCTTATTCAAGCTCAGAGGCATGTGTTTGTTTTCATTAGCATTCAACAATTGCACCGGTTTTATTAATAATAAAACAACTGAGTGTATGCACTGCCACTTTTATAATCCCACTCTGTGTTTGAAAGCTGAAAAATCTACTTAACCATAGAATAGTGTCTTGGGGTCACAGAAGAAACATTACTTAGTCCATTTAAAAGTGGACAAAAGGAATTGTTGAATACCTTGAAGAGACAGTGTTGCATCAGCAGGAAAAGCAAAGATGATCTAAAAGGACTTCTGCATGCAATTTCTAACAGCAACAACAAAGGGGAAAACATAGCACTGACAACTATAGAAAGAGTGAATAAAAATATCTGGGGGTTAACAGGAATCAGTCATGGGTCCTGAGGAAAGAATCGGTTTTTCAGATAATAAAATCCATCCTTACCTATTCTATATACAGTGAAAACTTCTGTATTTAATGTTTGCTTGACTAAATGCATCACATCCTCTTCCACAGCATTTTTTTCTTTGGCGAGAAACAATTTCTCTTCCTCTTCCAGAAAATCCAAATTTTGGGAGCTACAAATGAAGCAGCAGTTTTGAATAAAGTGGTTTGCCCCATATTTATTCAATGAATGCACAGGAATAAAGTATATTTGGCTTCCATACACTATCATAGCATGCATTACCTCCCACTTTAACAGTTTGCTCACTAGAGGATAACACAGCTTGTGAGTGCTGCCAGCTCAGTGGATAAATTGATAATGGTTACTCTGCATGCCAATATGCATTGATAAATGCCAATTCTGGAAGCTGGTAATCACTCTTGAAGTAAATCAGAGAAAGCTTTCTTGGTATTTCTGTACTGTAATATATCATTTATTAAAATATTAATTCATTCACTGTAGCAAGACTAAGTACATTATGTTATTGCCTTTGCATTAAACTTTGAAGGTTAAATATTCAACAAGGCTTTTAAAAAAAAAGAAGAGCCTTCTAGCTTTCTTTACAGTCATTAATGAATGAACTCAACTAAGATTTGCAATGCAACTAAGATCTACACTGCAATGCAAGCTGAAGTTTGCAGTGTACACAGACTGCCCACACTCAAAGCAAAAGTGCCTGCATCTATTTAAACCTGATTACTGGAGGTCACCAAATATGGAGGCAACTGTAATAGAAAAACTGGCTGGAATTTCTGATCCAAGAAAGTAAGACTGATCAAATATATTTGTGATGATCAATCCTGATACTACATGAACTGTCTCTCTCAATACAGCAATCTGGATCTGAAATTAATAATGGACAGCATCACACCTTGTGCTGTAGTTTCCCTTCTATTTGTTGACATGGAAACACATCACACTATGGTAATTATCTCTAGAAAGAGATCTAAAGAGTTTTAAATATAATACGCATTTGAAAACTATAAGCTATTTAAAAAAAACAAAACAAAAAAGGGCCACAGATAAATTATTATACGCATACAACTTACTCAGTTCTAGAGGTGTCAGGTATAACATGAGTTGTCTTTACAAAACCAATTTGACCAGTAAATACATGCCTTCCAATAAACCATGGCATGCATTCAATGAAGTAGCCAATGATTTCGATTTTGTCCCCCTTCTGGAAGCTAATCTCTTCGGGAGCAGCACTTTTGTAGCTGGTCACTGCTAGAGAAGATCCTGTTGCTGCACAATAAGGATTTGGAGATGCATTAATTTGAAGAGGCAGACTGCAACTCAGCATAATAAAAGGAAACAATAATGGCCTGTGATAATCCTGAGATTGTTGAATGACTTTTCTGAGGAAAGATTTATTACCTTTAGGTACTTTAAAAGCAAGCTATTACTATTTCAAGCACTTCAGTATAGAACAAAGAGAAAGTCAATCCCACAGTCAGTCAATCCTTACAATACCTGGGCAATTCCATTCACTTTTCAGAATTTCAAAACTAAAAATGAAACAACTACTATTTTTTCGAGTATCCCTAGAGTTGGTTGAAATATTTTCTGAATTTTGACGTTTGGGGGGGAAAAAAAAAATGGTTTTTAAAATTTGACGAAATTTCCCTCCTCCTAATTTGTCCCAACTACATCTCTCAATTTTCAAACAATATCAGAGCTTTAAGGGTTTAATTGTTGATACCAGTACTTTGCCCTAGTATGGTCTGCAGGATTTGGCCTACAGTAAATGCCTTGTATAGCATCCGTGCACAGCACTGTTTCACTTCTGGATTAGTATACAAACAGGAAATGCCAGTGAGTGGTAAATAATTAATCTTTGTATTTGTGGCAGTTTTAGCCATGGGGCAGGGCATCTGTATGTATGACAACATGCATATTAAAATCCTTGGATTTTTTTGATTTACCTTTCTAATTGGCAAACTTTAAATACATACTTTTGGGAAGAGTCTATAAACTTATTCTCATTCCTTTTGACTAGATTGCATTATAAAGCTACTTGATCCATCATCCTCATGTGAATGAGTAGTATTTATAAAAAAAGCAATAAAATAGCATTGAAAAGTAGAGTGGATAAGACCTTTAAGTCAAAACATGCTGCATATCATCATTGCTTAAACAAGAATTAGATATACATAGTCTGTTAAGCATTTTTGGATGAAAGACGCTCTAGAGATATACTGCACTGAGATATAAAAAACAGACTTTTATGCATCACTAGCAGCGCAGTACAATGATTTAAAAGCAATTCTGCTACTGTAAGGGTATACTATTAGCATTTCTAAATCATTTAAAGTTTAGCTCTGTGATAGATAAAAAGAATAGATACAAGGATTGGAAAGAATTTCTTACCAATTTGCTCACTGGGTTGAGATTTTGTTTTGCAAGTAAAATCAATAGAATCAGAACAGACTTTAAGAAACCACCTAGAACAGAAAGGAAGAAAAAAAGTGTTAAATTAAGTTAAAAAACACCTCACTAAAATTTTTTGACAGTCCCAATGATATTTTATGCCTACTTCTTTCAGTCTATTATTCATTTTAGTGGTTTTTTTCCTGTGGTTTTCAGAATTGTAAACTTCTTTCACTCTGGCAACTAAGGATCATATATGGAAATTATTGAAATGTCATAAAATTATTCTCCATCCTCTTGATTATGCAAATCATATTATGATCAAATATTCATTAGAGGTAAAAACTAGAAGGAAAAAAAAGGGGGTGGGGGGAAATCTCATCAATTTCCACAAATACTTTCTCTCTGAAAATTTTCTTTTATGTAAAATTTCTCACTAACTCTACTTCCCCAGGTGCTGATGGTAGCAGCATTGCAAAGTTAACACAGCAGCTCTAACTACATTTAGCCACATAAAATAGCTATGCTAAGATATTCAATGTGAAATTTAACACATTTCTCTATTTTCAGGTTTGCTAAGTGCCAGTAAAAAAAAAAAAAAAAAAAATCTTACGTTCATTTCAAACTGAAGCTTTTTGGGGCAGGGAGCATCTTTTTATTCTGTTATCTGTATAATGCCTTGCACAGCAAATGCTGACTAAGGGGCTAGGTTGTCGGTTCCACCACAGTACAAACAATAAGCACGTTTTTAAAGAGCAAAAGTAGGCTTGACTATCTAGAGAGCTAAGTTTCAATGTCTTGCACTTTTTCCCCAGTATTGTGTTGCGAGTTACATGAATAAAATCAAATACTGTATTTGCTACGCACACCCTTCCACTCCCCAAAAAAAAAAAAAATCAGCCCTCCAAAATTAGAAGTATGCAGACATTGTGCTCTAATGCTGCCAAGGCAGCTGCCACTTCTGTGACCCTGGCATGCAGAATGGGCAGAGTCCTGTGTTTATTCCCTCACAACCACAGTCTCTACTGGCTGAACACTGTAGCTTATGCATGCCCTGCCATACCTAGAAGCTCTGGCTGCCTCATCCAGGGTGTCCCCTGGGATGCTATCCTTCCTAAACGCTCTTAAGTTTCCAAGAGGACTTAATCTTATGTCACAGTCAGACCTAGCTCTAGGAATCTCTTGCTTTATATACTGTACCTTCCAAGAACAAGATGCATGTCTTGTCTGGGGGCATGTGGAACATGAGAAAATACGGTAACTGAGATTAAAGAATTATTCTGGCTCATAGACTGGTTTAGCCAATGCGTTTCTTCAGGGAGGGCAGCAGAAGCCATTTTGTATTTGCTTTTGTTTGCTTGCTCTCTTAGCAGCAGTAAAAATGGTGTTTCTGATATTTTTCTAAGAGTCAGTGGCCTGGGGTTTCCTAGTACCCACTAATGAGCACTTACTTATGGGGCCTACTTCAGCCTCAGACCTCTATGGGCCAGAAAATGACATTCTGCTAATCCCTGCAATAACGAAGAAGGAAAGGCCCACTGACAGATTAACAACATGAGCCTGAGCCCCAAGGAGGCTGCAACAAGAAGTTGCCAAATGGTGGAATGACATAATAGGCTAGCAATTTCTCCCCACTCAGACATTTCTGAGTTACAGTTGCTCACATGTGGAAAGTAAAAACGTATCCACCAACCTAAAAAATTCTCAAAACCAATATGCTCTCTACCGCATTAAAAATGGAAAGCCATTGTAAGTCAAGAAAAAGGCACTTGATTTATTATTACATATGACCTTAAGCATTTTCCTTACAGCACGGAGGAAGTAAGAAGTATAAGAAGGGAATGAGAAAAATCAATGGACTTCCTGAATAAAGGGTGATATCCACAAAGCCAGCCCCAAATGCCTTCATTTTAAAGTGTCTATATGTAAATAAATATACTTGTACTTATGAAATAGAAGACTGAAGTCAGGTACCTACTGATGAAAGGGAATCAAAGGTTCTGTAGTGACTTTATTGTCTAAAGTCAGGTCATCACTCAGTGATCCACCAGATGTGTCTTCAGTCACAAACTCATTCTGATAAACTTTCACTACAGTATCTGCAGCTGTCACCTCTTTTATGAGGTTGTCAGAACACAAGACAAAGAATGTCCCTTAAAATAAAAGCAATGCACGTCAGGTTTCAAATTTTGTAGTACTTCAGTCGTTTTAATGTTGCACGTGCTTTAAAGTAGGCCAACTTACTATTTTAACTGAACAGAATTCATTAGACTATTTTGTCATAAAAGTTTTTCCCCAATTTGTTTTTAACCTGTATTTCAGTGTTTTCAATCTTTCCAAGCTATGAAACTAGCATTTCCAGCTGTGTTCATATGGGGTTTGTGACCCCATTTGTCATCAAAACCCTTAATCTGGGAACTGTTACTAGGAATGCTTCCAACTTAAAGCAATTTTATGGGTGAACTAGGATACAATCATAAAATGTGTTCAGTGTGTAAAACTTGCAATGTGTTCAAACCATAAAGCCGAGACAAAAATTATCTGTAGAATTCTTAGATTGCAATATTTTATGGTATCAAAAAGATATATCAAGTGATTTACTGCCCCATTGGCATGATATTGCAGCCTCACTTACCTATTGATGTAAATGAGTATACTTATGCAACTGTGTGACAGATGAAGAAATTTTACTGAGTTAAAGATGTAAGGAAAAAAATCCCCCTGATAAACTTAGCAGGTGTTACAGTCAGAGATAAATTTCTGAGCTTCTATTCCCATAGGGTAGACAAATAAAACTCTTACTGCAGATCAAACAGCACATGGTCAACTCCTCCCATTTACCTCATTATAATCTACTCATCTGTCTGCACCTTAAGAATGGTAGAATCTGGATCCTTGTGCATTTTAAGAGACAAGCATTTTTTTAAGTATCCACTCCCAGATGCATTTATTTACTGGGATTGTAAAAGAAACTTATGTTAAAAATATTCTGTAGCTATGTCCTACACTGTACTTCTAATACTAAAAAGATTTAAAATTCTTCTAATGTTGTAGTCAATACTATGGAATTTGTTTGAACCTCCCTTCCTAGTGAGGTTTCTACTGAACGCAAAGGACTGAATTAGACCTTTACTGCGTTTCCTTTTGCATTCCAAATACCATCTTAAAGAGGGAAGATGCCATACATAGTCATTGCAAATACATTATTCCTTACCTTCCTGTATTAAAAGATCTCTGTACATCAAATTTAGAGACTCTTCATTTATAGAGACTTCAATTCTGGCTTCTTCTTGTTTACCGTTGTTCTTCTCTTGTGAAGACAGCCAAAAAGACTGATTTAGCAACAAGTTCTCCATGCAGTGATTTACAAAACCTGGCAAGAATCCAATTCAAGACATTTCCTTTAATGACGTTAACACAACAACCTCTCCAAAAGGCTGTAAGCAGCGGTAAATAGTTAGGTAATTAAATTAGTGGTTAAAATACAACATGCGGCTATTGCTTGATTGCAGTATTGGCAAAATTTCACGTAAACATGCAAAGTTCTTGGTGATATTAGCTGGAGTCTCTGACACAGGTCTAATGGATATATCAGATGTGAGTTAACATAGACTACCAGTAACAATAGTAGTAAATTAAGATTTTTCAATCAGCCATTTCTGATACTAAACAGAAGTGTTTATATAAACACGAGAGACACTTTGAAGATCATGAAAACAAACTGCTGAAGCAGAATGTGTTGGAAAGTTTCAGGTAAACATTATCTCCTAACTGTTCAGTGTCATAACATACGTTGTTCACCCTGGCTGTGGAAAGGCATTCATTTCTACCATTGCAGGGTAGAAATATTCCCAAGAGGGGTCACCCCAGGCTGGGGAACAGCTGGTTTTCCACTGCCAGTTCTGGGAGCATTTGAACAGCTGGGAAATCTTTCCCATTTGTCCTGGGGAAGAGTGGAGCAACACAGTTTTGGTTCATCAAACCCTTTCAATAATTATTTTCAGTTAGTTAGTTTTATGTACACATCTTCCCCTACAAACTTACTGAACAATTCTGGGATTTAAAATAAAATAATAATAATAATAATAATAATAATAATAATAATAATAAAAAAAATCACTTTTGAATATTATAGTATTTGGCAGTATTCTGTGTAACTGCACAATTTGTTAGGACAGAATTACTATAACCTGTA
>NW_017728948.1:19420992-19439436 GCF_001723895.1 Crocodylus porosus
AATAATAATAATAATAATAATAATAATAATAATAATAATAAAAAAAATCACTTTACCAACCAAGGGTATAGTAGGTTATAAACTTCCATATCTCTTCAAAAGTTTTAAAGGTCACCACTATTCGGTCTTGGTCACTGTGAATAGACAACAGTCTGGCAGACAGCTCCTAGCAAAGTGAAAAAAAAAATGTTATCTTACAGCTTCTAGATTTATCAAGGAGTAATAATATTTTAAATACAGGAAGGCACGGATATACAAACACAAGAATGAAAAAAATTGAAAGAACATTTCTTCCCTGGAACTGTTATTCAGTCACATTGCACATTGTCGCAGGGCACTTAAGCGCCCTGCGCCTAAAATGGAAGTGGCCCGGGAAAGACCCCTAGCAGTGAGAAGGAGGAGGCTCAGCTGCCAGTACCCAAGGCAGCACAGGTGCCGGTAGCCAAGACAACCAGTGAATACCACCTGACCAGAAAGGGGCAGGGCCTGACCTATATAAAGGTGATCCCGGCTGAAGCTAGGGAGTTCAGTTCCCCTCTGGCAGCCGAGGAAGTCGGACCTCTGTTGAAGCAGGCAGGGTTGAGAAGCCCGATGGCCTGAACAGCTTCCGTGGAAGGAGACTGGGTGGAGGAAGCCCTGGTAGGGATTTGGGAGGATAAATGGCCTGATGGTTTAGAGTTTACGTTTTAGCCAGGAGGCTTAGCTTTGAGTTGTAGCCGATTGGCTCATGTTATTACATTCTGTTGTTTGTTGTTACACCGGAGGACCGGGTGAGGCTATAAGGGGATGGAGGAGGCCTCATGGGGGCTCCACAGTAGCATGGAGACCCTGTGCCAGAGGGGGCGCAGCGTTTTGGGGTGTATCGACCCCGGCCCCAGCGCGGGCGAGAACGCGGGGAAAGGCCAGAGAGCGCCCCTGAGGGCACGGGCAACGGAGAAAGATGAGCCAGAGGACCCGTGAAGGCACGGGTGACTGTAGGACTCATGCGCAGCCCCAGAGGCTATAGTGCACAGTTATCGAAGGCAGGGCACAGACTGGGACATCGCAGGGCACCGTGCCAAAGAGGGTAAAAAGGCAGCCTCCCTTTAACAATATCAACATCAAAGACATGGGAGGTGAGAAAGAAGATGCATTGAAACCAATTTGGCATGGTAAGGGGGGCGCTAGGGGAGTTCATGGCACCCCTAGGCCCAGCCCTGTCACACACATATACTACAATGTACCAAAAAGCCCTCCTATTAACTTCTCTCAGACAAGGCCTGCAGTCAGCATTTAGCTACCAGTTGTATATGTATACTTACGTAAGCATTAAAGAGTCTAACAATGGGATAACTTCTAATTTCATTTCTGCTTATTAGTTGCACTAGCAAGTGCAGTGAAGTCAGCTAAATTCCATTTAAGCCAAATTCAAGTAATCATAGGGAAATAGGGCTGAAAGAGACCTTGAGAAGCCATCTAGTCCAATCCTATGCTTTAAGCAGGATCTTCCCTATCCAAACCATCCTATACAAATCCATCATCTAACCTATCCGCAAAACTAAAGTTAACCCTGACAATACACAGGACATACAACCTTCACCTTCCACAGGTAAAGGGGCTACAGTGGTCAATCCAGTGATGTATTCATATATGGATTTAAGTCTTAAATGCTGTTTCCACAAGTAGAACAAGCCTAGCTCCTTCAACCTCTCCTCTTAGGACTTGCCTTAAAATAAGAACATTTTAAATTTGTAACTTTTCAGAGGAATCTTTAGCTAAGCTCCCTTCTCCTGTAGAGGTACTGAGATATCTTCAGTGCTAGAAGAGTTATCTACTAATCCCATGCTCCAGCACTTCTCCTGTTTGCCCTTATAGACTAGAAAGGATTTTTTCTCCCCACTCAAATTTTGCTGGCTTCTGCAGGAGAAGGTTACCCTCTTCTGAAACACTGAGATGTTAATGCAAGCTACAGCTGTGGGGATTGTTTTTGGTTTGGGGTTTGTTGAGTTTTTGACTGAGGTGCTCTGATGTTCCTGCAAACGCATAGAAAACTCAAAGGTTCCTTGCTAGAGGTGTGACCCTGAAAAGAAAGGCAAGACCAATTGTCAAATGTAGGGTCAGAAGGAATTTTTCCCCTAGGTCAGATTGGTTTGGACTGTGGGGGTGGAAGGGAAGTTCCTCCTACTACAGTGTAGGGTAAAACCCATTTTATAGCATCTTCTGAGCATATAAACAAACTACTTCCTTCCCATTGTGGTGGCATTGGAAGTGCCATCCTGTGCTCTGCTTTTACCTTTTATATTATAGGGTGTTCTTGGCTTTTCAGATACTGTGCCTTGTAATTGTCTGGGTAAATGAGTACCTGTGAATGTATGATCGAATATAATAGCACTTCTACTCCTGTGCATGCCATTTAGGTGAATTAAGTGCTATGAGAGCCTTTAATTTTGTATTCAATGAAAGGGCACAGTAAACAAAGCAGAGCCATCTCTTGCATTTCACAAACCTTCTGAATACTTCTTACCTTAGCATTTCTGAGGATGAAAGAAAAACAACACTGCAGGAGAGATGCTTTTTGAGAAACTAAATGAAGGTGGAAACAAATGCCTCATTTGAGGCAGTTCTAGTTGTCCAGGGCTTTAACCCGAATCAAAACATGGCGGCACAGTCATTGTATGCATAGCTCTTCCAAGTTGAAGGGCTGTTCCTCTGCCGGTAGGTGGCCAGTGACAGTGATAGGCCCACCCCTGGAATGACTCGCAATTAACTTGAATCACATGTAATTAACTTACAGACCGTACACAGCACTGTTCTAGGGAAGAGTGTTAGCACATTTTAAATTGCATACTTCATAGGTGCTTCACAATGAACTTATGTGTCTGCATGATCCTGGGACGAAAGGCTTTCTCCTGGAAGACATGCAATGTGTATTTATACCCCAAGATAGATACAGCATTCCAGTGGCTTTTAACTAAACTCCCATGCAAAAAAAAAAAAAAGTTGTTCAGCACCCTGAATTCTTCAGGTAAATGTAATCAGAGCATCTTATGAGGAATGATATAGGCTACCTCAAGATACAGAATGTAGAAAGCTATTTTAACTTTAGAGTACAGCATTTTAAATATAGTAAAACAAATACCAACAGCTAGAAATGAGAAAAAAAAATTGTCATCCAGATATCCCAGGGTGTACTGTATGATAAAGTACAGTTGCACCTAAACTAGAAGATGCTTAAGAACTATGATGTAAAGCAAGGGTCAGTAAATGATGGCCTGTGGAGGTGGGGCTTCAGTGGCATTCAGCTGTGGGCACTCTCCTTATGATGGTACCAAGGCCAGCACTAGTTGTGGGCAGGTCCTAGCACAGGGGTGGGCAAAATGGTAGATCCAGTAGGTGGCTGGACTTCATTTCCCAGCAGTTCTGCCCATACTGCTCCAACCAGTCTCCAGGTCAGCAGGGTCATGACAGCACAAGACCATGACAGCCCCATGCTCCCAGGGTCTCCACGGAGACCAGCCCAAGCAGCACTGGCAGGGCACAGAGATGGGCAGGGAGCTGCATCCAGAGCCAGGATTTTGCGGATGTGACAGCGAGGGCTGGAGTCGGGGAAGAGCCATAATCTGCTACCTAAACATTACTGCCTGCAGAACCCGTGCTCACCACAGGGGTACGTGGGTAGATCACAGCTGTGCCCTAGATCCAGCCCTGTACCATCACTACCACAAGATCCCAGCCCCAGCGTGGCTCCCCACCCAGCCACACGCACTACCAGCACCATTTGGGCTCATCTCCATAGAGACCCTGGGACAGCAGAGCCAGGATGGCTCATGGAGACCAGCCAGAGTGGTGCAGACAGGAGCTGCTGGGAAATGGAGTCTGCTGCAGCCCCAGTCTGGGCCATGCGCTGGACTTTGGCAGCCCTGTCTTAGCACCTACATATCCGTCTGCCTCTGACCCAGCAAATGGGAAAGCATTACAAACCCACGGACCAACAATGTTCATCACTATTTCCATCTATTAGCGTAGGATCCTACCCTCCGTCACAGTACAAACAGGGGGGCAGAGTTAAGCAGTGCTTGCAAACTTACTATCCCACTTTCTGACCACTGTTGTCATTCCTAACACTCTAGTAATATGGTATTTTAATGGGGTACATCATAATAAACTAGGGGTGAGAGGCACCTGTCCAGGCCACCAGCTTAGGAGAAACATTGCAAATGACCCCATCCCTGCATCTCCATGCCCCAGCAGCAAAAGCAGCCCCAGGCTTACCCTGGCTGCTGCTGTTGCTACTGCTTTAAGAGAAACAAGTGGGGCAGGCAGAGTATGTGGCAGCAGCACCAAGAGCTTATCTGGTGGGTGTTTTGTTGGAGTTCCCAGAATGGGTATGCCATGGGGCTGGTCTTGCTGCCAGGGCACCTCTCCCTTCCCCCACCTTTGGTATCACCCTCACTGCATCCAGTCTCCCACTAGGCTTGCTCAGGGCACCAACTCTGCCTGTTTCCCCCCTAGACTATATGATATAGAATGGAAAATATGCTGCCCAGTCTTCAAATTAACTCAGCTGTAGTAAATCTTACGGACATAAAAATGTTATATTTAAGGAATTAATCTTAAGAAATGTAATATGCAAATTTTATAGGAAACCATCACTTATGTCTATAAAATTAGGCCACACAGAATTTCATTATTTTTCTTGAAAATATTCTTTTTAAAATTAATTTTAAAAATCTTTGGACTATTCCATCACTTTCCATGTATTCTTTTACCTTTAACTTTTATACAACATATACAGCTTGCTCTTTAAAAAATAAAAAAGTCTCATGCTCCCAGGAGGCACCTCTCACCAGTGCTTTGATTTCATGAACTCACTTCTCAACACCTGCTCAAATATTAATAAGAGAGCAGTTAGTTTTTTGCAATCCTTGAAATCTATTAATAAAATTACCAACACCTGCTGAGATGATACCCTGAACGCTGCACTCTGCACTGCTCAAGATCAAAACAAATTCACAATTTTGTAAGTCAACTTGCCATAAATCCTGCCTTTCTGAAAGGTCTTTTCTTAGATCTGCTTTTCAACAGTAACACAGCCTTAAACTTAGACGATTTGTATGCTGCCACACTCCCCTCCACACACACACTACAACTGCACAGAAAAAACACACTGAAAAATATAGTTTACAATGTCTGTGGAAATGACAATGGCAGCCAGTCTGGTGATGACAGATATTACACATGAAATATGATAACTCAATACTATTAACTGAATGAATGGTATCTAAGATTGCATTGTTTGGCTTACTGTGAATATCCCATCCCTTTTCACTAACACCAAAAGAATACGAATATAAACCAGGCAAAGAAGGCAACAGAAGATGAAATAATCTTGGACATGACTGATGAGCACAATGAAATTATGATGATTAAAATACTTTTTGAAACCTCACTATTGAGCATATCTGATGGAGCCCTATTGTTTGGGAGTGTTTAGACCCATGGTGTCAGTCAGAACCCATCTGAGCTACAAAACAAAAATGGGTCTATCTCCAATGTCTAATGTAAAATTGCAACTAACTTGCTGTGAGAAAACATCACCTTTTGCTTAGAAGCAAAGGGGGTTGCTGGGTCGCACTGTGCTCTGGGTGGGTGGCAGCAGCACTGGGAAGGGGACTGCAGCCACCCTAAAATGTTCCAGGCAACTTTATTGATAAACAATAGTTTCAAATGGGCATAAAAGCCAATTAACACATTAGTTGAATTATTCTAGTGATTACTTGTACTATCCCCCCACTTCTTTATTGGTATCCAACATTACCTTAATGCAACATATTAAGAGTCACTCACATTAGTAATTCATCTTAATTTCTCAGATATTGTGGCCTATTTTCTCCAGTTGGATATATCTAACTTAGGTGTGGCAGGAGTGTGCAAAAATATGTCAGTCTTGATTTTTACTGAGATTCAGAAATACGCATGTTAGTAGCACAGCTATTTAAATTATTAAAGTTCAAAGTTTCCTGTTTTCACATTCCTTTTCTTATTGATGGTTTCTTCTGTAAATGCTGTAAAACAAGTAACTACCCATTTCCTTGAGTTGTTCTTTTTTTCACCCAAGTCAAGCCACATATACAAAGAATTTACATCTAAATATTCATCATCCATTATCTGCAGTGCACATACCTCCAGGATGAAAAGCATTTCAAGCCCTGTTATACTTTTAACATAAGTACCTCACATTTTTCACCTCTTAATAAACTGAACAATGCTCCAGAATTGGTATAGGACCTCCCCCACAATACATAGATTTTTCTTGTTTTAATTTCTGCCAAGAGTTGTGCGTGTTTGTCAAATTAGAACTATATATAAAGTCAGGTCGGTGTACTTCTGCTACTCCTGTGTTTAACAGACACAAGTCATCATTGGTCTTGCATGTAGCAGCCCAGAAGAACCAGCTCTGGGAGTCAGAACTTGAATGATAGGGGAAACGAGGGGAGATCTATGACATGGACCAATTGTTCATGCCTTCATTTATCTAAACCCAGCTATACCCACTTCTTCTCTCTGCCAAGTAAGGGAAATGAGCACTGGCATTTTAATTTATATTTGAAGGTAGATTGAAGATGTGGTTCCTGTCAACATGTAAATGTGAACAGCCTACTGTTAAACATGCCATAGGTTCTCCTCTGCAAAGATCTGCAGACCACATAATTTGTCACAGTGCCCACCTGTGGAGCTTTTGGTCTCTTTAGCTTGTTACCAAAAATATCCAAAACTCTTTCATAAATATAGTAGAAATGACATACACTAAAAGCTGCCATGACCTCCCTGCTGTCATTTTCCAGGAGGCGGAGTCGTCCTCTCAGTTCTCCTTGCAGCTGATGATCATGAAGTCCAGTCTTTTGTCTTACCATGGATAACCTCAGTGATATATCTAAAAAGAATATTACCAGACTGTCACAAGTTCTTTTGGGTGCCAAAATGAGTTTGCCAAACAGAAACATCCCACAGACTGCAGAGTCAATATTTAGAATCATACTTAAAGCAGATGTACCACTTCAAAAGTTTGAAGTCTCCCAATGCAATACCCTGGTAGATATAGAAAAATACAATGCAAAACATAGGCAACTGGTAAGGGGAATATAAGGGGGCACATGTCCCCCCCCCCATCAGGGCCACCCCTGCCACCAGCATCTGCTTGGCGTGCCCCACCCCCCAACAGGGCCCAGCACATCAAGCAGGTGTCTGAAGGTGCTCACCAGCTCCGCCCCCACTGCTGGTGGCATCTGCAGGGAGGTGCACGGCACAGCTGCTCCCACGGCTGCAGCAGGGAGTAAAGTGGCAGGACGGGAGGCACAGCTCTTTCTGCAACACCCATCCCAGGAGGACTGCAGGCTGGGGGGTCTACGCCAGGCTCTTCCTGGGGGCGTGTGGCCCCAGATCTGCACACAGGATGAAGGCAGGCGCTGGTGGCAGCACCAGGCTCTTCCCAGTGGTGGGGGGTTGCTGGGTCGCACTGTGCTCTGGGTGGGTGGCAGCAGCACTGGGAAGGGGACTGCAGCCACCCTAAAATTCAGTGTAGCTCCCTAGCTCACAGCCCTCCCAGGGTACACATAGCAGCAGGAGTCCCACCCCCCGCCCCACCACCACCTTGTGCTCCACACCCACTGTCAGTTCCCCCCGCCTTGCTCCCTGCTGCAGCCCCAGGAGTGGCCAATACCGCCTGCCTGCAGCCACTGGGCTGCACTGTGCCCCTCCCCGCACCCCTTCCTAGCCTCAGCCCCACTCCCTCCCATGGGAATGTATCCCTACTTTTTACCTTGTAAACTGGGCTCCCTTTATGTGAATTCAAGTTATGCATGGTTTTCTAGAAACACATATACCACATAAAGTGAGAGAAACCTGTATGAAAAAGCCTTCACTCCTTAAGCATGGACTTTTTATTGCAAAGGTTTGCAGGAAAGAAGTTTTTTCTTAGGCCCCTTCTACACAGCATATCTATTACACAATGACCTGGTTGATTGCACAATAAATTTAGACTACCTACATGTGCAAATTAGCAATGCCACCTTAAAAAGTCCAACCAATTATAAAAAGTCATTTCTCAAAACTGTAAATTTGCATGTGTAGATAGTCCCCCATGGCTGAGAGACCACAACCACTGCAATCTCCCAGCCATGGGGCGCCCCAAGCACAGCTGGGACCAAGTGTCTCCACATGGGACACAACTTGGAAGCCCTGGCTAAACCCCACACAGCCACAACCCAGAGTCCCTGCAGCTGAGGATCAGGACACAGAGTCCACTCAGCTGCAGGACTCTAGTCCCCGCTGTGCCTAGCATGGACACTGGATCCCGGTAGTACCCCATGGATACCAAGACCCAGAATCCACAGCTATATAAAACAATGGGTCCTGGCAGCAGCAAGGTGCTCCTGTGACCTCCCTTCCCTAGGGTGCATGGGGTACCCAGAGGCTGGGAGATCACAACTACTGTGGTTTTCCAGCCATGGGGCTGTATGGAATAACCCCACAGTGGTGTGTGGATCACACTGGCTGCAGTTTCCCCAGCAGCAGGGGTGCATGTGGTGCGCTCACAGCTGGGAGCCCTGTCAGCCAAAGGGCTCCCAGGCATGGAAGCCAGCTTCTTGCCAGTTCAGGGGGAACCCAGGATCAGGCTCCCCCTGGACCAGCAATAAGGTACAATAGGATCTAATGTACGATCTCACAATCATGCCTCCTACCACGTACATGGTAAGAAGCACAATTATGTGGATTGTGCATTAGATTTTATCATGCTTGTAGAGCACATGTAGAGGGGCCTTAGGATCTGCTCATTCTGTAATCTTTGACCTCTCAAGGAAATAAGGAGCATCATTAAGCTACTATCTTCAGCTTCAAATGAAAAAGATACCTCTTTGACTTACCTTCTCTGAAATAAGTACGGAGAAACATTTATACATAGATATTTAGAGCAACACAGAACACATGTATTCACACACCCCACAAGTCATCTCCTGAGAAAAATGATGAAGAGGGAGAATGAGCCACACGTGACAGTTGTTAGTCACATCCTGTGAAATGCTACTAAGATGTTCTACAGTACTATGTTTAGAAAAGCAGTAAAGGAAACGAAAAAGGGAAAAGAAAGACTAAATGAGATTTATCTCATTTCACTATCAGAAAAAGAGTTTTACTTTAGAGCCTAAATATGAATTTTAAAATCTAGATTTATGCACCCAAGCCGGAAAATGATGATTAGAGTACTTTTGAGAAATGCTAAGCTACACATTTGTTTTCACGTAGTCCAGTCAATAAAAGGAAAGCGTGCACTTCCATTTCTAAATGCATGGTATTTTTTCTTACTTATGAAAAAAGAGACAGTACAACTGTATTATATCCCCAAAATGCAGAAAAAAGTATAAGGTGGTAACAAATATATTGAAACTCAACCAGGGTTCACATTACACTGACTCTTCAGGGGGGTGTACAAAAACAAAACAAAAACAAAAACAAATTGGGCTGCCCATCACAATGCCCTAATAAAATTGGAGAGCCTCCCAGGTTATGGTTTTCAAACCTTGCAGGTCGGGGCTCAGCTCCCCCCACCCCGCCCCGAGCTCACCCGTAATTCAAACCCTGAACTCAACAAGAAAACAATTGTCAGGCTTTAGTGTTTTGATTCTTCCTGCTAGGAGCAACAATTTTAATAGGAATGATTAATTAATTTTCACCAGTAATTGCCCCAAATCACTTAGTTATATGATGTATGATAGAAAAAAACTCATCAAGATAATTTCACTCACCATTGACACCTGCAGTGAAATATGGTAGCTATTTAATTTATTTAATGATATTACACACAGTAATATCAAAAACTGAAAAAAAAAATTCAACTTACTTTTTTTTAGTGGCAGAAGGAAATTTGAGCAGGAAAAATGTAGTTACTGTATTTGAGTTAGACTAGAATCTGGGCAAAAACAAACAAACCCATAGAAATAAAATATGATCAGTTTCCCCTGGAAAAATTTCACCCTTTCAAAAAAATATGAATTTAATATTTTAGAATAAAAAGTGTGGATATTTTCAGAGAAGAAGTTTTCAAGGACACCTATTTTCCCCTTAGAAAGCAGACTATGTTCATGAATAGTTGTTTAGTAGAGCTGTACGAAATTTCCCCCGAGCACTACCAGGAGTGACCAGGAATAACAGTCACAAGTTGGCAGAGGATAGATTTAGGCTAGACATCAGGAGGCGCTACTTCACAGTCAGGGTGGCTAGGACCTGGAACCGACTTCCAAGAGAAGTGGTGCTGGCTCCTACCCTGGGGGTCTTTAAGACAAGGTTAGACAATCACCTTGCTGGGGTTGTTTGACCCCAATACTCTTTCCTGCCATGGCAGGGGGTTGGACTCGATCTGCTCAGGTCCCTTCCAACCCTACCAACTATGAAACTATAATATAGATTAGACAGTGGAATTCTGACACACTGCGACCTGCTGGACATCTTGCACTTTCGTCTGCACTGTTACATCCCCCTTCTCCCCTCACCCCCCAACATTTCCATTTCCACCGACTGGCCTTCTTGCCTGCGTTGCATGCCAGGCCAGCCTCTGGCTTCTTTACTATCCCTTCCATCCAGGACCAGTAGGCACAAAAAACTGCAGGTGCTTCCTCAGCCTAACAAAGCGTTTTTCAACCCAAGAGCTTCCTAAGATGTATTTCTCTAACTATTCAAGTTTTTTCATAATATACATATAAACACAAGATAAGCCATGAGTAACATATATCCAACACAAGATTTTTACTTGCTTTCACTTCCCTTATAAAAAGAATGGCTGTGACAGTTTGGCTAGGCTACCAGAGATGCTGCTGGTGCTACTGGTGCTGACTGCTGAGTCACTAAGTTATTTTTACCTGCTGCCCTTTACAGTGGTGGACCGGACTGAGGCTGTAGGGGAGGAGGACCCCTCATTGGGGCACACTACCGTGTTGTGTAGAGGCCCCAGAGCCAGTGAGGGTGCACACGCACATAATCCCACAAGCACCCATGACATGAGTTTTGTATGCCAGCAGCTAGAGGTGTAGGGCCCCAGAACTCAGACTCCCCCTGCACCAACCTCCTCAACAGCTGACAGGCTTTGTAGCCTCAGCAGGGGCTACTGTGGCTTAATACATACATGTGACATGAGTTTTGCTTTCAAGGCTTTGGGGTGCAGTTTCCTCTCAAACCCCTTCACCTATCTCCTTGAAACTTGGCAGGCTTCATGCCCTCAGAAGGGACTACCATTTCTGCAAGCCAAAAATGACAAAGTTATAGGCTGTTTTAAGCGTCCACATTGTAGCCTATGGGCAAAATGTTGAAACAGCGTCAAAACAACAAAACTGTTTTGACGAAATGAAACGGAACAGCAGTTTTGAACCAAAACAAAACTCAAAACGAAATGCTGTCCCATCGAAATGCAAGTCGAAATGGAATGGCGCTGTTTTGCACAGTCCTACTGTTTAGCCAGAAACCAAACATTCTCCTGGAAAAAAGGTGGATTGGCTCTACTTACTTTGTATCCGTGTTCACAAAAGAACTTTAAATAGTCTACATGACCAAGACCATGGTTTCGTATCTCATTAGACATACAGAATCAATAAAAGCCTGTCTAGCAGCTTGCTGAGAAACTCTTTCATTCCTAACTTCGTGGGAAGAGGCCAGCTTATTGAAAAAGAACACTCATCTGACTAATAAAGTATATAACTGATTAATATGATGTTACTGATTGTAATACCTTCCTGAAAAGCCACAGTAAACTATTTCTGTCGAGAATTCACGCTGTAAGGTGCTAGAGCAATGCACCATGTTGCACTGCAGCAAATACCCCAACCTTTGCTTATCCTTTCTTTTCTATATACACCTCAAAATATTCTCTCTTTCATACATTTCATCCAGTGGTTTCAATCTGGTAAAATATGTATCTTTACATTCAGTTCTAAACTGCTATGATTCTTAAGAGTTCTAAGTGATCTGCTTCCTAAATGCATCAGAACATTTGTAGTTCAAAAGTAAATGTAATCCTTCTGAAGTCAGGAAGAAGGAGTCCTCAGAACAGGACAGTATTATTAATAGTTATTTAATAGCTGAGGATCAATAACCTTATTATAAATGTTAAAGCCAAAAAACAAACTGTACATGCTTTGATCAGAAATGTGTAGATAGCTATTTGTTTTTACCGTTTTTGATCAACTCATTTCCTTTGCAGCCATTACCGATTTAAGCAATTAAGAGATTGTTCATACGTGATAGATTATAAAACCCAATATTAAAATTTATAATCTTTCTATAGTTAATTCTAGAGTTTTTATAGTTAGTCTTTTAATTCTTGGTCTCCAAACTTTTTTGATCGCGCACCCCTATCAGTAAAAAAAATTTTTGAGCACGCACCCTCAATATATGTATATTTATATAAATATAAAATAGAAGTTCTAATATTTTCTTCCCGCACCCCAATGGATCGTCTTGCATACCCCCTGGGGTGCACGCATCCTACTTTGGAGACCACTATTTTAATTAACCAGCATTCCTGTTATGTTGTTCCTGTTACAAACTAGAGAGTTAATAAGTGATAAAACATACTTCTCCCTGCAAACGCTGAACATATTATTTCTTTGACTTAATTAATCTGAACCACTGAAATGAATAGGAACATTTCTATAAACATCAGTGTGTTCTGCATCATAAGTGCAGAGCACACTGTCCAATTAGTAAAAGACCAGCCTATTCTTAAAAATGAAGTATTTAAATAGTCCCAATGAAAGTGGTGGGATTATTAACCTGCTTGAAATTAATTATTTGAATGTAGGGCTGCACCAAAAGAGATTTTGGGGACCAATACTGATAGACAATTTTTAAGGAGGCATATTGGCTGATACCAATCCAATTTTTGATACAGCTGCGTGCAGCTGGTCAATCTGTTTTGATGGACACGGAGGGGAGAGGGAAGGGGGCAGGCACTACCTAGCTGAGGCAGGGCATGGCACAGAGCTGTGGCTCATCCGGGGGGTGCAGGGTAGTGGCTCTTGATTTCTCATTTAATACATTTTCTTTATATTGGTGCTGATCCAATAAATCAGACCAATGTGTCAGTGCACCTCTACTTGACATGTTTTACTAGATCTAGATTCAAAGTGAGCCAAATGCAAGCCTTTCTGTTGGTTTCCGTGAGCTGCAACAGGTTAGGAAGAGACTATTTCAGTATAATAGGAATTGAAGCTGCTCACCTCATGTTTAAAATTTGGCCCAGAACCCAAACTCAGATTTCTAGCTACAGCAGCACACTTCCTCCAGAACCCCAGAATACCTTAAAATAGCATAGAACTAATCAATTTATTCATTTATGTGCCTATATTATTTGAAAATGTGTAACTATATTGCTTGAATATAAGGTAAATAAGCATACACTATTGTTTAAACTTCCAAAAAAATTAACCCTTTATGTTAAAGGGTTAATAAAACTTATTCTAACAACATATCACAGACTATTTTGCCTCACATGTAAGGAGAAAAAATTTAAGCAAGCAAAAAAACAAAAGAGAAACACAATATTTTCAATTCATTGAACCTAATACACAGCATTCTGCTCAATTAAGCTAAATTTTAGGACTGTATGCTTACCTGCCCAAGAAATATTCCTAATTGCCTACTAAGAGATTCATTGTTACTACCCCAAGGGTTAAACAAATCATTATACACCTCCCCCCCCATATAAAAATAAGTCTCATGATTAGTATCTTATGATTTTCAAAACAATGTTAGGTTCCTTTATTCAGCTTCTGCTTTCTGAAACATTATGGTGAAACTTAAGCTTTCTTCATAAGGGTTAGTGATTCATTTTTCTTATTTAATTAAAAGTTGGCATTCTCAACAAATCCTTTGCCACTAGGAGTTGTTCCATGAAAAAACTAAAACAAAAAGAAATGAAAAGATGAGACTTGTGATAAAACTGATATCTGACGGTGTGCAAACATTTACAATCATCTCACAGTTCAGTTGAAGAGTAAATGTAAATGGTAAAAATGCATATCTGGGTAACTTGTAACAAAATAAAATAGGCCTACCTGTTGGAATACTCTCAGCTGGGCTTGACATTATTCTTGAACTGATATTTGAATGTTTATCATTCTTAGAAAAGTCTGCAACAAACAGAATGGCTGGTAAGAGGTATTTTCATAAATAAGCCCAAATTTTGCCGTGAATTATAGAGTACAATATGTGCATGTTCTTTTTTGTTTCCTTATGATGAACAAGCTGTACTTTAATTGTTAGGGGAGCATGTGTACCCAACTTTCAATAGTCTCCATTTCATTCTTTTCGGCAAAGGGACCTCAGGAGGATTACGATATCTCAAGTAACTGAAGTTTTCCCATCTTTAAGATTTGTATTCAGATTTTAATTCTTTGAGCCAAAATCTGCTATATGCCAACACAGCTCGTATCCTCAGCCAGGGTAAATTGACAAAGGATCTTGAATTATCAAGTCAATATGCCTACACTGGAGTTACCCCAGATGCAATTCTGAACTGTTTCCTTCTATATGATTTTGTTACAAACTGAATAATTCAAAATGGTTGATGAGTAGAGCAAGTGGGAAACTTAGTTAAAAGATTCCCCTTTTTCATTAAAATTTGAAAACATTTTTTCTGATAACATAATCCTTTCTAAAAACCCACTCTACTCGCAAACAGAGAAGGAGAATTCTCTCGAGGGATTCAAAACTCCTGCCCATTTGGAATCTGAGAAAATCTCAAGCCAATTTTCAGTTTTTTCATAACATTTTCCAGCCAAATAAGGAGAAACAGGGAGGAAGGGAAATGGAAATAACTCTTAAAAAAATAGTCCTTTTGAAGCCATTTTTAAGCTACACTGAAACAAACTTGTACAGGGAACACATTTCTCCCCCTTAAAAAAAAATGTATGCAGTTGCAATATGCAGTAGCACATTGCATAAAAATTATTATTCAGCAATTTCTCTATAGAGCATCTGTTCGTGTTACACGAAGGCAAGCAACCAAATAAGCATACAATACAAGTAGGGGATTTCCCTACTTATTAGCTACGTAAACATGAAGAACAGAAGAAAGCCAGAGTCAGAGTCAACCAGCATTTTAAAGGGAAACTCAGCTAGAACAGAATATCTGTAAAAATGTTACCAAAGGCACAGATGCATTTCTTTCATTTTAACCTTTTCAGATCAACCTGAATACAATGGCATGGACAGGAAGGTGATGCCAAGGGGCTCCCACTGCAGCGGGAACAGGAATATAATACTTGTTTAATACCAATTACCCGACTGAACTCAAGCTATGGAGACTGAACTACTCACAAAATTGACAGGGTAAGTGGAAGTAGGAATTTGAGGACAACTCTCTCACAATTTTTCCCAGTGCTTACAGCAGCAGGGTTCCCTCAGGCCCTATGAAACTGTGGAACCCCCATGCACCAGTCTGCCACACCTTAGGTGGATACACATTACGGATGGTGTCTCTCCACAACGTGGTGTTGACTCCGTGAGTTATCTTGCAAAAAACAAGCCGTTAAGATCAAAAGATAATACAGTGGGAGCAGGTGTGTTATAACTACAAATTAGATGATGCCTATGTATGTCTCTTCTGGATATCACAGAATCTTCTTCCTCAGAGGTTGATTTCCCTGAGGGGGAAGCAGTGTAGAATTTAACTGTGTGTTACACGGTTAATGCATTTTCAAATAGATTTGTCTGATCACTGGCATTTATGCATCCATTCAACTAACTAAGATCTACCGTTTTAAAACCCCTCTCCAAATTGGTCCATTAATTAGTCACTTTTAATAGCAGAAACATTCTACCTAAAAGAACTGCAAAGCTTCATCCTCCTGTTTCCACCATGCTGAGAAGGAGGATAGAGAACAGGAAAGTTTACTAAACAACACTTAATATACCTTCCAGTTCAAATTAAGTCTAGCTGCACTGCAACTGCAATGCTGGCCTGACCAGATTTCATGGCTATTATTATCCTAAGTATAAACACTTCCTGTCCCAGCTGCGATTCCTGTCCAGCTCTAGTTCTACTTTTACTGTGGTTAGTCACAGGCACAAAACAAGCCATTCTTGGGATTCTGGCAACATGTTATCACTTTCAACTTCAAGAAAAGTTAAGAGGGCTGCTTAACTAGAAAGGGGATGCTAGAGAAACAAGTCCACATAATCTTTTGAGAAAGAACACCAGATTTAGTGGGCCATACAAGCGAGGGACAAACTTTACACATAAACCAGTTAAATAATCAGAAACTGGTTTAAACCTGTAACAGAACAGATGTTCAGCGCACATAAACTGGTTTAAAAATGGCTGAAAGCAGTTTGAGATAAACCAGGTTGAATGTAGTATCAGACTTAACTGATTTGGGTCAAACCAGTTTATACAGTGTCTGTCCCAGACCCCTTGCTGGTTTAAGATTAACTAGAAACCCCCAGCATGCTCTCTGTTCCACAGCAAGGCTGGCCCCTCCGCACTGCTCAGCAGAGACTTGCAGGCACAGCAGCTTTTGCCTGGCTTCTCCCTCGTAAGCAGAGATTATTCCTCCCTCCCCTTTGCCTTATGCAGACAGTTCAGCATTAGCTAGCAGACCACAGTCTGTGCTGTGGGAGATAACCAAGGCAGACAGGCTTTTTTAGCTAATCAATAGGTAGCTTAATGTCCTTCTTTGGAAAAACTGTTTAAAAAGAGCTGATTGCTCCCGCCCTTCCCATCACCACTCCCTGTTAAGCAGGAATTCCTGCCTTGTGGAGAGGTGTATTAGCTAGCAGACCACATGCTAGCTACAGTCCCTGCTATGGATAAAGAGAGACTCATTAGGTAGATGGTAATGCCCCTCTGTTTTCTTAATGGGGGTGAGAAACATGGTTAGGGGGTGATAAACAAATCAAATTCCCTACTGGGCTAATCAGAGCATCTTGCCAGAGCCTGGACACACCCCCTGCCTCAGCTCAGTTCTGTGGAAGGGAAGGGAGGGCTGCTCTAGCACCCCCAGCTTCTAGCCTGAGACACTGCAGGCATGTGCCTGCCTGTCTGAGATGTCTGTACAATTACAAAGTGATTTAACTTAACCAGGTTAGACTAACCTGCAAAGACTGAATTAATTCAGGCTTAAGCTTTTTAAATGCCTGTCCCTAGCCCCAAAGCAGGGGTGGGCAATTATTTTGGGTAGAGGGCCACTTACTGAGTTTTGGCAAGCCATTGACAGCCACATGACAGGCAGTCCAGGGCAGATGAATATTAACTTTCTAAAATTTTTAGGGGTCCCACAGGCCAGACAGAATGGCCTGGTGGGCCGCATCCAGCCCCCAAGCCCCATTTTGCCCACCCCTGCCCTAAAGTCTTATGGATCCGAGCAAACAGTACTTATATTCCACAAATACTTGGGGCCTTCAGATCTTACTACCCAGGCTGGTCAGGCTTGATCAAATTGTCATCCTAACCTTAGTTTACCTCTGGGTTAAGGTAAGGTATCCATTGTTTTTTTTTTTTGTTTGTTTGTTTTTTTAAAGAAACGTAACCAAAATGAGATATTTGTCTAGGGTTTTTTATTATAAGAGTACATACAGCTCTTCAAGGAAATATAATTATATTGTTCAGTTAAACAACTATAAAAGACATTGCAGGAAAAATGTAAATGACTGAAAAATACAATACATTTTTTGTGCAGCGCAAAAAATGAAACAAACAAAATGAAGTAGCCAAAGCAAAAAAACAGAAGCTATAGAGGTCTTACCATTTTGCCCTTGCAAACACACCTCCTTTTCTGTACCAACTGCTGTGGGCATGAAACCATTGGTTACCAAACTTGTACAATCAGATGTACTCCTTTCCAGTAGCTGCTTATTTCCTTCTCCATGGCTCTTTTGTTTCTGCTCCAAATACGGAGCAGTGCTGGGGAATCCCCTTTCCTCTGAAGTACTGTCAAGCCCAGGCACAGAAGAGCTGCTTTCCACTCCAAGTGCAGAGAGCTCCATAATCTGCAATTCCAGCAGCTGCTAGAGAACCTGCCTGTCAAATTTCTAAGAAAATAAAAATAAAAACCCAAAGTTATAATTATACTCTTAACATATAAAGCAGCTTCCAGAATGGTGTGCACAAGCAAAATATTGCAGCCACATTCATCTCAGTAGAGAGATCTTGTACAGATGGCATTTTCTCTGATGAAGAGAGAAAGGTGGGGATGAGGAAAAATTAGTGCCAGCCATCTAATGATTGTCTGTAGCTTACTACACTAACTGCACCATCTTTAGCAATTGAAGAATACATTGGATCAGGGGTGACCACCAGGATCTGGGGGAATGTCTGTTCACCAGAGCGCCCCATGGGATGATGAGGTCGAACGGTCACAAACTCCTGCAAGACCGTTTCAGGCTGGACATAAGGAAGAATTTCTTTACTGTCCAAAC
>NW_017728948.1:19441203-19450579 GCF_001723895.1 Crocodylus porosus
TCGACACCACAGTCCCCCAGCTTCTTAATGAGAACGGGGCAAGAGACAGTGTTGAATGCCTTCCGGAAGTCCAGGAAGACTATGTCCACTGCCACCCCTGCATCTAATGCACTCAGCTGGAACACAGCCTGGGCCCTGTTCAGTCAACTGGCACTTTCTGATATAAAACCACAACAAATAACTGGAGCATACCAGCAGTCCCACACAGCTGTTTGCTGTGGCTCTGAATCCCCCTGCATAATTCAAACTTCTTTATATTTGCCTGGAGTTAGGAATCAAACCCTATGAAGCACCCAGGTTCCACTGCACAACGTAAGTAGAGCAATCAATGCAATAGATCAGGCACTACGTTCTCCCTTAATATGTGCTTCCTGCAAGACAGGATACTGGGCCTAGGCTTGACTAATCAATAATGGTATATCTCTTGTTCCTATCATGTTAATTCATGTTGTTGGTTGTTGCTTTTTTTTCTTTTTTTGAGGCGGGGAGGAGTTATTAGGAAAGCACCAACTAAACTAAAAAAGAAGGAATAGAGAAGAGTGAATAGGACAGAGATTGTCCCAGTTTTCTCCATATGTAAAACTGAAATGTTAATATCTACCTTATGTACTTTATCAAATGTCTTGAATGCATTTGAACAAGTCTTGCAGGGGTGCGACACTGACAGTACTCATCCTGATGTTTTACTTGTGGCAGGTTAGGGTCCTACTGGTGCTGGCAGTTGTGCAGCAGCAGGTTTGATTGTGCAGTCATAGAAATAGGTTATATGGGGACTTGGTGGGATGATATGGATCAGGACAATCCTGACTCAAGTAGAGGAGTGGGTGTGGGCAATCTGTGGCATAAGCAGTAGGCCTGTGCGAAGCAGCTAGAAGTCGCCTCGGATTCAGATTCAGCCAATTCAAATCACTGTCCCAATTCAATTTGGCGATTCAAATCAGCCAGGCCAGGCCCATCCCCCGCCTGCTCTCCCAGCCCAGCAATGGCTGCCCCGCCCTCCCCAGCTCCCAGCATTTAATTTAAAAATGCCCCGACTCAGCGGTTGCTGCCAGGTGGGCGGCAATCCCTGCTGCCCCCAACTGCCCCACGCTGTGTGGGGTGCTCTGCATGAGCCCCCAAAGGCTGCTGCAGGAGCAGTGAGTCCTGGGGCTTTTCTTGTTTTGTTTTTTTTTCCTTAAAGGGCCAGAGCCCTGATGGGCAGGGCACCCATTGGGGGGGGCGGGGTCAGGGACCTCATGGCAGAGCCCCCTATACAGTGTGGGGCAGCAGGGATCACCACACTGCACCTGGTGAGCACCAGGGCTTTTAAGTACCGAGCTGGGGTGGGCAGAGGCAGCCATGGGAGGGGCTAAGGCAGTGGGCAGGGTTGTGATGGCTGGCTGCTATATCTTTTACCAGCAATCAATTGTGCTGTATTCTGACATCCTCTTTATTTTTGCTTGGGTAAAAAATATTAATAGTTCTAATTAGGGGTGCACCAATAGACACTTTTTGGGCCTATACCAATGGCTGATTTTTAAGGACCCATATCAGCCAAAATCAAACCAATTGTTAATATGCAGCTGGGCAGCCCAGAGAGCAGCATCTGGCTGGTAAGTCTTTTGTGGGGGAAGGAGCAAGAGGGGGGAAAAGGGTGTGTGGAGGGGGCAGATTGAGGCCCCAGTGGTAAGGGAGGGAGTGGGGCTGGGGCAGGCACTGCACAGCTGGGGTGGAGTGTGAGATGTAATCATGAGTGGCTCATCCAGAGGATACCGGGGGGGAACCTCCCATCACTGTGCACACCCCAGAAGGGCAGGTGTGTGTGCCCTTGGATCTGCATGTGGAGCAAGGGCAGACTGGCACTAAAGGCTGGGGCCAGGGCGGCACCGAGCTCTTCCTGGCAGGGGGCTGGGCCAGGGCAGACAGTGGCAGTACTGGGAGGGAGGCGCTGAAGCCACCCCAAAATTCATCATAGCCCCCCCTCCACCTCCCAGTGCCACTACCACCTGCCCTGAACACAGAACTGCCCCAACCTCCCACCGGGAAGAACCTGGCACCACCCCCAGCCCACAGCAGCAGCCCACCCTTGCCCCTCTAGGGGCACACACCCCCATGCGCTCCCAGGGTATGAGCAGTGGTGGGAGCTGTCCCACTCCTCCCCTCCCCCATGCCCTCCAGGATAAGCCACTCATGGCTCCCTCCTGTGCCCCACCTGGGCTATGCCTGCCCCAGCCCCACTCCCTCCCTCATCTGTCCCCCCACCCACACTCTCCCTCACAACAGACTTACCAGCCAGATCCGGC
The DNA here is from genome assembly GCF_001723895.1 of Crocodylus porosus. Lineage (NCBI taxonomy): Eukaryota > Metazoa > Chordata > Crocodylia > Crocodylidae > Crocodylus > Crocodylus porosus. The sequence continues at coordinate 19,443,486 of NW_017728948.1, forward strand.
AACTCTCCTTGCTGCCAGGCAGCACTCCTAGCCACCTGCATGCTGTTCTGCAGCTGCACACATGCACAGGGCATTTATCAGTGACAATCAGCCACAACAGCCCAAAAAAACCCCAGTTGCCAATATTGTCAATTTTCCTTATATCGGTGCCAATCTGATATGGGCCTGATATATCGGTGCACCTCTAGTTCTAATAATTAATAGCTGTGAGAGTCTGTGAAGTTACATTTGTATTTCTCCATTTCCTTATTCCTTTCTTAGGAAACTGTTTCTACCATCAGACATGATCACAGAGTGATAAACCATTAAAATTGGAAAAAAGCAGGAAACTTCTATGGATGTAACGGTCCATACATGTGCTTGGTCTTTCCCTGAGTTTAACAGACCAGGACAGTAACCAATAAGAAAGAAATTTGTTCTGAATCATATAATAGACATAAAACTTGCATAATATATTTTACAGCTTTGTGCATGCACGGTATACTTTAAAATAGTTCTAATTGAAGCCATATTTGGGGGTGTAAATGATATTAAAATTATTGGAAAAACAACTCTCTCAAATTTAGATCTACCCTATAATAGTACTCAAACTCATTTAGTTTTTCTCATCAGGGTGCTCCACACACATTCTCTCATTGAACCATGGCCACTAGTTGAAACCAGAAGTCCTCATAGGAAAAGTTCAGTTTTGATAAATTTCACCAATCATAAAATTTGTTTGCAATTTTTTTATGTTGAATTTTTAAATGAAATCTGCAGTTTTCTAATTAGAAACAACTTTTATGTTTTGATCTTAAAGCCAATCATAGTAAGCATAAACATGTTTGAAACTGAATGAAATATTTCAGTTAAAACAAATCAATCTTCTAAAAAAATTATTCAGGAGAAAAATTTTATAGCCCTTTAAAATATATATAGATATTAAACTCAAATTAAAACAGGAACATTTTAGAAATCCTGAAAATCTCCTGGCACTATTTTCTACCCTTAATCTATATCCATAGCAAATTACTCAGAAGCAGCTGCTTCAGTTCTTCCTGTCTTGTTTATGACATTCATAGGTTCAAGTGCCATACAAAATAGAATTTTCCTAAAGATTTAAAGGAAAGAAGTTCCTTAAATATTTGTACATCATTGCTTTTGTGCACAATAAGGAACAGACCACAAAGGTGGATTCTAAGCACTGCCATAGAAATAATTTACCTTTATGACTTTCCTATTTAAGCTAATGGGACTCATGCGAACCCCCACCCCATGAGTAAAAGGTTTACAAGATCAGATGTATTTATACACCTGGCTTACAAAAATTGCAACTGGAATGACAGAGTCTATTAATATAGATCAGCTATTGTGACAATGTCACAATGACAACTAAACCCCTAAGGCAGCAGCACATTATTCTGGAAACCCTCGAGTTCCTTTACATCTGTGCTATTAAGACAAGTGTAGTCTGAAAACAAGGCTAAATAGGTACCAAATTCAATCATGCTCAGAACATACCACTTCCTACATCTCAGCAGAAACTATTCTCTATCAAATATCAAGAAAACACTTTAAAACATGAAGGGCTCATATACAAATATGTACATAGTACTAGAATCCCACAAATTCAGGTGATAAATGATTTAAAGAAATTAACCAATTTTTGCCATCTTTTTTCTCCGTGTGTGTGGTTAAGGATGACACATGCAAACAAGATCACACACTAGCCAAAAGGAGTGCATGGAGCAGGGTGCCAAAAGACATCTGAGCAAAGTTTAATTTATGAGCACGTCACAGGGGTATCAGCAGCTTAAGTCATAATATGTCGGAGGCAAGTTAAAGGACAGATCACAGAGGCAGGGAAAAGGGAAACCATTCCTATACTGAGCACTTCTTTTAAAACCTTCCAAATTGCATTCCTACAGCCTACCTTATTAGTGACATACAGGATTGTATTGAAAAGGAGGACAAAACTTGGTACGGTGAGATGGTGCACCTGGCATCCATGGGGAGTCACATTTTGCAGGCATAACTCCTTTGAAATGTTTGGTGCAATTTGAAGAGGTTTTGTTTTTTTGTTTTTTTTAATATTTTGGCATTTAACTGGTTATTAATTGCATACTTTTTCCTCTTCTATTCCTCTCTCTTCTGTCCTTCCTTTCCCCATACCTTAAGGCTTATTGTTTGTGACAGACGTGTTATTCAGATTGCTGCAATCTGTAACAGAGCGTAACATAGCAATCTAAATTATATACCATCTGTCACAAGCCATATACATGTATCTACACATACACACCATATTTCTGATCTGTGTTGAAATATTAAAAAAAAAGTTGAAAAGATAAAAACCATGACAAACACTTATGAGAGTTGTAGTCAACTCCCCCCTCCTTCCAATTTTTCTTATTAGCTCATGCTTCCCATATGAAGTTGGCAAGATTCAGTGATGGGCTGGATGTTTACTGTCCTAGCAGTACATAATTTATTTTGGAAAAAGTAAACTTTATGCCCAAGGGTTTAAACCAATTGTTCACTACTAGACATTAAAATGAGATTAATTTCACATTTGTCCACCATAAGGTTTCTTATACTTTCTGACACACTTGGTATCAACTACCGTAAGAGAGGAGATCAGATTAGGCCTCAAAACTGGTCCTTTATGGCAGTTCATATATTCAGCGAACTTCTGTTCCTTTAAAATCAAATATTGCACTTTCACCATTTGAATTTTTTACAGTGAAGTTGGATTATACTTTTTAAAGGATAATTTTCATGTTACAATCCCTTGTTCTGGCTCCAGCCTAGAAGCTAATAGCCAAGATGCTGCTCCCTGGACTCTCTCTACCTCTCCAAATTGGAAGGCATTTCCATTTCAAAACGCTTGCCTGAAGGAAACAGAGCTAACCCGTCTCAGTAACTGTGAAGCTGCTCACTTCCTAGGTATAGAGCACATCACAATTAGCATGAACCAGCAGAACAGAGACCAGCTGTACAGCTTGACACTTCCCATTACAGAGCTGGAAGTTTGTTTTTGTTCTAGTTATTTGCTTCCTCAGCAGACTGACTCAGCCCACCCTTCATCTGAACAGGTCAACCTGCCACAGAGCCACTGTCAGCAGCCTGTTTTCGCCTGCCTGGATCTGAAGGCTATTTTCCTCTGCATTCAGCACAGGTTATAGCTGACAAGTATGGGTCTTAAGCAGGATGACGGAAAGCTGATCAATGCAGGCCAGAGGAGAGTCTTTTTCCTATTTTCCTCCTGTGACGCTCCTTGTACAAGTACCTGGGTTCCCCTTATTAAACAAATTTTAAAATAGCTGAGCAAAACAAAAACAGACAGCCCATGTTCCACTCCCCGAACTCTATTTGAAAACTTATATGAAGAGAAAACTACAGAAGAATTTTTTTTAATAGAGTGGACTTACAGGTTTCCCAACCATCACTGATTCAGTGATTTTACGCTCCATAAAAAGTAGTGGGTGGATGAGCAAAAGGACTAAACCTACCAGCTGCATCCAGGTATACTACAGCAGCACACAATACTCCAATTGCTTTCTGTTTCATGCTTAATTTGCAAGACGCTTCCTACAGTAAGAAAGGTGCCACTAGTGTCTATTGTTACTAGCTTCCTCAGCAGACTGACTTAGCTCATCTTTCATCTGATGCATCTTCCAAGGTGAACCTACACCAGGATGCCAAATTATTTCACGCAGGAGCTCAGAAAGCCATTTCTTATCTGATCTAGAGTCGGACTGGTGGGGATTCTATCAAGGGTAATCTGTAAATGGCCTCAAATTCACCTTTCTTACTCTTGAATACACTCCAGGCACTTCCGTGACAGAGAGGGCACTTTTAAAGACAATTTATGACTGTAACGTTTGTATTCCCTCACCAGCATACACAAGCACCTTATTAGCCCTTGATCTCAGGTTGTAAGACAATCACAAATCCTTGGCATGACCAGGCAGACACCCTCCCTATTAACACATCTAAATCACTTGGGCCATCCAGTTCACAGTTTCCTTGCAATTTAACAATGTAATGAAATGTATTCCAGCATAGGAACTGCCAAAATGGTCAGGTCAAATACCCATCTACCCCACTTCTCAGAATAGTTACAGCCTTGTCAATTTGCTATATACTTTGGTTTACATTTTTTGCCACCTCACTCATTGTTACAACTAAAGCAACTGGTTACAGTTGTTTCTACTGACCCATTTTCCATTGCATGGAATTAAGTGCCTGTTTTAATCTCATTTGTTAAATCATAGATTTCTCACAGCAAGGAGAGTCATCAACTACATGCTTGTGTAGAGACGAGCACAAGGGGTTCCTAGAAAATCACTGAAGTCTTCAGGTGGTACCAGCATTAATGAAGAAAAACAACATTCCACCTAATAAATTGCCTCTTTAGTATCTAGACATAGTAAAGAGAAACATACCTAGGTTTTCCTTCAAGACAAAAAAATATAGCAATATGTGAAAACTCAGTAGCCAGGTTAAATGGGTGAAATAAAGAGTCATTAAGAACCTACTCTCTCCCAAGTCCCTTCTAAAATGGAATGTAAATTCCCCAGACACTTCCATGCTTTTAAAAATTCATTAAACCACAGAGGGAAAAAATCATTACCTTTGTAAAAGAATGATGAAGAACCCTAATGACCTTTATGTGTATAAAAGATACGTTAATAGAATTAAACATTCCCTCTTTAATGCAGTCACAGAATTGTGCATATTGCCATATTTTTGTTCTAGAGTAATACTGAAATAGTATGTTACTTTTTCTTAAACTATATCCAAGTATTAAGTATATAATAGTTTCAAAATGTTCAAGCTCTGACAACTAAAATAAGGGACTCAAACCCATCTTTCATCATGCAACTAAAACTAAGCTTTGATTCCATTGGCCTTCTGCAGGTATTCATCGGATCTAAAAAGGAGGCCATTTTCTAGGTGGATTTAAACTCCTTGTTCTGCTTGCTGAGATTTGTAAAAGCAAGGCTGATATGAAGTTACTACAGAAAGAAGAAAAGGCTTAAAACACAAACAAGCAATAAACTCTAAAGACACTCACTTTATATTTAGCATTCCAAAAGAAAACAAAATACAGAAAAGTCCACCAAAATCACTGCTGAAGTCGTTACTGCAGCCAATAAGCTTTGCACACTTTTTAATCCATCTCTGCAAAAGCATACAAACAAAATAATTCCCTTCAATTACATGCACTTGCACCAAACTTACTAGAACTTGAGGCAAAAGTTTCAGCACAAACAGCCGACAATACAGCTAAATGTTCTGAAAGGGGAGACAAAGTTTCTCTTACCTGTTCTGAGTTTAACTGATTCTAACATGCTGGTAAGCTACCAGCAGATTTCAGCCTCCCTCAGCTTGGGTTGGAAGTGACTCTCAAACACAGCCCTTCCTGTCTGACCTTTTTACCTTTCCTGTTGATTAATTAGCCCAGTTTGGACATGTGAACTAACAGGAAGTTGACCATTAACTCACACTGTTAATGCAGAAACTGTCTGTTCTAAAATGCTTGTGAACATTTGCACAGAACATTTAACTATTCAAGTTCACCATTTGACATGCAAGAGAATGTGTTAGAAATATGTTGAAAGCCTCATTCACATGCCTTTCCTTGTCCTTAACAATTGAAATGTATTACTACTGGTACTTATACCAACAGCAGATAGAAATTTCAGCTACTGTTATTAGTGTTAAACTCCTTTCAGTTTTATGTCTTATTACTTAGCTGTTATTGAGCATGTGCAGAACTCATTTTCTCTGTCATAACAGATTGGGGACAATTCATTTCTTCAGCTAACAGGACTGCCATATCATAGCTGGCGGGCAAATGACATCAGTTAAAGATATGAAAAATGTTGTGAATCTACATCAGATCGAACTACTTTACTTCTGTTCGCTTTGGGGTTGTACTGCAAAGAACCATTTGTGCTAAGACTGGCATACATGTACAACAAAAAAATGGTCCTTTACCCAAAGACCTTATACACATTAATACCTAAAAGATTTTAGTAATGATATATTCTAATACATGCCAATAATCATTCTAATATAATAAAAGCCTTTGTCCATCTGTCTGTCTGTCCATAATGCTTTATTTGCGCTCTGATCGTCTCAGCAGCCAATCACATTGCTTACTGAAACAACTGATCAGAGAGCTCCAAGAGCATTCCAGACAGGAGGTGGCTGTGGTGGCAGTGGCACACCACCATGATGGTGGGGACTGAGGGGATGGAGTGGGGGGGGTGAAGCCAACAGCGCTTGCCTTGCTTCCCCCCATGCCCCAGGCCCTGCTCCTTGGAGGTGGCGGCGACATGGGGTGCTGGCCAAGTGGGGTGGAGGGGATGATGGGGAAAGCCCCCTCCTCCTCCCTGCTTCTCCTGGGAGGCAGTGGTGGGGCGGGCCAGTGGGTGGCGGTGCTATGTCCCTGCCTGCCACCCTGTCATTCTTGATGGGCAATTGTCTAGTACAAACTAATGGTTCCTTCAGAATTTTAACTGCTACCTACATTAGCAAGAAACAATTTAAATGAGGGAATTCTTTGTTATTGCTGCATATAATACATAGTGTCACAGTATACTCCATTATCACAGTGAATCTACCTGCAGTTATTATTGAAGAATCGCTTTCATTGGATGTTTTCAGGAAGAGACAAGGGTTAGGGACAGAAGTTACATATAAACCAGTTTAAGTGATCAGAAACTGGTTTAAACCTGTAACAGAACAGAACTTCAGTACACATAAACCAGTTTCAAAATGGCTGAAACTGGTTTAAGATAAACCTGGTTGACTGTAATATCAGACTTAAGTGATTTAAGTCAAACCAGTTTATGAAACTTCTGTCCCAGATCCCTTCCTGTTCAAGTTAAATCAGAGTCCCCCCAGCATCCCACCATGCTTTGCAACCCTAGGCTGGGCTGGGCTGGGCTGTCTGCTTGAGCAGAGCAGGGTTGGCCCCACCCCTCTGCTCCCTAGCCTGAGCAGTGAGGGCTGGCTGACAAGGGAGTGGTTGTAGGGTTGGTAAACCCAGCTGGCACAGTCTGGTCTGGGCAAAACAGCCCCTGCCAGACTTTTCCCCATTGGAG
>NW_017728948.1:19450679-19477970 GCF_001723895.1 Crocodylus porosus
AGGCTCAAGGGGGGGAGGGATTAAACCCCTAGACCAGGTATGACCAGCTTTCCCCCCTGCTCACCACTCACAAAATGTGGGGCATGGCCACACCTGGCCCAGGCAGCAGCCTCAAGCAAAAGGGGGAGCACAAAAGGGAGATTAAATTCCCCTTTCTCTCCTCTCTCCCACCAGCATGGGGACCCTGGCCAGGGTCTGCCCAGCTTTCCTCCCCACTGGCCACTCACACAGCAGCGGAATGGTCAGAGCCAGCTCAGGCAGCACCTCAGGCAAAAGCAGGACAGGGAGAGTAATTAAACTCCCCTCTCTTCCACAGGCATGAGGACTCCAGCCAGGGTCTGCCAGGCTTTCTGCTCTGCTGACTGCACGTGTAGTGCAGGCTGTGACCAGAGCTGGCTCAGGAAGCAGCCTCAGCTGCCTGGGCTGGCTCTGGCTGTTCCCTCTACCATGCGAGTGGCCAGTGGAGCAGAAAGATGGACAGACCCTGGCTAGAGTTCCCATGCCATTGGTAGAGAGGGGAGACAGGGGAGCTTAATCCCCCTCCCTGCACTCCCTTTGCCTGAGGTGCTGCCCGGGCTGGAAGGGCAGAAAGCCGGGCAGACACTGGCTGGAGTCCCCATGATGGTGGGAGAGAGGGGAGACAGGGTTTAAATCCCCCTTCCTCCCCCACTTTGACTGATACGCTGCATGAGGCCAGTGTCTGGCCATACCCTTCCTTGGGGACAACCCCCCTCCCCCCCATTTGGAGACAAACCTGGCAAGGGCTGCTTCCTGCTTTCCCCTTCCCCCTCCAGGTGCACGCCACCTGGGGTCCCTGCAAGCCAGCTGGGAGGGGTATAAACCCCTCTATAATCAGACTCAGCAGCCTACCAGGGCCTGTCCACGTGCCCCACTTCTCCCCAGCCTTATGGCTGCTGCCAAAAGAAAGGGAGGGCTTGGTCTAGTGCCCCCCACCCCGCCAAGCTTCTTGGCTAAGCCACTGCAGGCATGTGGCTGCATTTCCAGAATCAAAAGTGAATGTCTATACATTTGCAAATAGGTTCAGTCTATGCAGGTTAGACTGACCTTGAATCATTTCCGGCTCAGGCTTTTTTGAATATCTGTACTTAGCTAAGAGGCTAAGCATTTGACAAGGGTGGCTTAAGAACAGTGCATACTGCATTTATGCAAGGAGTTGCATTAGATGACTCTTGAGGTTCCTTCAACTCTCTGATTCTATATAATAGTAGGCATACATGGAAGAGGAACGTTTTCTCAAGAACTTATGATATGATGTATATTAATAATCTATTGGCTGTATACTATTTCACAGATTCACAGAGGTTTATGGCTGAAAGGGATCTCATGAGGTCATCTGGTCCAGCCCCACTGCTCTGGACAGTCATGGTAAGAGATGCACATTACAATGAATACATCCTACTTTACATAGATTCATAGATGTAGGGTCGGAAGGGACCCAAGTAGATCATCAAGTCCAACCCCTGCCCTGGGCAGGAGAGAATACTGGGCTCACATGATCCCAGCTAGGTAATTACCAAGCCTCCTCTTAAAGATCCCCAAGGTAGGAGCCAGAACCACTTCCCTTGGAAGCTGGTTCCAGATCCTAGCTGCCCTGACTGTGAAATAGTGTCTTCCAATGTCCAGCCCGAACCTACTCTCAAACAACTTAGAGCCAGTATTCCTTGTTACTGGGAGGTGCATGGATGAACAGGGTCTCTCCCATTCCCCTCTGGTCCCCCCTGGTAAGTTTGTAAACTGCCACCAGGTCCCCTCTCAGCCTTCTCTTGTGAAAGCTGAACAGGTACAGGTCTCATAGCTTCTCCTCATAGGGTCTGCCCTGCTGTCCCCAGATCATGCAAGTGGCCCTCCTCTGTGGATGCATGACAAGGTGCAGTTGGCCTTATTAACTGTGTCCTCATATTGGCTGACCATGTTCATTTTGGAATTGATAATGACTCCAAGATCTCTTTCTGCCACTGTGCTTTCAAGAAGAGAGTTCCCTAGCCTATAGGTATGCTGCTGGTTCTTCCTGCCCAAGTGCAGTACCCTGCACTTGTCAGTATTGAGTCCCATCCTATTCTCATTTGCCCACCCCTGTAATCTGTCCAGGTCCAGCTGTATCCTGTCCCTCCCTTCTAGCACACCCACGTTGCCCCAGATCCTGGTGTCATCAGTGAATTTGAACAGGGTGCTTTTCACCCTCTCATCCAAGTCGCTAATAAAGTAATTAAACAGTGCGGGCCCAAGGACCGAGCACTGGAGGACCTCACCATCCACATCTCTCCAAGTCAAATATGACCCGTCCACCACTACTCTCTGGGTGCAGTCCCTCAGCCAATTTGCAATCCATCTGGCTGTGTAGGCATCAATGCCACAATCACCTAGCTTTTTAATGAGAATGGGGTGGGAGACAGTGTCAAAGGCCTTCCTGAAGTCCAGAAAGACTATATCCACCACAACACCTGCGTCCAGTGCTTTTGTGACCTGATCATAGAAAGAAATCAGGTTGGTCTGACAGGACCTGCCCCTAATGAACCCACGCTGGTTGCCCCTGAGCATTGTCCCCCCTGCCAGTCCTTCCCAGATGTGCTCCTGGATAATCTTCTCAAAAGATCAAAGTAAGACTAACGGGCCTATAGTTGCCCAGGTCCTGGCTCCTCCCTTTTTTGAAAATGGGGACCACATTGGCCCTCATCCAATCGTCTGGCACCTGGCCAGAGCACCAGGAGTGCTCATAAAGCTGTGCCAAGGGCCCCTCGATAACCTCTGGCAATTCCCTCAACACCCTGGGGTGGAGAGCATCTGGATCTGCTGATCTGAACACGTCCAACACCTCCAGAAGTTCCCTAACTTGATCCTCCCCAGCCCTAGGCCTGTCAGAGTCAAATGGAGGCAAAGAAATTGTTAAAAACGTCTGCCTTTTCCTCTGGTGCAGCCACCAGATTGCCCACGTTACCGGTACTTTCTTCATACTCCCTATGTATTTAAAAAAAGACTTTTTGTTGTCCTTGATGCTAGCCCTAGTTCCATATCTGCCTTAGCTTTCCTAACAGCCCCCCTACAAGCCAGAGCAAAGGAAGTATACTCCTCTTTGGTGAAAGCCCCTCCCTTCCACTGGGTGTACATTAACTTGTACTACTATTATGTACCTTGAAATGAAATAATATATTTTAAAATCAACTATTTTTCTATCAATGTTGATTATTTAAAATCATGCATGTACATCTGGGTTTTCCTTGAAACTGTAGGTTAGTTTCTCCCCAAGTTTCTAGTCACATTAATGGGAATTCTGTTCAAGGACTGAGGAAATAATCTGCTCCTTTACTTGAATTAAAGGAAACTTTTTTTTTGGTAAACTTTTTCAAATTTCATTTACATTCTCAATTTTAAATGGTTGAGGGAAAATCCACAGCATATCTCTAGGTCCTTTTGTTGCCCCAATCACTGTAAAACATAACTTATAAGTATCCATTTATTTATCTTCACAATACTAATTATGAAGTACACAAGTTGTATTTCACACTGACACGAAGACTAAGTGAGTTGCCTTAAATCAGATTGGTAGTTTATAGATGAGAAATAGATTGAACCAAAATCTTCTCAGACTCCAGTCTAGTTTCAGAATCACTAGTTTCTTTTAGCCTTTTTCCACAATGTATGCCCAGGGCCTGGTAGCATCATCATTATGTTGTACAGCCATTAAATTGATTCCTAAACTGTGCTATTCTGGACGTTGTTTAACTGCTGCCCATTGACTTAAGTTGGAAGGGCTCTAGATATGGGAAGTTTTCTGCTCATGTTTGAACATATCTATAGTTGGCTCTTGTGCTGGTTGCATCATAGCCTTATAGAAGAAATGTGATTTTCCATTATAAATGGGCAATTTAATATTTCTGTGACAAACACCTTCTCTGCCAAAATCACCCCAGAGACTAATACCTTGTAACAAACAGGAAAAGCACAAATATGATACATAATGGACACCATCTTAGCAACTGTATACAGCTGGTCTACCCCAGGGTGTGTACACCGGCAATCCTGTGCTGTGTAATCTGGAACACCTATTCAAATTCTGTTATACTAGGAATTGCTTCTGTTCACCCTGAGCTCTCTTGTAAATCTGAACATAATGCTATACAGAGGATATGCTCCTGCTTTTGTTTGGCTGTTCCTGATCTTTACAAGATTAGCAAATGAAGCTGCCAGGATACAGAGAAGAACATTCCATATGGAAACAAGACATTTCCTTTCATTTCCATTGTCTCTCTGATATTGCCCTTCAGCATCCTGTTTGCTTGCCTCACTGCAGCTGCATGTTTGGCTGAAGGCATTATCTACAGCAGCTCTTATCAAATATAATTTAATGTGTAATATGTTACTATTAAAAGCCAAGTTCGACTTCAGTTATGCACTTGCTGAAGTAGGTGAGACATTAAGACAAAACATAGAAGGGCAAACTCCGACTCTAAATGTCTAATATAAGCTACAAAAAGGAAGGATATTTTTGCTTTATGGTCATTATGGGATTTGTCATGTCTGAGGAACTTTTCACAAGTAACAATATTTGCTCTTCAGAGTTTTCCTATTTACTGGTATTTAATGACAAACAAGAGAGCTGGACCTGAATATCCTCCTCCTCTTGCTGCCCTTCTCTTGCTCTAACACATAGGAAAGTTTATTATGCTTTAAATCCTAATCTTATATCTGCAGCCTTGAACTGTTTCAACTTTACAAGGTTCATTCTCTTTAAGACCAGTACTTAAACAAAAATCTCTTACTTAATATGTCAGGTATGCTAGTACTCTACAACATCTTTGTTCCATATATGCTGGACACAGTATGGGTAACATTTACACAAGCCATTTTATCTTTTTTCCATAACTTTGGTCTGATTCATTCCCATTCTTCCAGTTGTTTATGCACATTACTCTAAAATAAGGTAATGCACTACAATCTGGACTGTATACATTTATTAACTCATCCATGCACAATACTTGGAAGATTTCAAAAGTCCTATGCAACTTGTAAGTGTGAACCAGTTCTGTAAAGCTCTTAGCAAGCAGTTCTGACTTAGACTGACTAACCTTAGTAGGGTTATTTATTGACTGCAACAAATCTACAGGATCACAATCCTATTTTATCATTTTAACATTAGAGTAACTCTAAATTTAAGTTCCATAGCAAAATTAATTTCAGTAATGTTCTTCAATCAGTATGTTACCTCTGCACCGGAACTTCCAGTAGAGCTAGCTAAGGGCTTAAAATGTTTTGGCAACAAAATCATGTCAGCTTTTCCTGTTCCTTGTTAGACTCAAGATAACTTTTCCTTCCCCCAACCCCTAGAGGAAGACAGAGCTGGCCCCCCAATCTTGGTAAACATGTAAAAACAGAAAAACATCAAGAGGAAAATATATGTTGGTCCAGTTATAAGGAAATGCTGTCGTCCTACAGTCTGCAAGAAAATGCTGAGTCAAAGCTCCCAGCTGTTGCAATACTTTAATACAGCTGTAAAGCTGTTTGTGTAGCATTGTCAATAAGGGTTACACTTCAGATTAAATATTATTGAGCTTATTATTCCTCAGCAGGAAAAACAGCATGCTACATACCCACCAAAGCTTCCTTCTTGCTTTAATGAGTCTTAGAGACTAGCATGGCTCTCTTGATGATATTTTTGGCTCCAGGTCAAGAAATCAATGAATGAACACATTGCCAAGATTCAGCTCAGACCCAGTTCTAACAAAGCAATATAATGCTAATAGGAGTCTGCATTGTTTGAGTTACTTTCCCCTTATATTTAAACAGACGTTTCAGCCCTACTCCAACCAGGGTTTTTATGTTTCTACTTTATTAGGATGGGAAAAGCTTGTTCCAGGAGCTTCTTCCACCAAACCTCAGTATAAAAATTAATGGTAAACACTTACCTTTTGGAAACTGAATGACAACTTTTTCTCCTAAGCTGATCATCAACACGCTATTGCTTCCCCTTTTTTCCTTGTAGTGTTTTCCTTTCCCAAGAAATAACCTGCTTTTCTAAATAATAATGAATGTGGTGTGTAGGAGGCTGGGGAAATGGAAAAGTGAATTGTGTCTCGAAGTCAGGGGATCAATAAAGGAAGAAGAGCCTACTGTGCTCAGGAACATTTATTTACAAAACTAATTTAGGGATTTAGGCCTTTCCCCCATCCTGTAATTCTTGAAACCTATGCAGGGAACTTAAATGCTGTGCACCTCTCCTAGGCAATGGGATTATAAAGCTTCCTGGTGGACCAGAACTTCAGAATTATAGCACATTAGGGGCACGGTCATGCACAGTTAAAAAAAACCCCAAACAGAGCACCTATGGAGAGCTTTGGTGAAGCAGCATCATACCGGCCTGTCAGGAGAGAGCCAAACCATTGGATCTGGGAGGGAGAGGGCTTGAAAAAAAATATTCTGTACTTGATTTAGAATCTTAAATAGCCTGACAAGTATTGGTGGGAAAGCCCAAATGCTTTTTTTTCTTTTCTTCTGGATTAGCAATAGGTCTTTGTGAAGTGCTCTCTTTTAGGTGACTTTAAAGAAATGCAATAGCCCATGAGGGAGGCATTCAGGTGACCTGGCTTCCCATTTAAAAGCTCAGCTCAGCTGTTTGGGCTAAAATGTGGGATTTGTAAATGTGGTGATATTTAAATTGCCTGTAGGAGAAATCAAGGTATTGGATTACCTAAAGTTTGGCTGAAGACTAATTTGTTGTGCTGTGCAGTGAGTTTGATATGAATCAACAGTTTCTCTGTTACAAAATATTATTTTTCCCCTGTTGTTTGATGAGGGATGTTGGCTGTGGCTCTTCTCTTTGAGGCTTTTCACTTAGGCAGTATTAACTCTTTCTGTTGATCTCCAGAGGAAAGATTCAAGTAATGACCCGAGTTAGGCACCTAACTATATGCTATGGGATGAGAGTTTTCTTAGCACCCTGTAGCTAAATGGTTACAGTACTTTCCTAGGTGTAAAGAGTTATTAATTGTACCTCAACCAGGCTTTTCATATCCTAGGTGAATGATCTAACCACTGAGCTGTTAGGTAAAAGGGGTTTTCCTCCTTTCCCTGTGAGGCTGGGTGTTCTCAGAGTATAATTAAGTCTAAGCTTGGGGGAATTCCTAGTTTTTGAATCCTTCTGGGGCTGTAGGTATGGGGTAAGCACTTAGTTGTCAAAAATGTGGTTCTCCACATGGATGGTATCAGAACTTTAGGTGTTTATATATTTTTCATTGGATAAAACCTGATTATCTATGACATTCAGAAGAGTCTAGGGTTCAAGTGGCATTTTAAGAATTTCATTTGGGACTTAATGCCTAGAGTAGCATGTAAAGCTTGGTTATGGCACTACAGTGCTGCCCTGGGAGTGTCTGCAAAACATGTCTTGTCCACTTGTTCCCATTCAGCACAAATGAAATGACAGAAATAAAGCAGTGAAGCTATCTTATAGTGGCCTTGAGAATATGTTAATATGTATGCTTAAGAAAACCCAAGAGAAGCTCGGGGCATGTACACTCAAGGCCTCTAAGGTAACTAAATAGAGCATACAGATCAAGAGCAAGTGGGCAAGCCACACTTTATGGTGGTATACATAAGTGCAGGAGAGTGCAATGTAGACATGTCCTGAAGCATTTGTCTTCTCCTTGTGAACCTAGACCTTGGTTTCCAGATGTTCCACTGAAGTTAATATCATACTTTGGCAGCACCAGGCTGCATTATTGCTTCCTTGGGTCGCCCATTATAAGTGACACAAACAGAGAAAATAATCCTGTTTATATATACTTCTTAAAGATCTGGGGGATCTTTAAGAAAAGGCTTGATGCCTACCTGGCTGGACTCATCTGAGTTCAGTTTTTTTTCCCGCCCAGGCGGGGGGTCAGACTTGAAGATCTACAAGGTCCCTTCTGACCCTACTTCTATGATACTTACAACAGACTATCCTTCAGCTCCCATTAAATTTCATTTAGTGTAGGAAATATTTCTTCCTTAATGAAAAAAATAAATCTGATGGCAATTGTTTTATAAGGGGAAATCAGTGAATCAAAATAAAGGGAGGTCAAGGAAAAAACACAATTCAATTTAGCACATGAGATCACAGTACTGGATATTAGTGCAGGTGCTGCACATATTCTTCAATCAGTTGTTTTGGAAAATACCGACAATACTTGTTCACTACTTCCTTAGGGCTAGCAAACATGTGGGTGGATTTTTTTTCTGTTATTGCCAGAAATAATATTACAGCCATCTATTCAGATCATTTAACCTACTGTAAAATGAAAAGGCAAGGTAAGGTCCCTATTATTTGCCATTTTATCTGAGGACTGTACCAACACTTGCTTTCTAATTTTATAGAAGCTATAATGAGAAAGTATTAAATCCATAGTATTCTTCCTCTAATGTATTCTGGGTTTTTTGATGAAGGGTATGCTAGCAATATAATTTAATCCTAGAAATATATTTCAGAATTAAAAGACTGGTTCTCATTTCCATGTAATCTAAACACAGGGCATACATATTCTGTCCCCAGTCCTACTGGTGAAATGATTAAAATAATCTTAAACTTTGTCTGCCTTATCTGTTTGCTGGGATATTTTCTTCATTTGTATCTGATGATCATGTTCTTGTTCTTTATCATTTAGTCCTCTTCTCACATTGTAAAGCTCCTAATGGATGACTTGGATGACTAGCTATAAATAAAGGTTTAGATGATGAACATCGTCATAAAAAGTCCTCTTTATGCTTACGGCAGTGCAATACCGCTGTTTCAATGAAGTTAAAATAATTCAAGAATGGTATAGCAAATGGAAGGTGAGCCCCTGACTTGTTCAGCGATATGTTCTAATTTTTCTGCATAGTGTCCAAGCCCTTACCCTCTTAAAATGTATTTGGTGACTTCTGTCACCTGAACATCTTTACAAGATAAAGAGGATATGGAGGAAAGGAGTCAAACTCTCTCCTGTTGTGGCCTGTGTAATCCCTCTGATATAGCAAATGTGTTATGGAGAAGAAATTTGTTTAAGCATATCCCACAGGATAGTGACCAAGCCAGCCGAATTTCTGCAACAGAAAATTATCCAGGCAGTGTATCTTCTGTCCCCTGCCTGATCCAGCCTGAGTTCACCTGTGCGTATCATGCAGGTCACCTCTGCTGCTGAATGTTTGAGGCCTGTAAAACTCTCAATGATAATTTACAGAAACATTTCAACTATCTGTTATTTTCCACTAAATATAAATAAAAGCCTTTAAATGTGCAAAAATCTTTGATGATGATAGTTTAGACTAGCCTGTCTCGTATGCTTTTTTTCACATTACAGAATACATTCACTTGGTTAGAAGAAAAATATACAGAGATGCCTAGCTCTGGGACTCAAGCCAAAACTGTACACTAGAATGCAAAAAAAGATACAGAATAATAAATTTCACCAAACCCATCTCTGCCACAGAAAGCAGAAGAAAAATTCCTTCCTGCTGCATGCACACACCCCTGTCTGTGCCCATCACGGAGTGGGGCCTAGGAGCGGCTGTGATCCCTCTAGCACATCCTACCGTGTCAAGTCGGTGATCCAGCACCCCCTTTTCTCGCCCGCCACGTCTTGTTGGTATATAAAGGTTTCCATGGGAGGCTGCCTTTGATCCCCTTGTACACGGTGTTATGCTGAAACTATCCCCTGTTCCGTATGGGGTGACTCAGTGCACTCCAGCCTTACGGGCTATGCGTGCCTCCTACCTTCTCTTTAGCACGTCCCAAGCCTCGCAGCTTTTCCGGATATTATCAGGTCCTTTTCCTTTCTGTGTCCTGCCTAGCGCCCTTGGGCTTGTCACGCCCTCGGCGCCTCTTCTCTGGCGCCCCTGGGCTGTAACACAACCGGCGCCCCTTCTACCCATTAGCTCTCTCGGGCTTACTGACAGTACTCTTCCCGGTTGGGCTCAGGTGGCCTGAACCTTACCTGGCCCCTTTGACCCTTTGGAGTCCCCACCACTGGGGAGCCCCTCTGGGACCCTTTCTAGTCCACACTCCTACTGGGGTTTCTATCAATTCCCAGGTGGGCTCAGGCAGCCTGAGCCTTACCTGGCCCCTTTGACCTTTCGGGGTCCCCACCACTGGGGAGCCCCTCTGGGATCCTTCTCAGTCTGCATCCCTCCTGGGGTTTCTATCAATAGTATATGCCCCCTCCTAGGGCTTCGCTCAATACTTGCCCTCACCGGGGCTTCTCTCTGTACCCGCCCTCTCGTGGGGCTTCCCTCAAGTACGCGCCCGCTCCTGGGGCTTCTCTCTGCCCTCTCTGGGCTCTCTATAATCACGGACTCACCCTCTCTGGGCTTGTCTCTCTAGTAGCACCCACCCTGGGCTTCTCTTCGTGTGGCTCTCCCCTTGGAGCCTAACACAAGCCCCAGCAGGCTTCTCACTGGTGCTCCTTGCCAGTGGGGCTCAGGTGGCCTCAGACGTGCCTGGCCCCAAAATCTTCTTTGCCCTTCTCAGGGCTGGGGTCTTCTACCCCAACTACGGTGCTCTCACCGGCACTGTGCCCCTCTCCAGGGCTGGGGTAGTACACCCCGCAATGCAGCGCCACACTCCAGCGCTAGGAGCACCCCCACTCTACTGGGGCACTCCTAAATGAGGCCTCCTCCATCCCCTTATAGCCTCTCCCGGTCCTCCAGTACTAACAGTAATGAAACAGAACCATAAGCCAAACAGCTGTAACACAACAATAAGCCTCCTGGCTATAACATAGGATCTAAGCTCACTTGGCTCTCTAGCAATGGCCTCCCAGTCAGGGTTTTCTCCACCCTTACCATGGTGCAGCCCCTTGTGTGCTCAGGACGCACGGCACGGCACGGCACGGCACGGCACGGCACGGCACGGCACGGCACCTCAGGCTGCCAGACAGGAACTGCTAACTAAGCTCCGGCCTGGGCTGTTTATAAAGGCCCGGCCCTGCCCCCTTCTGGTCACCTGACCAGCATGGTTGCCCCAGCAACCATCATCTGAGCTGCCTTGTGATGGGCAGCTGCCCTTATTCCTTCCTAGGAACAGGGCACCTGCATGACCCTGTGACAGTGCCTCATTTCAAATCACTTGAGCTCCCATACGAGGGAGAGAAACTGACCTTGACAACTCAGCACGAAAGATATCGGTATCCATGGTGACCAGATAAAAATGAAACTCCAAATTAGTTGACTTTAGTGAAGTTGTAAAATTAAATAATGTACTATGCTTGCCCTCCTGTGACCAAACAGGACCAGTACCACCCATGCAAAAAATAACCCCCCTTTTTTCTGAAACTTGAGCAAACAAAGAGAGCACAAGTGCCAACTTGTTAATTATTCATGCCTGGCATGTAGTAATTGGTCACCTTGCCAAGTATAACTTTGAAAGAACTTCTGCCCAAAGCGGAGAACTCTCCACACACACACCCAGGAGACATCTTACAAACATCTCCCCGCCTCCGATCTTTATCTCGGTGTAACTCCGTCCTTGCCGGCTCGATTATCTCCCTCGTTATCTTTCTTATCAGGAGCTCTCGGTAATCTGCAGACTGCAACAGCTTGTGTGAATCGCTCAGAATCTGTAACAATCAACTCTCTTACCCACCCTGTAAATTCTGGGTAACATGATATCTGCATGCTGTAACTGAATAAAACAACTGCTCTGCCTACGCTGTATCACATCGGTAGCGTAAGTAAAATAAACTTTCTGTGTAACCATTACGCTTTAAATCATCTGACTCCTGCTCGCCGTTAACACCCACCTGTCCGGCCATAAATCCCCCCTCGCGCCAAGCTGGTCGTACCGATCCAGGCTCGCAGGTCAAGGGTGCACCGGTCATCAGGGCGTGACACTTCCCTGCATCCACGCCCCAAAATTGTCTGCCCTTGATCCCACCTCCCCGCACACCATGCACAAGTTTCTGCTGTATGTTTGATGGGTTAGTTTGGACTTGAAGGTTAGTTTGGACTTGGAAGGGGCTGGTGGCTCAGGGAGAACTCCTTAGCTGTAATCTCCTCTCTTACAAATCAAAGTAACTTGAGAGCCTTCTGCTGGTTTTTTTGTTTGTTTGTTTGTTTTCAGATGTTTCCTGTACCATACCTAAGGTTAAAAAACCCTTTCTATTTTACTCCACTGGTCTCATGAGCTCATATCTTGTCAATTTTCCATAAGCAGAGCTCTTAATTTTCATTGTCTAGTCCTATGTCATTGTTTTCTTGGTGTTTCTTAGTTTGTCTATATCAAACTGTTTTATCTTGTTACATATTTAAATTGTAACCCTTTGAGATAGATGGATAGGTGGAGGGAGAGTGGGGCGAGAGATGCAGATCATGTGAGGGAGGTGCATCATGTCTCTGTGTGAACATTTCAAGGGGAGTGCTGGGCAATGTTTTCAGTTCTTGACAATTTCTACATCACTACACTTACACACATTCTTCACAATTCATATTATTTCATTCAAAATTCAACTTTAACCACAAGAAAACTCCAAAATGATGACCACGTATAGCTAGTGAAAAGAAGTTAACAATTTTCTGTTGACATCTTTGTCCACACAACTTATATAGTCTATCCAAATTTTTTTAATGTTTAAAATATTGAACAATAATATCCATAGATGTTTCTAATTTTATAACTTTTCTCCATTAAGGTAAGGTAGGTGCCAGAGTTACAAGTGGTATTTTCCATTACTTTTAATAACCTTGTATTACCTAATAACTGTTACTTTAATAACCTTTACCTTCTCCTTAAGGCACAATAGCTTTGTGGAAAAGGGGAAGGTTGGCCTAAGACTAATATAGAAGGTTGGGACATTGTGCGCTATTACAGAATATATTTGTGAATACATTATTCCAAATTAACTTTCTTAGTCTATAGAAATTACTATTTTATTTTCATAGATTTTTAAATAGAACACATTGAGGGATAGGAATAGACAAGCACCTAGCTGGGGTTACTTAACTCCAGTGCTCTTTCCAGAGCAGGGGGTCAGACTCAGTGACCTAATAGGTCCTTTTCAACCCTGGAAATCTATGAAAGTGGAGGGATGTGGGAGGGAGAAATTAAGAAGATAAAGTTTTATAGCAGGCAAAGTCAAGGGAATAAGTAATTAGAATATGAATGTATATGGCTAAATTAAGAAGCAGAAGACACAGAAAGGTGGGAAGACCTCCAGGTTCAAAGAGTAATGAGAAGCTGTGGGACAAATGTGGTGTTTGGACAGGGTCATGCAAGGAACCAATTGTGTTTTAAAAGCAAGTGAGTGGAGCCTAGGTGAGGTGAAGAACCTCCTACCTTTGATCCAGCTGGGGATCTCAGCAGTACTTCCTCCCTTAAAATTTAGATGTCCCTACTATTGAGGGATAAGATCAAGAAGGAAATACTGCTGACTTCTGTTCAGCAAAGCACAAAAATATGGCAAATTCAGATGCCACACAGTGCAGGAACAACTTCTTAGGTCTTAAGTCTGTTCCGTATTCCCTAGTCAGCATGGAAAGCACAAGATCTCAGATCAGTCCTCCATTCCTCTGGGATTTCTGTTTCTGAAGAGGGTTTATGTTCATAACTGTTGTTTTTAGATGGACTCATCTGGAAATTGCACCATGACATGCACAACATCAGAACCTTACTTAGTTCTCATTTGGGTTCATTAGAAAATGTCAAGTACAACATTTTATGTATTACTGGATTAGTAAGGAAGAAAAAAGACTAAATGAATTGTTCTAATTGTTCCTGCTAGGAACAAACTAAGGCCATCAAAATAGTGGTGATTTTTGTAAGATACAACTTTGGTGAGGAACATCACTGAATTCAAAGAGCCTTCTTTTGTAATAGAAGTTGGCCAGTCAGTCACGACATTGGATCTATTTTGACTTCCTCTTTACTCCCACATTTGAGTTGCATCTTTCTTTCACATTTCCAATGAGTCCTGTTTATTAACTCTCCTTAAATGCCTGGAAAAATCACCAAACAGCTTAGGCAGAATCCTTCTGTCAGCCACATCTCAGCCTTTGCGGGGCTGTGGGGAGAGCGGGGTAATCTGGAGTACACGCATACTGAGCAGTGCTGAGCTATGGGATCACCCTGGCTTGAAGTGCTGTTGACTCTGCTCAGGCCCAGCCCAGTGAACTGTATGATACATCATGAGATTTTTTGCCTTTGAACTAATATCATGAATAGTCTGTACTATATAGAAGTAGGTACAAACATGATGTTTAAAACTGTGTTTATGGAGTATCTGTAAATGTGAAGCAGTTGCATCAAAGGTAAAATGCATCAATTCTGGATGAGCTAAATTATTATAAGCATGTTTGTTTCAGTGTCAGTGTTTTCAGATTTGCCCTTCACTTCCATGTGCTCAGGAGAGGAGAGGATCTGACAGTAAGGAAGGTGGAGGAGGTGACATGAGGATGGAGGGCAACATTGTTTTCCCTACTGTAGCAGTGGGAGGGGGACCACTTCAAGACAGGCTTCCAATAATTAGATTCTGTACCTGGAAAATTATACCATATGTATGTCACATTTTCCATATATAGAATCATCTAATTATTGGGGGATGGACTGACTGTCTTATAATCAGGATCATCTTTTATATTTGAGTAAATACAGAAGGCCAGATGTAAGCCATCCCCAGCATGGGTACCTGAGTGTGGCATGTGAAGGTATTTTGCGTAACCATAAACACCTCGGGGCAGATAGTGAAGAAGGGGCCAGGGCTGTGCTGCCACAGCAAGGATTGGGCCCCTCACAGCTCCTCTGCCGTCCTCCCCTGGCACGCCAACATCTTACAAGTCGAGGTTCCATGTGTTTTTGGCACTCTGCCCAAAAATGTTGCCAACCCCTGCAGTAGGGTTTTGTTTCTGATTGTATTTTTTTTTAAAAAAAAAAGCTTTTCCCTCTCATTCAAAGTATGAATGCAAATCATCTGCCATCATCTTTAAAATATGTATGAATTTTTACATGTAAATATGTGTTGCATGCAACAAATACTGATTGACTGAGACTAAGAGGAAGATGCAAGTAATATCATAGCAAAAAAAAAGAACTTTTTGTTATTGTATACATCCTTCATTTATTCTGTCTCTTCTCATTGTCAGTAAAGGTCGCATCCAGATGACTGTGGCCATGCAGTATGTGGCGCTGCAGACACGTCTGTGGCACCACATACTGCACATTCAGTCGTTCTCTGCACTGCAAGGGAGCAGTGCGGAGAGGTTTTTTTGACACCCTGGATATCCACAGAAAAGAAAGCAGAGCAGCACATGCACAGGCAGCATGCACCTACTCAAAAGCGGAGCTGAGCTGCTCAGAGATGTGCTGTCACGGCCAGTCAGGCTCAGTGCACAGAATCGCCACTTCTGTAGCCCCAGGAGGCCTCCAGGACCCCAGGTAAGGCTGCTGGGGCCAGCCTCCCTTCTTGCCCTCAGGGTAATTTGCCATGTGCTGGAGTGCACGTGGCACAGGCGTTCACTAGGAACAACTAGTGGTAGTGCAAGATGCATGAAGGATTTCATTTCTCTATCACGGTTTCTAGAGTTTTGTTGTCAGCTTCTGCTGCAGTTATATGAAAAAAGTCAGATATTTGAAATGTTTCTTCTATCAGTTGTCGAATATAATCTGGTTTTGCTATCCTATGAATATTACTTGATATTTAGGGGCCCTACTAATATCCTCTCATTTCTTGTAGTATCCACTTCTAGCTATGTATGAGTGTA
Organism: Crocodylus porosus; assembly: GCF_001723895.1. Taxonomy (NCBI): domain Eukaryota; kingdom Metazoa; phylum Chordata; order Crocodylia; family Crocodylidae; genus Crocodylus; species Crocodylus porosus. Next base: position 19,466,397 of record NW_017728948.1, read on the forward strand.
TTCAAATATGTAAAATCCCGTCACGTTCTGGTGAGGGTATACCGATCTGTTCTGTTTGGCTAGGGACAGACATTTGAAAAGCCTGAGCCTGAATTGATTTGATTTTTGCAGGTTAGCTATGTGTATATGTATGTGTACATGCATGTATATGTATGTACGTATTAGTCACATTTCACTTTGATGAGAAAAAATGTGGATTTTGGGGTTATTTTTTTACCCTGTAAATTGGGGCTTTTTTTAATAAGAGAAAACCAGGATCCTTGGACATTACCAATTGAGCTGTTGATTAGCTCCAAAAAGTCCCAAGCAGACACTGTGCTATTTGCCTTACACAGCATTAGCTAGCATACCACATGCTGGCTACGGTCTATGCTGTGGGAGCAGAGATCCCTCCCTCCTCTCTTAAGCAGTGAGTGGGAAGGGAGGGGGGCACAGGGAAGCCAGCAGACCCTGCTGTGCCTGCAAGTCTCTGCTGGAGCCGCAGTGGGGAGGAGCCAGCCCTACTGTGGATCAGAAAGCCCTGCCTCACTTAGAGAACATGCCCGGATGCTGGGGGAGTCTGGTTTAACTTAAACCAGCAAAGGGTCTGGGACAGACCTTGCATAAACTGTTTTGACCCAGATCAGTTAAGCCTGATACTACATTCAATCAGGTTCATCGCAAACCGGTTTCAGCCATTTTCAAACTGGATTATGTGCACTCAATGCCTGTTCTGTTAACGATTTAAACCAGTTTCTAATCACTTAAACCAGTTTATGTGTAATGTCTGTACCTAGCCTTTAAGTTTACAAATGTATGCATCTGAAATGACATGGTGATCTGACTCAGTTTTTATAACATAACCAGCAGAAGTGTTCTTTGTAGGGTATAGACAGTTTGACTTCTTAGCATGGTGGGAATGCTGAAAAACTGCTGCCTAGATCTGCATCGAGGAGGTGTGAGTGGGCTGCCTGGAACTGAAGTGTATTTATGATAGGTCAATCCTTTTCATAGCTAAAGGGTAATAGGGAAACTAACTTGATGATGCAGCAGCAACTCACAAAAGCAGTCCTTGCAGTCTTTCACTAAAAAATTATTCTTGTCTCCATCAGTATAATCCATCAGAGATGAGGCTGCTGATGAAGTGCCATTATCTCCTCAAGATGTTATATGGAGAGATATTTTCCAAGTTGTGTTATTACTCTGCTAAAGAACATGTTAAATGATACCCCCACATATTGACTGGTCTGTCTTGAATTTCTTTCTAGTAGGAGAAGGATGAATTTAAAGGATTTGATTGGAATGTAGCAGATCTGAGTTCAATTTCTGGCTCTGTCACAGGGTTCTTATGTAATTTTCAATAAGCTGCTTAAACTTCTGAGATCATCAGCTCTGAGATGAGAATAATTATATTCCCCACATTTCACACTGTTGTATGGGTAGTCTGTTTAGATCATGAGTTCTTCATGGCAGAGATTCAGTCTTTTACTGCCCCCATCCTATAAATACTGGCCAATTTACTGGAGGCATAATGTCAGTGACTTAGTTACCATTGTTCTAGACAACATTAATTTTGATTCAGGAATGTTTGTACAAGGAATGCACCCATGCAGAGGTTCAAAAGATGATTTCTGGTTTGTCAATGAGAATGAGAGATCCCAGAACTTTGCCTTCTTATCATCATATAATGATTTTTGTTTACATATAGAAAATCTACTAATTAAATATTGCATTTCATGAATTCAAAACTACGTACTAAATATAGCTTTCACCATTTAGAAAAGATGATTGTAAACACTGGTGCCATTTGATTTAATAGTAACTCTAATAGTAGTACTGATTTAATAGCTTTTATATCATTTCAACTTCACTGTAGTGTAGGCACTATCTTTTCTTTGTAAGTTTGGCTTTTACCCAGTAGATAATTGAATCAATTTTAAATTTTGCCTATACATTTTTTTAGTGTAAATGTCTGCCTTTGACAGGAATTATTCTAGCCTACTGCTGCCCTCTAGTTGAAAATGTATGAACATAAATGAATGTAGCAAGTAGTATACCTTCTACTGCTTCAGTACTCTTCCTTGGCCCTTTCTGATGGGTCTCTTGTTACATTCTTAGAGGTGGGGTGACTTAAAAGTCAGCCAAAGGAGAAGAATAATTGCATTACGCAGTAGCCTGCTCACTACAAGAGAGTATATCTTACATTTGCAAAAATCACTGGAAAAGGTCTAAGACCACTGATATTTTGCATAGTAATCTCCCACATAGGGAACATCATTTTGTGTAGCTGTTGTAATCTGTTTCAGGGGAGTTTAGGAATAAGGATTCTGTAGTAGATGGCAAACTGAGAGAAGCAAGACAAGCTTCCGTAAATACTGACAGTTGAGAGAGCCATCTACATTTTGGAGACATCTGAGATGAAAACTAGGGTTCTTCTACCATAGCAAAAATCCATAAAAATGTAGTGATGAAGTGAATTTACTCTTTACCTTGCTTTCAGATGTCTGGGACTATGCAGTTTCTAATCCCTTTAGTCCTATAAGCAAGGCAAGAATTATGTAAAGGTATGTTGGGGGCAGGGTATGCATTTCAGTGAGTTCGTATATCCCACAACAAGGGAAATCCAGTCAGGAGTAAATTGGATAACACTTTCCTGATGGGTACTTAATGTTTGGTGGTGGTGTTGTCAGCCCTGGCTGTTTTCAAGAGGCATAGGCCAAATTGTAGAAATGTGGTTAAGAAGCCCCAAACCTTGTTTCTGAGTGGCCAGAGAATGAGTATTTGCAGATGTGATAACCAGCTTGATCAGCAATGTAAAGGAAGCAATCAATGTGTCCAGCTAAACCAGTAATAAGATCTAATTAACCAGAACACAAAGCGTGGGAAGACATTATAAGGGGAGACCATAAGTTAAATAATCCAGATAGACTAGACCTTGCCTTTACAAGTTATAGCAATTGATGTAACCAAATGTATTATGCTTTTTTGCAATAATATATGTGTTTTTGTTAATATCCTTAGATAAGTTGTCAAGACAGCCTCGTAAAACAAGACTGTAAACTAAGGTAAAAAAAAAACAGGACCGTATTAAACAGCTTTCCACAATGGCAAAGGAAAGGAGATATGAAACTCTCTGTTTTACTTTACCAAGGATATAAGTTCCAACTAATTGACACTTTACAAGTCCACAAGCAATCTGGTTCAGTCCTGTCCCCAAAATTTTAGTGAAACAGAATTAAATAAAACCAATCAGACTACCACATATTAGAATATTTAGCATAAATAAGGTAAATAGGCAGCTTCTTGTGAAACTGTTGCTCAGGGACCTCTATGAGATCGTCTCTGACTCATTTGGGTGTTTCTGTGGTGGGTCCCAGGTAACAAGTGGGTCAGTGTGTCCTTGTTATACCTCACTCACCTATGCACTCCAGTATGAAAGCTTCCAGTGAGGTTGCTCTGGGTTGTTTCAGGCCAGAGACCAAGTACTTGAAAAGAGGCACAAATGCAAGCATAGGTAGTTTTCCTGACTGACTTCACTCATTGAATACAGGGAATGAACTAATTCTAGTGAAGTGGCAACTATAGTCCATTTTTCTGTTGTATAAAATGCATTTTCAGTTTGTATGCTGTCCTTGTTGCTGTCATTTTTTGAGCACTTTCGAAAAGCGCATTATGGGAAAAGAGCAATGCCACTGATATTTTCTCATCTCCTGTGTAATGGGTGAGTTTTATATGCAGCTTCAATAAGATTTTAATTTGGCGGTTTTTTGGTTTTTAATATTAGAGAAGGAAGATTGAAGACGTGCTTATGCTTGAGACAGAAGATGTTGAGTTTTGTGATGAGTTTTGTAAACTTCAGCTTCTTAGGTCAGCACCTAAAAGCTGTTTACTACATGGACAAGCTTTAGCCTTGTGGTAGAAAGTTTCATTATGCTGGTGTCCACTGACCTCATCGACAACTTTTAGGTGAGTTTTTATAGCTAGACTGGGCCCAGGCCATTGAGCACCTTGAATGTAAGGATGGAGCCTTCAGTTTGACTTGGTAATTTAAGAAGCCATTATACCATTGTTTAATGTTCCTGAGGAGATGTGTTTCAGACTGAATAGTTTTTCTAACAGCTGATGCCTTTGGGTTTGGGCATCTATACATGACAAGCTTTAGTTAAAGTGCCCCCGTCACCATTGTAAAACATGAGGACCCTGAATACATGTGACGTGGAGGATGCTGGAACACGCTAATTAGCACACTTCAACAGGCTCTATTTTAAAGGAGTCTGCTCCAACAGATGCTAATTAGCATGCGTCGGAGCAGAGCTCCATCACATGTATAAGTGACCGATGACCACATATACTGTAATCTAGCTTGGAGGTAATGAGGACTTGTGTAACTGAGGCCAGGTTGTTATCTTGGATGCATCTATCCAGCTGCAATTGGTAGTGAGCATTACTCAGACGGTGTTAACATTAGAATATAGGATTAGCTAACAATTTAGGATTTGCTAAATTTTTAACTTATATATTTTATTTAAATCCTGCAACCCAAAAAGGGGCTTAGCTTCTTCTTACAATCAAATTACACATGACTGTGATATAGCCTACTGGAAGCAGGAAGATATAGCTTCCTATATAGAATATTGTTATAGTTGGAGACCCAGTGCAATCTTTCCTATGTGACATGTAATACAGACATACAAAGCTCAGCATGTGTTTACAATAGAATGCATTATAATACCAAAAGTGTTCTGGTCATGAACATGTATTTGCTGAAGTTTTGCTGTATATACTTATTACCCCATCTCAGCTGAAAAGATAGATTAGATGGGACAATAAGTATATACAGCAAAACTTCTGCAAATGCATGTTTTTATTTTAATACTTTTTTTTTTGAGTAGTAGTGATTTCCAACGTTGCTCACACTCGTCCTGTTGTCACTCCCAGATAACTCATGGGATTTATTTTTCTTTGCATTTCTACTAGTCTCTCCTGTTGGATGGCCCCTAGTTTCTCTTCTGCATAAATTATATGTAGGCATTGGTTAATCCATTGCAATTTTCATTGCGTCAAGCAATTGCTTGACCAGCTCACTTAAGAATTTACTGTCTGCAAGACAACAAGTCTGATTGTCCTGTTCCAACCAAGATTTCTTTAATCTTCCTTGATTGCACCCTTTGTTGTTTTCATTTTCTCGTTTCAAAATTTGCCTGAGAGTTATGTTTGACCTATGGATCATAATATATTAAGACTGACAATGTTTAAATTAAGACTCTGTTGCACTAATACCTTTTATGCTGCCCACAGGTTGAGAGGAGCTTTATACAGGTTGTCACAATGATGCAGACACTTTAATATTACAATAGTTTGCTATTTCATTATGTCTGCATCACACTAATTCACTATTTATAAGCATATGTACCTCTCACTGAATAGTCTGCAGTGTATTTCCATAGCCAGAAGTGCATTGGAAGTACAATCAAGATCTTCTAGCTTATAAATCTTGTACTAGAAAAGTCTCACTTTTCTGCTTTGTTATTTTTGTTTCCTTTCATTTCACTTATTAGTGCCCAAAGAGTGCAACAAAGATCAGGGCTATGTAGGATAAGGTTAGAGATTGATATTGCTTATAACTAGAAGCTCATATGTCTTTGGAATTTTTCTTGACTTCAGCAACTGGTAGCTATTCACTGATGTAGTTGCCTGAAAACAGAATAAATCATGGCATAGATTTGGGGTAGAGCTTTAGATTTGTACCAGTACAGCTACATTGGTTGCTGTCTATTGAAGAGCAGTTTCCAGTGTAATCAAGGCTTGGAGAGATAAGAAATGTGACTAATAAGAGAAAGACAAACATAGGATACATATGAGCATTACACTTAGATAGACCTAACCACAATTCGATTGATCTAAATGCCCAGTCAGGTAGGTGTTTGAAAGTCTTAAATCACCCCAAAAATGATGCACCTGATCTAAGTTAGTTCACTTCAGGAGGGTGAAGGGTTAACCCGATCTTGTGAATGCCCGCATGTGTTCATGACACAGCCCCGGGCTGGTAAAGCCCAGCTGCTTACCCCAGCCCTGGGGCTTCATATGTTGAGGAAAAGACAAGTCTATGATTTTAAGGTCCAATTCTACCACCATGCAGTTCTGGTGAGGAGCACGTAAGCATTTTGTTAATGCTTGCATGTGAGTAGCCAACTTGATTTCAATAGACCTACATGTGGAATAAGATAACTGATTAAGAAGAGTTGATGTTGAACCTCAGTAATGAATGTAAGCAAATAAAACTATTAGATGTTAAACAAATGGGAAACCTTTCAAAATATGTATTCATAATATTTACAAATCACAGAATGTCAGACACTTTAAAAAGAGGTCTTTCAGTAACAGAAAATTTACATTGCTGTAGAAATGAGCGTAAACAGAGCAGTATTTAACTGTAAGCTCTGAATAGCAGTGGCTGCAAAAGAAAAATTGCAGCTCATGAAGATGGGAGAATATGATACAGAAAGAAAAACTCGTGGATATTGACAGAGACAGGGGTGGACAACAGGTTCCCCATCTGAGCTATTAAAAAAAGAAAATATCTATAACCTAGTAGATTATCATCTTTTATAAAATGTATTAGTTGGCAAGAAAAGGCACATGGAGAGAATGTGATACACGAGGAGATTTGAGGGTAAAAAAATGTGATATGTCTGTGCATCTTAATTACCAAAGCCCAATTTTCATCAGACTCGGAGACAGGTATGGGTGAACGAGGCAGCTGCCCTGGGTCTGGGCAGAAAGGGGGCCTGAAAATGGTAATTTTTTCCTGTTGCCCTATTATTATTATTATTATTATTATTATCATCTCTAGCGAAGGCAGGCCTGATACTAAAAGTTCACGCAGGGCCACCAGGAGTCTAGGTACAGTGCTGATTTTCATAAGTGTCCAAAGATGCGGAGATGCCTAGTAGGAATTAAAAGTATCTAAGGGCGTGATTCTGTTTCTCCTGTTAGATGTGTAAGTGGACTTGGGTACCTAAGTGTGATTGTTTCACTTTGCTTGAGCCCCTGAAAAACAGCTAATGCAAAAGGTGGATGGATCCTCCTCCTCTTCACTGCTTATTTATGACTTTTTCTTAAGGGTAGGATGCTGGTGCATTGCAAAAGTAGACACATTCATGAATTTTCATAACTTTAACAGGGTATAATAGAATTGGACTTAAATGTGTAATAGATAGAATGTGGTCTGGCCCAAAAAGTGTAGGAATTTAATTTCCAAGACTTTCTAGGTAACACTTTCAGAGGGGACTTGAGCATTTAGTAGTAGAGCTATCTGGAAGTTGGTGTGCATGTGTCAGAAATACCTGGTTCCTGTAAGCCAAACTTTGTGAAAACATATCAGTTTCAATAAAGCTTTTCAAGGACACTCCTAGTTCTACAGTGTAATGTGTAGAGCTGTTGAAAGGGAAGAGAGAGGACAATTGTAGCTCTAATGTTTAGTGGTAGGAGACGTGGGCTGATTCCGTTTTTTAAACTGGGCAGAGTAGAACCTGGGTCTCCCACAAGTTCAAGTGGCAAGTACCCAAACCACCATACTGTTGGCTCTAGTAGGTCTAATTATGCCTTTCAACATTTTTCCTGAAAAAAATAGAAAGGCAAAGATCTTTCTTGGACTGATGGAGAACTGAAATTTTTAAAAACCTGCTGCTGTTACTTACCCAGCTCCTTCCTACACATTTGATAATGATAAGCAAGCAATTGAAACAGTATCAATTTTTAATTTACCTAGCTTGAGATTTTGATGAACAAAATCAATATTTGAAATATAAAGAGACAGTATCGAACCAAATAGCTGAGGCTAGAAGTTTTTAAATCAAATGGCTAGAAGAAAAGCAATCTTATGAAATCTTTCTAGATTAATAGAATTTAGACATACCATTGATGGAAAATCTTACTCAAATAAGTGAAGGGGAAAGTAAATTTAAAGTTGACTAATGTTGCTTGAAGTGGTAGAAAACACAACTTTCCATTAGTCTTAGCTAGCTTCTATGAGGCAGTTATGTTTTGCCACTACATAAATTTAGAACACACTGAAAATATATGTGTGTGAAGATTAACATCAGTTTTCACTGATATACATTTAGAAATTTGTTATATAATGTAACAATTTTAAAATAAATAAAAGCACCTACTTGTCAAACTACCTTTCCTCTAGGTCAGGGGTTTTCAACTTTTTTAAACAAGTGTATCCCTTCTCTCTCAAAGTTCTACCTCAGGAACCCCTTTATATCTTTTTCTAATTTTTAAGGGGTGGAGGGTGCAAATCGAGCTCCCCATGGTGAGGGAGGGAGTGGGGCTCAGGCTGCACAGCTATGGCACAGCACGGGATGAACCTGCAAGCAGCTCATTCGGAAGGCGTGGAGAGCGTGTGGTGGCTCCCACTGGTGCACTCATCCCGGGAGGGCATGGGAGTGTGCCACCACATCTGCATGTGGCAGGCCAGGCTGCCAGTGCCAGCCGGGGCCAATGCTGGGCTGTTCCCGACAGGGGCTGGGCCACTGCACTTGTGCTGGGCGGCGGCAGCGCTGGGATGGAGGGTTGGGGGACTACAGTGAATTCTGGAGTAGCGACAGCCTCCTGTAGCCCCCTCCCAGTGCTGCCACTGCCCACCTCGAGTGCAGCCCAGCCCAGCCCCCGCCAGGAAGAGCCCAGCACTGCCCCAGCTGGCAGCAGCACCCTGCTGTGCCCCACGCAGAGCGTGGAGCACTGTTCCCCCTGCCCGCCGTGCCCTTCTGGGGTGCATGCAGCCACAGGAGCTGTCCCCCCTCCTGCCCCCAGATGAACCGCCACTCAGTCCCATGCTCCGCCCCAACTCCCACCGCTGTGCACACCCCCGGCAGGACACGGAGGGTGTGTGCCCTTGGATCCATATGCATGGTGGGGCAGGACAGGATGGGCTGTAGCTGTGGGCTAGGGCCAGCACTGGGCTGTTCCTGGCAGGGGCTGGGCTGGGCTGTGCTGGGAGTGGGTGGCAGCAACGCTGGGAGGGGACTATGGGAAGTGGGGTGCTACGGCAAATTTTGGTGGCTGTAGCCCCCTCCCAGCACCACCACCATTGGCCCCAAGCGCAGCCTTGCCCAGGCCCTCTGGCTGGCACTGGCCCCAGCCTGCAGCAGCATCCCACCCTGTCCCACATAATCTGGGGGCATACCCCCCACCCCGTGCCCTCTTGGGGGGGCACGCAAAAGAGATAACCTCCTCCCCCACACACGCATGGCTCAGTCCAGCGCTCTGCCCTAGCTGGGTAGTGCCAGCCCCACTCCTTCCCCCACAGCTGGGGCCTCAATCTGCTCCTTCCCTCGCAACATACTTACCAGCCCAACCTGGCTGCTCTCCTGGCCACCGGTGTGCTGTGCCGCAGCTGTGTGCCCGCACATGGCATTTATCAGTCACATTTGGTCTGCGTACCCCATAGGACTTTTTTTAAGTAACCCCTAGAAGTACAAATACTCCCAGTTGACCACCACTGCTCTAGGTCAGTGAGGGTCAGCCTTTTTTTATCACAGGCATGTCACAAACATGCTCTGTACTTTCCCTGAACACCCACCCCTCACCTACTGCTCTATTTTCTCCTGCCTGCCTTATCCACTGCTGGGCTGCCTGGCCTCTCCCCAGCTGGCCGCATACAAGTTGTCCATGATACATGTTCTACTGGGTGGCCATCCCTACTCTAGGACATGATACTTCCACAACTGAAAGCAGTAATACAGGTTCCTGCTCTTCCTATCCCTCCCCCTCTATAGTCAAAGCCAGTTTATGAATATTGTAAGAACACCTTTCATTTTCTCAGCACACTTCTCAAAGAACTACACAAACTTCAGCTGTCAAAGCATTAGCAGGAAAGGGATATGGACAGAAAGTATATCACCCACTACTGGCCTGCAGCAGTTGTTGACAGCCACACTTACTAACATAGGACTCTTCAATTTATCCTCCAATGTCTAACTTAAATTGAATGGGGATATAAAGCCCAGTCCTGTATTAGGCAGAGTGCTTTCAGTTCCCACTGAAACCACTAGGATTTAAAGATGCTTAGCTCCCTGCAAGGTCAAATGCTCCTGTGGAGAGATTCTATTACTTAGAACTAGGACAGGTCAGTAGGGGCTGATGCCACTCTTCGGGCAAAAAATCCCCCTGGGGGATCTAGGATCTTATCCTCTGAAGTACAGGGCACCTGCAATTGCAATGGGATTCAGTGGCAAGTCAGGGTGCCAGGTGCAGCAGCATGATCCAACTTCTCCGTTAATGGCAAATCTTGCCCAGTACCTGGGGTTTAGGGGGTATCCTAAAAAAAGCCCAGAAACTGGGGAGTTTAACACCGTTGGTTCATGCTGAAGTCAGTCCGGAGCCACTCCCTGTAAATGCATGGAGCAATTTTGGAATGCTCCAGCTGTAGGTGATATTAGAGCAATGATTCTCAGCCAGGGTGCCAGGGCACCCTGAAGCTCCTTTGAAGGGTGTCACTAGGTGTGAGGGGATAAGCTAAGTAGCTAAAGGCTGTTGCACACTTGGTCCTGCCTGAAGGATCCCACACCCCCATTGCCAGACCCCTCTCCAAGGAAGTAGCCACTAGTACATAAATTAGGGTTCCGTATTCAATGCCACTGCATGCTCAAAAGTTACAGGGGGCAGCATTGGGTCCAGTGAGGAGTGGCTTGACTCCATCAAGGTTGAGAACCCCTGTGCTAGACTGATGGGATGGCCCAGGAGTTGTGAGAGACAAGGATTTGTTTGGGTGATACCTTTCAGAGGGCCAGCTGCAGACTGGGGGTAGAGTTAGATAAGTTTTCTACTTCAAGACTACCACTTCAGGTGGTAGGTAAAGCAGTGGTGGTACCAGCTGTCTTGACTGTCAGCCTTTTTTTTTTTTATTCAGCACACTTCATAAAACAGATGCTGACATGCAGGGCCAGAAACAGGCATGGGTGAACCAAGCAGTCACCGAGGGCCCAGACACAAAGAGGGCCCCAAAATTGGTTGTTTAAAAATTATTATTAACATTTATCTCTGGCAAAGGGGGGCCCGATACTAAAGTTTGCCTTGGGCTGCTGACATGAAGAGCTGGGAGCATGAATGCCTTGTGCCCAGGAGGCTGGTGTGGGGCACAGCGAGCTCCAGCAGGCTGCGGTAGCACTTTCGGAGGCAAGTGGTGAGCTCCCGCAGGCAGCTGCGGCGCTGTCAGCAGGGAGTGGGGAGGCAGGTGGCGAGCGCTGACCAGCAGTCAGTGACCACCCGCAGACGCCTATGGCAGCATAGTTTCATAGTTGGGTGGGTCGGAAGGGACCTGAGCAGATCATCAAGTCCGACCCCCTGCCATGGACAGGAAAGAGTACTGGGGTCAGGTGACCCCAGCAAGGTGACCATCTAGCTTCCTCTTAAAGACCCCCAGGGTAGGAGCCAGCACCACTTCTCTTGGAAGTTGGTTCCAGATCCTAGCTGCCCTGACCATGAAGTAGCGCCTCCTGATATCTAGCCTAAACCTACCCTCTGCCAGCTTGTGAGCGTTATTCCTAGTCACTCCTGGTAGTGCTTGGGGGAACAGAAACTCCCCCA